>NC_134397.1:278649217-279311195 GCF_050003625.1 Haematobia irritans | reverse complement strand
CAAACGAAAGAAATGCCTGGCATTCAAATACACGCGGTATACCAGGACGTTCTAGGCGCGATGCCTCCAGTACCACAACGAAACCCAATGTGACCGAAAACACAGAACCTTCACAACAAAACGATGGAGTAACACAGGCGATTCTGGTCGTAGGCAATAATACAAATGTTGGCTTTGTACAAGATCCCGATAGTGATACTAGATTAAGGAGTAGACGTAATGTTCCTGAATGTATAACAAATTATAAGGCCCAACGTCAATTGTGGATTGGTTGTACAGAGCCCAATCTAATAGATGTTCGGCCATTGTGTAACGATGAAGGCGATGAAGGTAAGTGATTTCAGTAATAAAACAAGCAACAACTATTTATTTATTTTTTTTTCATAATAAATGAATTTCCCAAAATGGACAAAGATTCATATAATTAGAGGATCTACGTTACACAAGATAAACTTTGTAGCGAAAATTTACAATTCGGAGAAGACATGCGTATCCAAATTTATACCGAAGTCGTTGAAATTTGATATATGCATCTTACCACCACCAAATTTTTAGGAAATCTCCTATATATAGTAGTTAGAAGGGTGTATTATATTATTCAACAACGATGCAAAAATACACATGAAAACTATAGCTAAGGCGATTCATACCATAAACTGCATAATTGGAGATGGTAACAGCTACATTGCCTTAGGAGTATTGAATTCTCGAATTCTATAGGATCGATTGTTGGAACAAATATATCCTCGTTATTAATCATTAAAATGTTGGATATTTCAAATGATTTAGGCAGAACATTGATTGGGCCTTCTACAACTACAGCTGGGTCCATGTTCCTACATATTCGCTGTATCTTAAGAGATGTGAACGATTTCTGCTATTGATCGAACGTACAAAATGAAAGCCCGCATTAAGAAGACCTTATTTCAATTTTTGTGTTGAAATTTGGGCATTGATCATATAACAGGTTGGCTGATAAGTCCCCGGTCTAACACACATTTTTTGTCAAAATTCGTTTTTATTTTTCAACATAGTTCCCTTCAAGAGCGATACAACGATTATAACGACCTTCCAATTTTTTGATACCATTTTGGTAGTACTCCTTCGGTTTTGCCTAAAAATAGGCCTCAGTTTCGCCGATCACCTCTTCATTGCAGCCAAATTTTTTCCCTGCGAGCATCCTTTTGAGGTCTGAGAAGCAATTCGAAGCCCAATTCATGAATTTTTTGCCATCGTTCTCAATGACTTGTGGCACGGTGCGTTGTCTTGGCCAGCGGACTTTTAAGTCTTTCCACGCTTCGGAGACGGTTCACCGGTCGCTGTCCACTCAGCCGACTGTCGATTGGACTCAGGAGTGTAGTGATGGAGCCATGTTTCATCCATTGTCACATATCGACGAAAAAACTCGGGTGTATTACGGGTGTAAACAGCTGCAAACACCGTTCAGAATCATCAACACGTTGTTGTTTTTGGTCAAATGTGAGCTCGCGCGGCACCCATTTTGCACAGAGCTTCCGCATATCCAAGGTTAGGTTAGGTTATGTGGCAGCCCGATGTATCAGGCTCACTTAGACTATTCAGTCCATTGTGATACCACAGTGGTGAACTTCTCTCTTATCACTGAGTGCTGCCCGATTCCATGTTAAGCTCAATGACAAGGGACCTCCTTTTTATAGCCGAGTCCGAACGGCGTTCCACATTCCAGTGAAACCACTTGGAGAAGCTTTGAAACCCTCAGAAATGTCACCAGCATTACTGAGGTGGGATAATCCACCGCTGAAAAACTTTTTGGTGTTTGGTCGTAGCAGGAATCGAACCCACGACCTTGTGTATGCAAGGCGGGCATGCTAACCATTGCACCACGGTGGCTCCCAATTCCGCATATCCAAATATTGATGAATTATATGACCAACACGTTCCTTTGATATCTTTTAGGCCTCTGCTATCTCGATCAACATCATTTTACGGTCATTCAAAATCATTTTGTGGATTTTTTTTGATGTTTTCGTCGGTAACCACCTCTTTCGGGCGTCCACTGCGTTCACCGTCCTCCGTGCTCATTTCACCACGCTTGAATTTTGCATACCAATCAATTATTGTTGATTTCCCTGGGGCAGAGTCCGAAAACTCATTATCAAGCCAAGTTTTTGCTTCCACCGTATTTTTTCCCTTCAGAAAACAGTATTTTATCAAAACACGAAATTCCATTTTTTCACAATAACAAAAGTTGCTTCACAAAATACGCTCTATCTCACAAACTAATTGACTTACAGACGTCAAATTTTGACACGAATCATTCGAAGGTTGGTACTATATAAAAATAATACTAGCGACGCCATCTATGTGTCAGACCGGGAAATTATCAGCCAACCTGTTATCCTCTCTAGATATACATACTGCTTTGTACGAAAATACCAGTACGGGAAAAAGGACATATCATTCATAAGTGTCGTACAACTTCTACCATAAGAGTTTAACCTAGACCCATAATTCTCTGAATACTTGAAAGTATGCTGACCATCAGCAGAAAAGGTTTATACGCCTATACTCACCATTGCATTCACGCCATAGTATCACCTTCGATATCTTCCACCTACTAGGAAACTACATCTGTGTGTCAGGATGTGGTTGAAGATGTGAGTTATGTATGGAAGTATAAGAGGCAGTATCAGTTAAAAATTTATTAGAAAAGTAAGAAGAATCAGATTCAGAAACGAAAATAGACTCATCATGGGATTCAGTTATATTGGTATTTAAAAAAGGAGTGATTCAATTCTTCTAGGTCACAATTACAACATGGCGGTTTACTACTTATTCCTAGATCAATATTTCTGATTTCACAATGGCATTTAATTAATTAATTAAATTAATTTTTGCTCATTACCAGTCTTTGCAAACTAATTAATCCAGTTATCAATCATTTACACATATTATATTTTAACTGTTTTTTTTGTTTAAAAAAATAAATTTCCCTCCACTAGCGTTTACTACCGTGGTTAACGCTTTAAATTGCGCCATAATAATTAGTCTTCGCCTCCTTTACCATCCTGGAAAATTGGCGTCTTAGAACTATGAACATAAAATTATAATCGTTTAGACAACAACTCTTTACTGCATACCCAGTTTGGTAAAATGATTGCTTGGTGATTGAGACAAAAGTGGAATAGTAGTTGTTGCATTAGTGTAGTAACAAACCGAAATCAAAAAATTACATTATGGAATTTTAGTAATGTGAGAAGATGATCCGCAGTGGTGGTGAAAAATGGTTCAATTTGGGAGAAATAATTTCCATAGGTAATTAACCCATAAAGACCCAAATTGAATCATCTCACCCCGTCAGATCTACACTAAAGGCTATGGAAACTTGCATTTGCTGCCAAAGAAACATATGTATAGTTAGGATTGTAGGGATTAGTATCTTACCAATGCTTTATTCGAAGAACCAAGCTGCATTTATATCAGGCAAACATAAAAAAGTTGAATAATTTTTATTCAAATTTATTGAAAAGTCTGTTCGTGTGTTCCACACTTTATAAAGCATATCCCAAAGCGTCAATATGTATAAATTTGCCCTTATAACTTGCTAGTTCTTACGGAATAATTTTTATTGGATTAGTGTACACGAATAGACGTATTAAATTCGTTCTTTTCTTTTTCAGAATATTCTTGTCATGGTTCATGGACTGAAAACGGCACAGTGTATATAATTGCCCGCCACAAGGGAACCAAACATGGAGTGTGCATCAGCTACCGACCCACAGAGGGTAACAATGCCAAACTCGTAGTTGGAGATGCTTGCTACCGAGGGACGCAAAAACCACCAGAGCATCACTTGGAAGCTAATTTATCTGTTTTTGGTGAGTAATCCTAACTAGTACATTTAGTAGCTAATTGTCAAATTATAATGATGGTGTTTCCAATTTCAGGTAAATGCGGTGAGACTGGATCATCTACAGGTAGAATATTCCATCTAGGACGATTACAGCTGATGACAGTGACATTATTAAATTTGCTATTAAGTCAATTGCCAATACAAAGATGATTTATCAACTAAGGATAGTTTTCATCTCCCCTAAGAAATCGCTTTACACATTTAGAGAAGGTTATTAAGGGAAAGGAAATGTCTATATCTTATAGAAATAAGGCAACTAAAACCAACTTCATTAAAATGTAAAAATAGAGGAAGAGCAAAACAAAGACAACGTTTGTTTCTTTGGAAATCCAACATGAAAATGAATGCAGCTCAAACAAAACGAAGTTGTTTGCGTGTTCTTTTTTATTACAATCTACAGATTTAAAAATTAATATGTAATGACAGTAAAAATAAACAAAATAATCTTATAATTAAAAAATATGTAAATAGAGTTGGGGTGACTATGAAAAAGAATAAGACAAAGCAGCATAAAGGCAAATGTTTGAAATGAAAGAAGCCTAACAATGTGTTATTAAATAATTCATTATTTAAGCTGAAAAATTCTGTTTTTTTTTTTATTTACTATATATGAATGTCAACTATATATTAAGTATAAATTTATAAATAAAAAAAAAAAAAACAAATTAAAAAATTCTACATGAATGTTGTATACTCTATTCCTTTTTCCTCCTATTCCCATACTAGGCATCGAAAACAAATGTAAATAAATGATAAATAGATTTTGCTTTTCTTTCGATATTTTGTAAATAAAAGTAAAATTTCTAAAACAACAACAAAAAAAAGAAAATTGTAAGAACACAACAGAACTCCATACACAATACTATCATTGCATAATTTCAAATGTAAACATAATTAGATTATAGAATATATTTTTGTTTTTCAATTGGAATTGAGTTAATTCACCAATACAATTACCAGTATGTATCCTAAGCTTTATAACAACAAAAAAAAAAGAACATAATTAATTATTACAATGAGGCAGCAAATAACAACAAAACACTCAACTATAGATGAGTTAGAAAGCTTATTTAATTCAATTCGATTATGACTGTTGTTTTTTTATTTGTATTTGTATTTTATAATTATAATTGAAATTAATGAAAGGTCATAAACTAAAAAACAAAAAAAAGCTAAATAAATATGCAATGTTATACGATGTGTATGAAGCTTAAAGCTTTAAATGTCTTCTTGAAAAAAGTCTAAGAAGCTGAATTTTAAATTAAATTCCAATTAAGTTTTAAAACAAAATCCCACATAAGTTCAATGTGCTCCAACATAGATTCCATCGTCATTACATCTGAGCCACGATATTTCAATATCTCTATTAAGCTTTTAAATGATATTATCGAAGAAAGGAATTTTGTAAACTCATAATTAACAAAGTTGGTTTAATGATAGTATGCAGGACAAATATGTAAGACACATTAATGAAGAGTGTAAGTATAGAAAAAGTCGACCAAGCGATAATTGGCGTAGATTCCAAAATAAAGTAATATAATCATGTATGGTCTAAAGCGCCCAAGGTATCATTTCAGATAAGGTGCCATCAATCGTTTGTTTCTAACTCTAACCATAATTGTCATCAAGCTCGGTTAGAGGAAAGTTCGACATCGAGAGTTTTACCAATATCTACTCATATTGGCCAACACATTTAATTCAATCACAGATTATAAATTACAAAGATGGTTTACAAATTGCAACTAAAACCGTGAAGTTTAGTATCTTCAGTTTTGAATGGATTTGCTAAGGACACAAAAACAAAGCGCATTATTGATAAAATTTACAAATTTTAAGAAAATCTGAAATATTTTGTGGGAGGCACGAATTTAGTAAATATTTATGCTTCATTTGAGAGAAAAATTATTCTCCCTTTTTAGTTTATTTAACTAATGTTCGAAAAAGTTATTAAATTCAAGAAAACTTTCTTAAAACATTATCAACCATTTTCCGATATCCACTTCAGTTCCACTTCCACCATTCACGTCAAATCCACGAACGTTAAAATTTGGTGTTCTTAATTCCACGTTCTTTTTTGAACTTTTCTGTAACCAGCTGGTTGGCACAAATCACCCAAAAATTCGCTTAGGCGGAAATCAAAATAAGTGGAATCAATAGACTTATTATAATTTATTATTTTTTTTTTTTAATTAAAAATGACGCAGTTCAAATTTTTTACGCGAGTACTTTTTTTAACCGGAAATACATCCTTCTTGGACATAATTCAACTTTCACCAACACTTTTGCAAGGGAATTGATTTCACGAAAATTCCGGTGAAAGTGGATTGTAGGACACGAAAATCGTGGAATTGATTCACATTCACCTGGAAGTGCATTTGGGAACATGGGCATATAATTCCATAAACTAAAATAGACTTATTTAAATTGGATTTAGTGTCATATGGGGCTCAGTTTTTTTTTTCAGAGAATAAATCTTTCGCAGATATTTACGTGATATTAAAGATTACGCAACCTAAATTTTAGGATGTGAAATTTATAAATTTTTAAGGACAATTTTTTTTAAAATAATGAAATTTTAATTAAAATAAAGTTTAAAATCTTTGCTTCAATTTTTTTTTTTCATTTAAATTAGGACACAATTTTTGTAAATTTGCGTCCCTCCGTTAAATTCGCATGTCTTTGTACTAATTTTCTTTGAGCTAATTTTCCTTAAAGTAAAGAAACACATTTTTGATTTAAATTGTCCTTAAATTAACTGAAATATTGAAACTTACGATTTAAGATAAAGACGCTTCAAATATAGGCTAACCCCCATTTTCATAAAGCTCCGTTAGTGTTCCGTTAACTAACCAACTTTTAAACCGTATTATAGACGAAGCTGTCATCTTGCCTTTATATTCCATAGGCCAGTTAGGAACTTAACTGACGAACATTTTTCAGTTAAAATTAACCGGAGAGAAGATATTTGCAATTTACTTTCTGTTAACTGGCAGTTAAAGCCTAACGGAGCTACATGAAAATGGCCGTAAGACTTATTTTGAGGATTTAGCGTCTTTGGTTAGAGTGTTTTTTTTTGGAATTAAGAAAACATTTTTTACTTTGAAGTATCCGTTATAATTTGGATTTTTAAACTGGCATTTGTTTGTACGTGAGTACCTTTATTAATAAACCGCGAAAAGAGAATGAAAATTTGATAAATGAGATCTGTATCCTATTTATTGGACCTAGATTTAAAGACAGATAGGTCGTGTTTACGTTAAAACGAAAACCCTATTTTATGAATTCCCAGCGTAGTAAATAAATCTCCAACTTTCATTCTGCCTACGGTGTAATATCGACAAATAAGTAATCAGATACTTAATAAAACAAATTTTTATCCACATGAGCACTAGGCCATTTTGAAGAACATTACTTCCTTCACATTTGTTATTTACGTAGTCTTTACTGCAAGCGTCTATACCTATTGGTAAGAATTATTTCACAGAAATAAAATCCATCAATACAGTCCACTATTTAATTCCTTTGTTTTATTATCCACTTCAGTTCCACTTCCACCATTCACGTCAAATCCACGAACGTTAAAATTTGGTGTTCTTAATTCCACGTTCTTTTTTGAACTTTTCTGTAACCAGCTGGTTGGCACAAATCACCCAAAAATTCGCTTAGGCGGAAATCAAAATAAGTGGAATCAATAGACTTATTATAATTTATTATTTTTTTTTTTTAATTAAAAATGACGCAGTTCAAATTTTTTACGCGAGTACTTTTTTTAACCGGAAATACATCCTTCTTGGACATAATTCAACTTTCACCAACACTTTTGCAAGGGAATTGATTTCACGAAAATTCCGGTGAAAGTGGATTGTAGGACACGAAAATCGTGGAATTGATTCACATTCACCTGGAAGTGCATTTGGGAACATGGGCATATAATTCCATAAACTAAAATAGACTTATTTAAATTGGATTTAGTGTCATATGGGGCTCAGTTTTTTTTTTCAGAGAATAAATCTTTCGCAGATATTTACGTGATATTAAAGATTACGCAACCTAAATTTTAGGATGTGAAATTTATAAATTTTTAAGGACAATTTTTTTTAAAATAATGAAATTTTAATTAAAATAAAGTTTAAAATCTTTGCTTCAATTTTTTTTTTCATTTAAATTAGGACACAATTTTTGTAAATTTGCGTCCCTCCGTTAAATTCGCATGTCTTTGTACTAATTTTCTTTGAGCTAATTTTCCTTAAAGTAAAGAAACACATTTTTGATTTAAATTGTCCTTAAATTAACTGAAATATTGAAACTTACGATTTAAGATAAAGACGCTTCAAATATAGGCTAACCCCCATTTTCATAAAGCTCCGTTAGTGTTCCGTTAACTAACCAACTTTTAAACCGTATTATAGACGAAGCTGTCATCTTGCCTTTATATTCCATAGGCCAGTTAGGAACTTAACTGACGAACATTTTTCAGTTAAAATTAACCGGAGAGAAGATATTTGCAATTTACTTTCTGTTAACTGGCAGTTAAAGCCTAACGGAGCTACATGAAAATGGCCGTAAGACTTATTTTGAGGATTTAGCGTCTTTGGTTAGAGTGTTTTTTTTTGGAATTAAGAAAACATTTTTTACTTTGAAGTATCCGTTATAATTTGGATTTTTAAACTGGCATTTGTTTGTACGTGAGTACCTTTATTAATAAACCGCGAAAAGAGAATGAAAATTTGATAAATGAGATCTGTATCCTATTTATTGGACCTAGATTTAAAGACAGATAGGTCGTGTTTACGTTAAAACGAAAACCCTATTTTATGAATTCCCAGCGTAGTAAATAAATCTCCAACTTTCATTCTGCCTACGGTGTAATATCGACAAATAAGTAATCAGATACTTAATAAAACAAATTTTTATCCACATGAGCACTAGGCCATTTTGAAGAACATTACTTCCTTCACATTTGTTATTTACGTAGTCTTTACTGCAAGCGTCTATACCTATTGGTAAGAATTATTTCACAGAAATAAAATCCATCAATACAGTCCACTATTTAATTCCTTTGTTTTATTTTTTTGTGTCTTCTTCTAATTACGTCTTCGATCGGCTATTCTGTGAGCGACAACTCCACAGAATTTATATAAAAACCATATGGTGGTTTGCTTTCGACTCATGAGAGATCCATGTCTTCTCTGTCCATTTTGTGCAGGTATCAGTGACTCCAGCTTATCCCCGCTGACTCCACCAGTAACCTGTTTCACCCAAACAGGTCGCAAAAATTTCATTATTTTAAAGAAGCCGCATCTTTGGCTCGGAATCAATACCAAAATCCTTAAGGGAAGGTAAAAATCTTTGGATCCACGTAAACTTTTTTTTGAGTAGCCTTCACATCAATTCTCATATCGCTACGGCATGTGTATTTTGTGTATATCTAAATGCATACGATCTCCGATATGTAATCCTGTCTATATACTCTTACGTCAGTTGGGAGCTTAACTGCAAAACATTTAAATTAACCCGCAACGAAAATGTCCTCAATTTAACTTTATTAGCTGTCAGTTGAAGCAATATGCAAATAGGGAGCCACCGTCATGCAATGGTTAACATGCAAAGTTCAATCCTAGTTTCGACCAAACACCAAAAAGTTTTTCAGCGGTGGATTATTCCCTCTAAGGGCATGGTCACACTAGGCAAATATTTGCCCAAAACGAGTGTCAAAGTTTTTTCCAAATGAATTATATCTGGATACCGTTTTTGGAAACTACTCTTATCGTGATGTAATATCCAATATGAGCGCCAGTGGTTTCACTGCAATATGAAACACCGTTCGGACCCGACTATAAAAATGAGGTCCCTTGTCATTGTCACTGTGCCTAACCTAACCTAACTTACATGGAAATTAGATAGTTTTTGAGTCATTCATTTTTGGCTAACCATTTGTTTACTCAATTTCAGACAGTATATTTGTATATCCACTGTTACTATTTCGAATTTTTGACTGAAGTCTAGGAAACTAATTTGTAATAGCATGATGTCGAATAATTTGCAGTTCCCTCGTGTCTATGAATACTTTTCTTTTTAGTTTTTAACTCAATGGTATATGTTATATAATTGATTAGTCTGAGACAGGATTGGGACGCATGACCATTTATATGGAAGACGGATATACTAACCACTGTCCTATATGTGCTTAACAAACCTGTTCCATGCTATTAATATTGAAAAACTCGGCGATATTGGTGAAAGTAATCAATCACCACTATCGGAGATGTTGCAGAAGCTGATGTTATAATCCTTAAGTTGTAGCAGCTTGGAGAAGCTGATGTGATAATCCTTAAATTAGTTGGCTAAAGGCAAAAATAACCAAAAACAGATTACGATCAGAGCCTGAATGTCAACACTGAAAAAAAGCATACTCGGTTCCAAAGATTTTGTCTTTACTTTGAAAAATTTGGTATTGATTCCGAGCCAAAGAAGCGGAGAATACAAGTAAGGATACTTTTAAGACACAATTCTCTTTTAAATTTAGGTTTTGTGTACTTGCTTCTAGGAAGCAAATTTTAATTTTTCGCTTTCTCAGCTTTTTTCTTCATATGCTATCAAAGTCCTTTAAAAACGAGTTAACGCACTCAAAAAAAAGTGAACTCTCTATTTCACTAAAGCCAATTTAACTTTATTTTAGTTCATGGAATTATTATGTTTGGAGAAAGTTTCCTCTACTCTAATAATTTTTTGTTTACGTTAGTTAAATTAACAAAAACCGAGGAAAAAAATATACACAAATGAAGGATAAAGATTAACTAAATTCGTGTCTTCCAAAAAATAGTTCAATATTTCTTTAAATTTGTAAATATTACTACAAATGCGTTCATCATGAACTTCGTATGTCACACTGAAAAAAATATTGTCGTGAGGTCAAAGATTTCATGTCTTTAAAATACGAATATAAATTTAGCTTAGCATAGAAGACGCATTTCTCTAATATAAAGTTTTTTTCTTTGTCCAAAAGTCGATAAACTTTTCACTGAAGTCGTATTGTCCTTATAATTAAGTGATTTCACTTAAAAATGGGTATCATAACATGAAAGAAAAAATGTTTGGGCTAAGGTCAATTTGACTTTAATAATTCAGAAAAAATCTTTAACTTTAATGAAATTGTCTTTAAATTTGTTGTCTTTTTGCATCTTGACTACAAAGCAAAAAATCGTTCAAATATAGGACACGTTTTTTAACAATTTATTTTAAAGACGTTTTTACTTGAAACATAGCATAATTTCTACTGAAAGTCGAGTCTTAATTAGGAAAATAAAGTTGTCGTTAACTCGTTTTTAAAGGACTTTAATAGCATACGACGAAAAAAAGCTGAAAAAGCGAAAAACTAAAATTTGCTTCCTGGAAGCAAGTACACAAAACCCAAATTTAAAAGAGAATTGTGTCTTAAAAGTATCCTTACTTGTATTCTCCGCGTCTTTGGCTCGGAATCAATACCAAAATTTTTAAAGTAAAGACAAAATCTTTGGAACCGGGCATGCTTTTTTTTCAGTGCACTAAAGACATTCTTGCAATTTTGAACTCCAAGTTTTTCCTTCAAACTACAAAATTTTCTTTAACAAGTGAAAAAACTTAATTATGTCTAATAAATTTTCTTGAATTTGTCGAAAAATATTTGCTTATTTTTATGACATCGGCGTGATGCCAGCGTTTGTTATACTGTTTAGTTAAAATTTTCTAAAAATATTCAAAATTTTCTAAAGCTAACCGAAATTTTTCTTTCTGGTGGGTTCACTGGTTTTTCAGTGCGGCAACTTTATTTTCCAAATTAGGACTCGACTTCCAGTAGAAATTATGCTATGTTTGAAGTAAAAAACTTCTTTAAAATAAAGTTTAGAAAAACATGTCCTATATTTGAACGATTTTTTGCTTTGTAGTCAAGATGCAAAAAGACAACAAATTTAAAGACAATTTCATTAAATTTAAAAAAATTTTTCTGAATTATTAAAGTCAAGTTGACCTTAGCCTATAAATTTCTTCTTTCATGTTAGGATACCCATTTTTAAGTCAAATCACTTAATTATAAGGACAATACGACTTCATTGAAAAGTTTATCGACTTTTCGACAAGGAAAATAACTTTATTTTAGAGAAATGCGTCTTCTATGCTAAGCAAAATTTGTATTCGTATTTTAAAGACATGAAATCTTTGACCTCACGACAATATTTTTTTCAGTGAAATCTGTACGAAAAAACTCAGGCTTTAAAGTTTTGATTTCTTAAACTAATTTTTGAACAATTTTTCGACGAAAACTATCGCCACTATTGTCTAAATCTCAAAATTAGTTGATCCACTGAAATCTTTTATCATCAGAATAATTAAAAAAATCGGTATGAAAAATCAAAAAAAATAATTTTTTATAAAAAGACAGTTTGAGATTTATTTGTGTGACTCATTCACACATTGGCTGTATGAGTACATACGTGAATATAGGATTTCATATAAGTTACTGGATCCATAGTCTTGTTTTTATTTTAGTCAAATAAATATTGATGTCGTGCCCTTGTTGACAACAATGCCTGTTTTTCGGCACGCTTTTCTGTCGGATATACCAACATTTTTTTTTAAACTGATCAATCTTAAAAATTCAAGGTAGTTTCTACGTCAGAGTTATTTTTGCACAATTAACTATTACGTAAAATGACGACGATTTGAATTTCTTGGAGAGCATATTATTTTGCTTTGATTTTAAATGTTAACGATTTAATTTTCTTAATATGAGGAAGACAATACTTTACACCAGAATATGAGTAAAAGTTACTTTAATTATAAAAACACATTAAGTTTCTAACACAAAGATACTATAAAATATATATACGTATATATGCATGCTTGCCCCATTTGAATGTGGTATTGATTTTGAAAATATATTTTTTTTTAATAATTGCAAGTATAATTTAGTTTGTTGTATTTTAAATATAAGTAAGTGTAACAAAACACCATGCTATTTTTTAATATTTGTGTTTTTAATTAGCTATAAATATATAAATGTATGTATGTACCAACAAAACCTAACAAAACAAAAAATATTTAAATAAGAAACAAGCACTTTGTTTGAATTGAAACTAAAAGACAAAGAAAACAGAAAAAAAACGTTAGACAATTGCACTAGAAATTTTTAAAATTTCGCTCTAAGTGTTAATTGCATATATATACATAAATGTAAAAAAAAAAACCCAATAAAAACTCATAGCACTTCAAAGGAAAAACGAAATAATACAATTAAAGAAGAAAAAGACATCACTTTTTTATAATTAAATGTACAAAACGAACAAAGAATGAATTATTAAAAAAAAAGAAGACAAAAACTAATTGAACTATAGATATATATTCAAATAATATTTTGCATAGAAGAAAATTGCATTCATTGGTTTCATAAACAAAAATATTACAAAAATCACATTAATATATACTATAATAAATTATTAATTAATTAAATCAGATAAATTGCAAAAAACTGTAACTTGAAAAGTAACAAAGCATAATAAAACAAATGACATAGTATAGATAAGCTATATTTAATTTAATTAATTATAAATAAATGTATTTACATATAAATACTAAAAACAACACATAATACTGATTATTACAAAAGGAAATGAAACGAAAACGAAACTCTCAAATAAGTAGCACTAAATATTATTAAAACTAACTAAATAAAAAATAAAAGGTATCATAAAAAAAAAAACAAAAACATTTTTTTAAAAATTACAACAAATTCCGAACAACAACATTTTCTCAATTAAAAACAACTGCAACCAACCAACCAACAACTCTAGAATATGAAAATGAAAAATTCTGTCATAATCTTAAAAATAAGAAAAAAAAAACAAAAACAATATACAAGACAAAATGCAAACTAACATTTAGAACTAGAGGCATTTATGTAGGAGGCAAGAGAATTCAACCATAAATAAAGTGAAGTACTCTCCATCACCATTGTGAGGAAGAGCAGCAGGCAGATTAATGAAATCATTTAAATGTTTTTAGAATGTTTAAGGCAATTAAGAGGTGATATAGATCTAGAAATTGTTTAAATATAAACTCCATTGCACACAAAGACTCCACATTTCCACCTCACCATCACACGCATACATACAAACAGACAGACAGACACATAGTCATAGAGACTCGCATTTTGCCAGTAATCATCACATTTACGCTCATCCTCTCACATCATACGAACCACAGACCATAGGATATCAAAAATTTAATCTCTCGATAAACCAAAAAAAAACCCTACACTGAAAACAATCCCCAACACATATATGAAATCTATAAAATTATATACAAAAATCGAATAAAACGCTTATGAATGCATAATTATGATCATTATTAAACACAAAACAAACTATGAACAAACAAAGTAATTTATTAAAGAGAACATTTTGAATTATTCTGAAGGGTTTTGTTTTGTGACATAAAAATAGAGAATGAATTCTTGAAAAAGGATTTTCTATAAAATACAAAAATTAAGTGATTTCAGTCCCCCCCCCTTTCCACTGCAACCCAAAGAAAAAATACATTGACCATGTCCCACATAAACCTCCGATTCATGAGCTGATAATTTTGTGTTCCCGATATGGTGAAGGTTAATTGAAATTTTGTGTTTTGAATTTTTGATACAATTTCACAAATTACTCAAGAAATATTACATTACATTCAGTAGCGATTTCAATCGAAATATAAGGGTATACTCTCATGGGGAATTTAACTCTACATGTAAAAAAGGTTTATTCCTAAATGTAATTTTTACAATCGAAATTCCCTGAAAACTTCCTTTCCATGATAAAGAAATCCTTTGGGAAAAAAATGAAAAATAGTCTCCCTTAAACACTGGTCATTTTTTACATATAAAAGTGTTAACGCCCATTCCCAGAAAAGTTTTCAAAAACGTAATTAAGGTTTCCGACACAGCTCAAAACGGTTTCATATTTGCGCCGTTAAGCCTTTCGTTTTTCAGAATATTAAAGCCTTTGTCATAAACGAAATATTCTATGGTTTTGGCATAAAAAGGCTCACATTTTGGCATAAAAGGCTCACAGAATAAATTTAATTGTTCCAATAAACATACAATTGCTTCCAACTAAGATTCAATAAATCCAAAAAATTTAAAAATTTCCACAATAATGAGAGAATAACTAAAAATATTTCTCATTATAGAAAATTAATCCTTGCAAAGTTTAATTAGCCTGTAAATTAAGCGTGCCTATTCTGGTATACATGTGTATTGCTTTCTTGAGGTGTAACACTTAAGGGGTGTGTTGGACTACACTTCACACTGTCTCAGACCTGAAAAATGTACACGAACATTTTTTCTGTTTGGTCCAAGTGTACAGCTATCGTATGTAAGGTTAGAAGTTTTTTAACACAAATAAAACTTTAATGTGTTTTTTATAATTTTTGCACATTTTATTTATAAACATCTAAAATTATAACAAAAATTTCTTCTGACTGGTATATATATCTAGGAATTTTTGTACTTTTTATTCCATTATACTTTAATTTTACCGGCAATATACACACAAAAAAATTGTTTCTCATTCAATCAAGAAATTAATTGATCCAATTAATTTCTTATTTGAAATGTCTTCAATCATAGAAATGATAGTATCAATTTAAAAAAATAATTGATACTATTAATTTTTGTGATTGATTTTTGTTTCAATTAAAAAAATTTGTTGAATCAATTAAATTTTTAATTGAATATTTTTTAAAACTCAATTAATAATTTAATTGGAAAAATTTTCGTGAAAATTTTTTCTGTGTAGATAGTTTATAGTTTCTGTCTGCAAATAAAATGCATTGCAGAAAAGAAATGTCATGTTTACATTTTTCGATCAGACGTCTGAAACAAGCGTACTCGGAACAACTACCTTTTTGTGAGGTGTGAAGAATGTGTGTGGTGTAGTGTCCAGTGCGGTGAGACCCCAGAACAGGTATGAATAATATGGTTGAGAGTTATTTGTACTCCTTTATCAGATGTAATACGAAGACCCTTTTTTCAGTAGACCTCCATTTCAAAATAAAAAAAATAAAAAGTTTGAATTTATTGTTGTTTGGAAATTAGAATAATGCAATAATATGCATGTCTACCTTGGCAGCCGCCACATCTGCCATTTAATGCCATTTGCAAAATTCGATTAAATTTATTGAATTTTCTGTATGTAGTTGCAATGAAATATGCAGGCCTTCAGCTATGTCACAGGAACACTCCATTACGCTCCTATACATTTTCCTAAAGCATCTTCAAATTTTGCTATCACCTTTCCCCCCAGCATCAATCCACCATGTATTTATTTTTTATTTTAGTGTAAACGAGAAAAAACTTTTTTTTTTTATTTTTAACTAATCCTCTGTACATATGATTATAACTAATAATAAATTTGCATAATTGTGTAATGTAAAAATACAAAAAATTATACAAATTATTTATATTAACAAGGTTATGATTAAAGTAAGTATTAGAGGTGTGCGCGTGACACGAAATAGTCGTGACACGCGTGAATCGCGTGAGTCGTGAACAAAATCGGAAACAACACTCGTGAATGTGCGTGAATGGTACTGAAACAAATATAATAAAATTTCTGCAAAATCACGCACACGAAAAAAAAAATCAAGATTTAATTCTTAATCGTATGTTAACTGAAATTAATTTATCTGTCGAACTAATATATTCTATTCATGAATTTTGTTACCTTTGCTCATTCCCGGTTGGAAAATGTTGTGAGTCTAGTGAATTTGTCGTGAGTCACGTGCGTGAATGAACATTTTACTTCGTGAATGTGCGTGAGTGAAATTTCACCCACGCGCACACTTTTAGTATGTATATTCGTACTCTTAAAGCACATAGTAAAGGGTGATTTGTTAAGAGCTTGATAACTTTTTTTAAAAAAAAAACGCATAAAATTTGCAAAATCTCATCGGTTCTTTATTTGAAACGTTAGATTGGTCCATGACATTTACTTTTTGAAGATAATTTCATTTAAATGTTGACCGCGGCTGCGTCTTAGGTGGTCCATTCGGAAAGTCCAATTTTGGGCAACTTTTTCGAGCATTTCGGCCGGAATAGCCCGAATTTCTTCGGAAATGTTGTCTTCCAAAGCTGGAATAGTTGCTGGCTTATTTCTGTAGACTTTAGACTTGACGTAGCCCCACAAAAAATAGTCTAAAGGCGTCAAATCGCATGATCTTGGTGGCCAACTTACCGGTCCATTTCTTGAGATGAATTGTTCTCCGAAGTTTTCCCTCAAAATGGCCATAGAATCGCGAGCTGTGTGGCATGTAGCGCCATCTTGTTGAAACCACATGTCAACCAAGTTCAGTTCTTCCATTTTTGGCAACAAAAAGTTTGTTAGCATCGAACGATAGCGATCGCCATTCACCGTAACGTTGCGTCCAACAGCATCTTTGAAAAAATACGGTCCAATGATTCCACCAGCGTACAAACCACACCAAACAGTGCATTTTTCGGGATGCATGGGCAGTTCTTGAACGGCTTCTGGTTGCTCTTCACTCCAAATGCGGCAATTTTGCTTATTTACGTAGCCATTCAACCAGAAATGAGCCTCATCGCTGAACAAAATTTGTCGATAAAAAAGCGGATTTTCTGCCAAATTTTCTAGGGCCCATTCACTGAAAATTCGACGTTGTGGCAGATCGTTCGTCTATTCATGATGAAATGTCAAAGCATACTGAGCATCTTTCTCTTTGACACCATGTCTGAAATCCCACGTGATCTGTCAAATACTAATGCATGAAAATCCTAACCTCAAAATAATCACCCTTTATTTATACCCTGCGCCACACAGTGGAACAGGTTATTATAAGTTAGTGCATATGTTTGTAACACCTAAAGGGTGATTCTTTTGAGGTTAGGATTTTCATGCATTAGTATTTGACAGATCACGTGGGATTTCAGACATGGTGTCAAAGAGAAAGATGCTCAGTATGCTTTGACATTTCATCATGAATAGACTTACTAACGAGCAACGCTTGCAAATCATTGAATTTTATTACCAAAATCAGTGTTCGGTTCGAAATGTGTTTATCGACAAATTTTGTTCAGCGATGAGGCTCATTTCTGGTTGAATGGCTACGTAAATAAGCAAAATTGCCGCATTTGGAGTGAAGAGCAACCAGAAGCCGTTCAAGAACTGCCCATGCATCCCGAAAAATGCACTGTTTGGTGTGGTTTGTACGCTGGTGGAATCATTGGACCGTATTTTTTCAAAGATGCTGTTGGACGCAACGTTACGGTGAATGGCGATCGCTATCGTTCGATGCTAACAAACTTTTTGTTGCCAAAAATGGAAGAACTGAACTTGGTTGACATGTGGTTTCAACAAGATGGCGCTACATGCCACACAGCTCGCGATTCTATGGCCATTTTGAGGGAAAACTTCGGAGAACAATTCATCTCAAGAAATGGACCGGTAAGTTGGCCACCAAGATCATGCGATTTGACGCCTTTAGACTATTTTTTGTGGGGCTACGTCAAGTCTAAAGTCTACAGAAATAAGCCAGCAACTATTCCAGCTTTGGAAGACAACATTTCCGAAGAAATTCGGGCTATTCCGGCCGAAATGCTCGAAAAAGTTGGCCAAAATTGGACTTTCCGAATGGACCACCTAAGACGCAGCCGCGGTCAACATTTAAATGAAATTATCTTCAAAAAGTAAATGTCATGGACCAATCTAACGTTTCAAATAAAGAACCGATGAGATTTTGCAAATTTTATGCGTTTTTTTTAAAAAAAAAGTTATCAAGCTCTTAACAAATCACCCTTTAGAAGGAGACGAGATAGACACATGGTGTCTTTGGCAATAATGCTCAGAGTGGGTCCCTGAGTCGATATAACCATGTCCGTCTGTCCGTCCGTCTGTCTGTGAACACATTTTTGTCTAGGTCGCAATTTAAGTCCAATCGCCTTCAAATTTGGCACATGTTCCTAGTTTGGGTCAGAATAGAACCCTATTGATTTTGGAAGAAATCGGCTCAGATTTAGATATAGCTCCCATATGCATCTTTCGCCCGATATGGACCCAGCAGCCAGAGTTTTATACCGATTTGCTTGAAATTTTGTACAAACATAACACTTAGCCATATAGTCAAGTGTGCAAAATTTGATTGAAATCGGTTCAGATTTAGATATAGCTCCCATATATATCTTTCGCCCGATATGGACTTATATGGCCCCAGACTACTAATATGGACCCAGCAGCCAGAGTTTTATACCGATTTGCTTGAAATTTTGTACAAACATAACACTTATTCGTATAGTCAAGTGTGCAAAATTTGATTGGAATCGGTTCAGATTTAGATATAGCTCCCATATATATCTTTCGCCCGATATGGACTTATATGGCCCCAGAATTTTTGGCCGAATTTGGTTGAAATTTTGCACTAGGAGTACAATTAGTAGTATAGTCAAGTGTGCAAAATTTGATTCAAATCGGTTCAGATTTAGATATAGCTCCCATATAGATTTTTCACCCGATATGGACTAATATGGTCATAAAAGCCAGAGTTTTGGCCCAATTTGGTTTAAATTTTGCACAGGGAGTAGATTTAGTATTGTAGCTATGCGTGCCAAATTTGGTTGAAATCGATTCAGATTTAGATATAGCTCCCATATATATCTTTCGCCCGATATGCATTTATATGGGCCCAGAAGCCAGAGTTTTATCCCGATTAGCTTGAAATTTTGCACAAGAAGTACAATTGGTAGTGTAGTCATGTGTGCCAAATTTGATTGAAATCGGTTCAGATTTAGATATAGCTTCCATTTATATTTTTCGCCCGATATGGACTTATATGGCCCCAGAAGCCAGAGTTTTGGCCCAATTTGGTTGAAATTTTGCACTAGGAGTACAATTAGTAATATAGTCATGTGTGCCAAATTTGATTGAAATCGGTTCAGATTTAGATATAGCTCCCATATATATGTTTTTCTGATTTCGACAAAAATGGTCAAAATACCAACATTTTCCTTGTTAAATCGCCACTGCTTAGTCGAAAAGTTGTAAAAATGACTCTAATTTTCATATATATCGAGCGATAAATCATAAATAAACTTTTGCGAAGTTTCCTTAAAATTGTTTCACATTTAAATGTTTCCCATATTTTTTACTAAAATTGTGTTCCACCCTAGTGCATTAGCCAACTTAAATTTTGTAAAAGTCTATCAAATTCTGTCCAAATCGAGTGATATTTAAATGTATGTATTTGGGACAAACCTTTATATATAGCACCCAACACATTTGACGGATGTGATATGGTATCGAAAATTTAGATCTACAAAGTGGTGCAGGGTATAATATAGTCGGCCCCGCCCGACTTTAGACTTTCCTTACTTGTTTTTTTTTTTTATCGAAAATCCCCCCAATAATCAGATTGCCTGTTCAAAAGTATAATGGTTACGCAAAAAAATCGAATGTTTCATAATATACGAATGCGAATTTTGCTTAGCATTGAAGACGCATTTCTCTGTTAGAATTTTTTTTTGCTTGCCCAAAAGTCGATAAACTTTTAAATAAAGTCATTTTGTCCTTATATTAAGTGAGTCGTCTTAAAACCTGCTGTCTTATACCTCATACACATTGCAGTTCCAAAATCCACTTTAAGTAGATTTCAACTGTCATTTGCCTTATAAAAAGGGGTTTCAAATCTACTTTTAGAAGATTTTGAGCTTAATGTGAATGGGCTATTAATATGAAGGAACATATTTGTTTGACTAAGGTCAAATTGGCTTTAATAATTCCTCTTTAAAATTGTTGTCCTTTTGTGTGTTGACTACAAAGCAAAAAATCCTAAAAATAGGAGATGAATTTCAACCCTTTATTTTAAAGACGTTTTCTACTTGAAGTCGAGACTGAATTTGAAAATTTAAATTGTCGTTAATACGTTATTAAATGACTTTTATAGCACATAAAGAAAAATGCTGAATAAACGAATAAATTAAAATTTGTTTCCTACAATCAAGGGCGCAAAACCCAAATTTAAATGATAATTGTATCTTAACCCTTTCACTACCGATGTCCACTTAGAAGGACATTCGAAAAAGACACCAAATTCTAGTTTCCCACTTAGTTTCGATTTATTTATCGATGTTATTTTGAAGTAGATGCTTTAATATAAAAAATATATAAATATTGTTCATATTGGTGAGGTTTAAAATACATTTTTTATAAACTTCTTTAACAATAAACGAAAAATAGGAAAATGTGAGACAATTTTTGTACTGTATGTTTCTAGTAAATGGACATTTATACAAAAACTATAGCTGATACTTTTACGGGTTCTTTTTTTTTGTATTTTTTCTCACACTTTCAAAGATATTATAGACCAAATAGCGCTTATTTTCGTAAGGCCATTTGGTCACAATTCAAGAATCAAGTTTTCAGAACAAGCTCATATAGCTCTTGAAGTAATTGAGGTAGGTTTTCAAAATGACAATTTTTGTTCTACATGTTGTTAGTATTTACAAGTAAACACAGAAGAAAAATAAAAGTTTTTATCATTAGGTTTATTTCGGTAGTGAAAGGGTTAAAATTATTATAAAAAAGTTAGTTAGGTGGCAGTCCTATGTATCAGGCGCAATTACACTCAAAAAAAAGTGAACCCTATATTTCACTAAAGCTGATTTAATTTAATTTAAATTCATGGGATTTTTACGTTTTAAGAAAGTTTCAATGACGTTAATATTTTTTTGCGTACGTTAGATAAAAAAACTAAAATAAAGGAAAAATTATACACAAATAAAGCCTAAAGATTAACTAAATTTGGGTCTTCTACAAAATAGTTCAGAATTTCTTAAAATTTGTAAATTTCACCAGTAATGAGCCCATCGTGAACTTCGTATGGTACTAAAGACATTTTTGCAATTTTTAACTCTAATTTTTTCCTTCAAACTTCGAAATTTCTTTAACAAGTGAAAAAAATGAATTATGTCTAATAAATTTTCTTGAATTTATCGAAAATTATTTACTTAGTTTTGTGAAATCGGCGTGACATCTGCGTTTCTAATACAGTTTAGTTAAAATTTTCTAAAATTAAAATATTTTTTCTAAAACTAAGTAAAAATTTCTTTCCTGGTGGGTTCACTGTTTTTCCGGTGTATACTATTCAGTCCATTGTGATACCACATTGGTGAACTTCTCTCTTATCACTGAGTGCTGCCCGATTCCATGTTAAGCTCAATGACAAGGGACCACCTTTTTATAGCCGAGTCCGAACAGCGTTCCACATTGCAGTGAAACCACTTAGAGAAGCTTTGAAACCCTCAGAAATGTCACCAGCATTATTGAGGTGGGATAATCCACCCCTAAAAAACTTTTTGGTGTTCGGTCGAAGCAGGAATCGAACCCACGACCTTGTGTATGCAAGGCGGGCATGCTAACCATTGCACCACGGTGGCTCCCTTACTTTAATTCTCCGCGTTTTTGGTCTCGGAATCAGCGTTGACAATTTAGCTTTTTTCCCGCTAGATCTGGCTTTTTTTGAAGACGTTTAGCGAGAAAAAATGCATTTAGCTTTTAGTTTTTTTCTGACTTTTTTCATGACCCTTTTAGCTATTTTTTATTTATTATGGATAAAACTTCGTTTTTATCTAAGTCTTGCTGCCAGAATAAGATTTTCCGCATATTTCAAAGCTCAATTGAAGCCTTAATAATTATTCCAGCCATTATGCGGGCATTTTTGCAGCAAATACACCTTGTTGTAAAGTTTTTTCCCCGTATTCATAAAAGTTATCGTAAACTTTAAATCTACTATTACCATACAAATTCCTTATATAAACTGTCAGTAAATTATTAGGAATAATAGCATTTGACTCGTTTATCTTTTTATGTTATTTTAATACGTAAAGTTATTATGATATTACTAAATTAAAATAGTAGATGTGAATTGCTTTGTACACTGAAAAAATACTGCCATGAGGCCGAAGATTTCATGTCTTTAAAATACGAACGCGAATTTTGGTTATAATAGCATTTGTGAATTTCTCTTATATGTTATAAACTGTTTTCCTTGTCTAAAAGCCGATAAAATCGTTTTGTCCTTATAGTTAAGTGATTCAACTTAAAAATGGGTATCTTTTCATGGAAGAAGGCTAGGGTCAATTCTAAAAAATTCTTAAAATTAATTAAATAGTCTTTAAATTTGTGGTGTTTTTGCATCTTGACCACAAACCAAAATAGCGTTCAAAAATAGAAGAGGTTTTTCAACATTTTAGTTTAAAAACGTATACACAGAATAATTTCTACTTAAAGTCGAGTCTGAATTTGGAATTTTAAGTTGTCGTTAGCACGTTTTTAAAGCACTGTGATAGCTCATGAAGAAAATGCTGAAAAAAAGAATAAATTCAAATTTGACTCTGAATCAGTACCAAAATCATTAGTGTACAAAATCTTTGGAACCGAACATAGAAATAATTAAGGAAATACAGTCGAAGCTCTGTTTAACGAATATCCCATTTAGCGAAAATCAAATTTAACGAACGTCAAAATTCTTAACATTGAGTATTCTAAATAACGAACAATTGAACAAAATTTACGTTCGATGTAACGAAAAGGAAATAAAGAAAATAAACAACAAAAAATCAGCAATATTTGACGATTGCGAGAATGGCTTAAGTCCTTAGGAAATGCCCACAAAGTACGGCATTCCCAGGATATTTAGATTCCATTAAAATGTTTGAAAACACATATTCAATGACCGGGTAACTGGTAAAGTTAGGTTAGATAGAGTGGCGCAGCTTCGCTATGGGAAATGGAGCCGGTACAGGACTACTCCCTGGTGTGAATAGACCAGTCCCAGTTCTGGCCGAAACGTATGGAAGGGACCGGTCACTTCAACACGGGTTTGTCATTGACGGGGATAAATTTACACTGGAGGCCACGGATTGGACTCATTCCAAACTACATGACCTGGGAGAACTTAGTAGGACTAGACAGGACCTCATGAACAAGTCTGGGACAAATCCTTAGGTACCGGTATTATTTTGATCATCCAAATTGCACCAGAAAGAAAAACTTTTGGACTATGTTGGTCCATAGGTAAATGTCTAGATCAAATAAAATTTGAAAATAAAGAGAGTATAGAAATCAATAAAATATATGAAAATTTAAAAACTACGACAAACTCGAGCACTGGTACTAGTCCTGTGATAGGTCCGTTAGTGGCAATATTTCGTAGGATTGCCAGTTGAACAAGTGGTGAATTTTTCTCTTAATAATGAGTGCTACCCGATTCTATATTTAGCTCAATAACAAGGAACCTCTGTCTTATAGCTGAAGAGAAACTATAAAATACACAGGAATGTCAACATCATTAGTGAGAGGGATAAACTACCGCTGAAAAACTTTTTTGGTGCTCGGTCGAAACGGCAATCTAGCGTTGAGAGTACATCTATGCCGACAGGAGCAGCAGAGTAATGGTGTATGTAGGACGTTTAAGGAAGATGTTACTATGAACACTACCTATGCCTGGCCCATCTTGAAACCGGGGACTGGAAACAAATTAGGTAATTCGTCTAAGAAGTTAAGAGCACACAAATTATGACATGGGTGTATATAGGCCCCCATACGACAGCGAATCTTGGATCCTCTTTTCAATCTAACCTAACCTAGATATATCAAGTTCATCAGGATTATTTAAAGTATTATTTTTTAAGTGTCTCTGTGCTTGATTTTTTTCAAATGATTATGAATTTTTACTCATCTGGTAAAAAACTACGATTTTCAATAAAAGTTAATATTTAATATTCCCGTTCGATTTAACGAATTTTTCTAAATAACGAAAGGGCCTGACAATATATCGTTCGTTAAACCGAGCTTCGACTGTAATGTTTTGAATGTGGTATTATTTTTTTTTTTAACATCAAAAAAATGCAATAAAAAATTCGTAGTGATAGGATCAAAACAAATCTGCTATTTATTAATGGAATGGATTTACATTTACGAAAATTGGACAATAGGTTTGTATGGGAAATTTTCGAATAAAATTAGGAGACGTGTACACTTCTCATGAATTTATCATTAATTCAGTTAAAACGAAATATATTGATATTTTCTAATGCAGTTCTATGTGACATTGGACTTGTTGATGATTAACCAGCTGATAATTGCAAGTTTACCGGGAAAAAGTTTTTACTAGGAAATATAAATGAAGGACTTCGAGTAAAAATTTGTGATAGTAATCAAAATGTATCGAGTACGCAAACAAAGCTAATATGACATAGATTTTCTTACAGTCTCACATAAATGGAAATAAAATGAATACAATTAAAATAATATGCATTTTAAGTGAAATAAAGCCTTTAAGTTTGTTAAATTTCAATCAAAAATGTGACTTTTGATACAAAAAAATTTAGCTTTTTTTCTAGCTATTTTGTAACATTTTTTAGCTTTTTTTGGCTAGTTTTTTGGACAAATCTAGCGGTTTTTGGTGAAACAATTCTGGCAACGCTGCTCGGAATCAATACCAAAATCATTAGTGCAAAGAGAAAATCCTTGGTACCGAGCTGAAAAAAGTATTTCAGTGTACAAATTAACAAACGGCTTCGGGTCATATTGCATTGAAATCGAACAAGATCCAATTTCAATATCGAAATTCTTCCTATGTAAAATTTGGGATTAGAGACTTCGGAATAAATGTTGCAATAAAATAAATTAATTTTAGGAGGTATTAATACAATATTAATTCAAATTAGGGATCTATAAATCGAAAATCGATTAGTCGAGTGTTCGAATTTTGGCATGAAAATCTAAAATAATCGAAATCTATTTTTAACCTAAAAATAATCGCAAAATTGATTTTAGATTTTGAACTATTTTTTAATTTTGACTATCAAAAATCGATTTTAATGTTTTATTCTTTGGATTCAATTGAAATGTACCCAGATGTAAGGAAACGAGCACATATTTCTTGATATTTTATTTATATAATTCTATTACCAATAAGAATAAAAATTCTGAGTTGATTAAATAAAATATCAAATTGGTCGAAATGAATCCTTTATGTTTTCAATTTCCTTGAACTTATAGGGGTAACTATTTGGGAAATAATGATAAATGATTCGTACATGTTAAAAATTTTATATTGAACATTTTAAAAATATATTAAACAAATTTAAAAAAAAATTAACATGCTTGACTGGAACACTAATTATTGACATTTCTCACCAACTATTGTTGATAATATTCACAAAAAGACAAATAGATTTCATTAATTCGAATATTTTGTATAATCATTATTTCTATGAAATTCGATCATGAAAAATCGAATATTCGAATTTTGATTGGTAAAAATAATCGAGAATCGTTTTTTGATTAAAAGTCAAAAATCGAAAATTCGAAAAATTAATTCAAATATTGCTTCAATGATGAATTTAGATGTTATTTATTTAGTATTCACTATCAAATAATGAAGAACTATCACAGAACTACCATAAAGAGACGAAAGTATTCGACACTGAAAAAAAAGCATACCCAGTTCCAAAAATTTTGTCTTTACTTTAAAAAATTTGGTATTGATTCCGAGCCAAAGAAGCGGAGAATACAAGTAAAGATACTTTTCAGACACAATTCTCTTTTAAAATCGGGTTTTGTGTACTTGCTTCTAGGAAGCAAATTTTAATTTTTCGATTTTTCAGCTTTTTTTCTTCATATGCTATCAAAGTCCTTTAAAAACAAGTTAACGACGACTTTATTTTCCAAATTAAGACTCGACTACTAGTAGAAATTCTGCTGTGTTTCAAGTAAAAAACGTCTTTAAAATAAAGTGTTGAAAAACATGTCCTATATTTGATCGATTTTTTGCTTTGTAGTCAAGATGCAAAAAGACAACAAATTTAAAGACAATTTCATTAAATTTAAAGATTTTTTCTAAATCATAAAAGTGAAGTTGACCTTAGCCCAAACATTTTTTCTTTCATGTTATGATATCCATTTTTAAATCAAATCACTTAATTATAAGGACAATACGACTTCATTGAAAAGTTTATCGACCTTTGGTCAAGGAAAAAAACTTTATACTAAAGAAATGCGTCTTCTATGCTAAGCAAAATTTGCATTCGTATTTTAAAGACATGAAATCTTTGACCTCACGACAATATTTTTTTCAGTGGATGAAAGGAGAAAAGTGATTTTGCTAGATTTGTTGCCGTTCGTTTTTCATGAGTCTCTAAAGTTTTTTGAATAAGAAAACAAAGTTCTTTTTCAAAGAAAACATTTTCTGTCATTTGGATGCGATTGATTATTAGATAAATTAGTAATAATGAAAAGCATATATTGACCTAATATGAAAGATTATGCAACCTACATTATTTGAAATTTTAATTACAAGAAAGTTTATAATCTTTGCTTCAAAAATATTTTACATTAAATTTAGGATACAAATATTGGAAATTATCGTTCATCCGTTAAAGTTGTATGTCATTGAACTAAGGAAAATTTTCCTTAAAGTGAAGAAAAACATTTTGATTTAAAGAAGCTGTCTTTAAATTGTCCCTAAAAAAGGAGTCGAATCTTTGGCTCGAACTCAATTGCAAAATCCTTAAGGTAAAAATCTTTGGTTCCAAGTAAACCTTTTTTTAGTGTACGTGAATAGCTTTATTTATATATCGCAAATCTGATAAATGAGTTCTGGGTTCTAATTTTAATTATATTGATCCTAGATTTAAAGCTAGATAGGTTCGCAAAAATGACTTTATTTTAAAGAAGCCACAACTTTGGCTCGAAAGCAATGCAAAATACTTCAGGTAAGTATCAAAAATAGTTGGTTTTTTTTAAGTGTACTTAACCTCTATTAAATCCACGTGATTTATCTTTGAAATAAAAATACTTTTCAAATAATACTTTTTGATAAAAATAACTTTGATGTTACTGCTTTATTATTTTTTTGTGAAAATATTCCATGTATGTAGTTCTTTTAAATATATAACATTATTACAGGCAAATAAAATATTTGCTTAATTATATGACCTTTATGTTGTATAAAATATAATATATTTATTTAGAGGCTCGTGCCTTAGGTTCCAAATCAATACCAGGATCTTTAACCGTAAGACAGAATCTTTTGATCGTCGGTGCGCCATCAAGCTTAACTGAGAATGAGAGGTAGGAGATAAGATTGCTCGATATTCAGCGGGTACCCATTGTTGTCCATTTCATCACAGATGCTCCATAGGTGTTGATATAGTCGCGTCATGTTTTCTTCAGTTCCATAACAGTGACTAATTCAATAGCATGATATCCTTGTTTTTGTGGATCTGCAAAAAATAATTAAGGCAAATAATACTTACTCCATTCACAGTTCCATGACAAATTGTGTGTTGAAATGACTGAGTTCCATATGTGGTATTTGTTTCAGCTACACAACCCCGGATTGCTTATATAGACTCACATATACCATAGGTGGTGAATTGCTTTACTTTCCTAAAAATGTTTGTTTCTTCCTCTTTGTTCTGGTGGTTAAAATCTCAATATTAGCTTGAAACTAAATATAATATCTTTATTTAATAATTTGGTAGGTGAAATTCACCTATTATTTATTTATTTTAAAAGCTATGGATTCCTCACTGCTGGTAGTAAAACCGAAGTGTCATCCGCCTTTGCCAAAATTTGTGTACTTCCTTCTGATAGTGAAGGTGTTGCAGTCCGCTCCTTTTTTAGTTCATTTTGCATATTGGTTTTTATGGTTGACATCATGCTTTGTTTTAGTTCGAAAAAAAAATTGCATCCTTCAAAGTTTGAAACAAAATATAATCATTAATTGGTATACATATGGCAATTGTTTCCTCTATGTTCTTGGGGCTAAAATCTCAATATTAGTTTGAAACTAAATATAATCTCTTTTTTAAAACATTTGGTAGGTGTAATTCACCTATTTTTGTTTTTTTTTTATATTAATATTGTTTCTTCTGAACATTCCATTAACTGCAAAATTGATTTCCAAATTAGTTGTATTTTTTTCTTTTTTATTTTTGAAATAAATTTAAAGTTTTTGGTTGATAAAAATTTATTTTTTATTTTTGCAAAATTCTTACCATTGAAGTAAATCAATACTTTAAAGGATCATATGAAATGCGTATGAAGATACCATACCTTCTTACCAATAGCTTCCGAATTTCTTCAAGTCAAAGAGTGATTTTAGTTATACTGGCGGATCAGCTCCCGAATATAGTTCTTCATGTTGTTGATGTTTTATTTTTGAGTTTGAATAGAATTTAATCTCTTTTTTAAATCTTTTGGTTGGTGGAATCCACCAAAAAACCTTGTTGCATTTGCAGTCTACTGTCTGTAGAGAGAAATAATTTTTACTTTTTTATTTATTATTATGTTGTAAAATTAAATATAGTATTCATTATTGCATACGACATTTTTTGTATACTTTCTAAGAACAAAATATTTATTGTAGTCGAACGACCCCGCCACTCACTAACCCGCCCCAACCGACCGAGGGGGCTCGTCCTCATGACGTAAGGACTTTGCGTACACACCACAATCCGAATTGCGGCGGGGAAGAGCATTTGACTAGTCAATTGATCTTGAATGCCGAAGGGAAAATTTAATTATAGACTTTATGCTATATATTTAGGATATATTATCTGAATATTAATATGGATATTTAAATAAATTATATGTAGTTTGAATGATTTGGGTTAAATATTATTTAAACGAATAAATATCGTATTTTTTAAAAATCTGTTATATCTATGGAACATATGGTTAATAAAAGAAGGATATTGTAATACCAACGTAAACGATATATAGGTAAAAAACGTATATATTGAAGAAATATATATGAATGGATATCGTGTTTAATCATATATATAAATATATATGTTTATATGTAAATAGTAATTCTATTATATGTATATATTACAACCTCTTTAGAATATTGTTTAATATGAGGAGTTCTTTTTAATGTATTTACAGAAAAAAAACTCTTTTTGTGATAGTTCAGTAAATTGGGTTTCCTAATATATCATAGAGTAGAAAGAACGTTGTTTTATGTCCAAGCGATTAAAATAATTCTTAATATTCGAAAAAGTCCTATATAGAAATGGTTGCTATTTGATTTGTAGAAATTTGTCGTTTTTATTCTTCATTTTAGGGGCAACATGTTTTTTATATTATTTTTATGATGCTGTATATAAATGTATTTTAAATTTTATTTGTTTCCTTTTATTTGTAAATTATATATGCACTTGAAGTTATATAAGGGTAATTTATTTTATTTTAACTCTTAAAGTGTGGATTCATTATATCAGATTTTATTGTATTTTATTTAAATCGTTCTCTTATTTATTTTAATTTACTGTGATAAATCTTTTTAATAGGGTTTATATTAAAATTATTGTTATTATAAAAGTATTTATGTGCTCCCAAATCCTAATCATGGATTGAATGAGCATTTCGATATGAAGAATTTGTTAGAAAATAATAAATTTATCATTTTATTCTTGTCATATCAATTCGATAAACGTTGTATTGAAAAAATCTTTCAGTGAACTTCGTTTGTAGCTAGGAATGTTATATTCTTGGTATATATTACGGATGATCAGAAAGTTTATTTTTTAATTTTTTTTTATTATTGGTTTTGTTAAACTTTGTAAAGTTAGAGAATTTTATGTAAAATTATTTTTGCGACATTATTGTCATATTCAATTTGTTTTTAAGACAGTATTTTGGGGGAAAATATTGTGACATAAATGTTACTAAAATGTAATGTAATGTAAAATTATAAACCAAATATTCATAAAATTATAAGAAATATAAATAAATTGAACATTGTATGCAATAACGCAGTATCAATTTTTAATACAATCATAATTATTAACACATTATAAAAAATGGTTTTTTATTTATGGGCTGGGACACATAAGAAACACATAATATGGTAGCCTATTGCATCAAGCATTGAAATATATTCATTATTATTAGGGAGAAGGCATTTTTATTCCCAAAGATCGTATTTGTATTATTCGGTTTTATTTACAAAATTTAATTGTATAGATTCAGCAACATATTCATATTGAAAATTCAATTTAAAATATTAAAGCACGGATGTGCTGAGGATCATAATAAAATTTAAGGAAATAATACCCCCTTGCTTTCATAGAATAAGGGCAGATTTGACTTTTCTCTTGCCTGTCAACATTATTTTGAATGTACAATGTGAAAAGGATAAAAGCAATCAATATTTTAAAATTTATTTAGATTTGCAATGTTAGATCGTAATAATTTATAATTTTGATTTATTTATGGACACATATGATGGCAACATTTAATTTGTTTGGCGATTTAATATTAGGTATCCTCTTAGCTCTTAGCCGAAATATGGTTTTAAATGAAGCATGCAGACGATAATCAATATATTGAAAAGGATTAATAATAATTCTTGAGATTACGCCAACTTTTTACTTTCGATACAATATGACTTGAATTGTTTACATTTTCATAATGAAATACCCTTCCACTTGGGGGGAATTTAATAAATTTATTTTTCGCATGTAAATATGTTCATTTTTATTTATTACATATTTTTGGTTCTAAGTGGGAAATGTGATTAAACAGAAACTCTGAGTATTTCTTTAACATAGAATATAGTTGAAATAATTTGATGTATTCGATCAGTTAAAATATTATGATAATTGAATATTCAATTTCATTTACAACAGCACTGAGAATACATTGAGATATACAGATTTACGGTTTACATCCATTCTCTTTGGGGAATAGTAAATATAATATTGATGTGAAAACATTTAACTTCGAAGATTTTATACAAAAAATTCAATGAAACATTCATTCGATTTTAAAACAAGTAACTAACAAGTGAAAACAAAAAAAAAAACTATATTTTATTATAACAAAGAAATTGAATTAGGTTGTCTTAATACCTTATGGATGAGTAATCATCTAAGTCGTTATTGAAGAATATGCCAAATATTAATGTGAAGCCTACACCATACACAAAATGTAGAGATTAAATTAAAAATAATTAATAATAATAATAAACAATCAAACATCAGAATATGGAATACAGAGTGAATGTAACAATGCTATTAGAAGTTCAAAGGATATGAAATATTGCTTTAGAGTATTATACACGAATAATTTGAATTATCGCTGAATTAAACTACTATATTAAATTTCAAAAAAAGCTAAATATTCACAATAGTTCGAGTCCATACACGCACACCATCCATCATAGTTATTAGACTAACAATAAAAAATTCACATAAAAAATCTAAAGAAAATAAACAAATACAGAAGTGGACAATTTAGTAATTGGTGTCATAAGCATTTTAAATATACTAACAATGGAATAGTGATGCATTATTATTAAATCAGCCCATATTTATAAATAACACCTTTCCTCTCATGCAAAGCAAATGGAGGCTTTGTTTATTTGATCACCAAAAGAGACTATAAATTCGAAAACACGATATAAAGAAATTCATTCTCTTGAGTAGTTATGAGAGGGAGATTGTACATTTGAAATTTGGCTATCTCTCTCTCTCTCTTTCCTTAGATATGATCGAGAGAATATCGAAATTCTTCACCGTTATTTCAATCTATAGTAATTTTTTGGTTCTACATTAGCAGGGATATGTATGGTGGTGGGTTTTAAAAGGACATTCTCAATATATATATTCAACTACATAAAGCATTAGAATTTTATAAGTGGAAATAGGATTATCGTCTATATATAGATACACAAGGCATGAAAAACACTTATTTGTATTGTAATTATTACCATTTCGAAACAATCTTCTTAAAATGATTGTTAGGTTAATATGTTTGACGTCAGACTTAATTTAAGTTAAATACATATACGTATATATGATTTGCAATTTCATTTTGAGAAATTGTAAATTGTGACAAGACATTTAACTACAATTTGATCGAGTATTAAACAGCCATGATACATTTTTACATAGAAATAAGATAGTTTGTATGTTTCAGTTAAAGACGAAGCATTTTTTTTGTCAATTTAACTAACTAGTAAATCAGGTGCATGAAATAAACATTCGATTAAATCTATTTTCTTGAAAGATATGGGGATGAATCGTACTTCTTTGAAATTCCAACAATGTTGTGATTATCTTCAAGTGTACATTAAGTGTCTTAAGAACCCTATGATGGCTTAACATTTGTGAAGGTTTAATGCGTTTAAAATGATCATGAAGTTTCTTAGAACCCTTAACAAACATTTATGGATGTTCAAAAGTATTGTAGTCCCTTTCATATACAACAACATTTACATTCATCATAATTTTGAATATGTTCTCTTCATCATGAGTGAAAATTCTGCTGAAGTTCTAGAATTTTTTTGGTGATTTGTTATATGAAATATTTCAATAATTACAAACAACAATAAATAGAAGACGGATATGAAACATAGGTGAATATCATATAATCAGAGAAAATAAGCCATGGATGTTATAACAAAATCTTTTTAGAATTAAGGTTTTTGGTTACTTTTACGTTTATCAAACATTCAATAATGCTTCTCATTTTTAAAATATGACAACTTAAATTCTATAAAAAAATATATATTATTTTGTAATATGAAATAGCAAAATACAATTATTTTTTTAATATTTACAAAAAATACTGCAACTATGTTGCATATGTAGACAAACAGTCTACAAAATGGATTGAATCGAATCCATATATGTTAGGATTGAAAGACATTATACAATGTCCAAGTGCATTGATGTTAACTTTTAGGTCTAGCTGGAGCATGAATTAGTTTTCTGTTAAAAGCCTACACATAAGAAAAACTATTTTATTTAAAGTTTATATAAAGAAGATAATTATTAGTTAAGTTCCTACATAGAATGTGGTCGGAAAAAATATTATGAATAATATTTACCAATTTTGATCGCCTGTAGTTTTACTCATAAAAAATATTTAATAAAAAAATTAAATAAATACCTTCAATTTTGTAATTATGCTGTAAGCAAAATTATATGCCCAGAAGATTCAGATGTTTGTCTAAATAATATATATAAGCTCTATGAAAGAACACAATAAATAATAACTGCTTGGGTAAGATATTCAATGGTAAAAACAGCCAATACGTTGGAATATTAAGATCTTTTAAATTGCATACATATTTACTCATATTCATAGGTTATATATAAATCAATATATTCGTAATATCCGATACGTGTATATTTTTCGTTACTTGGTGATATTTTGTGGCAGGAATTTAGTGATGTGCTTTTTGGTATGGTAGTGTCTTAGGAGATTACAGTTGTGATGATAGTTGCGTAGTTATGCTGAAGTGATATCTGGTAGATTTATGTTGAAAGTATAGATGTGTAGGGGGTGCAAAAAAATTGAGGATAGCAAATAAAGTTGGATGTGTTGCGGCTTGAAAATCGATGTTAATATAATTGAAGAACTTATTAAATGTTGATTGTTGTTTTCGCAGATAGAATCAGGATATAGTTGAAAATATAAATTTGTTGTCCAATATGGTCATTGAATATTGTTGAGGGGTTTTAAACATAAAATTCTCTCTTAGTTTTTGTTCTTTATACGTTATTATTTTTTTTGGAATTAGTGCAAATGTGAATATTTTAAGGTTGACGAATATAAATACATAAAGTATGAGTTGATTGAGGTGTTAAATCAGGGCAAACAAATTACATTAATTCGAAGAAATAATTTGTGTTTACATCCGCTGTTGTATACAATTGAAGATAGTGCTGACTGATGATAGGTATCCGCAGGCTTCAATGTAAGGTGCACTTAATTGGGTCAATGTTCAAATTGTTTATAAGTTATAGTTATTATTATGCATTGTAGTAAATAGAATTGATTGGAGAAAATTGATAGATGTATGTGTTTAAATCTCTAAACATTGGACTGCTTGCAATTGTTTAATTTTTCGCGGGAAATTTTGTGATTTGAAGTTTTTTCTTCTAAAGAGTAATGTGCAAACTTGTATTTGAAGATTCCGTTGATGTATTTCAAGTGTTTTCACCTCTGTGAATATTTTAGTCTAGGACTACAGACAGGATTTATTTCGTAGATTTTTCTAAACCTTATAAACGATTTGGTTTTATCTTCAATATTTGAAATTTATTTTTTTTAGGGAAGTTTCTTGTGGAGACTTTACTTTGATATGTTGTCACTCTCAATATGTTTGTTGTGTTGAGGTTGTAGTTACAAATTATAATGTATTTGTTGTGTATCATAAAATAAACCAAGTACTCGTTTGAAATGTGCAAGGGGTGTACAAATTATTCAAAGTTGACGAAGTTTGTATGTACTGTTTGTCCAATTAACGCATATAATTACAACGAAAAAAAGTTAACTTGAGTGAAGATAAATATTAAATTCGATTAGGGTCAAAACAGGTCTTGAATAAAGTGCTTTACTGATTATCATAACTCACAGGATTCGAAATAAAACGCTATTTTGATTGATAATAGTATAAAGCTAAATAAACAAAACGCTCGTCTAGTATTTTGTTTACTGGATATTTGAAAGTTGCTTGTTATCTTCAGTTATTCGTATAGGATGAAACGAGTTAATTTGGGTCTTCTCTAGATGAAATTATGTTTTGTCCCTTACTAACTAAGACGAAGTGTTACATTTCTTGCAGTTGCGTGGATGAGGATTTTTTAAATTAAATGTGTTACGCAGGGATATACGCTAGAGATTCTTGTACAACTCTTCGTAGGGAAAGTGATTTTCAATTGGATGATTGCTTTGGTGTTCGAGAAATGTTGGGTTGTTGGTTCTTGAGGGATGGATATTGTTATCTATGAGAAAGCGCATATGTTCAATAATAATTCGCAAGGATTCGTTGAATATGTAGAATTTTAAAACATAGAAATTATGCATTTAACTTGTGGACGTTTATAAAATCAGTTTCATTTGTAATTGTGAAATAAATAAATACATTGTTGGTGTATAAATTAATATAGGAAACGATGTTGTTGTTAATTGAAGAAAATAATTACGAACAGGTAGCACATCAAAATGTGTCTGTTGATGTTGATATTGAGGAATGTTCTAATTGGTTATGATTCTTAAATATGAATGTGGTGTTTGAAAAATTGTTATATTGACTTGTCAATTGCTGGACATTGAAACGTTCTTCGTTGTATTTTAATAACAGATATTAATTGATTTGATATGTTAGATATAGATTTCCATGTGATATATTCTTTAAAGCTCATCTTTCTAACGCTTATGGACATGATTTTCTTTGGGGTTTATATTTGTAATTGCTATACTCGGTGGTATATACAATTTTGCCATTTTTTTAATGTTGCGGTGTTGATTTTAGAGATTTGCTGTGATATATGATGATTCAAAGAGTAAATATTGTGTATCAATTTTTCTCTAATTTCTCCCTATTATAAACTCAAATATTTTAGAATAATCTTGGTTTTGAGTGTTGTTCTTGATTGATTGGCGTCAATGGTTGCTGATTACGATAGTGTTATTAACGATTTTATAGCAGATCCTAGGTAGGTTTAAAGTGCTAGTGCTAAATTGATTTAAAAGTTGATTTCCTTTAGCGTTAGTGCCGCATCATAGAAATATACTTTGGTATATGTTGAAATAGTATTGATTGTTGATTATCTGTTTAAAAATGAAAATACGTGTAATTGAAAATCTAATTTTAGTTGCAAGGGGTAGAAATAATTGTAATAATTTTCTTAACACAAAGTTTTCATTCTGGAGATCGAAACGTGTTAGTTTGCAGATCAGTATTTCATATTTGAGTTGTTAATATGGGTCATTTGATTATTATTTCGAATTTTCAATACGAAGTATAATTTTCATACAATAGTCAGAAATTTGAAATTTCGTTATCTTCGAATTTGGTATCATAATTCTATTTGGTATTATAGTTCTATCAGGTTCTTAAGGGCGAAAATATTATACATTTTTGTATTGATTAATTTTCAATTTAGTTGTTTGTTATAATAGGACGAAACGGGATTAATGTAGAAGTTTTTTTTTATAAAATTCGTAAAGTAAAGGGTTCGATGGATCGTATTTTGGGAAATTGTTTCTTGGTTTTTAATAGTCATGGGTTGCAATTTTTATTTGTGTTGAAAATCTCATATTTCATTTTATTTTATAAAGTAGTACTCTTCATTTCTTGACCCTCAGGAAAGGGTGAATATTTGTATATAGACAATTTTAAAGAAATATATGGGAAGCGCATTTATATCTACAAAATATTTTGAGAAGTGAACTTGTAATTTCAACGTCGTAATATTGCTATTTAGAATCATTTAAAGTCTTCGAATTTGTAAAATGTTTGTATTATCGGGGCATACAACAAGGATACTAGGGATAATATACAGCTTGCCCAATAGGTACGTTTTAGAATTACTGAAATATCAGGACGGAAACCCAACTTTTTGTTTTTTTCTAAGAATATATAAATGTGGTGAGATGCATACTTTTTCCAACATAAGTAAACAATAAAATAATGAAATAAACAGATCAGGCGACGATTCCACAACTTAAATATCAGCTTTAAAAATGTGTTATATTATAAAATATTCAAACAAGTATATCATCGATAATATTACGAGCCATTATATGCAATTCCATAAGATTAATATTTGAAAATTAGTAGTCAAGTAAAACATATGCAAAATGTATATCAAGACAAAATAAATATGTTAAACATATAATATAATTTATTTTTGTAATATGTAATTTATATGCTTTCGATACCGTAGATATAGCAAGTAAGACAATTTTATAAAGTTGAGGGGATGTTTTGGTCATACGTCTACTTGATTTTTGTTTTTGTTTTTTTTTTAACGTCATCAATTTAATATTTATATTTATGGGATTTAACCCTATTTTTTGTTTAAAGATGTATTAAATATTTTGCTTATAATTCGCATAGGGTAAGACTTAAGTTGGATTAGAATTTGCGGATAGTTGCAGATTTAATTAGCCAATATTGTTTGACAAGGTGGTAAAATATGTATGATATAAGACTATTTGAAGTATCGGAAGTAAATTGAATGTTTAAAATATTTTTGTTGAGGAAATCCTAGCCAATTATGTTTATATTTTATAGTTTAAAATGTGTTTAAAATCGTTGAATTAAACATTTTGGATATTCTTTTAACCCTAATTTAGTTTCATGTATAAAAGAGAAGAAATCCTAGCGAAATTACTTATGTTTATATTTTATAATTGAAATTTCATTGAATTATACATTTAAGATAGCATTGTAAGGTACGACAATATGTAGGGGGACAATTTGGAATAGTTGTGGTATAGACAATTATAACTCCTAACAATTTTTTCATGGACTGCATAATGGAATAATTATGTAAATTAAACGTTTTAATATTCTTTGTTTTAGATAATATTTGTATTTTATTTTTGTTTTTAACTTTTTGAATATGTTATTTTTTTATAGACCTTGGAATTAATAAGGGTTAATTTGAATTTCGATCAAAAGTTGTAATTTGATTCAAAATATAGAAAGGATTGTTTGGTTTCGTTTGTTTGATTTTTGTTATTATATCATTGATGTACTTTTAAGATTCCTTTTTTAAAATATATTATTTGATTTTATGTTTGTTCGAATTGTAATTTATTTAAATATCCACATGATTTTCTTATTTTATCGTTTTATTTATAATTGATCTGTGTAATTTTCGTTACCAGTTATGTCATCGTATTTCAGTCAATTTTTGCATTTTAAGAATTTCGACGAATTTGTTCAATACGAAAATCGAAAAAGTAAATATGGGACATTCTTTTTGGATGGTATATATTTCATATCAACAGAATAAAAAGAAAAGTAATTTAAAATCACTCAAATTTAATTTTACGCAATCTTTGATTCAAAAATTCTAATAAAATTTGGATATTCGATTCGTTTTTAAGACAATTTCTTAAACATTTGATATGTATTCGTGAAGATTTAAATCAAATAAAATACTAACGGATTTTTTTTTTTCAAGTTTAGATTTTCAGTGAAAAATCTATGATAACGCAAAATTTCGGTAAAATGATGGAAATACGGGTCTCATTGGCGGGTCGGGTCTTAAATCGTGTTCGACTAACAGATAAAAATGACAATTAAATTTTAACGCAAACACCTGCAAAATTTGGAGTCGGGTCTCGAGTCGTATTCGACGAACAGATAAAGATAATAACTATAAGAATTAATGAACGCAATAATATTTTGTTCGGTAAAAAATATGTATACAACGCAAAATTTCGCTGAAATTATAGAACTTGTAATATGGGTCTCTTTGGCGGGTCGGGTCTGGAATCTTATTCGACGAACAGATAAAAAATACAATTGTAAGGATTACTTCACATTAAACCCATAAAATTCTAACGCAAAACACCTACAATTAGTAGAATTAGTTGGTATTAAACCTATAAAACATTCTCACGCAACTCCTTAAACTTCTTTCAAAATTTGAAAATTTTTGATTCATGAACACTTATTAAGATAATTTCTTAACCATTTTATAGGATGTGTATTCGTTAAGATTTAAATTAACCTGAATATTAACGCAAATTATTTTTCTAATTTCTCATCTTTGGTGAAAAAAGCATAGTAAAACGCAAAATTTTGGTGAAATTATGTAAATTGTAAAATGGGTCACTTTGGTGGGTCGGGTCTCGAATCGTATTCGACTAATGGGTCTCATCGTATTCGACGAACTGATACAAATAATTATTAGAATTAGTTGGTATTAAACCCATAACATTTTAAATAAAAACCTACAACTAAAACGCTATTTTTCTAATTTTGATTTTGATCGAAAAAATTAAGTACTTGATGTGTATTTTTTATTTATAGCTTTACATAGATAACTCATTTTTGTTTTTTTTTTACGAAATTCATAGTTCATAGTTCGACGTAGTATTTTTCTTAAGAAGTCAAATGTTAAATATGTATAACGCAAAATTTCGCTGAAATTATAGAACTTGTAATATGGATCTCTTTGGCGGGTCGGGTCTGGAATCTTATTCGACGAACAGATAAAAATTACAATTATAAGGATTACTTCACATTAAACCCATAAAATTCTAACGCAAAACACCTACAACTTAAATTTTTCAAATGTTGATTCAATAATATAAATAAAATTTCGTGTCTCGAATCGTTGGTATTAAACCTATAACATTCTCACGCAACTCCTTAAACTTCTTTCAAAAATTGAAAATTTTTGATTCATGAATACTTATTAAGATAATTTCTTAACCATTTTATAGGATGTGTATTCGTTAAGATTTAAATGAACCTGAATATTAACGCAAATTATTTTTTTAATTTTTCATCTTTGTTGAAAAACCATAGTAAAACTCAAAATTTTGGTGAAATTATGTAAATTGTAAAATGGGTCACTTTGGTGGGTCCGGTCTCGAATCGTATTCGACTAATGGGTCTCATCGTATTCGACGAACTGATACAATTAATTATTAGAATTAGTTGGTATTAAACCCATAACATTTTAAATAAAAACCTACAACTAAAACGCTATTTTTCTAATTTTGATTTTGATCGAAAAAATTAAGTACTTGATGTGTCTTTTTTATTTATAGCTTTACATAGATAACTCATTTTTGTTTTTTTTTACGAAATTCATAGTTCGACGTAGTATTTTTATTAAAAAGTCAAATGTTAAATATGTATAACGCAAAATTTCGCTGAAATTATAGAACTTGTAATATGGGTCTCTTTGGCGGGTCGGGTCTGGAATCTTATTCGACGAACAGATAAAAATTACAATTATAAGGATTACTTCACATTAAACCCATAAAATTCTAACGCAAAACACCTACAACTTAAATTTTTCAAATGTTGATTCAATAATATAAATAAAATTTCGTGTCTCGAATCGTTGGTATTAAACCTATAACATTCTCACGCAACTCCTTAAACTTCTTTCAAAAATTGAAAATTTTTGATTCATGAATACTTATTAAGATAATTTCTTAACCATTTTATAGGATGTGTATTCGTTAAGATTTAAATGAACCTGAATATTAACGCAAATTATTTTTTTAATTTTTCATCTTTGTTGAAAAACCATAGTAAAACTCAAAATTTTGGTGAAATTATGTAAATTGTAAAATGGGTCACTTTGGTGGGTCCGGTCTCGAATCGTATTCGACTAATGGGTCTCATCGTATTCGACGAACTGATACAATTAATTATTAGAATTAGTTGGTATTAAACCCATAACATTTTAAATAAAAACCTACAACTAAAACGCTATTTTTCTAATTTTGATTTTGATCGAAAAAATTAAGTACTTGATGTGTCTTTTTTATTTATAGCTTTACATAGATAACTCATTTTTGTTTTTTTTACGAAATTCATAGTTCGACGTAGTATTTTTCTTAAGAAGTCAAATGTTAAATATGTATAACGCAAAATTTCGCTGAAATTATAGAACTTGTAATATGGGTCTCTTTGGCGGGTCGGGTCTGGAATCTTATTCGACGAACAGATAAAAATTACAATTATAAGGATTACTTCACATTAAACCCATAAAATTCTAACGCAAAACACCTACAACTTAAATTTTTCAAATGTTGATTCAATAATATAAATAAAATTTCGGGTCTCGAATCATTGGTATTAAACCTATAACATTCTCACGCAACTCCTTAAACTTCTTTCAAAATTTGAAAATTTTTGATTCATGAATACTTATTAAGATAATTTCTTAACCATTTTATAGGATGTGTATTCGTTAAGATTTAAATGAACCTGAATATTAACGCAAATTATTTTTTTAATTTTTCATCTTTGGTGAAAAACCATAGTAAAACTCAAAATTTTGGTGAAATTACGTAAATTGTAAAATGGGTCACTTTGGTGGGTCGGGTCTCGAATCGTATTCGACTAATGGGTCTCATCGTATTCGACGAACTGATACAAATAATTATTAGAATTAGTTGCTTTTAAACCCATAACATTTTAAATAAATACCTACAACTAAAACGCTATTTTTTCTAATTTTGATTTTGATCGAAAAAATTAAGTACTTGATGTGTCTTTCTTATTTATAGCTTTACAGAGATAACTCATTTTTGTTTTTTTTTTTTACGAAATTCATAGTTCATAGTTCGACGTAGTATTTTTCTTAAGAAGTCAAATGTTAAATATGTATAACGCAAAATTTCGCTGAAATTATAGAACTTGTAATATGGGTCTCTTTGGCGGGTCGGGTCTGGAATCTTATTCGACGAACAGATAAAAATTACAATTGTAAGGATTACTTCACATTAAACCCATAAAATTCTAACGCAAAACACCTACAATTAGTTGGTATTAAACCTATAACATTCTCACGCAACTCCTTAAACTTCTTTCAACATTTCAACATTTTTGATTCATGAATACTTATTAAGATAATTTCTTAACCATTTTATAGGATGTGTATTCGTTAAGATTTAAATTAACCTGAATATTAACGCAAATTATTTTTCTAATTTTTCATCTTTGGTGAAAAAAACCATAGTAAAACGCAAAATTTTGGTGAAATTATGTAAATTGTAAAATGGGTCACTCTGGTGGGTCGGGTCTCAAATCGTATTCGACGAATGGGTCTCATCGTATTCGACGAACTGATACAAATAATTATTAGAATTAGGTGGTATTAAACCCATAACCTTTTAAATAAAAACCTACAACTAAAACGCTATTTTTCTAATTTTGATTTTGATCGAAAAAATTAAGTATTTGATGTGTCTTTTTTATTTATAGTTTTACATAGATAACTCATTTTTGTGTTTTTTTACGAAATTCACGAAATTCATAGTTCGACATAGTATTTTTCTTAAGAAGTCAAATGTTCAAGTCATTTACAAATTCCATCAATCTACCATTTCAAATACTTTACACTATTATTTGGATTATTGGTTCTATAACCAGTACGTAACAATGCAGTTATGGGTCTGTGTTATGTACAATTTTAGAATTTTCTTTACAGAATTTCGACGAAATTATAGAGATTTTTAATTACGCAAGGCCCAACTTGTGGAAAATGATAATTTTAATATGTACTCTTCAATCTTTTTTAAGTCAAAAAACAGAAAATTTCGCAGAAAATAAAAAAAACGCAAGATATTGTATGGGGTATGGTATGCCCAATAAAAAGTTCGGGATCATTTTTTCATATCAAACACCATCAGTCAATCATTTCACACATTCTACAAGACACATACATAACCGCAATATCAAAATATTTGCAAATTATTGGACCTCTAAGCAGTAAAAATAATTGCAGTAAATTTTAATGTAGGCGAATTGTTTTCGATAACATAATTTAGACCATTTTCTCCATTCATACAAAATCACACTGTCATACCAAATTGTAATTGAAAGTATCATCTTACTTGGACTTGTGGTTAGCTTCGTAAATGGAAGGTTAGCTTCGTAAATTTGTCTTAATTTCTGATCTTTTAAATCGCTCATCCTTGTAAAACCAATTTAAAAAAAAAATAATTAAAATTTCCATGCCAAAATTTCATTTACACGACAAGATTTTAAAACACAATCAATTCAAACAATACCATACAAAAGTTAGGCGACATTTTTCTTTCCTAGTTTGAAGGTATTTTATGTTTCAGATATCATTGTCATTTCAAATCATTTCTATTTGGGGTTTTTGGGGTTCTTTTTTTAACATTTTCAACCATTTAATGGTTTTTCGTGTATACCAATAAGGCTTATAAAATATTGTAGCATATCAAATTTCGCAAAACTAAATCCCTTCAATGCAATTTTTTTCCATTCACATGAAATAAAGTCAAATAAAATAATTTCATATCCAGTCATATTTCTGCAATGCAATTACGATCATTATTTTGATTCGAAGATGTAACGTAAGTCAATAATCAAGTTAAGTAAAATTATTTTATGTGTAATATTTCATACGTTCGATTTAGCTAGTTAAGCTTTTTACTTTTTGCAATAATCTGACAATGATTTACTCATTCAATATATTAGCAAACATACACACATTATTTGAAAGATTTCAATTAATATCAAACAAAAATTTCGTACTACTGGCACCATACACTCCGACAATAATATGGACTTTCAATTACAAATTCATTCACATATACCATTTAAAATCATAATTTCTTTTGCGTATAATACAAAAATCTTAGTAATTTCTTTCAAAAACGTTCAATCTCACATTTTCAGTCCCTTCCATGGAATACTCATCCTACATTAATAGTCAAATCAGGCATTTCATACGACTTCCATTTAAATATCAAAGACATACTCGGAAAAAAAGCTTTCAATCTTGTGGACTTTAGGTTAACGAAGTTTTTAAATAAAGAATTTGGATAAAATATAAAATATATGATAATTTTCAACAATCTCATAACATGGTTTCAATAATAATATTTCTTGAAAGCAATAGTAGATTCTTTTCAACCAATTAATTTTCGTAAAACTTAAAATTTTCATTGATTTTAAATATTGAATAAAAAATAAAAATTATAAAGCACATAGCACACATTCATACATACATATAAATTTCTCTAATATTCCCCTATAAATGTAATCCATACCTCCTATGTTATATATTAGCCTATCCTTATTAATTTAAAAATCCTTTTACACTCTTAGATCATACTGGACCATTTCATAATAGACATTTTTAAATAATTGTCCTCCTCCTCCACTCCATCCTCATCCATTATAATTGTCATTGAAATCATAGAATATTTTCAAAGCTTAAATATTTTTTCGGAATAGTTTATCGCAATTTATATGCAGAAGATTTCATTCAAATTCATGCTTTTGCGAAAGACAAACATATCGAAAATTGTCACAAACGCTCAAAAATACGCAAATCATTCAACATTCAAACACAAACTCATAATGGAAAAATCAATGAGATACGGAAATCGGAAATAAACTCTGAATATCAAATCGTAGAAAAATTAATAATAAAAAAATCTATAAATAAAATGCTATAGTCGCAACATATTTTTCTAACCCAATTTCGGTTTTTATTGTCTGACCATATTATTAATGGATATATTTTGAAATATTTGTCGCATTAATCTCTTAATTAAATTAACATTTTCATATTCATAACATCGAACACATACAAAGTTCCTAATTCATTCATATTCGTTTCGCTCAAAATTCCGCCGCATATATATAGCATTGGGTCAAAGTTATGTATTCTGATTTTCAGTGTTTATTAAGTCTGTAATTTTAAAATTTGGGACTGATTTCAACTCTATACCGTAGTCACATGTTACATTTTATCACACAGTTGTACTCAATCATTCTCTTCAAACTAGATTTTATTTAGACTGTGAAATGTCGCTCGTAAGATTCATAACGCCATCATCATATCAAAAATAAAATAGTATTGTGATAATATAGGCTAAATATTTTTTGTTTGTTTTTCAATTCACATATCTTTGAGGCGCAATTACAATTGTACGTTAGTTTTTCTTCGCTAAGTCTTATCAATTTTAATCATATTAAACCTCCATTCTAACAAACTTCTATAAATACGTCATAAAATTTTCACAGTTTCACTATTAGTATTCAAATATAAAACATAATTTGCCACCTATTTATATTCATATCTATCAACGCATACTCCTATCTATATTTTCATAAAAAAAATTTTGTATCTATATATAAAAATTTCCTTTAAACCTGAGTCATATCAAATTCGCACTTTTTAAATCGCATTTTTGTGTACCTCATTAGCGAGTCTATTACATGCTTTCATGGCTTTTCATTAATTGATTTCTCTCTCGTTTCATTGATCATTCCTTATATTATATTGTCATTCCCAGTAGTATACCATAAATCGTCGCAATACCATACTCATTCAGTACTAAATCTCACTAAACTATCGAAAACATTTTAGATTATCTGTAATAAAGTTCAACCAATTATGCTAATTATTTCTATACATTTTTGTTTAATTTCTATTCGTCGTCTAAAATCGCAGTTATTGATATTTAAGTGTTTTTACAACTCCCCCAAAGTTCAGTCCTTAATAAATATCATCACCAACAATATATTATCATGTTCATATTTAATTGCATATATCTGCCGTATTTTTCTCTTTTAATACTGAACACCACTAATCTCGCATAATACAATACCTTTAAGTTCAGTAACAAAATAGATCAAATGTAGTATTCTCTTCTCATATATATAAACTTTCATTTTAGCATTCTCAAACTCATTCTATAATATTAGATATAAACCAGATGGGAAAAAATCGCAATGGTATTTCTATTAATCGCAATTTTACTTTTGTGATGTTATTTTCTTTTAATAATATCTGAACGAACAACTTTTCTAGAACTGGAATTATTAGTTTTCTTTCATAAAACATAATTTTCTATTTCGCTTTCATTTAATTATATCTTCTATGTTTTTTATATGCAAAGATATTTCAAAAAATGTTTAAATCGTATAACGTATTTTCGTATTAAACTTTGCATTCATATTCATTCTCATATCGGTCGATTAATACATATTGAATATTTATAGACTTCCACTCATCACAGATATTAGCCTTTACTTCACTCTCAAAATGTTTACTCTCTCTCGCCCATTCTAGTTATCTAGTCATTCAGTATTCTTACATCGAGTTAATTTTCATTCAAACTGATCTTAATACACACAAATATAATCTTTAGACATTTCATTTTCACATAGCTCAAGCTAACTTTGCAAGCTCTCACATCACAACTACTCCTAAGCTCACTTCTTTCCAAATCTCTCACTCTCATTCGTGCTTTTTAATATCATTTTCTCTCAATTATAAATACAACCAAGTCAATCAGAGTACATATTTCTCCATTCACAATGATTCCCTTTTTCGCAAACAAACTCATTTCATTGCTCTAACTAGTATTAGTAATCAGTTCTCTCATTCATTACATTCTTGTCATTCTACTACATCAATCTATAACAATTCTCTCGCAATACTTCATAACCATTTGTCAATATTGTCTCATCGTCCATCTATACTCAATCATTCTCACACGAAGAGGAAAGCCGATGACTCACAAACAATAGCCAGTAAAGAATTCAGTTACCGCTGAAGAGTTTCTAAGAAAAAATTTTCATTCATATGGATTCCCTTTTGTTTCTCATTTTTTTCCAACATAGTGGCTTCACTCAATCCAATTTTCAACTTTAAATTCACAATATCTTTATTCGTAATATATGTGCAAATTATCTAAACTTCTTCATACATGTGGAAGTTCTCATATCTTAATCCCATACAAACTCTCAAATATGCCTTACAGATCAAAACTTTCTCATAATCTTACAAACATTGGTTAACAATTAAACATTCATGTAACATTCTAGCTCTCACACTTAGCAAATGTTTGGCACACACTACAAAATATTACCATAATCTTCTATCACTCTCTCTCTCAAAATAATTCAAATATGTTCATTCTACCATCATTAATATCTACCTCATACTTTCAAATCTCATCTATTCACACAAATGCATTCCGTATTCTCTCACACTACAACATTCGAATTTCACCTTATAGTCGTTCAATTGACATAAATGTTTACTTTATATACACTTCACCGAAGATATTTTGTTACTCTTACTAAATGATTCGTCGTTTCGCTAATTTCAAAAAAAAAAAATCTGATTTGATATCGTTTATTTTTTTTTTTTTTTAGTTTTAGTTTTTCCTCATAAATTCTAATTCTGTCTACTTCCATTCTGTTTTTATTTTCGATTATTCAATACTCTGTTCGCAATCCTGTTTATAGACATTACTCATACATTCCCTCAAAACAAATATATAAACAATGTTCAGCCGTGTTGATCGATTTCAATATACATCTCAAACCATTTTGGTGTAATAAGTGAACCGAATGCGTCATGTTGCTCCCATAAATAGTTTAAAGTTTACTCTCATATTTATAATAAAATTTTCGTTTTAAATACTTTCGTCTAACTTTTGCAACATCTACTTGTTTTTTCCATCTTCTCTTGATCTTTATCTTCTGGTGTATAAACCAGAAACGACTTTCTCACAAATATTACTATAGTATTCTATTTTATTCGAACGACCTTTCAACGCAAAATTTTCGTTTACTCCAATTTTTTCTTCGCTTAAACAAAAATTTTCTTCTAACCTACAGTCGTTTCTCATATTTTACAGTATTTCATAGAACTGTCGCAATGATTATTGCGGAATTATCCCTAGGACTACTCTCAAATACATTCACTTAACCGACAATTTTCTTCAAAAGCAGTCGTTCGCAGTTAACGTTTTATATTTCGGAGAATTTTCAAAATGATTACTATGAAATATCTTCATTAAAAATGTAGTTGGAATTATCGCATTGATTACTCTCAAATATCTTCACTTAAACCATAATCTTCTTCAATGTTTTATAGTATTTTGGGGAATTGTCGCAATGATTACTCTCAAATACCTTCATTTAAACCCTAAATGGAATTATCGCAATGATTACTCTCAAATATCGTCGCTTAAATCATACATTTCTTCAACTCAACAGCAGCTCGCAATTACACATTAGTTTTCCCAATATTTTACAGAATTTTGTAGAATTTTTGCAATTACTCTCAACTATCTTTGAATTTCCTTCAACTCAACAGCAGTCTGCATTTACACATTAGAATTTTCGCAATGATTACTCTCAAATATCTTCACAAAACCTTAATTGGAATTATCGCAATGATTACTCTGAAATATCTTCTCTTAAATCATACTTTTCTTCAACTCAACAGCAGCTTGCAGTTACACATTAGCTTTCTCAATGGTTTACCGTATTTCGCAGAATTTTCGCAATTGCTCTAATATACCTTTGGCTAAACCAAAATCTTCTTCGACTCAACAGCAGCTCGCATTTACACATTAGAATTTTCGCAATGATTACTCTCAAATATATTGGCTTAAATCATAATTTTATTCAAACAAACAGTCGTTCGCAGTTACACAATAGCTTTCTGAATATACAGTATTTCGTAAAATTGTCGCAATGTTTACTCTCAAATACCTCCATTAAAAACCTATTTGGAATAATCGCAATGATTTCTCTCAAAATATCTTCGTTTACATCATAATTTTCTTCAAATAAACAGTCGATCGTAGTTGCACGTTAGCTTTCTAAATGTTGTACAGTATTTCGTAGAATATTCGCAATTACTCTTAAAAATCTTCACCAAAACTTAATTGGAATTATCACAATGATTACTTCGAAGTATATTCGCTTAAATCAAAATTTTCTTCAAATAAAGTCGTTCGCCGTTACACATTAGCTTTCTCAATATTTTACTGTAATTCGCTTCGCTTCGTTTTCATCAAATAAGTAGTCGTTCGCAGTTACACATTAGTTTCCTCGATTTTTTACAGTATTTCACAGAAATGTCGCAATGATTACTCTCAAATATCTTTATTAAAAACATAATTGAACTTATCGCATTGATTACTCTCAAATACCTTCGCTTAAACCATAATCTTCTTCAATTTTTTATAGTATTTCGGGGAATTGTCGCAATGATTACTCTCAAATATCTTCATTAAAAAACCTAAATGGAATTATCGCAATGATTACTCTCAAATATCGTCGCTTAAATCATACTTTTCTTCAACTCAACAGCAGATCGCAGTTACACATTAGCTTTCTCAATGTTTTACAGTATTTCGTAGAATTTTCGCAATTACTCTCAAATATCTTCGGCTAAACCAAAATTTTATTCAACTCAACAGCAGCTCGCAGTTACACATTAGAATTTTCGCAATGATTACTCTCAAATATTATCATTAGAAACGTTATTGGAATTATTGCATTGATTACTCTCAAATATTTTTGCTTAAACTCTAATCTTCTTTACATTAGCTTTCTCAATGTTTTGTAGTATTTACAGAATTTGGAGGATTGTCGCAACTATTATTCTTACTATAAAACATTGAGAAATGTTTTATAGTATTTCGGAGAATTACCGCATTGATTAGTCTCAAATATCTTTGTTTACATCAAAATGTTCTTCAAATAAACAGTCGTTCGCTTTATCAATGTTTTGCTGTATTTCGTAGAATTAATTACTCTCAAATATTTTCACTTAAACCATAATCTTCCTCACATTAGCTTTCTCAATGTTTTATAGTATTTACAGAATTTGGAGGATTGTCGCAACTATTATTCTTAAATATCTCCACTAAAATCCTATCTTGAATTACCCCAATGATTTCTCTCAAAATATCTTCGCTTACATCATAATTTTCTTCAAATAAACAGTCGTTCGCAGTTGAACATTATCTTTATGCTATGCTGTATTTCGTAGAATTGTCGCAATTGCTCTCAAAAATCTGTACTAAAACCTTGTTGGAATTATCGCAATGATTACTCTCAAATATCTTAAACCATAATTTTCTTCAACATCAGTTCGCAGTTACACATGCAATTTCTCCACCAGAAATCTTCACTAAAACTTAATTGGAATTATCGCAATGATTACTCTCAAATATCTTCACTTCAACCATAATTTTCTTCAAATAAAAAGTCATTCGCAGTTGAACATTAGCTTTCTCAATGTTTTACTGTATTTCGTAGAGTTATCGCAATTACTTTCAAAAATCTTCACTAAAATTTAATTGGAATGATCGCAATGATTACTCTCATTATTAAAAACCTAATTGGAATTATCGCAATTTTTACTCTCAAATATATTCGCTTTCTAACAATAAATATTCGTTCGCAGTTACACATTAGTTTTCTCAATTTTTTACAGGATTTCATAGAAATGCCACAATGATTACTCTCAAATATCTTTATTAAAAACCTAATTGAACTTATCGCAATGATTACTCTCAAATATCTTCGCTTAAATCATTCTTTTCTCAACGGCAACTCGCAGTTACATATTAGCTTTCTCAATGTTTACAGTATTTCGTAGAATTGTCGCAATTACTCCCAAAAATCATAAATAAAATTTAATTGGAATTATCGCAATGACTACTCTCAAATATCTTCATTAAAAATATCAAATATCTTCGCTTTCTTCAAATAGTCGTTCGCAGTTAGACATTAGCTTTCTCAAGAATTTTCGCAATTACTCTCAAATATCTTCGACAGCTCGAATTTACGCAATAGAATTTTCGCAATGATTACTCTCAAATATCTTCGCTTCAATCATACTTTTCCTTAACTCAACGGCAGCTCGCAGTTACACATTAGCTTTCTCAATGGTTTACCGTATTTCGTAGAATTTTCGCAATATCTCTCTAAAAATCTTTGGCTAAACCAATATCTTCTTCGACTCAACAGCAGCTCGCATTTACATTTAATTCGTGGAATTGTCGCAATTACTCTCAAAATTCTTCACAAAAATTGGAATTATCGAAATGATTACTATCAAATATCTTCATTAAAACCCTAATTGGAATTATCGCAATTATTACTCAAATATCTTCGCTTAAATAATATTTTTGTTCAACTCAACAACAGCTCGCAGTTACACATTAGCTTTCTCAATGTTTTACAGTATTTCTTCGGTTAAACCAATATTTTATTCAACTCAACAGCAGTTCGCACACATTAGAATTTTCGCAATAGTTACTCTAAAATATCTTCATGGAAAACGTAATTGGAATTATCGCATTAATTACTCTCAAATATTTTTGCTTAAACCATAATCTTCCTCACATTAGCTTTCTCAATGTTTTGTAGTATTTCGGAGAATTGTCGCATTGTTTATTCTCAAATATCTTCGCTTAAATTTTCTTCAAATAAAAAGTCGTTCGCAGTTCCACAATAGCTTTCTCAATACCTTACATAATTTGGAAGAATGTCGCAATTAATACTCTTAAATAGCTGCATTAAAATCCTATTTTGAATTACCCCAATGATTTCTCTCAAAATATCTTCGCTTACATCATAATTTTCTTCAAAAAAACAGTCGTTCGCATTTGAATAATAGCTTTATAAATGTTTTGCTGTATTTCGTAGAATTGTCGCAATTGCTCTCAAAAATCTTCACTAAAACTTAGTTGGAATTATCGCAATGATTACTCTCAAATATCTTAAACCACTATTTTCTTCAACTCAACATCAGTTCGCAGTTACACATTGGATTTCTCCAATTGGAATTATGGCAATGATTATTCTCAAATATCTTCACTTCAACCATGTTTCTTCAAATAAAAAGTCTTTCGCAATTATACATTAGCTTTCTTAATGTTTTACAGTACTTCATAGAATTTTCGCAATCATATCTTCGCTTAAACCATAATTTTCTGCAATATATTTTCGCTTAAACCAGAATTTTCTTCAAATAAACAGTCATTCGCAGTTGAGCATTAGCTTTCTCAATGTTTTACTGTATCTTCACTAAAATTTAATTGGAATTATCGCAATGATTACTCTCAAATATCTTCGCTTAAATCATTATTTTCTTCAACTCAACGGCAATTCGCAGTTACACATTAGCTTTCTCAATGTTTTACTCTATTTCGTAGAATTTTCGCAATTACTCTCAAATATCTTCGGCTAAAACAAATTTTTATTCAACTCAACAGCAGCTCGCAGTTACACATTAGAATTTTCGTAATGATTACTCTCAAATATCTTCACTTCAACCATAATTTTCTTCAAATAAAAAGTCATTCGCAGTTGAACATTAGCTTTCTCAATGTTTTACTGTATTTCGTAGAGTTATCGCAATTACTTTCAAATATCTTCTCTAAAATTTAGTTGGAATTATCGCAATGATTACTCTCACTATTAAAAACCTAATTGGAATTAACGCAATTTTTACTCTCAAATATTTTCGCTTTCTTACAATAAATATTCGTTCGCAGTTACACATTAGTTTTCTCAATTTTTTACAGTATTTCATAGAAATGTCGCAATGATTACTCTCAAATATCTTCGCTTAAATCATTCTTTTCTTCAACTCAACGGCAACTCGCAGTTACACATTAGCTTTCTCAATGTTTACTTTATTTCGTAGAATTGTCGCAATTACTCCCAAAAATCTTCAATAAAATCTAATTGGAATTATCGCAATGACTACTCTCAAATATCTTCATTAACAACCCAATCGCAATAATTTCTCTCAAATATGTTCGCTTTCTTCAAATAAATAGTCGTTCGCATTTAGACATTAGCTTTCTCAAGAATTTTCTCAATTACTCTCAAATATCTTCGACAGCTCGAATTTACACAATAGAATTTTCGCAATGATTACTCTCAAATATCTTCGCTTAAACCATGCTTTTCTTTAACTCAACAGCAGCTCGTAGTTGCACATTAGCTTTCTCACTGTTTTACAGTATTTCGTAGAATTTCGCAATTTCTCTCAAATATCTTCGGCTAAACCAACATTTTCTTCAACTCAACAGTAGCTTGCAGTTACGCATTATAATTTTCGCAATGAATACTCTCAAATATCTTCACTTAAATCATACTTTTCTTTAACTCAACGGCAGCTCGCAGTTACATATTAGCTATCTCAATGGTTTACCGTATTTCGTAGAATTTTCGCAATTACTCTAAAAAACCTTTGGCTAAACCAAAATCTTCTTCGACTCAACAGCAGTTCGCATTTACACATTAGAATTTTCCCAATGATTACTCTCAAATACCTCCATTAAAAACCTATTTGGAATAATCCCAATTTCTCTCAAAATATCTTCGTTTACATTATAATTTTCTTCAAATAAACAGTCGTTCGTAGTTGCACGTTAGCTTTCTCAATGTTTTGCAGTATTTCGTAGAATATTCGCAATTACTCTTAAAAATCTTCACCAAAACTTAATTGGAATTATCACAATGATTACTTCCAAGTATCTTCGCTTAAATCAAAAATTTCTTGAAATAAACAGTCGTTCGCCGTTGCAAATTAGCTTTCTCAATGTTTTACTGTAATTCGTAGAATTGTCGCATTTACTCTCAAAATTCTTTACTAAAATTTAATTGGAATTATCGAAATGATTACTCTCAAATGTCTCCATTATAAAGCCCTAATTGGAATTATCGCAAATATTACTTTCAAATATCTTCGCTTTCATCATATAAGTAGTCGTTCGCAGTTACACATTAGTTTCCTCAATTTTTTAAAGTATTTCATAGAAATGTCGCATTGATTACTCTCAAATATCGTCGCTTAAATCATACTTTTCTTCAACTCAACAGCAGCTCGCAGTTACACATTAGAATTTTCGTAACGATTACTCTCAAATATTATAATTAGAAACGTTATTGGAATTATTGCATTGATTACTCTCAAATATTTTTGCTTGAACCATAATCTTCTTCACATTAGTTTTTTCAATATGTTACAGTATTTCGTAGAATTTTCGCAATTTCTCTCATATACCTTCGGCTAAACCAAAATTTTCTTCAACTCAACATCAGTTCGCAGTTAAACATTAGTGTTCTCAATTAAAAACCTAATTGGAATTATCGCAAATATTACTATCAAATATCTTCGCTTTCTTCAAATAGTCGTTCACAGTTACATTTTAGCTTTCTCAATTTTTTTACAGTATTTCATAGAATGTTCCAATGACTACTTTTAAATAGCTTCATTAAAAGCCTAATTTGAATTATTGCAATGATTACTCTCAAATATCTTCGCTTAAATCATGGTTTTCTTCAACTCAACAGCAGCAGATCGCAGTTTTCTCAATGTTTATAGTATTTCGTAGAATTTTCGCAATTACTCTCGAATATCTTCGTCTAAACCAAAATTTTATTCAACTCAACAGAAGCTCGCAGTTACACATTACAATTTTCGCAATGATTACTCTCAAATATTTTCATTAAAAACGTTATTGGAATTATCGCTTTGATTACTCTCAAATATTTTCGTTTAAACCTTAATCTTCTTCACATTAGCTTTCTCAATGTTTTACTGTATTTCGTAGAATTGTCGAAATTACTCTCTAAAATCTTCGCTAAAGTTTAATTGGAGTTATCGCAATAATTACTCTCAAATATCTAAACTTTTCTTCAACTCACCATCAGTTCGCAGTTACATTAGCATTCTCTATTTTGCAGTATTTCATAGAATTGACGCTATCATATCTTCGCTTAAACCAAAATTTTCTTCACCACAACATCAGTTCGCAGTTACACATTAGTGTTCTCAATGTTTTATAGTATTTCGGAGAATGGTCGCATTGTTTACTCTCAAATATCTTCTCTTAAATGTTCTTCAAATAAAAAGTCGTTCGCAGTTCCACAATAGCTTTCTCAATACCTTACATAATTTGGAGGAATGTCGCAATTATTACTGTTAAATATCTGCATTAAAATCCTATTTTGAATTACCCCAATGATTTCTCTCAAAATATCTTCGCTTACATCACAATTTTCTTCAAATAAACAGTCGTTCGCATTTGAACATTAGCTTTATAAATCTTTTGCTGTATTTCGTAGAATTGTCGCAATTGCTCTCAATCTTCACTAAAACTTAGTTGCAATGATTATTCTCAAATATCTTAAACCACAATTTTCTTCAACTCAACATCAGTTCGTTACACATCAGAAATCTTCACTAAAACTTAATTGGAATTATCACAATGATTACTCTCAAATATCTTCACTTCAACCCTGTCTCTTCAAATAAAGTCTTTCGCAATTATACATTAGCTTTCTTAACGTTTTACAGTATTTCATAGAATTTTCGCAATCATATCTTCGCTTAAACCATAATTTTGTTCCATATATTTTCGCTTAGACCAGAATTTTCTTCAAATAAACAGTCATTCGCAGTTGAGCATTAGCTTTCTCAATGTTTTACTCTATTTCGTAGAATTTTCGCAATTACTCTCAAATATCTTCGGCTAAAACAAAATTTTATTCAACTCAACAGAGCAGCTCGCAGTTACACATTAGAATTTTCGTAATGATTACTCTCAAATATCTTCACTTGAACCATAATTTTCTTCAAATAAAAAGTCATTCTCAATGTTTTACTGTATTTCGTAGAGTTATCGCAATTACTTTCAAAAATCTTCACTAAAATTTAATTGGAATTATCGCAATGATTACTCTCATTATTAAAAACCTAATTGGAATTATCGCAATTTTTACTCTCAAATATTTGCGCTTTCTTACAATAAATATTCGTTCGCAGTTACACATTAGTTTTCTCAATTTTTTACAGTATTTCATAGAAATGTCGCAATGATTACTCTCATATATCTTCGCTTAAATCATTCTTTTCTTCAACTCAACGGCAACTCGCAGTTACACATTAGCTTTGTATTTCGTAGAATTGTCGCAAAAAAATCTTCAATAAATTTTAATTGGAATTATCGCAATGACTACTCTCAAATATCTTCATTAACAAACCAATCGCAATTATTTCAAATATCTTCGCTTTCTTCAAATAAATAGTCGTTCGCAGTTAGACATTAGCTTTCTCAAAAATTTTCGCAATTACTCTCAAATATCTTCGACAGCTCGAATTTACACAATAGAATTTTCGCAATAATTACTCTCAAATATCTTCGCTTAAATCATGCTTTTCTTTAACTCAACAGCAGCTCGTAGTTACACATTAGCTTTCTCAATGTTTTACAGTATTTCGTAGAATTTCGCAATTTCTCTCATATACCTTCGGCGAAACCAAAATTTTCTTCAACTCAACAGTAGCTTGCAGTTACACATTAGAATTTTCGCAATGATTACTCTCAAATATCTTCGCTTCAATCATACTTTTCCTTAACTCAACGGCAGCTCGCAGTTACACATTAGCTTTCTCAATGGTTTACCGTATTTCGTACAATTTTCGCAATATCTCTCTAAAAATCTTTGGCTAAACCAATATCTTCTTCGACTCAACAGCAGCTCGCATTTACATTTAATTCGTGGAATTGTCGCAATTACTCTCAAAATTCTTCACAAAAATTGGAATTATCGAAATGATTACTCTCAAATATCTTCATTAAAACCCTAATTGGAATTATCGCAATTATTACTCTCAAATATCTTCGCTTAAATCATATTTTTCTTCAACTAAACAGCAGCTCGCAGTTACACATTAGCTTTCCCAATGTTTTACAGTATTTCGTAGAATTTTCGCAATTACTCTCAAATATCTTCGGTTAAACCAAAATTTTATTCAACTCAACAGCAGCTCGCAGTTATACATTAGAATTTTCGCATAATTACTCTAAAATATCTTCATCGAAAACGTAATTGGAATTATCGCATTAATTAATCTCAAATATTTTCGCTTAAACCATAATCTTCCTCACATTAGCTTTCTCAATGTTTTATATCATTTCGCAGAATTGTCGTATTGTTTACTCTCAAATATCTTCGCTTAAATTTTCTTCAAATAAAAAGTCGTTCGCAGTTACACAATAGCATTCTCAATACCTTTGGAGGAATGTCGCAATTATTACTCTCAAATATCTCAATTAAAATCCTATTTTGAATTACCCCAATTATTTCTCTCAAAATATCTTCGCTTACATCACAATTTTCTTCAAATAAACAGTTGTTCGCAGTTGAACATGAGCTTTATCAATGTTTTGCTGTATTTCGTAGAATTGTCGCAATTATTCTCATAAATCTTCACTAAAACTTAGTCGGAATTATAGCAATGATTACTCTCAAATATCTTCATTAAAAACCCAATCGCAATTATTTCTCTCAAATATCTTCGCTTTCTTCAAATAAATAGTCGTTCGCAGTTAGACATTAGCTTTCGCAAGAATTTTCGCAATTACTCTGAAATATCATCGGCTAAACCAAAATTTTTTTCGACTCAACAGCAGTTCGCAGTTACACATTAGTGTTCTCAATTAAAAACCTAATTGGAATTATCGCAAATATTACTATCAAATATCTTCGCTTTCTTCAAATAGTCGTTCACAGTTACATTTTAGCTTTCTCAATTTTTTACAGTATTTCATAGAATGTTCCAATGACTACTTTTAAATAGCTTCATTAAAAGCCTAATTTGAATTATCGCAATGATTACTCTCAAATATCTTCGCTTAAGTCATGGTTTATTCAACTCAACAGCAGCAGCTCGCAGTTACACATTAGCTTTCTCAATGTTCTACAGTATTTCGTAGAATTTTCGCAATTACTCTCAAATATCTTCGTCTAAACCAAAATTTTATTCAACTCAACAGAAGCTCGCAGTTACACATTATAATTTTCGCAATGATTACTCTCAAATATTTTCATTAAAAACGTTATTGGAATTATCGCTTTGATTACTCTCAAATATTTTCGCTTAAACCCTAATCTTCTTCACATTTACTTTCTCAATGTTCACAGTAGTTCGTAGAATTGACGCTATTACCCTCTAAAATCTTCGCCAAAATTTAATTGGAGTTATCGCAATAATTACTCTCAAATATCTTAACTTTTCTTCAACTCAACATCAGTTCGCAGTTACATTAGCATTCTCTATTTTACAGTATTTCATAGAATTGACGCTATCATATCTTCGCTGAAACCAAAATTTTCTTCACCACAGCATCAGTTCGCAGTTACACATTAGTGTTCTCAATGTTTTATAGAATTTCGGAGAATTGTCGCTATGATTACTGTCAAATAATTTCGCATAAACTATAATTTTCTTCAAATAAACAGCCGTTCTAAGTTACACAATAGCGTCCTCAATGTTTTACAGTATTTCATAGAATTGTCGCAATGATTACTCTCATTAGAAACCTATTTCGAATTATCGCAATGATTTCTCTTAAATAGCTTCGCTAAAACCATAATTTTCTTCCAATAAAATACCTTTCGCAATAGTTCGTGTAATAATAACATACTCTCTTATCAACTTGGTCTTTTAATGCTTTCAAATATATCGCAGTACCATTAATCGAGATTTTCAGAAATATTATTTTCTTCTTTTTATATATCGCATAACTTTTGTTTACCCTTTAAGTAATTATTTCAATTATAACTCTAATTATATATAATAAAGAGTTTTTCGCAGTTACACATAAACTTTCTCATGGTTTTACAGTATGCCGCAGAATTATCGTAATGATAAATCTCAAATATCTTGAAAACTTAATTTCCTATAACTTTTATATTCGCGCTTAGAAGTACTCTTTGTATGTTTTTAACTTTTTCGCAGCTATACATATAGTGTTTAATTTTAAGTATTGCGCAAATTTATCGCATATAATATTTGCATTTATTCGCAGATCCTTTAAACTATAACGAACATATTATGTACGCATATTTTTTAATCTATTTCAACATTTTAGGGTATAGACATTATTCCAAAATACTTGTATTGTTTTTACTTATTGTATCGATCTTTCTCTCAACGGTATCATTTCTTTTGCGCACCATCAACGGTTTCTTAAATATACTTTCTTCCACTTCCATGGCTTATATAACATAATGACATTTTTGAATTTCGCATAATATTCGCTTAACCTTTCAGTATTCCGATAATACTTCTCAAATAGGATCTTTCATTTCAACAGACACTTGTAGTTTCTCAAAATCTCTCGCTTTCCATTTTTACACTTTATTGCAATATTATTCGTAATGATTTTGAAATCAATATTTATTTCTACTCTTATCTCCTTTTCTCTTATATCTTCGCTACTCTCCAATTATCCCGTTTTCAATACTTTCCACGCAGTTGTTATTTAGAGTTCTTGTTAGTTCATAGAATTTTGAATACGATACAGTCTTTTGCTTACTTTTTATATATAATCCCAATATATTTCCGGGTTTTAAAGCTATTATCGACTTTTGATCTTATTGAAGATGTTTCTGATATTTTGTAGTTATCAATCGCATTTTATAAATGTAGCAGATATATTTTTAACTAGCAGCGCAATTTTAATGTTTTTGTGCTTTTGTAACATTGAGCGTATTATGTCGAATTGGTAACAAGATAAAATCAAAATTACCATATAATGCTTTCTCTTGAATTAAATAATGAGCTCGCAATTTACATATTCGTTGAGTTTGTGATCTTTTTGATTACACACAAGAAACTCTATTTCATCTTCGAAAAAAGTGAATTGATAATGAAAACTTCCTAATATTTCGTTTATGCAGTAAGCATTCAATATTTGGAAGCAAGGCAAAATGTGAATATACAGATGTACAGATAAAAAAATTGCACATTTGCTTTATAAATTATTGGAATTACTGATTTGCAATAATGGTATGGACAGGAGTGTTTGACGTTCCATATTCAAAATAGTCATCAGATATCTTTTGGTTTTTAAAACTCGCTAAGATACGCTTGACCACCAGTTTCCATACGCATCAAACTCCTAGCGAATCGCATATTTTCAACTCAATCTTGGTTTATTTTGTTCACGTATCTTTTGGTTACCGCAACCTCTTCTTTCCTTGAAACTAAAAGTAGTTTTGAAATACAATTTATTCTTTCTTTCGCTCAAAAGTGGAATATTCTCAGTTCTCTTTAATTATCGTAGATTGTGACAATGTTGATATCTTATTATTTGTCTAAACTTCAAAATAATTCTCCATAGAGTGAAAGTAGGCTATAATATATCGATTACTTGCGGATTGAACGTATACCACCATAAACTATCAACGGTTGTTCAAAAAATGTTTTTAGTAAACCATCATTTGTGCGAATTTTTGCAGTTTTTGGTACAACAGCAATCTATTCAATCACATGCATCGCATCAATTATTTTCTACAATTTTCATAGTTCTTCGAAAATATATTGAATCTGGGCTGAAAAATTTTGCAGGATCGGGAAAAGGTTTTACGCTTTGGATACCTTCGTTTATTATTCGCAATTCGCCGATTCGATAACTGAACAGTTCTTGGCACAACTTCTCCACACTCAATTCAGAATACGAAGTCTCAGTATTTAATGAAATCTCTCATCAACATGATCCACTTAGTGTGGACATTTCCAGTATAAATGAATTAACAAAAGACTTTGTTTCGTAAGTTCATTCCAAAGCTTTGGAGTTACTCTTTGCCACACACCATTAGAACAACATCCTCAACTCCAGTAAATTTAAAATTAGCAAGTGTACTATAAGTGAAAAGGGGTTTTTGGTTGTTGGTTTGCTATATGCGGATGAAAAAATGAAATTTCAATTGAGTCTCTCGATTGCCGAAATATCTTGACAGTTGAGATGGGTCTAGTGATATAGTTTTTCTACAGCATTTTTGTTTTTCAGTATTTATACACAATATATACGAAAAGGTAGAAACGTTAATTCCGAAATATAAAGTGTTAATACATATTAATGCAAAGGTAAAATGCTACATTTTCGAACTTTGGTTGGAATTGTAATCTAAAGCAAAAAAATCTCATTATCAATTCACTCATTACAAATTTGAAAATACTTCAGTGTTTCCCAGGTGTAAGCAAAAGATCGACCTAACCAATGTTATCTGCAATACTAAAAGCATTTTTTTTAATTGAGTATTGTATAATCTGTTTATATAGATTTGATATTCAGAAGCATTTCTTGTTTTAAGCAACTCGAAGCGAGAACAGCGTAAGCTTGAACTACTACAACAGACGGTTTCATTAAAATTTAAGGAGCAGAATAATATTAATTGTTATATTAAAACAATTTCGTTCTTTAAGAAGCCTATTAAATTGCATTCAATTTTATGATAACAATATAAGCGCAGCAATTGAACCTAACATATAATTTGAGATTTGACGATTTCGTTCAATTGTTTCTATAGTAAGGATTAATTGCTGAATCCTATTTGTAAATGCTCATATGCAAAACAATTTATTGATAGTTTATCGAAGGAATTTCTATGGTAAAAGTAGGCTTACAATTTTTTTTTTTTCTTGTATATGGATGAAAACGTTTAGTTGAATTTTAAGAATCATTGGCTAAAATAACGTTAAAGCAGTTGTTTGACGCACTTTAAACTTTTATAATCTCGTTCATATTTTTTTAGATTTTCAAATTGTCTTCAGATAGAGGGATTTTCAATGAATGTTGTATGTACTTCGTTAAACGCATTCAAATCGCTTAAATTCAAATAAATTATAATTATTAAATTATACTTTCGAACTTATGTTTTAATATTCTATCAAATTAATTAGTTTTTAGGTTTGCATTATTTGACGCACTCAAAATATTTATATATGTAAAAATATAATGTTTTTTGATTTTCTAAGATACAAGAATTTTTAATGAACAAAATAATATTTCAATGTTTCAAATTAAAAATACATTGTAAATATACAATTGAATGTAGATATTACAGCTCTCGACGCAATAAGCATAAACAAAATTTCTTAAAATATTGCGAATAGACTGTTTTCGAGTTATTTAACGAAAAAAGTTTTTTAATCCATTAAGCGTTTGTAAATCATTTTAAATTCAATTGAATTCAAAGAATATAACACATATAAGTGGAAGCTTTCTATACAGACAGATTTTTAATTTAGGGAAATATATTCCATCAATTTTTGAAAATTATTTCAAGGTATATAGGCGGTAGCGTATTACATTCGCATTTATGTTTTATTATTCTTCACTTTTTAAGGAAATTTTCTATTAATATTCATATTTGAGTAAAAGTGCAGATTTGATTACTCTTTCGTTTGGAAATTCGGTAAATAGTTAATTTAGAAATGTAGACTTAGTTTTTGTTTTACTCCATAGTGTTAGAATTCACGTTAAAGTTATTTTTCAATATTATGTTTAATTGAAATTCTCGTGTACAGAGAGAGTACTTATTATTTTTTGGTGGACGCATTCCAACCGCAAATTTTAGGAAATTATCTTCTTAACGATCTTCAAACTTGATAGGTCAAACGCTTTGGTTTATAATTTTTAAATAAATTTAAAGAGGAAGAAACACTTCAAAACTTTATTAGGCTTGGACTAATCAATGCTAAAACTCTATTTAAGGGAATTGTTATCTAGGCTTTTAAATGTTAGCTTAAATTTTATATAAATTTTATACAATTTTGTGTCAATATTGGAACGCTTTATTTAAAAGCAGAAAAAGTAAAAATTTTTAAAAACTACTGGGTTCATTTCGTTAGAATAAAAAAGTAAAAATACGGCAGATGAGTAATACTCAAATAGGACAAAATTTTTTCTATTAAAAATATGGGAGAGAGAGTACTTATTATTTTTTGGTGGACGCATTCCAACCGCAAATTTTAGGAAATTATCTTCTTAACGATCTTCAAACTTGATAGGTCAAACGCTTTGGTTTATAATTTTTAAATAAATTTAAAGAGGAAGAAACATTTCAAAACTTTATTAGGCTTGGACTAATCAATGCTAAGACTCTATTTAAGGGAATTGTTATCTAGGCTTTTAAATGTTAGCTTAAATTTTATATAAATTTTATACAATTTTGTGTCAATATTGGAACGCTTTATTTAAAAGCAGAAAAAGTAACATTTTTCAAAAAATACTGGGTTCATTTCGTTAGAATAAAAAAGTAAAAATACGGCAGATGAGTAGTACTCGAAGAGGACAAATTTTTTTCTATTAAAAATACGGGTAAACAATTTAGAAAACGTTTAACACAATCCTTGTGTTATCAGAATATACATATTCGTTTTAGCATATGCATTGTAAATGTAAATTTACTTTTAATTAGGGTTTATAGATTTATGAAATTATTTTTCGTGGAAATCAGTTCAAAATAATCGAAAACTGAATTTTTTACTTGAGATCCTAATTGATTAAGCTTTTGTAAATGCTTGAAAGTTAAGTAGATTTTATATAAATAGTTAAAAATTCTCATTTACTTTAAGATGTTTAATTCCAATTAATCAATACTAATAAATCATACTATTCAATTTCTTTTTGGTTTAATTTTTCATAATTAGTCATTTTGGTAACATCGCTGCCTATATTTAGTACGTGATTCAATTCAAAGTTATTTGATCAAAACGCATTAAATTTTGAAATGTCTGTAGTCGAAGGTTATCATTTAAAACGCATTAAAATTTTAAATTGCTTGATTGTGCCTTCAATCGATTCAATTCGACCCTTTTTTCCAGTTTCTAAAGTACAATTATTTCCTTGTAAAACCATCTTGAATTCAATTCTCTTTTCTGTATCTCGCAAAATATAAAATAAAAATATAAATAATTTGATAAGACGTCTTCATTTTGTTTTATTTTTATTTTGCACGTTCTATATCTAGTATCGTGTTTGATGGTTATGCAAAAATATATCAATGTTCCTAATTTTATAAAATTTCGATGTTTGTAATTAATTTCGCAGAGTTTTATTTTTCTTTTTTTTCAGAAATACTAAGTATCATACATTTTTATTTTATTACGCAGTAGTTATTTCAATTTGTTTGTATTTTTCTATACCATATTTAGAGATATCGTATCCGCATAATTTCATTAAGTTATTTAAGCGTATTTTGTATTTCCCAAAATCGCATTACGTTTTCTTTTCCAATTGATGCATTACATATAATATCGCATTAAGACCCTATATTTCTAATGACGTAATTGTTTATTTATCCATATTTCTATAAGTTTAACGCTTGAGTTTCAGTTTCGCAAAGGTTCGAAGATTTAGATGTATATACGTCATATTCTATTGGCAAAGTTGTATCGCATTAGAACGCAGTACGTCTTTTCTTTCTTCAATTTTTTATTAGCTTTATAACGTAAAAGTAGTTACAGTTTCAATATCGCATTTTTGTGTTTAAATCGAAGTACATTTGTTTTACCAATTTTTAAGTTTGATATGAATTATGTTCGCCGATTTCTATTTTTATAAATTTACGCTCAAATATTTCCAAAATATATTAAAAATGCATAATATTGTAAGGCTACGAAATTTCAATGTCGTTACGATGGGGGGAATGGTATACCCTAAAAGAAATTTTCTGACAAACAACATTTTAGACAACCGAAGTTTTCTTTAAAAGTAAATAAAAACGATTGAAGACAATCCATACATCGCTTGCCATAAATTCGTATTTATTTGCTCTTTTAGAAAATACTTAATAAGAAAGGGCAATTTCGTTTGTCTAAAATTTCGTTTCGGACGAAAGTATTTGTGTGTAGTATAAATTATATTAATCAAACGCATTCTCTCATCTAACATAAAAATTCGTGAAGTTCGAAATTTTCATTTTACATTCCAGTATTCGAAGTTCCATTAAAATAGCAACTAAAAACAAATCTCAAAATCGCATAAAAGTGTCATACTTCCTGACAAATGTTTTGTTTCAGAACGTTTTGTTTCTAAGTATACTTTCGCAGGACTTCGACGTCTTTTCTTTGTAATATAATTACAATTTATGATGATAATCCTAATTTAGATTTAGATTTATATACCTTATATTTTCCGCAGAGATCTAGTAATTTTGTTTACTATATATACTAAATCAACGAAGTTTTCATTCCATGACTCATTATATGTAACTTTTTGTACCTAATATTGTGAATTTTAGTAACGCAGTATATAAACGTTGTCGTTTTTTGTTACGCATTTGCTTCAGTTTACACAGTCGCATTATTTTTCCATTACATCGCTGTAAAGCAAACATCGCCAAATAAAAACCGCATGATCTTACTAAACCTTTTATACTTATCAGAATTTTTATTGTGTAATTTCATTCAAATGTTTTAGTAATTTCAAGGTTGATTTTATACTTTTCAATCTCTTTATACCTAGCATCGTATTCGCATATTGTTATCGCACTAAAACGCATATACGTATATAAATTGTAATGTTCTTGTCGAGATTTTTTATTTTCTAGAAATATAATTCTTATAGAACTTCGAGATCATCATTTAACATATGTATCAATTTAGCGCTTCTTTTCTATTATTGTATTCGTAGTGGGATATATAGTTATATCGTATGTCAGTTTCTATAAATTCCTATAAAACGAAGAAATTGTATGACTTTGCATTTTGTTTTTTAATTATTTCTTTTTTTCTTAATTCAAAAACAAATTAATCTCTAATGTAAATTGAATTTACGAAAATATACAAAATTTTAGTGAAATAGTTTTTCACAGTATATCGAAGTTGTTTCATATATTAATTTTGTTCCAAATGTAGACATCGTCCAAGTCTAATGAACTCACTATATCTGCTACTATTTTAACTTCTTCTATATTTTACTACTTTATTAAAAAATATATATCAAAATCTTGCCGCAAAGCTTTAAGCATTGGTAACTACTAAGCTCGCAATATAGCGTATATAATAAAAAGGAATATTAGTATCAAAATATCTAACAATATTATCTAAACTAGATTTTCGTATATCATTTCTAAGACGCATTCATTTTAGTAAATTTCGAAGATTGTTTTTGTAAAAAATTTGCTATAACCAGAGATGTTTAAATTTTAATTGTTTTTAAAGGACACTCAACCGATGAAATATCTGACATTGCATTACAATGTGAATATCTATTTACTTCTGGTATGGAATACCAAAAACTGATTCTAGGGTCGCCTTTTTATATGAAAATTAAGATGAGCGATTTCGTAGCAGGTAATGCTATATTTTTTTATATTTTGAAAGTTCGGACGTTGTTGTTTCATTAGTGACATTAAAATAATTGATAACTTTAATTAATCAGATATAGATGCTCACAAATTCTTAATATTTCCGAGATAAATAAAAATAAAATTCAGATTTGCAATTATTAGGATACGTTATCAACGAAATTTATGTGATATAAGACATTTTATACATTGTATATAAGAAATAAATAATTTATTTGTGTAATGACGCAAGTGGAAATTATTTAAAAAAGTAGTGTCTAAACTTTAGCCCTATCGAAGGTAATTTAATTTTCGAGTTATTTTCGAACGTTTAAACGTCATTAAAATGTAGTTTGCTTGAAATGTGTTAAATGTTTCGCATACATTATAAAAGGGAATATTGACCCCTATGGCTTATGAAAATAAAGTTTGGGATCATCTTGTCTAATATTTCGTGTTGAAAAGTGATAGCATCGAAATATCTATAGTGATAATTTAATTTCTAATGGATCTGGATTTGATTTTTGGAATGTACAATATTATCAGAAAATGTATTAATGTGATTTTGTAAATACTTGAAATTGTTTTGGAGAGCATTTTTGAATTAGAAATACGATAATAGTTTAGGAAATATTTTTATCGTAGATAATGTCAACAATATTTAAATGTTGTGGAAATTATTTAATTTACCTAGTTTTAGATTTTTTCTTCTGCCTATAAGGTAAAATTGTGGCTTAATCTCATCGTTAATGCTTCAATTTGTTTTCTGATTTAGGGAATAAGTAAAAATGGAAAAGAATTGTATAAAAACCTATTATGACCATGATTCTTTATTAAGCCTATAATTATATTTATCGTTAGCTAAACTTTTTTTGTTATTTTCCAAAAAAAAAAAATAATATATTACGTGTTTTCTTCTGGCAATTTTAAAACTTTTTTACTATCGCAATGTTTTGTAAATTTTGGAATTATACGCACAGTAACCTTTATTTAATTTAACAATATATTATGTGACTTATTTTCTTTAATAGAACGCATTTACTTTAATGACGATTTATTATAATTTCGAATCGCTACACCAGTGTTTTCTTTGAAAATCGTATATACGCAGTTTTTTGATTTTAGTTGATTTTAAGTATTGTAAATCTTTCGTAATTCATATGCCGCATTTTTTATTTTCCTATAACGCATTTAGCATTCGTAATAATGCTTATAATGAAATAATAAATTATTTCGTACCTACACGTTTTATGAATTACCCTATTTCGATTTTTCTAGAATTTTCTAAATATATATGATTTTGTCGTTCTAGCTTTTTCGATTGTTATGTAACACTTTAATTAGAACATTGTTAAATATATCGCTGTAACCATTTTATTCTCTTAACTCATGTACTGATTTCGATTTGGTCAACCTTTTGTAATATTCGCTTTATGCATAAATTATGTACCTTGAACGCATAGTAATTTTCATTTAGCTATGTGAATATTTATTCTTCTTTTAATTACGATTCCGCATAACATGTATTAAACTTGTCAGTAATTTTGATTTTATAGACCTTTTATTAATCGCAATATTTAATTCTATGTTATCGTTGTCGCTATTCATATAACTCAAGTTGACCTGTGTTTTACCATAATGTGCATGATTGCTCACATTAAACCATGGAATCTTTTCATACAACGCATTTTATAAATACAATACTTTTAAAATTTTCAAATTCTCCAACTTTCGCTTTATTCGACTTATTTGATAAACTTATTGGTTTTTATTAGAACACTGTATTTAGATTAAATTTACGCAATACTCTTCAGCTTATGAATTTCGTTAATATATAACTTCCGCAAGATTTTATACATTACGTATTTGAGGTGCAATTTTTAGTTGTTAAGAATAATTGAATAGTTTTTATGTTTTTAATTTTGTTTCTTCAATAGTATTTGTTTTTTTTGGCTTCAGGAGCGCTTAAATTTACGAATCCCTACAATTTCCGCAATAATATTAATTTGTGTATTTCAAGTATACTCATTTTTACGTAATTAATTTCTGTTCATCATTTTGAAATGTCGACATAATAAATATCTCTTTTTTATGCTAAAGGGAATAAAGATAATAATAAATTTACTCACTTTGATTTTAGTATACGTTAAGTGAACGGATGTCGCTAACGTAACTTCTATAGATGGACTCTCTGTGGGGGGAATAGGATGTTTTACTGATGTTTGTCTGCACGGCCCATGTCTGAGAATATCACAAGACATTTTGGGAGAGGCTAGCAGTTCAAAGCACCATTTGGTGTTGTTTTGAAAGGAAAAACAAATTTGTGAAATGTTGGTTTTTTTAGAAAAAATATGTTTCATCATATATTTATTATTTCATAAAAAATCTTTTTTTTGTATATCTTTTTTTATGGCATTTCTTTTTTTTAGATTTTTTGTTTTTGAAATAATTTTTCTTGTTTTTCTTTTTGTTTTGCTTGTTTCAATATAATCATTTTTTCGAAATATTTTGGTCAAAGAAAATGAAGAATGTATATAAAAATCGTAAGTACTATATGAATATTGAAGAATACTTATTAAATAGAACAAACGTATGATGGAAAAAGAACAGAATCAATCAAAATCAACTAAGGCTTAGAAGGTAATTTTAATAAGATGTTTTCTTGTGGTGGTGTAAGAACAGGACATAATTAGATGGGGTTTCTAATATGATATGGTTTCTCTACCTCCTCAGCAAGGATATAGGTGCTTATCGATTAGTATATATAGATGAAAAGGATGTATATAAATTTCTAAAACGCTTAACCCTTACGTTTATAGGATTTTTTGTTTTTTGTATGATTTATTTCTCATTCTTCATATGCTTATTCAGCACTCATTCTACAAAAAAATCTTTTACAAAATAATTTCTTAAAATGATTTGATGTTAGTTTACTCTAAAGTTTGTCCGACCCCAATTTTGCGAACGGGGTTCATTTCTTACAGATACGATAGTTGTCAGTTGGACGTGGATTTTTCGTACAAGTCTTCTCAATCAGAATAAGTGTGTTGTATTTCTCTGTTTCTGTCATAATAAACTCATCACTCGATGATCCTGACATCAATCCTTTCTCTCTCATCTATTTAACATTCTTGATCTCTCTCGAACCTTTTCATTTGCACAATCGCGTGTATTCTCGTTCATCAAAATCATCGCATTCATCACACACTCACTCTCATCTATACCACACTCAGCGCACACAATGCACTCTCTCTCTATTTTATCTTTCATTCGTGATATATATATTGCTTTATCTGATTCAAGATTGTGTAGATGATTCGATATTTGTTATCAGTAGCTAAGAATTCATACGCATTCCTCGAGTTGTTATTTTCTTTCTTTTTCAACAGAATACGCGTATTTTGTATGTATGAACAATTAGGTTGTATATTTTTAGTAAATAATACTTCATCATAACCTTCTCTTTTTAGCGTATACAGATGACTGATGATTTTTGTTTAAAAGACGAGTTTCGAATTAAAGGACGAGAGAATTGGACGATATTTTTTGTAAATTTAGCATAAATTATGCATAAATATACTCACGACGCCGCCCAACATAATACACACATATAATTTCGCTAAATGGTTTAAAAAAGAAAGGCATATTGTAAGTTTTATGGGAAAAATATATTGCGAGACATATAGAATATGTATTATAATATTAATGTAAATTATTAATAAATGTGATTAATTAATTAAACGATGTAAAAAAAAACAGCAAGTATTTTTATACATGGCAGGGAATGATTGTAATAAAATGTTTCCACCTGCAATGGGACACAGGGGATGTCTAGAAATAGCTGCCTCCATACAAAGTATTTCAGATATGAGAGAACAGAGTGCGCATGTTTTCATACATTTCTGTTATACGTCCAGTCCAATACTTTTACATTTTTCCACTAATGGTTAGATCAAACCATAACATTTATGGCATGCAGAGGGGTTAGAAAAGCGGTTGAGACTAAGTATACAGAGAGAAAGTAGCAAAACGACGTAAATGGTGCTCGTGTAGAGCAATAGCGTTGGAAGGGGGAAACCTGAGTTTAATATTTTCTGTATGCCTCGTTTTGGAAAATCGTGTGTATACCAAGATACATATGATAGAAATTTCTAGATTTTCGTTTTTTATTAAACATGTGTGGATAAAAAAAAATCACATTTTATAGCAATAAAAATCTATAAAATGAAACAAAGAAAATTAATGGGAAATACTACACATTAAAATTTCTGGAATGAGCAATTCACATTTTACTCGGACATTGAATAAAGGGGTATGAGTAATACTCGTATACAAGAAAAAAAATACGTCTTTTTACATTTTGTCTTAGATAATATCTATTGAAAGTAGAAATATAAACGCAAATCTAAATGACGTTTTTCTATTTCACAATGACGTGAAATTCTCAAAAGCAAATTGCGCAGTTCTTATAGACTTTTTTTCAAAACAATATGAAACACTATTTTCTGTGTGCATTATTTTTGTTTTTCATCAAAAATATAAAAAAATGCTTACGGCTTGTAAGAAGCAAGGCTTCAAGCGATGACGACAAACAACACCAGTGATTAGTGCTCAGTTCAAGCAGATGCTAACCAGACCCAGAATTTTAGTTGAAATCCCTTCCTTCATCTTTCTAGAGTACAGCGCAAAATACAGAATTCACTTCCTTCCTGCCTAGACAGCATTCTTCAGCTTGTTGGATAACCTTTTTTAGCCTTTTTTTCAGCAATAATTTTCTTTCAGATTCCCAAATTTGTTTCCATGGAACATCGCAAATTTTCTCCTCACTATTTCGGCCTACTGTCAGAACAATAGTATTCTCCTGATCTAGTAACTAGATTTTTGTGTTTCTCGATTACAGCCATATTTTCTAAACTTTGGTTAAATAAAACCAGACTATCTGCTCTCATTCACACAAATTCACACTTCAACTTTCACACAATAAAGTATTCCACTTTTTTGGCCCCCTGGGCAACTTGAGAGTACAAGATTTAAAGACACACTGATGACTATAGCAACGCTACACGTCTATTTATACCCATCAAGCAACTCGTCATGTATACGAATGTGTGTTCTTGGAAGATGGAAGAATTTTCCATTGACCCTTTCTGGCACATTCGATGGGGTGGTTTTGGTTTGGCAAATTCGTTATTGTTATCTCTTTCATGGTGTGGGCAAATTGTTATACAGCAGATGTCGGGAGGAGGGATTCAGCTGCTTTTTTATTAGTTTGGTGGATTGAGCTGTAAAATTTTCCATTCCATTAAAATAACAACAGTCATATAGTAAACTGAATGCGCAATTAGAATAAACAGAAAAATTAATTTTTGGTAGAATGAAAACCAATCATTTCACAATATATGAAATTAAAGCATTATCAATGTTTTTTTGTTTTTTTAACTAACTTTAGTTAAGAGTGTATGGACACAAAACATATCTATACAGCATGATTCGGTTATATATTATATCTAAAATTAATTAATTGGATGTATGGGCAAAGTCACGTACGCATATTGCGTACTTGATGAATACATATAATCAGAAAACAATTTTCAGATTAACTACTACAAATTGATTTTTGTGCATTAAAATATATATTTAATTAAATATCTATTAAATCGAAAATAAATAAATGACAATACAGTCCATGGGCAAAGAAAAAACCAAAACAAAATAATAAAAATCGTCGGAAATTGCCAGATTTTTCGTTAAGGTCGATAGTACTTGGGCTTAAATGTGTGTGAAAGAAAGAAACAGATGTCGTACGCTTTGAGAGAATGTGTCGTATAGATTAACATTATACCAGTTTATGATAGTGAAAAGAGATGCCATATAGTTTCCACGACGATAAATTCATGGGAATGGGTTGCAACCCTTGTTCTATCTTTCGTTCATTCTACGTCACAGAGAAAATAGAAAATTCTGGCAATTTCCAATGCGAGAAAACGAGCAATACCCCCTCATATGTATAAGCAAAAAGGATGCTGGAGGCTGAACAACTACATATACTAAAAGAATATTCCGGAAATTTTATGGAATGGAAATTAATACCATATATTTACATATGTGTAGGTCTTTAATATAAATAGAAATTTTGATGAATGATATGTTTTCAGTTACCGGCAACATACATAAATATATAAAATTGAAACAAACTTCATCTTCCCATTATAGGTCATATAAGAGAAATATATCCCAAAAAATTTGCGAATTGGCCAAATAAAATTCGATGTTTAATGCCGAAGAAAATGATAGCATCTGTCACAGAATTAATTAGAAATAAAAATTGTACTTGATTAAAAAGTTAATTGATTTCCACGGCTCTTTCAATTCATTTTGTTTTTGTTTATGTTTTCAATCAACTGTTTAATTGGAAATATTTTGGTGAAACTGTTGTCTGTGTAACTTTCGCCCAAAAATCTTAAATTTCTGTGATATCAATGATGCATACATACAGTTTGTCAAGAAAGTGTTTTCACAATGGGATAAAAATTATGTTTTGTTCCAAAATTAAATATAATGAAATTTTAAAAAAATATTTTATTATGTATTTTGCAAAGTATACATACGTACACAGAATTAAAAATTTAATAAAATATTTAATATTTCAATTATTTCTAGAATTTGAAATAGTTGGCAATGTCAAAAGACTTTCTTGACATACTGTATATAATTTGTAAAATGTTTACTAGTTTTTTTTTTAAGGCAATTAACCAAGATGAGTAGTTACAGCAAGATATGTAATTGACTGTGTATGTTTTTATTAATAACATGAAAAATAACTGGAAATTGCAAAATATTAGGAAATTAGGCTTAAAAAATTTTACCGTGGGGATAAAAAGTGGGGTTTACTGTATTTAAGAGTTGGTTAGTATCAATCCCACAACCGATTTTCAAGAATGAAATTACTCTGAGAAGTGACAGCGAAAATCTTATTCACTTCCCAATTATGCGACAATATGTTAATCAGGCCTGAATATTTATTTATTTACTTATTTATTCAGTCATCAAAACAAAAATACAGGCCTATTATACATGTATTGTAATAAAAACAAGTAAGGAAAGTCGGGCGAGGCCGACTATATTATACCCTGCACCACTTTGTAGATCTAAATTTTCGATACCATATCACATCCGTCAAATGTGTTGGGGGCTATATATAAAGGTTTGTCCCAAATACATACTTTTAAATATCACTCGATCTGGACAGAATTTGATAGACTTCTACAAAATCTATAGACTCAAAATTTAAGTCGGCTAATGCACTAGGGTGGAACACAATGTTAGTAAAAAAAAAAATATGGGAAACATTTAAATCTGAAGCAATTTTAAGGAAACTTCGCAAAAGTTTATTTATGATTTATCGCTCGATATATATGTATTAGATGTTTATGAAAATTAGAGTAATTTTTACAACTTTTCGACTAAGCAGTGGCAATTTACAAGGAAAATGTTTGTATTTTGACCATTTTTGTCGAAATCAGAAAGACATATATATGGGAGCTATATCTAAATCTGAACCGATTTCAACCAATTTTGGCACGCATAGCAACAATGCTAATTCTACTCCCTGTGCAAAATTTCAACTAAATCCAATTTTGGCACGCATAGCAACAATTTTGGCACGCATAGCAACAATGCTAATTCTACTCCCTGTGCAAAATTTCAACTAAATCGGAGTTAAAAATTTGCCTCTGGGGTCATATGAGTGTAAATCGGGTGAAAGCTATATATCTAAATCTGAACTGATTTCAACCAAATTTGGCACACATAGCTACAATGCTAATTCTACTCCCTGTGCAAAATTTCAACCAAATTGGGGTAAAACTCTGGCTTCTGGGACCGTAGTAGTCCATATCGGGCGAAAGATATATATGGGAGCTATATCTAAATCTGAACCGATTTCAATAAAATTTGGCACACTTGACTATATTCCTAATTGTTCTTCTTGTGCAAAATTTTAAGCAAATTAGGGTAAAACTCTGGCTTATGGGGCCATATAAGTCCATATCCATATATATGGGAGCTATACCTAAATCTGAACCGATTTCTTCCAAAATCAATAGGGATCTATTCTGAGCGAAAACACATACTTGTGCCGAATTTGAAGTCGATTGGACTAAAACTGCGACCTAGACTTTGATTACAAAAATGTGTTCACGGACAGACCGACATCGCCATATCGACTCAAGAGCCCACCCTGAGCATTTTTGCCAAAGACACCATGTGTCTATCTCGTCTCCTTCTGGGTGTTGCAAACATATGCACTAACTTATAATACCCTGTTCCACAGTGTGGCGCAGAGTATAAATATTGTCCTAATCCTAAAAATTACAAAGCATTACTATTTTTACGAAAAAAACATTAATCTCCAATTTCGTTCCGAAGGAAGGTATTTTTTGTATAGCGGCATCCGCTGTAATTTTCAAAGTTAGCAAATGTTTATTGAAAGATTTGTTTTGAAAACTTCAAAGTCTAAATAAAATACAGCAATCCCTCGATTTACGTCTCCTCGGTTTACATTGTTTCGATTTACGTCGTCAGATTTTTTTGTTCCAACCAACTTCGATTTATGTCGCCATTCGATTTACGTCGTCGATTTTTTGCCAACTTTATCAGAAACGCCTTCCATAACTGAAATAAGTACCAACGATGATGACATCGAAGCATTTATTTCTGAAATTCTTACCGAAAATTCGTCAAATTTTGATTGATATTGCATATATAACGCAAATGCTTCTATTTACGTCGTGATTGGTTCCGGAATTTGACGACGTAAATCAAAACAACGTAAACCGAGGCGTCGTAAATCGAGGGATTGCTGAACGTCGTTTCGATTAATGTCGTTAAATTCCGGAACCAATCACGACGTAAATCGAGGGATTACTGTATAATACAATTTATGTTACAAATTTGTTTTTATTGTATTCGAACTGTATTTTGATTTTTCCAAATCAAAATTGTTGATAAAAAGGGGCTCAAGGTCTGCATTTTTTTTAGTTTTGCAATTTTCTTTGAAAGTAGTTGAAATTAATCAAATTTTTGTACTTTTAGTACACTAGACCCAAAGAAATTTGTTAGTAGGGACAGCAGAAAAGTCTGCTAAAACAGCAGAAAGGCTGAAAAAGGGACAGCAGTCACTGTTTGCTGAAATAGCAAACATTTCCTGCTATTTTTTATGAATACCTATAGTATTTGATAAAAATCTGAATATTTATTGGATTGACAAAATGTTTGCTGATCGTATTTAGGAGCTTGTAAGTATATTAATGTGCAAAACTATACCAAAAACTACTTTTGGTTCTTAAATATGCTTTGGGGAAAATTTGTTCATTAGGCCCTGAAGTACAAAAATATAACAGCACACATCGACTGCTATTTTTAGCAGACTTTTTTCTATGAGTGTTGGAACAATTGTAATTGTAAATAATCGCATGAAGGACGTGGCAACCAGTCCCAATGTTATTTTTTATATTTTTATTTTTGTCAATTTTGTACACTAAATAAATAAACGAACTATTTATAAATAATAAATGTTAGTAGATTTTCAATAATTACGGGAAAACTGAATTAGCTAGTAGTAAATAATAACTGCAACTGGAAACTTATAGATATACAATTTGTAGATGCACTGCTTCTTAATGAGATTGATTAAAAATGTTTAAAATTAAAAAATGTCACAACTCAAAATATTTGAAACACATTATTATGAATACTATTCACCATTTCTATAATAAATAAAATTATGGAAAGTGGTTACTCCAACCCAAAGTCTTTTACCACCAAAGATTTTGTAAAAACTAACTTTAGCTTTGAAATGGAGGCAACCATTTATATTACTTTCTTAGATAACGTTTTTACCTGAGATTCTTCAAATACTCATAAAGGATAAATGTTGTGAGTTCTACGTATCCCTTGTGGAAAGAAATATAATTGGTTTTATTCTCCACTATGTGGAAGTGTGCAGATGTCTTTTGCAATGAACACATGTCCCAAATAGACATATAAAGGGTGATTTGTTAAGAGCTTGATAACTTTTTTTTAAAAAAAAACGCATAAAATTTGCAAAATCTCATCGGTTCTTTATTTGAAACGTTAGATTGGTCCATGACATTTACTTTTTGAAGATAATTTCATTTAAATGTTGACCGCGGCTGCGTCTTAGGTGGTCCATTCGGAAAGTCCAATTTTGGGCAACTTTTTCGAGCATTTCGGCCGGAATAGCCCGAATTTCTTCGGAAATGTTGTCTTCCAAAGCTGGAATAGTTGCTGGCTTATTTCTGTAGACTTTAGACTTGACGTAGCCCCACAAAAAATAGTCTAAAGGCGTCAAATCGCATGATCTTGGTGGCCAACTTACCGGTCCATTTCTTGAGATGAATTGTTCTCCGAAGTTTTCCCTCAAAATGGCCATAGAATCGCGAGCTGTGTGGCATGTAGCGCCATCTTGTTGAAACCACATGTCAACCAAGTTCAGTTCTTCCATTTTTGGCAACAAAAAGTTTGTTAGCATCGAACGATAGCGATCGCCATTCACCGTAACGTTGCGTCCAACAGCATCTTTGAAAAAATACGGTCCAATGATTCCACCAGCGTACAAACCACACCAAACAGTGCATTTTCGGGATGCATGGGCAGTTCTTGAACGGCTTCTGGTTGCTCTTCACTCCAAATGCGGCAATTTTGCTTATTTACGTAGCCATTCAACCAGAAATGAGCCTCATCGCTGAACAAAATTTGTCGATAAAAAAGCGGATTTTCTGCCACTGATTTTGGTAATAAAATTCAATGATTTGCAAGCGTTGCTCGTTAGTAAGTCTATTCATGATGAAATGTCAAAGCATACTGAGCATCTTTCTCTTTGACACCATGTCTGAAATCCCACGTGATCTGTCAAATACTAATGCATGAAAATCCTAACCTCAAAAGAATCACCCTTTACAAGACAAACTATTAATGTTGAAATTTTTAATGTAAGCCATTGTGAAGGACTAAAACTATAAAAGGGGGTTGAAATCGTTGAAGGAATTTTAAATACAATTCAGGGCATAAACATCTGCCATCGCTATATCAATGTTTCTGTTTTGGCTCTGTTTTATTATATAGTGTTATTATGCATACAATCATTTATTCTACTTTTACAGTAAAAAAAGATAAAACGAATAATAATTGTATATTCTGACAAGGGGCAAAGTTATATCCATCAAGGTTAGTTTACCAGTTATTATTATTATTTTTTTTTTTTTTTTTGTTTAACTAACGAAAATTGTAGTAAACGATATAACAAAGTTTTTTCTATAATATAAATTAGTTTTATAAAAATTAAAATACTGTCTGAGCGTATGCAAATGAATATATTATTTAATATGACATTACCTAAATTCGACTTCCAAATATATTTGTGATGCTAAGTCTGTGTCAACACATGATTGACGAAGTTGACTTCGGATTTGGGATAAAAACCATTTTATTTACGGCAAAAATAAAAAAAATATTGTAACAAAATAAATGTGTTTGAAATTTTGTGCGTGTGGACTCCGTGATTGTAGTATCACACTCAAATAAAAGTGAACCCGCAAAAGCCAATTTAACTCTATTTTGGTTTATGGAATTATTATGTTTTTAGAAAGTTTCCATCACTTTTTTCGCACGTTAGTTGGTGAAAGGGGCCAAAAAAGCACAAACATTTTTACACAAATGAAGCACAAAGATTTACTAAATTCGTATTTTTTTCACAAAATAGCTCAGAATTTCTTAAAATATGTAAATTTTATCACTCATCTTCAACTTGGTATGGCGTTAAAGACATTCTTTCAATTTTCAATACCAATTTTTTTAAAACTACAAAAGTTTCTTTGGCAAGTGAAACAAAATAATTATATATGTATAATAAATTATCTTGAATTTGTCGAAAAACATTTGCTTATTTGTGATATTGGTGTTATATTTGCATGTGTAATACAGTTTACTAAAAATTTTCTAAAATTAAACTACATTTTATAAAATAAGCTAAAATTGTCCTTTCTGTTTTTTAACTTAATACTTTTGACTAAGCGAAGTTTGTTCCATTTATGAAAACTTTAAATATATTATAGTCAGATTTCACATAACGAATGTGTTTGGCTTTTCGTACAAAAAATCCGTTTTTAGATCGTTGTCAATTCCACAAACAGTGTAAATAGAAAGTTCGTCGCTGTTCCTTATTTTTATACCCACCACCATAGGATGGGGGGTATATTAACTTTGTCATTCCGTTTGTAACACATCGAAATATTGCTCTAAGACCCCATAAAGTATATATATTCTGGGTCGTGGTGAAATTCTGAGTCGATCTGAGCATGTCCGTCCGTCCGTCCGTCCGTCCGTCCGTCTGTTGAAATCACGATAACTTCCGAACGAAACAAGCTATCGACTTGAAACTTGGCACAAGTAGTTGTTATTGATGTAGGTCGGATGGTATTGCAAATGGGCCATATCGGTCCACTTTTACGTATAGCCCCCATATAAACGGACCCGAAAATTTGGCTTGCGAGGCCTCTAAGAGAAGCAAATTTCATCCGATCCGGCTGAAATTTGGTACATGGTGTTAGTATATGGTCTCTAACAACCATGCAAAAATTGGTCCACATCGGTCCATAATTATATATAGCCCCCATATAAACCGATCCCCCGATTTGGCTTGCGAGGCCTCTAAGAGAAGCAAATTTTATCCGATCCGGCTGAAATTTGGTACGTGATGTTAGTATATGGTCTCTAACAACCATGCAAAAATTGGTCCACATCGGTTCATAATTATATATAGCCCCCATATAAACCGGTCACCAGATTTGACCTCCGGAACCTCTTGGAAGACCAAAATTCATCTGATTCAGTTGAAATTTGGTACGTGGTGTTAATATATGGCCTCAAAATCCCATGCAAAAATTGGTCGATATCGGTCCATAATTATATATAGGCCCCATATAAACCGATCCCCAGATTTGACCTCCAGAGCCCCTTGGAAGAGCAAAATACTTCCCATTCGGTTGAAATTTGGTACGTGATGTTAGTATATGGTATCCAACAACCATGAATAAGAAGTTTTAAGTAATTCGATTGTGGATGACAGTCTTTCGTAGAAGTTTCTACGCAATCCATGGTGGTGGGTACATAAGATTCGGCCTGGCCGAACTTGCGGCCGTATATACTTGTTAAAAGTTTTGCTGGGTTATTAGTTCTTGAGATATCGAAATAAATGTCTGTATATTTTGATAATAAACATATAACATAGGTATCTAGGCAACCATAGAACGACTTTGTGTGCGAAAGTTGAATTCAAGCATATTTCAAAGGTATATGGTTCAAGGCTTTGGAGCCGGTTTGTTAATTGGCGGGTTTCATAGCGTAGACACCAACCTCGCAATGGCAAAATATGGAGAAACAAAACTATTTTAAATTGGTACATATGTATATGTTTGTCTTGTTAAAAATAACATGGGGGTTCAATTTGAGGTTCACAATTTAGAGATGTGTTCTATTTAAGCTGTTTTGCAATTTCGCAAATGAGATAATCGTTTGAGAATATTTCTCAAACATAGAAACATGTTGCCATATTGAAATTTCCCTGCGATGGTAATGCTTTATGTACTGTTAAATACTTACAGGGTGACATTGATGACAAAAAAAGTACTATTGTTACCACTGTTAGAAAACGTCTACATTTAATTTGAAATTAAATTGTTTTACATACTGCTACGAATGTGATATTTCTAGATTTAAGTTTATTTAAATTAGTTTCCGTTAATTTCAATTTCAAATTATTACGATGAAATTACGTCATAACTTGTTAGAGTAATTTCTTTATGTTCTAGTACTTTCCTAAACATCTTTTGTGTTCTTAGTTTTCCAATCGTTCATTGTAAAAGTAACGCCTTTTGGTTTACTTATAATTGTAGTAATATGACCATAATCACTTATGTTATGCCTACACGACATCTACCAGATAGTAGAATGCACTAGATTATTAGCATAAGCCTAAAAGAATGTGTGTCATATCACCTGTACAATAACGCCCGATAGAACATTCCAGATGGCTGTAGGCAATGACGATAACCAGTTGAATATGTGCTGTTAGATTAATTGTATATAGATAGTTCTAGATGGTTGTAGGCCAGACTATCCAGAATTTTCGAAATCGTCAAATCACGGTGTATAAGCCCCTGGCGGAGGGTGCTGTGAAGTCAGTCGTAAGCTAAAGTTTATACAGTACACATTGTAGAGCAAATAAGTGAAACCAATCAGTTAAACAAATAAATTGTAGATTGTCGTTATTTGAAAAGAACTGTGTTTTAATTATCGGGTAATTAAATACACCTCAATGTAACAATACATACAAAAAAAAAATACAGTCAAAGCTCGGTTTTATGAACGATACATTGTCAGGCCGTTTCGTTATTTAGTAAAATTCGTTAAATCGAACGAAAATTTTAAAGGTTAACTTTAATCAAATAGAAAAGATCGAATCGTAGTTTTTACCGTAGTAAAAGAAATACATGAATATTTGGTACACTCATAGAAAAAAGTCTGCTAAAAACAGCAGTCGATGTCTGCTGTTATATTTTTGTACTTCAGGGCCTAATGAACAACAATTTATAAAATTTTTAGGTTATACATTTTTCCCCAAAGCATATTTAAGAACCAAGAGTAGTTTTTGGTATATTTTTGCACTGTAATATACTTACAAGCTCCTAAATACGATCAGCAAACATTTTGTTTGCTGTTATGCCTTAATTCGTCAAATATACAGATTTTTGGTCAAATACTATATGCATAAAATATTGTGCTAATTATGTTAGGATAGCTCCTAAGTTGACATTTTTATTTGGTTTAGCCAAAATAAAACATGGTTTAGTGTAATTGAGCTTAAAAAATAGCAGGAAATGTTTGCTATTTCAGCAAACAATGACTGCTGTCCCTTTTTCAGCAGACTTTCTGCTGTTTTAGCAGACTTTTCTGCTGTCCCTACTAACAAATTTCTTTCGGTGTAAAAATAAGGAAGTTTTTTTTTAAATACTATTACTTAAAATACCCCTTTAAAAATTAATGACTTTGATATATGACTATTTTTGTTTGTTTTTTTTTTACTGCATGCAGGTCAGGTTGAAATGAGGGTCCAAGTTTCCTCCGTTCACATATGTCCATTTTCATCTAGCTGTGTGCCACACACGTGCACTTTTTATTCCAGGGATTCCCTAATAATCAAGTTGGGAATACTTCTTTGCCGAACGTTATACAGAACTTCGACTGTACTTAAGTTGCCTTGGTATTTTTTTTATATGGAGTTGAATCGATTAATACAAGCTTTTGTTCATTTACGAAAGGCAAATTCGAACATTTTACAAAGTAACCTTGGTTCATTCTAAATTATCCAGTATTTTATAATTTATAGAATTCTAATGACAATTTCATATTACAAACATCAGATAATTTTACATTTTTCATCGTTTATCCCCACAATGAAATGTGGAAATAACTACAAGAATATATTTGATATATTATTAGGGTTGTTTTCTTTTAGCACTGGAGTACTCGTTTATCCAGGACATCTCCAAAAATATGCAACACTGTCATCAGCTGTTTAAAAAATCACAGAAAAGTAGTGAAATCTTGCACTATTAATGTATGAAATGCTCCAATTAGTAATAAATATTTACTGCTGCGATTATTTATGACACTGTGCCACTTTAAATTTCATGTTTTTCGATAAATTAGTCACAATAAATTGCTACTGTGAGTCGATGAAGCGTCACTTTATCAAAATACAATCTAGCAACATCGGCGCGACTTGCACTGATGAGATGTTCTGGATAGAACTCCAGTGCAACGATGTTCTGGATAGCCCATACAAAACATCCCTATTGATATGTCATCTTTACGAATTGAATAAACTCGTTAAATTGTATACGGCAACCTACATTTTTTAAAGAGACGACGCAAAAAAGAAAAAAGAAAGAAATTGAAGTAATTGAAGTAATTTTGTGAAGAGTAAATGGTTTTCTGAATTTTTATTATTTTGCCTGGAAAAAGGTAAGCTCCTCTATTTTTTGGCACAAAGACCATATCATTCCATAGGCTCTTTATGAATCCATAATTTGATTACGTTTTCTTCACTTTGTATTATAGCAAACATACAGTCTTACACAAGTTTACATACGGTTAACGAATTTGTATTTTCTTTAAATAATAAAAATATTAAAAATATATGCATATATATGCTTTATTTTTAGTAAATTAATTTGAAAACCCATGTATTTGTTAATTTTCAAGAAGATCTTTTGGCGTTGAACAGAAACATGTTCAGTTAAGAGGTAAAACTCTCAGGGGTATGTAAACTGGTGTAAGACTGTGTACTTCGACTCAAAATTGTACTCTCATAGAAAATGAAAAGAATACCGTTAATAGCAAACACTTGTACTGTTTTGAGTAAACAAAATACAACTGTTTAGTAGTTTTTTCTTTTTGCTGATACAGCAAACAATCTGCTATTTTGGAAATGCAGACATACTGCTGAACATTCAGTACTTTGTTGAAATTTTCTGCTGATCCGAATAAACAAACTCAAAACCTTACACAGTTCCGAAAATTTTTTCGGTGCGTTAAAAGCATTTAAAAAACTCATATCCCTTTTACGAACTATATCATGAATTTTACGAACTATACGTTGAAAATCGGTTAGTCGATGTGGGTTTTTACCTCACAAAAATCACTAGGCCATTTTTCGAATTGGCACCTTTTGAAACTTCAATCAAATATACCCTACACTTAAAAAAATGTTGTCGTGAGGTAAAAGACTTCATGTCTTTAAAATACGAACGCAAATTTTGCTTAGCAAAGAAGACGCATTTTCTAATATAAAGTTTTTTTCCTTGTCCAAAAGTCGATAAACTTTTCAATGAAGTCGTATTGTCCTTATAATTAAGTGATTTCACTTAAAAATGGGTATCATAACATGAAAGAAAAAATGTTTGGGCTAAGGTCAACTTGACCTTAATAATTCAGTAGAAGACGCATTTTTCTAATATAAAGTTTTTTTTACTTGTCCAAAAGTCGATAAACTTTTCAATGAAGTCGTATTGTCCTTATAATTAATTGATTTCACTTAAAAATGTGTATCATAACATGAAAGAAAAAATGTTTGGGCTAAGGTGAACTTGACTTTAATAATTCTGAAAAATGCTTTACATTTAATGAAATTGTCTTTACATTTGTTTTCTTTTTGCCTCTTGACTATAAAGCAAAAAATCGTTCAAATATAGGACATGTTTTTCAACACTTTATTTTAAAGACGTTTTTTACTTGAAACATAGCATAATTTCTACTGGAAGCCGAGTCTTAATTTAGAAAATAAAGTTGTCGTTAACTCGTTTTTAAAGGACTTTGATAGCATATGAAGAAAACAGGCTGAAAATTTTAAATTTGCTTCCTAGAAGCAGGTACACAAAACCCAGATTTATAAGAGAATTGTGTCTTAAAAGTATCCGTACTTGTATTCTCCGCTTCTTTGGCTCGGAATCAAGTGAAGACAAAATCTTTGGAACCGGGCAAGCATTTTTATCAGTGTAGGTTAAAGTGGCAGCCCGATTTATTTTCAGGCTCACTTAGACTATATAATTAGGATTTTTTGTTTTATTTAGATTGACCCTATTCAATTGTCATTGAGTGTCGTTCGTCGGGTACCAATGCAATATGTGCACTGCAAATATGTGCGTGTGGATGTGTGTTTGTCCTACCTTAAGGTATTTGAACTTTTGACCGCATTTTACTTTGCAAATACAAAAATGAGAGAGAAATAGAGAGACCAATGATACTCTCTTATATATCTGTAAACTCTTTTTTTTATTATAGGACGAAAGAGAAAGTTTTGTTTTAGAAATTCATAAACATACAAATCCCATGCACCTACATTCACACAATATGCATATAGAGAATACACGATTATGTTTGTGTGTCTACATTGGGTAATGTGTCTGTGGAAATAATATGAGTATTACAACATCAAAAGGAAATCATAAAATGTTACTTCACATCACATTAACTGAATGCCAACTCCGAGTCACTCATTTGGGGCCATTGGATGCTTTTAAGAAAATAACAACAAATCTGTTTTATGATGTTCATCCTCGATGTCTTGTATCCATCGCCACATGTCATATGTGTATGTCTACACATACACATGTCATAAAAACATACAAACACTGGCACCGTATGTAAATGGGCTACATCTAAATGGTCAGGAAACACTAACATTAAGCCTAAATGGAAGGATATCCATCTACCAGCTCACATGGGCCATGAACTGTCCGTACCTCGGATACGTCTCTAAATGTGAGGATTCAAAGAAAAAGGAAATTCAAAGGGAAATGAAATGTAATTTTAATTTGGGCGAAATAAAATTAGTAAGCTTAGATGCAAGACAAAACAGCAAAAACAAAATAAAATATCTACAGTTCCTTTTCCTTTGTCGTTGATAGCCACAATTAGGCAAACAACTTTACTGCTGCCGTTATTTACTTTTGAAGGTCTTTTTGAGGGAAAAAAGTACACTTCTTAGTTTGTTTTGTTATTGCGATGTGCGTGTATGTGTGTGTGTGCCTTCAGTTTCAAACAATTTTCAAAAAAAGGCAAAGTTGATTTTATGTTGTATACCCCTCACTCAACCCACACGACACAGCTGACTTACAAACTTATCGAGTTGTACGAGTACAGTGTACCGAGGACATTCCACATTCATACCAACAAACTAACATGCAGTCTATAAAGAACAAGGACATCAAAGGTATTCATCATGAAAACTGATGATATGATAATTCAAGTTCTATTGATTCCCCATAAAAGAGGTGTCTATAAATGCGATATATGAAACTTTCGTAAACTTGGGTAACACCGTTTCAGTGCTAGAAATGGGAGCGGGATGCCAAATTTGAGTAAACTTAATAATAATTTCACGAGTGAGTGAATAGCATATTATTTTCTATCACTTTGGACATTTAAAAATATGTTTCACTGTACCCACACATACCCAAAACATTGTGTAATACGTGTAAATAAAATTTTCGTTACGAGAATTTCATAATTTTCTGTAAAATTTAAGTAGCTGGTTATGGTGCGATAAACTAAATTTAAGTTTAAAAAGTGTTGTCTATATAATGCATATGATTCCTTTTAAGTTGTTGTTAAAAAATAAAAAAAAATGAAAATATTCGTTTGGAAAACGTGTACGGAAAAGTTTGTCTTTTGTTAAAGTTTTTTATTGATTTTTTGAAATTCTTCGAAAATGTCCAACTTTTATCGCAAAACAAAAAAAAATGTTACAAAACTTTTATTTTTGCAATAAAACTATTTAATTTTTGCTCCAAACACAGAGTTCATTTCATTTATCTCAAACTGTTTTTTTCTGACTTTAAGTCTTTAATAAGACACATTTTGAAGTTTCATAATAAAAATTTAATACAATAGTATGTAGTTAATGTCGAACATCTTTTCGGAATCTTCTGAAAATTTTTTGAATAAATTTAAAATTACATTATATCCGTTTCCAAAAAAAGTAACATTTTGGAGTTCGGTCGAAGCAGGGATTGAACCCACGAACATTTCTATGCAAGACGGGCATGGTAACTATTGATCTACGATGGCCAATTAAAGGTATGCTTTTTTTTAATAAAGTTTCTTTACATCGGCTCGTGGGCGCCCAAAATTATGCTTTATAAATATTATTGCTTAACTGTATGCGTTGCGTGTGCGTTGGTGGATATAGCGATAATTATCTATTGATGACAATAACAGTGGATGCACCGAAAGAATTTTCTTCGTAAAAAGAACGAAAAATTTCGTTGAAAGTACGAAATTTGTCATTGTTTTGCAACCAAAGAAACTATTCATTAGAAGTACGAAATATTTCGTTCTTTTTACGAAGAAAAGTTTTTCCAATTTTTTCGTAGTTTGTAAGAAAATACTTCATACTTTTTATGAAATTGTTTCACAGTTTTTATGAAACAAGTTCGTTCTTTTTATGAAATTGTTTCGCACTTTTTACGAAAAATTTTCATACTTTTTATGAAATTGTTTCGTACTTTTAATGAAACAATTTCGTACTTTTTATGAAAAACTTTCGTACTTTTTGTGAAAAATGTCCGAACTTTTAGAAAAAAAATTATAGTTCAAAGTGCATTCGGTCGTAGAAACAAGTTTGAAAAATGTCATCAATACTTTACATCTTACGTTTTTGAATAATTTTCAGTTTGGTTGCCTCATTCTTATTCATAAATTCCTATCACCCAAATGAGAAGTAGCATAGAAATGCATTAAAAAGTTAAATAAAGGAATACACTCAAGCACATTATCAAATACAATTTTATGTCCCAAACGGAAATTTTACAACTTCAATGAAACTTCTTCGTTATTTCAAAGAAAACATTTCGTACTTTTTATGAAGAAATTTTAACGCCGAATGTTTCGTAAAATATTCGTAAATTCGTAAAAACTTATTCAGAAAAGTCATGAAATTTGAAGAAAATTTCGTTAAAATTACGAACTTCTTACGAACAAAAGTTAATGTGGAATATTTCGTAGACGTTTTGTATATTCGTAAAATATTCTTCGTAAAATTTACGAAAATGAATGGCAATTTCGTTGTTTTAATGAAGAATTCATGAACAATAGTTATTGAAACTATAAAATTAACGAAGAGAATTCTTTCGGTGTAATGTGCTGGCTTACAAACTGTATGGTCCGCGGTTCAATTCTCCGTCCAGGCGAAATGTAAAACTTAAAAATATCTATAAAATCAAATAATTTCTTCTACATTATTTGTATTACAGAAAAAGGTACTAAGAACTAAAAAAAAACTTGTGGAAGCGAGAAAGATGAGCAATTAGCTAGAAAAGATTTTTTTGTTGTTTTTTGTGTTAGCCAGACAATCTGGTTATTACTACTTGATACGCGATTTCCCTGTTCCAGTAGTTATTGTAATACACAAACTACCAATTTGGCTTAGGAAATAAATGTAAATGTCCTAGAATTTCCTTTCTTCAGAATGAATCATAAACAACTGCAGTTGTAATTCTTTAATTGTCATACACTCATACCTCCCTCGTTATTTTGAATATTTCCTTTACCACTCACCGTCCCATCCCGTTTGCTATGCTTCCTTATCCGCAGACACTGGCTTTATGTGTTATGACTTTAACAAAATCAAAGAAGAGCAAATGAATGCAAAAGAAAAGAGAGCAAAGGACCTACATTTCATTTGCCACTCGAATGTGAGAGGTGAGCAAAACAAAAAGCAAAGGCAAAAGCAGACACTCTCGTTTGCTCGGGGCCAGCCACCAGCTGGCATGGGTTCGTGTGTAACATTGCTGCCTCACAAGGATAACAGCCGCGTACATTAGCCTTACACGAAACGAATTTCCAAAGCTCCAGTATTGCTTCGCACGCGGAACCGTTCACAACTTAGTTTTCCTCCACAACTAAGTGAAGTGAAGGCAACAAACCAACTGGCCAGTGAAACAAAAAATCAAAATTAAAATGTAACGGTCAACTGAAATTTGAAATTGTCTCTACAAAACGAAAAAGAAGAAAATAAAAAATAATTATAGAAGTTGTTTGTGTGGTTTTTATGAAGTGCAAAAAGTGAAGTTTTTCAGTAAATTTTAGTTGGAATTATTATACCCCCCAAGTGAATTATTATGTAAATATCCTTCAACTATCGACATTGGCCGAAGAAGTGGTGAATGAGGAGGTGGAGAAAGAACAACAGCAAAATGCCATGCAATAACAATCGTTGCATTCAATGACTTTTATGTTGTTCTGGTATGGGAGGTGTTGGAGGAAGTTGGATTTCGACTGTTTAATAGTGGTCATGGCATGAGATGCCATAAAACTGTTTGGTGCTACATTTATGGTTGTTTTCATATCAAATCTATCCCCCATCTTCTACACTTCATCGCCAAAAATTTCGTCACTCAGTTTATGGTGAAGTGGATTAATTTGAAGGAGAGTGAGTAGAGTTAACCACAAATTGACTGTTGCTAACTCTGTTGTGACAGCAAACATTTCAAGTTCTCCTCTTATTCTCGTCAACAAAAGGAAAATAAAATATAGGAACTTGCTTACGTATATTAGGATGTTTTATAAAAATTTGCTCTCTTAGTAGCACATGGGAGCCACCGTGGTGCAATGGTTAGCATGCCCGCCTTGCATACACAAGGTCGTGGGTTCGATTCCTGCTACGACCAAACACCAAAAAGTTTTTCAGCGGTGGATTATCCCACCTCAGTAATGCTGGTGACTTTTCTGAGGTTTCAAAGCTTCTCTAAGTGGTTTCACTGCAATGTGGAACGCCGTTCGGACTCGGCTATAAAAAGGAGGTCCCTTGTTATTGAGCTTAACATGGAATCGGGCAGCACTCAGTGATAAGAGAGAAGTTCACCACTGTGGTATCACAATGGACTGAATAGTCTAAGTGAGCCTGATACATCGGGCTGCCACATAACCTAACCTAACCTAACCTAGTAGCACATTGTCTAAGCTATATCCTTGGGATAATTCGTTACAATCCAATGTATACAGAGTGAAACTGTTGAGTTGTAGTTTAACGACATGCTGGTTATAGTGCCACAGGGTGCCACTGTGTCTGTTCGGTAGACATAAACTATTTTCCCACGCATACCATCACCTACATCCCACACACACACACAGAACATTTCTGAATTTCACCTTACAACTCCCACAAATCTAACACAGCAGTAAGAGCAGTTAATGGTGTTGATCTGGTTTCCCCACACCCTTTCCTTGTATTAAAGTTTCCTTTATATATGGGGTACTGCTTAAAAAGGCAATGCTCATATGTAGTCATTCATTCACACATTCCTTTGGAATGTAATTCAACATTTCCTTTGTGATTGTCTTGACTATAAAACTTTTGTTGTAATTGTATGGTCTCAACATTTTCTCTGATGTTGCAGATGATTTGTAAGCTATATGGAAAAGACATTTCACTGCCATAATCTCGGTTTGTCCATCCACTTACTCTGGCAAGACAATGAAGAGTATATTCGTTTTTATTCTCCATTTGATTACTGCTTCGATTGTTTCTCTCCCTATCCTTGAATGTTTGTGACAATAAATTGAGTGTTCAATGATTTTGTTAGGCCATTTTGTGGTTAATACCAGCGATAGCGGAAAGGAGCACGGACGGGTGAAATTGTAGAGATGTCCCATATGACATCTCCAGAAATCCCAGAGATGAAGAAATGAAGATTCCTACTGAGGGTCTCATTTAAATGTTGGCTGCTTTTGCCGTAACTACGCTGTTTGACAATTACCATCAAAAAATCTAAAGTAGGACATTTTTAATGTGATTTAATGGATTACACCGAAAAAATTCCCTTTGTTAATTTTACGAAGAATTCTTCATTAAAACAACGAAATTTTCATTCATTTTCGTAAATGTTACGAAGAATATTTTACGAATATACGAAACGTCTACGAAATAGTCTACATTAACTTTTCTTCGTAAAAAATTCATACTTTTAACGAAACTTTCTTCAAATTTCATGGCTTTTGTGAAGAACTTTTTACGAATTTATGAATACTTTACTAAACATTCTGCGTTAAAATTTCTTCATAAAAAGTATGAAATGTTTTCTTTGAAATAACGAAGAAGTTTCATTGAAGTTGTGAAATTTCCGTTAGCGACATAAAATTGTCTTTGATAATGTGCTTGAGGGTATTCCTTTTTTTTAATTTTTTAATGCATGTCTATGCTACTTCTCATTTGGGTATGAATAAGAATCAGGCAACCAAACTGAACATTATTCAAAACTTAAGATGTAAAGTAAGTACGTAACAATTTCATAAAAAGTATGAAACAATTTCATAAAAAGTATGAAAAAATTTTCGTAAAAAGTACGAAACAATTTCATAGAAAGAACCAAGTTGTTGTATTTTCTTATAAACTACGACAAATTTGGAAGAACTTTTCTTCGTAAAAAGAACGAAATATTTCGTACTTTTAATGAAAAGTTTCTTTGGTTGTAAAACAATGACAAATTTCGTACTTTTAACGAAATTTTTCGTTCTTTTTACAAAGAAAATTCTTTCGGTGTAGTGATGCATGATATCCTGCTCCAAGCATGAAATGTATGAAAATGTAAACAAATGCATAGAAAAATAGTTTTTGTTATTCGACAGTGCGATTATATCGAATGAAATTTCACTCTCACCAAAAAGGTCGTTAATAAAATATACAAGCACATCTTTTATTGGTTTTCTAGCTACTATTTATTTAAATTTTTAATATGAAATACTATAATATATATTATGTAAAAAAGTATAGTTTATTTCGATTTTAGTTTAGTTTATTTATTGTTGATCAAGCATAAAGGCTTGAATAAAGCATTATCTCTAAATATTGCTTACAAAAATCCTCACAGTATTACTGCCACTAAAACCATATCATATTATTGTACTCTATTTCTCTCTCTTGCTTGCCGCACAACAATAACTATTGCACACTACCTGTGTACCCTAAAATCTACTTAATGACTTCGACTAAAATCTAAAGATGAGATTGGACTTTAAAAGTCCTATAAAATATGGTATGAAAGATGATCACGCTAATTAATAAATTTTAGGGCAGATTTACACAATGTCAAAGTCCTTTGATAATTTTTTTGTATGTTGTAAGCCTAGCTTCCAAGAATTTCTTAATAAAGACTATGATAACCGTCGTTGAAATTTGAGTTATTTAGTTAAATTGGAATATCCTTCAAGTCGAGAAAAATTCCATACACATAAATAAAAGCATTATTTAATTTATTATGTCTCTTGAGTTCAGCTTTTTTGTGTTTCTCTACGTGGGGATTTTGAATCATGGAAATCTCAATTTATGGCAAGCCTCAACTGCCATATGTTTGCACAATTCCTACATAGACTGAGATCGAGAGAGAGGGAGAGACACATATGAGTGAATGTGTCTCACTCACCCACTCTCAATAATGATTAATTTGGAACAAAATAGAAATTGGTGATTGTGATGGGTTTGCGTTGTGCATAGTGATTTCGCATTTATTTGATCGTCATGTCGCGGTTTATGCTGATGCGATGCGGATGGGTCAAAGGTTACAAACTTGAAATGTGTCTTTTTATGGCAGTAATTGCAAAAGAAGCTATCACGAATGTGCAGCATAGACAACAAAACAAACCCAGGGACGATTATTACTCCTCCATTACATTTGCTCTCTTTCTCTCTCTCTCTTTGTGAGTTTGTATGAATATGCATGTGTATATGTACGATGTCAGCAAGTGCAGCACACATACATACTGATACGCTATTTGGTTATCCCAGCGGGAAAATTGCGAAGTACCGCAAAAATCATGCCTTCTTAACCCATGATTTTGGGATCCTTAACACCTTCCCATATGCCTTCTCCTATCATGCATGCTAAAATGCCTTGCACTTCCTTTCTAAAAAATGCCCCCAAACATTATTCTGTGCCTTCTTTGGGAATTGGAAAAAGAAGGACCTATATTGTTGTTATAAGAACGAAAATTCAGTTTTACAGACAGTTTTAATCAAATCCTTGAGAGTTAAAGAAGCAAACAAATTGTCTTTGATAGTTCAGCTCCGCCCATTCTCTCTAGTAATTTTGACAACTTGTTTCACGGTATGAAATTGAAATCTTTTTTAATGCGAATCGTATGTATACCAACATCTTAACACCTTAAATATGAACCGATTTGGGCATTTTTTTAAACATTCACAAAATGTCTAGACTCAAAATTTAAATTGGTTTATGACCGGGACGGACCACAATGTTCCTAAAAAACAAGTAAGGAAAGTCTAAAGTCGGGCGGGGCCGAATATATTATACCCTGTACCACTTTGTAAATCCACATTTTCGACACTATAGCAAATCGGTCAAATGTGTTGGGTGCTATATATAAAGGTTTTTGTTCCAAATACATACATTTAAATCTGAGTTCATCTGAACAGATTTTATAACCTATAGACTTAAATTTTAAGTCGCCTAATGCCCTGGAATGGTACACTATGTTAGTAAAAAATATGGGAAACATTTTAATCTGAACCAATTTTGAGGCAACTTCGCAAAAGTGTATTTATGATTTGTCGGTCGATAGACATGTATAAGAAATAATGTAAAATTTGAGTCACTTTTACAAGTTTTCGACTTACCAGTAGCGATTTTATAAGAAAAATGTGGGTATTTTGGCCATTTTTGCCCAAATCGTAAAAACATATATATAGAAGCTATATAGAAATCTGAACCGATTTTAACCAAATTTGACATGCATAGTTAGTATTTTAATTCTACTCCCTGTGCAAAATTTAACGAAAACGGACTACAACTTTGAACTCTGTGGTCATATGACGGAAAATCTGGCGAAAGATATATGGGAGCTATATCAAAATCTGAACCGATTTCAATTAAAATTCGCTCGCATATCCAGAACCTTAATTCTACTCCCTGTGCAAAGTTTCAAGTAAATCGGGGTAAATCTTTGGTGTCTGTGGGTATAAATATGAGTCGAAATCGGTCGAAAGACATATTCGGGAGCTATATCTAAATCTGATCCGATTTCAACTAAATTTGGTATAATTAACGATACTATTAAACGCACTCCTGTGCAAAATTTGAAGCAAATCAGGGTAAAACTCTCTAAATACGTCAATTATGGCCATATCGGTGATAAATATATATGGCAGCTATATCTAAATCTGAACCGAAATCAATCGCGATTGTCTTTGAGCCAAGGTAAAACTCTGTGCCAAATTTGAAGACGATCGGACTTAAACTGCGAACTGTACTTTGCACACAAAATTACATATACAGACAGACGGACAGACAGACAGACGGACATCGCTAAATCGACTCAGAATTTAATTCTAAGACAACCGGTATACTAAACGACCTTCTTGACGTTACATACAAATGCACAAACTTATTATACCCTGTACCACAGTAGTGGTGAAGGGTATAAAACGAACTAAAAATAAATGACAAAATCATTGGCATTTCATTCTATTTTTGGAATCGTACGAAAATTTTCTTTTGCTTTAGTTCATATGGAATTTATGTGTAGGGTCATTGAACTATATACCCACGTTTAGTTTATAAAATGTTTGAGACATACTTACAAAAAACGAAAATTTCATTGGGATGTGGAAAATTTCGAAAAAAAAAATAAATTTAACTACAAACAAATAATTTTTGTGCAATAAAAATAAGTTAAATTTAGCGTTCCGTTAACTACGGATTTTTTCGGTGTAGTAATATCATCTTTTCATTTTCCCCTAATCAAGTATATATACACTGTATATAGTCGGAAATAGATATTTTGTTGTGTTACGCACGGAATGACAAATTTGTTATTCCCCCAATACCATTCTGTGACGCCAGGTATAAAAAGGATCTCATACTCATTCTTTGTTGGCTGCCAAACTATTAATTTGTTTATGTCTAGTTACTCCTAACTTTGGCCTTCTAGAAGACATTCTCTGTAACATATAAAAGATCCGATACCCATTATACGTTCACTTCCAACAGAAGGGAACGCGTAATGACCTCACGTGTAGCTTAAGTTTACCTTTTGGCGCCCACATCACATAAATGTGTCGTAGGCCAGTGGATGAGTGTAGGACTACCAATAACGAGGACCCCGGTTCAAATCCCGACGGAGCAGAAAAATAAAAATACACTTGAGGTAAATATTAAAATCACAAAAATAAGATAAACTGTATAGGAAAAGTAAGTCAAATTAAATTCTAACGTAAAAGGTACGAGTATGAGGGCAAATGTTCAGTTCATAGACAACCTTGCCTTCAAAATATTTATTTTTACACGCTTTCTTTTACGCCTTCCTGGCCAGGCCTGTTTGAGGGACTTCTTTGGAAGGCATGATTTTTGTACTTAGTATGAAGGCCTGATAACATGGCATCGACGACACCACCTCTAGAAGGCATACGAATAGAAGCGAGAGGCAAGGCCTTGGTCTCCAATCCAATCCAATGTTATTTTGAAATGAACACGTAATGCAGCGCCCAGGCCTTATAGCTACCCGGACAGCACTTCCATCATCGATTCCACGTCGCTTCCATTTCCCGCTGGGTAGAGTATTTATTTGGATTTTTTTTTTTTTGTGGTGGATTTATGAACACTTCCATACACTCTATCATACACACATTTGTATCTCCTATTTTTACCCGATTGTCTGTCGTAAGTTTGTATGTATGAATGCAAGGTAATTGCATGTGTGTATGTGTATGCATATATGCAATGACCTTATGTATAATATATTATCAAGGTCTCTCCGACAATGATTCCCCTGCCTTCGGTACGACCATCATGACCGACATATTTATGTGCAAGACTAACATTTCTAGGCAGAAGGAGGACCGAGTAGAGTGGCTGTCTTAACCCAAGCACAAAATCCTTCTAAATACTCACAAAGGTCATAATTCCGGAATTGTTAACGGCATATATTTCTATGGCTTAAACGGCCAACGCACAGACACACCTTTCCATTTCATTCATGGCCACCGGAGATTGCAAGCATAAATGCAAAATATTTTATTCCATAAAATTGTTTAGCAATACTTGCGAAAACTTCAAAAGAATTCAAGGAACTTTCTTATTCTAATTCCAACGGGGAAAATCGAAAATCGACATTTTCAGGATTGCTATTGATTTAAGTGATACCGAGGAAACTAAAGAATTGCAACAATACAGAAACAAGGACAAAAATATACGAAATATTGATCCGATTTGATGACAAACGCGAAATATGAACATGACAGGAACAATTCAGAGACTGAGTGCAGTAGAAGCAATAGTTGACAGGGAAGCTTGGAAGTCTGGAAAAATGCTATGATCGTAGGAGGAGTAAAGTAAAAAAACTGGAATTGAAGCAATTTTCAAGACAGGCAATTCATCGGGTGAACGGTATAACGGAGTTTTATGGCAAACCTATGGGTGGTATTCGATGCTGAGCATCATGTAAAAAAAAAAATTAAGATAAATCGACCTAAAGTAAAGAAATGCCATTCATGAAATCGTGAATGTCCGTAGAAGGAACCCTTGGGAACGGTTCTGTTTCGTTACAGTTCGTTCAAGATTTTTGAACATTAGTGCAGGCATTGCCCTGCTATAGGTTTTTTTATCTGATGTGTTGCTTTTCGGGTAACCCATACACCCAGTATTTTATATGTATTCCACAATGTCACATCTGGTGCCTTAAGGATGTCCTGTTATTCGAATTAGGTTAGTTAGCACAGATTACGAAATTGTTGCAGCCTTAACAAATTATATTGCACTTTACCAGATTTTGTACTAATAGGGGGCATTTTCTAAGACATTGTAATGCATACGATCAAGATGGGTCCGAGATACGAGATGAATCCAACAAGTACTTGGCCTCACTGGCTAATGCGAGAGCTACGTACTATAGATTGGTAGAACCGTATTTTGTTTGTTGTATTTTTTAACGCATATGGATCCGAAAGTGTTTGCGGGCTATAATTACGACTCATACGCCCCAAATTTGATAGAAGATGGGCTCTGGACTTTGCATGTGGTCTCTTCAATAATTCCATTAAATTGCTCAATTTTTGGAGGCTATTACAAAACTGATGCACCTACGGACGGAAAATTGTTCTCATAAGAGAGAAGAGGACCAAACCAAAATATATCATAGTAAAGCTTTTGTGCCCATATGCAAAATAATTTATTGACAGTTTATCGAAGGAATTTATATGGTAAAAGTAGCCTAGAAGTTTTCTTTAACTTTTTTGTATATGAGGGTTAAGCTTTAAGTGGTCGATTATTTCCGTTTGGTGATTCAATTTAATTAATATTTGGAAAGATTGAAACGTGTGCCTACATTGAAAGTATTTAGGGTTGTCCTCTTCATTCGTCTGTTTAGGTAACAGTGAATAATAGCTTCGCAATGAGTGGAAATTCTGAAAAAAAAGTCAATGGAATTTCCTATACACTTTACTCCAAATACACATATCTTCATTACAGTTTTGAATTCAGCTTAAAACCTTATGTTAACTAAACGCATGTTTCCCAAATTGATCCGGGCAAGACAATTGAGACTGCAAGACGGTGCACAACTGTCACATAGCTCATTAGCATCCTCTACTTGCGGTGAAGCTATCAACCAACCAACCAATTAGAATTAATTCGGTGAATTCAGTAAACCCACTGTGAAGATATTCTCGCAAAGAACTATAAAAGATCTGGAATAAAAATAATACTAAAGTTGTAAAATTTTCACTTAGTATAGACTAAAAAAATAAAGAAATCTGTATCAATTCATACAAAGGTCTGTGTTCGCTATGAATGAAGTTATTTCAGATTATTTTTGTATTTTCTTCTGCACTAGCGTATGTCTGTCTGTCTGTCTGTCTGTCTGTCTGTCTGTCTGTCTGTCTGTCTGTCAGTGATCCATCCCTATTCATTAGTTAGATTGAAATTTTTTTTATTCAGGAATATACAAATGACAGACCACAGATATATCTGTAATAGCCCACACAATTTACTTCAATAAAAGCAAAATGTTTGTTCAAATCCTTGAGTATTTTTCTGCATTTTGTCCATTTACATATTCGTTTGCTGGCTCTGGATAGCCATTATTCTTTGTCTTCTATGCAAACTGCTGAAATTTGTTCCTTAAAAAATATAATTCCCCAACAGATTTGCTTATGTTTTGCGGTTAATTCTTGCCGTATTTGCTAAACAAAGGCTACTATGTCCATTCCAAATATTTCAATTAGTAAATGCAAAGAACAAAAGAAAATGCCAATGAAAACGGCATCCTCCCTTCGACAAGCAATCATCCAAACGAATGGTATTTGATATTCCTTTCAAGGGTCCTATATCGCATAGTTTTATTTTATGGGACACTTAAGTTTTTTTCAGCCAAAATAGACGTTTGTGTAGTTTATTAATATATTCCATAAAATATGAACATAGAATTGGTAGCAAATTCTAAGAGAAATATTTTGAAAAATGACCAAAGCAGGGACCTTTTCAACACTGCCATGAAGAATGGTGGGTGGATGGATTTGTTCTTCTTTTCATTGTCGTTCTTTTTAGCAGTAAATTTGCTTACAAATCACAAAATTATGTTAATATAACATCAATATGAGGAAAGCTTGCCTGCTTCCCTTAGCGCCACTCCCCGCCCCCTCAAAACCTATATGAGCTCTAACGAAATTGTCAGCCAGATTTATGGCTCGTGTGTGTTAATAACGATCGAGAGAACATGTAGCAAAACTTACGTTATGATAATTTCCACCAACAGCCCCTAGACCACTACAACCAACGTCTCCTTCAGGCCCCCGGCCCCCTCTCTTTGTCTCAATCACAGCACTCTTTAGCAAATTTGGAATAATGTTTTTTTAATAGGTATCATCCAGTGATTTAAACTAAGACAAATGATTATAAAAAGTTTTTAGACCAAATCCAAAAGGAGGCCAACGAAAAACAATCAAGGGAATCCAAACAAAGCCACTACATTTTTCACCAGCTTAAGGGCAGTGTGGGCGAGGGAAATGGTATCTTCGCATCGCCTACGAAGGAAACTCCACGAAAAAAACGAGGAGAAAATATCCGCATTTCATGATTACCATGATCCATTACTTCGGCCCTTATCCTCATCCTCTGCGTCAGGCACCACAACCATTTCCTCCCCATCTGCCTTGGCTGGCCCAACCATAAGGACAAACGGCATTGGTACAAAGTCGTATGAAATTAAAACTATGGATTACCCGGAAGCTTTAGTTGATTTCAATTTCACCAGAGAGGCAAATGATTCCAGCAGCGTTATGGAAAACTTTTCACATCAACTCTTCGAGTTGAACACCCTCTCGGCAGGCACACGTAATAGTAGCCCTCACATTGCCCCTGGTCGTGATGGAGCTAACTCCACGGTCGTCCAAGTGCTTTATGATAGCGCATCACTAAATCCAGCTACGATTTTATCATCGCATGCTACATCATTGCCAGTGTTCACAACGTTCACAGCTGCTACCGTCACCGCCGACACCGATGCCAATGGACGCCTAGTTATGGACACATTATTAGGCTCTGTTATGACCACTGCCACCGCTACCGTCACCTCGGCCGCCTCCACTTATCAGGAGGATTTCTACGAGACCACCGCCATATCGTCCATGTCCTCGACTATGAATAACGCCAACAATGAGTCGGCTTACTGGGAGCTGGAAGCATCCGATTTTGATTTCCTCTATCGCCATTCGTTGGCCATGACCATTGTCTATTGTATTGCCTATGTGATTGTGTTTCTGGTGGGATTGGTGGGCAATAGCTTTGTCATTGCTGTTGTCTTGCGTATGAGGAATATGCGAACCGTTACCAACTATTTCATTGTTAATCTGGCCATTGCTGATATATTGGTCATTGTCTTTTGTTTGCCGGCAACATTGATGAGCAACATATTCGTACGTAAGTATTGACGGCATATGTTTTTATCTATCTATCTAGCTATACATCTGTGACTGTATGTATGTGTATGTGTGTGTGCTTGTGATGAAAATATTTATCATAAATTATTATTATTGAAGTTTTGTTTTTATAGTTGTTGTCTTTTGTTTTATGCGATGATCGATGGAGCTGGAAAAGAGGGATGAATGATAATAAATCAGAATTGGCCAATAAATCCAAATGGTCTACTATATGACAATAACACTGTGTCCTTTAGATCTGAACAAATAAATTTTTACAGATATTTAATTCTTAATGCAGCAGCAAATTTATACAAGAATTTTCAATTTTGAAAATGGGATATATTTGCAATGAGGGCGAAAATTCGAAATATGGTGTAAGAAAAACGTATTTTCCTGCTATGATTGGCAAAGCAATTGTAATCACACAAAAAAAAATTTTGGATTCAATCACGAAATTAATTGATCCAATTATTTTTTAATTGAAATGTCTTCAATAACAGAAATGATAGTATCAATCACCGAAATCAATTAAAAAAATTAATTGATCCTATTAAAAAATTTATTGATACTCTTAATTTTTGTGATTGGTTTTTTGTTTTAACTAAAATTACGATTGTTGATGCAACGATTTAAAATGTGTAAACTGAAATTTCATGAAATTTGGAGTTTTGTGCTCATTTAGACGCTCAAAGAATCCTCATTTCCAAAATGTCCAACCCAAATGGCTAGAACATGAGATGTTTATGTATGTGAAACATACGCTGAAAAAATATTGTTGTAAGCGCATAGATTTCATGTCCTTAAAATACGAATGCCATTTTTGCCTAGCATAGGAAACCCATTTCTCTAATACAAAGATTTTTTACTAAACAAAAAGTTAGAGTAGTGTGATTGGACTTTAAAATTGGTATTTTTACATGAGAGAAATTTTTGTTGGACTAAGGTATTGGCCATTTGGCTTTAATAATTCTGAAAATTTCTTCAAAATTAATCTTGTATCTTGACCATAAAGCTAAAAGCCGTTCAAAAATAAGAAATGCTTTTCAAAACTTTATTTGAAAAACTTAAACTTTTTTTAAACTAGAATTAAAGCAAAAATCATTGGCACCCAATTATAACCATATTAACCACGCTTATTATTTTTGAGACTGAACGAAAAATGTCTTCTGCACAGGAAAAAATTTCACGAAAATTTTTTCAACTAAAGTCTTAATTGAGTTGTAAAAAATATTCAATTAAAATTTTAATTGATTCAACAAATTTTTTAATTGAAACAAAAAATAATAGTATTAATTTATTATAGTAGTAATTTTTTTAATTGGATCAATTATTTTTTTAAATGACTTTCAATTAATTTTTTAATTGATACTAATAAATTAATTTGATCAATTAATTTCGTGATTGAATCAGACAAAAATTCAATCACGAAAGCATTCAGCTTATTTATAAGGTCATTGAAATTTATACAAACATAGAAAAAAAAAACATGTTCGGTTCCAAAGATTTTGTCTTTACACTAAAAATATTGGTATTGATTCCGAGCCAAAGAAGCGAAGAATTGAAGTAAGGATGTCTTCAAATCTTTGATTTGTTTACTTGATTGTAGGACAAAAATTTTAATTTATGAGTTTTTCAGATTTTTCCTTCATGTGCTATCAAAATCCGTGTTAACGACAACTTAAATTTCCAAATCCAGACTCCGTAGAAATTATACTATGTTTCAAGCAAACACGTCTTTACTATTCGGAATGAATAAAAATTCATTGGACTGGGGACGACAATTTCTTAAATAATAAAATAAAATTTATTTTAGCATGAGAACAATGGACTTTTTTCCGTAGAGTTGAATATTCAGGAATAATGTTTTAATTCAGGAGTTAAGTTTGCTGGATCAGCAGTAGTCAGATTCTGAAATAGAAAACTTTTATTTAGTCTAACAGTTACACATAGAATCGTTTGGGATATTAAAGGTGGAGTACACTCGAAAAACAGTGAATCCCTCAGGGAGGGAAATTTTGGTGAATTTCAGAAAATTTTTAGAAAATTATTGTTGTTTTAAAACCCTGTATTGACTAAACTACTAGAGTTGCTTAACAAAAAAAAGTATATTTGCCAAATTTATTTGGGCAAAGCCCTTTAAACTGCAAGATGGTTGGATGGACAATAATCTATTTGTAAAGTGAGCATCTCAATTGTATTCCGTTTTTACGTTATTAATACATAAATATTATATGAAAAGTCATGCCTTTCAAGTGTTAATTCTATTACAATTAATTGTAAAATATAATTATGCCTATATTCAGAATAATTTACTGACAGTTTATCGAAAAAGTTTGTATGGTAATAGTAGGTTTAAAGTATACGTTAACTTCTATGAATATGAGGGTAAGTGTTTCATGGCAATCTTAATTGATTTTCATTTTTCGGTTTTAAGCGGTTTAAAAAAATTGATTTTCCGTTAAACCGGTTATTTTGACACTCTAACGGTGCTTCAAGTTAACACTCTTGGGGGAATCGCGTTATTTTCATTTTCATTCTTTCCCTGCCAAAAAGAGATTGAATTTCTGATTGGTGTAGACGCTACAAATTATGCTGCCTTCATATCTGCAGGATGTAGACATAAGGCAGACACTTAGATATCTTAAGTGATGTTTCAAGTGTTTCGCAAAACAAAAACAAAAAACAATTTGATTTTTGCTGAATGGAGAACAATATCAAAAAAGCAGTATGAGCCAGCTATGTAACAGAAGCCATTTTCGAAGAGAGTGATTATCAGAGTTTAGTCATTGTCAACTTATAAATATATTGGGAAAACGTACATGTCAACAACTTGGAGAAGACAAAAGACTCCTCTTTAACCCCCCTCCCATATGAGAGTGAGTGAATATTTCAGAAAGACAAAGTTACCAATCTCTATCTCAAAAAATAAAGCATGACAAAACTTCGAGGAATTATTTTCGTTTTTTTTTCTTGGAAATACTGATGAGTTTGACTGCTTTGGAATTTTTTTTGTATCCTCATCAACTGAAGTGTGACATTTCATTGACTTTGAATTGGGCCATGAAATACTGATATTGGTGTTCTTTTTTTCTGAATAAATGTCCTGTACATTTGCCTGTTATGCTGATGGCCTGTGATTGATCAATTCCACCCAAATGGCTATACTCCCTCCAAATTAAGGCCTTGGCAAGTATTGGTCTTTTCTTTTATTTGGTGAAAATTATTTGAATATTTGAGAATGACAGGATGAAGCTGTATGCCTATAAAGATTTCCATAAAAATTCAATTCCAAAAATTGTCCGGGAAACCCAACTCTACGCAATAAAATCTCCCATGGTTTTTAAACTGTCCCCCATGTCAAAAAAAAAAGGGGAAAATCCCCCAAAAACGTATCGAAGAACGAAGACGACCATAACAATTTGTTTGGTATTAATGAAATGTCCTACACGTGATCTTTGGTTAGCCAGAGGGCAAATGCTCAATCTTTGGTCTTTCATAGCATCGGAAAATACTCTGACCATACACACATCCACACAAACACAATGTGACCGAGTGGAAACAATTATTTCCAAATTGGGTTTGTGAGTGCGAGTGTGTAGGCTCACATAGCTCTGGCAATAGAAATCGAATATAAATCAGGAGTAACAAGTAAAAGTAATGTCTATTCCCTCAAATCCTCTCCAAGGGAGTATTTACGACAAATACGCGTGTGAGACTACACTTCTTAGTATCTCTTTGTGTGTGTACATGTATTTGTATGGATGTGTGCAAATTGTTGGTGGTTTGTGATTTGTTAGCGGGCGATTTGCTGAAACATAGCAATTTCACACATGCACAGTGATATGCGTTTGGGGTGTTGGTCTATGTAGGTTTTTGGTAAATGTTTTAAAGTTCAATCGATGCTATTTAGCTTTCATTGAAGTTAAATATGGGGGGAAAAGTTTTTATGTTCTCCATTAAGAAGAGGAGGACTATGGTCAGTCATATTACCCGAGTGTTTGCACAAGTGCTCATCTGTAGAGATAGTGAACGCTTAGAATTAATGGATAGGAAGCATTCCATGACATTTGGGTATATTTGTATACTATAATTGTTTTTAGATCATGTAAAAGACAAGGTGTTCATACACGCAGAGAAGAAACATGATTGTCACAATCATATTCGAAGAGCAAAATAATATGATATGAGCTATTTTTGCGGCGACCATGTAAAATTTTCACCTGCAACCATGTTGGCTCAGTGAACATGGTTCTAAGAAAAATAAAATTGTCCTCATATAAAATGTTATTATATTCATAAAAAGAATTTTGTTTGAATCAAAAGACGATGGTTACGATCTAAAATGTTATGGTATTCATCAAAAATGGAACATGGTCACCACCTAAAATGTTTTGATCTTATGAAAAAACTTTTTTCGTCGTCGAAAACAGGACGCCACCCAGCAAAAAATACTTCAGCAGTAAGAGTTTAGTTGCGCTTTTTGGTATACAATAAAGTAGGCAGTGCATCCACACTGCATGAATCGGTGGTAATAATATAAACAAGTAATCAAACTAGTTTATGACCGTTCGTTTACGTTATTGCAACCAATTCATGCAGTATAGATGCGTGAAAGGTAGTGCTGCTTTCCTTCACGCCAACAATGCTATACTCAAGATTATATATCGCTTCTGAGCAATATTTCTATTAAAATGAGCAATTATATCAGAGCTATGTAGAAGCTGCTCTAAATCGGGACATCGCCCACAAAAATCTGCGCTGATTCGGTTGTTTTGTAAGCAGTTGGTACTGCCTCTCTCCCTTACAATCCTGCTGAAATAGTGCTCCATTTTTTGCTGGGTACTTGGGAAAAGAAAACATAAATATAAGTTTATTTATTGGTTTTTATTTATTTATAAATTAAATCATTGTTTATTTGTATTTATAATGTCGTGCAAGCAAACATCATATATTTTGACACACTATATTCAATATATCAATTTCAACAATAAGTAATCATTCCATATTTACTTCGTGCCCATCAAATGTACTAACGCAGACATCATGTAACTGCAAATAAAAATAAATTATACCATATAGCAAAATGCAGAACAAAAAACTGGTAAATTTCTGCAATTACACGTACCTTTTTTTGTGTTCACATAAAACCACGTGCCACTTCTGAATAAATAAATTATCACAAAACACACTAATTCCATATTCTCCGTCCATTCCAAGAAACAATCAACACACGACTATTTTTATAAAATTCTTTTCGCTGCAAAAAAATTAAATTGTCATGAAAACAAAAATACCATTTCTCTGCAAAAAAAATAAAAAAAAAATTAATGGTCAGGTACATGATTTCCCCGACCATGTAATGGTCTCAAATTCTATCATTTAAATAATAGAAGATGTTTGCGGCGTTTGAGAACCATTTAAATGCTTATTGCCAAAATATATTTTTCTCCGCTCGAAAATTATTTTTACAAAGACAAAATACATGGTTTTCGCGATAATTACATACTCTAGATACGCATTAAATGGATGCGGCAACCATGTCCAAATATGTTTTTTCTGTGCGTGTAGGGATCTTAGCAACTTTTACTTACTCTTTCGCTTCCTTTTTTTTTTGCTTTAGTGTGTTTTTTCGTTTTCAATATATTTTGTATGGGATATTCTCCAATCATATATTTGATTGTCACTGTGCTGTGGATTTCATTGGATCGATTCTCCAAACAATTAATTTGACTTGCCATAGAATGACCCATATGTATGCATTTGTGGATGGGGGGTATAAATGAAATCTGAGATAATTTAGTTTTGGCGTTATTATTGTTTACTAATCATATCGTTATTGTTCTTTGTTTTTAGTTCTATCAATAAAATCAGTTAGAGAGACAGATGGACGTGCAAACGGGCCATCATTTAATTGTGTGTTCGGGTGTGTAAGCGTGGATAATTTGATTGATTCTCTTTGATTATTATCTTGAAGTTGAGTGACGCACACAAGCATTCATGATAATTGAAAATATCTGTCTCCACCAAACACCCACGAATTTCATTTTAGTTTAAACATTTGTATTTATTTTGTTAATTATTTTGTCTGGGGACATTATTTCAATGACAATTTTCGATTTGCCAAAATGGCCTGCACACGCCATTTGTGTTTTATCAATAATTTTGTATATTGAAACCTTCTGACCACACAAAAGTTCAATGAAATGGAAGGAAACGTGACTTTGAGCTTTGAGAGGTATCACGAATGTGATGTTTGTCTTTTTTTTCAATAAAACTATTTTCATCATTTTGGATAATATTTCTGATTCCATCTCGTCTGCCATATTCGAAACGATGGGTAGTGTGCCATGTTTAAGTTAAAAAAAAATCACAATACAACCATACTTCTAGTTTAAATGACTGCATAAACTTTTTTAATCTAATTATTATTTATTTAAATGAGAAACTAATAAATCAAATTGATAACAAATTTCCTTGTTCCAAACTATAATTTATTGATTTTATTAATGAATAAATTATATACTATACTAAAACAAATAACTATCGCTAACTGAGAAAAAATCGTACTTTTTTATTAAGACAACATCTGTGTTAGATATTAAATCAAATGCGAATTTCGATTACAAAGAAAGTTACCCCAAGAAAAGTTAAGAGGATGTTGGTCGTCTTTCAATGTAACTTCCCAGCAAAAAAAGCGTCGCCAAAAAAGTAATGAATATGTTCTTTTTGGATCCGGAAGTGGTGCGAAATTGACGCAGAAGCGATGAATTTAACATGGGCTAGTCATAGGACGGAAGTCCTCCATTTCAACAGCCGGTGCACTGAATTTGGATCACTTCTTTAGGTTTGATCCGAATTTAATGTTTTAAAAAATTCTATGATATTTTGTCAAATAAATAATTTTTATAATTTTTTAAAATTTTTAATGGATTCCAACGCTTGTCTGAAACGTTTGACCCCAAATATTTTCAAAAATTCACAATTTTTTCAGATTGGATTTAGCATTTTTTCGACAAAATTTAAATAATTTGTACTATTTTATGAATTCTTAAACTGTTTTTAACCAATTTGAAACAAAAAAAGTTAAAATTACCCATTAAAAATATGAAAAAATATGTTATAAAAAATTGAATGAAAAGAACTTCCTGTGTAGTTGAAATGAAGAACATCATTGGGAGTACATCTTCTCGAAGTGCTTTTAAAGTTGTGCTTTTGGAAGAACTTCCATTTTTTTTGCTGGGTTGTCAAGTTGAATGTGGATCAGAGATGGGCCGGATGAATTTTTTTTCGGTTTTCAACGGTCAAAAATTTGTAACGTCTAAAATGTCATAGAATAGTAAATATCATAAAATGCACAAATACACTAAAAAAATAGCATAGCATGGAAGACGTATTTCTCTAATATAAAGCTTTTTCCTTGTCCAAAAGTCGATACAATTTTCATTGAAGTCGTATTATCCTTATAATTAAGTGATTTCATTTAAAAATGGGTATCATAACATGAAAGAAAAATGTTTGGGCTAAGGTCAACTTGACTTAAATAATTCAGAAAAATTCTTTAAATTTAATGAAATTGTTTTTAAATTTGTTGTCTTTTTGCATCTTGACTACAAAGCAAAAAATCGTTCAAATAGAGGACACTTTATTTTAAAGACGTTTTTTACTTGAAACATACCATAATTTCTACTGGAAGTCGAGTCTGAATTTGGAAAAGAAAAGTTGTCGTTAACTTGCTTTTAAAGGTCTTTGATAGCATATAAAGAAAAAAAGCTTAAAGAGCGAAAAATTAAAATTTTCTTCCTAGAAGCAAATACACAAACCCCAAATTTAAAAGAGAATTGTGTCTTAAAAGTATCCTTACATGTATTCTCCGCTTCTTTGGCTCGGAATCAATACCAGAATTTTTAAAGTAAAGACAAAATCTTTGGAACCGGGCATGGTTTTTTGAGTGTAGATGTTGTTTGCTTAGAATTTTTTGTTTTTATTTTTTCTTGAAATTATTTTTTTTTAAGCTTTTTTCTTGGTGTGCTAACAAAGTTCATTAAAAGCATGTTAACGACTTAAATTTCCAAATTCATACTCGACTGCCAGTAAAAATATGCTATGTTTCAAGTAAACCCGATTTTGAAATAAAGTGTTAAAAAACATCTCCTTTTTTTAAACAACAAGCAAAAAATGAACAAATTTAAAGACAATGTCATTAATTTTAAAGTTTTTTCAGAAGTAGTAAAGCCGAGTTGTCCTTAGTAAAACTTAACTATAAGGATAAAACGACATCATTGAAAAGTTTATCGACTTTCGGACAAGGAAAAAAGTTTATATGAGGGAAATGCGTCTTCTATGCTAAGCTAAATTCACATTCGTATTCTAAGGACATGAAATCGTTGGCCTCACTACAATAATTTTTCTGTGCACAGTGATATAAATGAGCGTTTTGCACCCCAAGCTATTTTTACCTCGATATGACTATAATTTTAAAGCTGTAAAATATTTTCCTTTAGTATATGTTAGGCCATATCTAACACCAGTAATTACTTTATTTTTTCTTTGAGATAAATGGATTTAAAAATTCTAAAATTGTCCAAATCATAAAATGATAACTGAATCTAATAAAAATGTATAAAATAAAATTTCTCATTCTTGTTATTTCTGGGTTTGTAAAAAAGAAATATTTTTGCTAGGTTTGCGACGTTTTTGATTTATAGTAGAATACATCATAAATGTATGTCAAATATATTGTAGTCTCTTTAATATATAAAATCACTGTGTTGGGAAACATATGCTAGTTTAGTGTGCGGTGCCGTATGAGGAATATTTCGTTCATATGAACCATACGCCACATGGACTCCGTTCTAAAACTCTTCGTATACTCAACTCCATGATGAACGTTATTTTTTATTATGCACGAATTCCATTTTTGGAAGCATAGAAGACGCATTTTTGATCTGAGATCTGATACTTGATGATAAGTTGCTAAATTTTACAGTTAGGTGGATTGCCTATAAAATTGGTATTTTTAAATGAAAGACAATTTTGTTGGGCTAAGGTCACCAAAGTTAATGAAATCGTCTTTAAATTCGTTGACTTTTTGTCTGGTGACTGCAAAGCGTTCAAAAATAGAAGACGCCTTTAAAAACTATATTTTAAAAACATTTTTTACTTGCAAAATTGCATAATTTACGCTTGATACCTATTTTCAATTGCGAATTTTAAGTTGCAGTTAGCACGTAAGTGAAATTCTTTGATATTACCGGGTCAAAAAGGACAGAAAATTAAATTAAGCTTTTTTATCCTAGTATCTTGTACACAAAACATAAATTTAAAAGTGAATTGCGCCGTAAACATATCCTTAGTGTAATTCCTTGCTTTTTAGCTGAGAAAAGTAATAATTTAGGTAAAGACAAAGTCTTCTTAACTGGGCTTTTCCATGTAATAGCATAAATAAACATAAATAAAATTTATTTCACGTTGAAATAGTCAAAGTTTATCCCATTCTAGTTATCTCACTGTAAATATCTCCAATTGTGGCACCAGCCATAGGTAAACAATAATAAAAAAAGCTATAAAACCCAATTCATTTTTATAGTCTATATTTATTTGCCAAACAATTCTATTCTTAAACATTAAAAATTCAACTATCAATTTAATATTTGTTGACTCACCCATTGTACATTGAATTGAGGGAAAGAGAATGTTTTGAGTTTAGTAGGTAGTTTTCCTCTGCTTTAAGAATTAATTTTGAAAATGACCTGCCTCTACCCAACTGAGCCCATACTCTTTTATTTGGGTTAAGTGTTGTATAGGCTCGCCATTGACAATTAAATTTTTTGCCCAAGAGACCCAGAAATTGTTTTCCTTCTTCTTCTTCTTGTTCTCATGTTCAGCCTTTTTCTTTTCCTCACCCTTTTTGCCTTCCATACAACTTTGCATTAAGCACATAAATATTGGAAGAATAGAGAAATTGCAAAAGAGGAGAAGTATGAGAAAGAGAGGCGTGATGTGAGGCAAACATAAAGGGTGTTTTTGCAGACATACTCTGCCGTACGGATATGTGATGGTACTGAAAAAGACCTCCAACTATTCAAACGTTTAGTGGTGATGGCAGCTTATATGACTTTTTTCTTCGACACCATTGTACTCACACTCCGTCTCTCGCTCTTCTCAATGGAACAGGAGAAAAAACATTGAAGCAGTTACCCTTAAAGACACTCGCCTCCAAACACACCGTCGTCTATAACGTAAACCAAAAATGCAGAGGCACGTACACATCCACACCATTACCACAAACATATGTACCTGAACAGACACACAGCCCCACACAGTCACTCACTCATTCATTCATCCATTCATAAGTCCTTTATGCTGTTTGCTTAGGGCATGAGTACTACACTGCTATACATCCCATAGTCATGCTCAAAAATGCATGTAGCTCCACGTAGGTATGTATGTAGTGACACACTCGTATGCTCTTGCGTTTACAGCAAAGAGTACTACGTACAATGAACATCTACCCATCGATACATACAGACAAACAAACATTCAAACAGCTGTCTGTAAGTATTTTACCCATCCGCAAGTAGGCAACCCACCAACAGGCACTTTAATGTAAAGGATCATCGACACAAAACTGACCTAATTTCAGTTTCTCAGTCAACTTAGGCGCAAGGCTGGCGCAAAAGTCATTGCTGTCGTTGTTGTTGTCTTTGCCTTTTTATTTTTACTTTTGGCTACCATGTTTGATGGAGCTAAAGAGAATGAGACGTAGTTAAGAGACACCAGGCAATAGGGAAGTCAGAGTAGAGCACCACAGAGAGGCGTATGAAACAGAGCGAATTTCTTTTTAGTGGGTCAGTGGGTGAGAATTTAAAGGTGATTTAATACAAAAAATTCACTCCGACTCGAAAGAAGACACATTCCGACATTCATTCAAGCGATTGAGGTAAAATTGTTAATGTGTGTGAGTGAAGAGTAACCGTGGTGGTATAGCTTTCTTTTTGACGATTTGATGATATCGCCTAAGTATTTCTTGTTTCAAAGGAGTATTTACTTAACTTACTTCGATGTAAATTGCAGGGTTGTGTGCCAGTGTGAGTTTGTGCTTATGGACATTTATACACACTTGTTTATAATGACATGTACTTGCCTTACTTTTCCTCTATAGGTATAGGTTAGTTATATTTTCTTTAACATTTGTTATGATGTTGTTGTTTGTTTCCATGTCATATTTAGCTATCTAACAACGTTGAGAGGGTGAGAAGGGCCCATGATATCTTGGTATTTCACGACAATCCCTGCAAATGTCAAATAACACTGATAAAATTTGATTTCATTGAGGTCGCAGGTGTTCTAGATATAGTGGCTTTGTTTCATGCTTGCAAAATGGAGATGTTTTGTCCAGTAGGTCAATGGAGTTCTTCTTTGAAACTATTAGGTTTTTCAGTAAATTTTACAAAAAACAAAAATCTATCCAAATCTAAAGAAATAGCTTAAATTATGTAGGAATTATTTTGGATAAAAAGCTTTATTATTTATAGAAAAAACAATTCGATGAAAATATCGTCGATATACAGATTCATTTAACTGCAATCTTCCATCTTCTTTATGTCTTATTCTAAGCGAAAATATATTTTTTTTAAATTAATTATAAAACATACAAAGGAACTCAAATCTCAGGTTTTCAAAATAACATGTTCTTATTCATTATGTTTAATGTAAAACAGTGACAACCCAGCAAAAAATAAGCTTTCAAAAAAGTAATCCGGAAGTAGTGCAAACTCGGATCATTTCCAATGAATTTTACATGGGCCTGTCATACTACGGACGTACTTCTTTTTCGGATCCTATGCATTTCTTTAGAAGTTGTGTCTTGGAAGTTCATTTGAATGAGGAAATTAAAAAACAAAAATTCAAAAAAACAACACGAATTTCACTTTTTATTTTTATGAATATTTTTTATTACATTTTATATTCTAATTAGCTAACTTTTACAATTTGAAAAACTTTTTCACTTCAACCGGAGGTTGAACCTGGCTTTGTTGGCATCATAACAGAAGACATTAGTATGCTCAACCACAAACAAATGGAACATGAAGCGTTGAAGCGTCAATTAAAATAAAAAATCAATAAAAAATGAATCATCATATATGTATTCGCTTAAATAAATAAAAAAGGAATTGCGGGGGTAAAATTTTTAATTTTATTTTAATTTTTTCATTTATAGTAAAAATTAAACCTATTCAAAAATATTTAAAAATATGGCTGACTTGCCTAACATTAAAGCCACATTTATGAACTTTGTTTCAGGTATAATGTAGCAAAAAAAGATTTTATACATTTATCTAGAAAAAAACTCTCACCAAAATTATTTAGAAAAATTGCTTTAACTTAATATTTATTTTTTGTCAAAAAATAATTTGTTTCTTGAAAGTTTATTTTAGCATAAATCCTTCTTGGATTTTAAGTACCTCTTATACCTTCTCATAAAACCAAAAATTAACTAAACGTAAAAAATCATTATCATATTAACCACGGCGTAGTTTATTCTAAATATTTTTGAGAATAAAACGAACATTTTCCTTTGCTTCAGTTTGCAATGAATTTATTTGTACAGTATTTATTGCAGGACCACCTACACATTGAGGACGCCAAAAAATAGAAATGCATTATCATTCTTTGGCTGACATTACAATTTAATTAATTGTATTTAGTAGTTCATAATTTGTAGAATACCCCTTAACATTCCACGTGGTGTTATCAAGTTCAAATGTTGCATTTGTCAACTAAATAGTTATATCAAAACGTTAGACATGTGTGAACAAAACAAATCCTTGACAATGATTTGTGAATTCACCTATGAAATGGCAAATTCAAATTAATTTTGGTAACATCTGGTGTTGATTTTTTAATAAATCCAAAATCATCCTAGAGTATTAACCTCGAGCATTTTCTAAATGTTCACATATGTTCAATGTAGCCAAAAGACACATAATTTTTAGAGAGATTTTGATTTTCATTAAATGATGATAATTAAGTTTTTGTTTTATGAATCACGGTGTCAGCTCATTAAAAAAAAATCGTCTCCTACTCCAAGATATGAAGGGCTTTGAACTTCTTTCCAAAGATTACAGTGCACATAGGTTGAATGTCTTCATAGTGGACAAGAAACGTATATAAAATTAACTGGAATCAAAGCTAAGACTGCTCTTGGATGAAGAATAATATTCCTCGTAATTGCTCAGCTATTGTGTTCCCCTCATTTTTATTTTTTTGTTTTTTTTTGTTTGTTTTGGATTAAACATAAGGTTATTATGACGAACGAAATATCAACAAGGGCAAAGGACATTTCTACGAATATGCTTCATACATAATTTTTCTAATGCTAATAATAGAAGCATGTGAAATTTGTGTAGCTAGTTATTATAAAATATTAGTATTATTGTGGTTCGTTTAATCTTTGGTTTTGGTCAGATAATTCATATGGCCATCATCAAGGATTCGAATGTGAAGAGAATATGAAGAAACATGGATAAGGTCGAGTAGAGATTATGGGAGGAATAAAGCCATAAGGTTTTATGACTACTCCACACCATGATAGCAACAAGCAAATACATTTTCTATGGCTGACAGAAAGACTCTGGCAGTGGTCATTCCTTTGAATTATGAAAATCCAGAAGAAAATATATTCGACCAAGAAAATGGCTGGGAATAGGGAGAGCTTCAATTTTCATTGTTCTTACCTTTTGAGCACAGAACGGAAATGTGGAAAAAAGGGAAATGTTGTTATATATATTTATGGCTTTGTTTTGTCTTGAGTAGTGTTAGAGAAAAAGCAAGAAAAATTGTTATATAGACTTTTAAAGCAATACTGAAATAATCATGAAAATTTAATGTCATGAGGCCAAAGATTTCATGTCCTTATATTACGAATGAGAATGTTGCTTTTTTCCTTGTCCAAAGTCGATACACTTTAAACTTGTGGACGTTTTGTATATTGACTACAAAGCAAAAAGTGTTCAAAAATTGGAGATGTTTTCCAACACTTTATATGAAAGACTTTTTTACTTGAAAAATAGCAAAATTTCTACTTGAAGTCGAGAATTTGGAATCAAGTACCCAAAACTCAAACTTAAAAGAGAAATGTGTCTTAAATGTATCCTTACTTTATTATTATAACAAAAAAGGTCGAATAAAATCAAATAAAATTCGAATTTAACAAATGTTTATGCTGGTGTAGTAACATAACAAATTGATAATATAAGGTGAGTACTATGTTCGTATTTTTCACCAAAACACTAAATTAAAAGTACAAAAATCTGTGTGAAGACGATTATATTTGTATAAAGTCTTGTGAAATAACGAATGGAAAAGATCTAACGAATTCATTGTGAACCATTTTATATTTATAATTTAATTAATTTAATAAAGTAACCGTGAAAACAAGCTGGTTTTCAGCTTGAAAACTGAACATAGTACTCAGCTATAAGATCAAAATAATGGTAATCTGCGTAAAATATCACGGCCAATATGAGACATGTTTTTCTCGTCATTCACACTGGAAAAAAACCTGTAATAACAATTTTGTTATTGATTCCGAGCCAAAGAAGCGGAGAATACAAGTAAGGATACTTATAAGGCACAATTCTCTTTTAAATTTGGGTTCTGTGTACTTGCTTTTAGGAAGCAAATTTTAATTTTTCGTTTTTTTCAGCTTTTTATTTTAAAAGCTATCAAAGTTATTTAAAAACGAGTTAACGACAACTTTATTTTCCAAATTCAGGCTCGACTTCTAGTCGAAATTATACTATGTTTCAAGTAAAAAACGTCTTTAAAATAAAGTGTTGAAAAACATGTTCTATTTTTGAACGATTTTTTTGCAAAAAGACAACAAATTTAAAGACAACTTTATTAATTTTAAAGAATTTTTCTAAATTATTAAAGTCAAGTTGACCTTACCCAAAAAAACAAAAATGCTTTCATTTTATGATACCCATTTTTAGGTCAAATCACTTAATTATAAGGACAAAACGACTTCATTGAAAATTTTATCGACTTTTGGACAATGAATAAAATTTATATTAGAGAAATGCGTCTTCTATGCTAAGCCAAATTTGCGTTCGTATTTTAAGGAAATGAAATCTTTAGCCTCACGACAATATTATTTTCAGTGCAGCACCAAATTACGGGCTAAGAATGTGCCGTTTGATCAATTGAGTTTCCTTTCAAGTGCATACAAATATTTTTCATTTAATTTCTATATATACACTGAAAAAAACAGTGAACCCACCAGGAAGAAAACTTTTGATTAATTTTAGAAAATTTTGAATAGTTTTAGAAATTTTTAACTAAACAGTATTACAAGCGCTGGCGTCACGCCGATATCACAAAAATAAGTAAATACTTTTCGACAAATTCAAGAAAATTTATTAGACATAAATAATTTTTTCACTTTTTAAAGAAAATTTTGTAGTTTGAAGGAAAAAATTGGAGTTCAAAATTGCAAGAATGTCTTTAGTGACATACGAAGTTCATGATGGACGCTGTTGTAGTAAAATTTACAAATTTAAAGAAATAATGAACTATTTTGTGAGAAGTACGAATTTAGTAAAACTTTTTACTCCATTTGTGTATAATTTTTTCCCGTCTTTTAGTTCATTTAACTAACGTACGCAAAAAATTATTAGAGTAAATGAAACTTTCTCCAAATATAATAATTTCATGAACTAACATATAGTTAAATTGGCTTTAGTGAAATAGTGAGTTCACTTTTTTTTTGAGTGTATATTTACGTATAGGCTTTTTTTATTTGTGGCTCGTTGTCGTCATTTACTTGAAATAGTCCATAAATGGAAGCTTTTATTCTTCTGAAGGTGGTATACGACTTCAATCGATAATGTGCATTTCAACACCTCAATTATAAAGGTGAATGGACTCTTTTTTTCTATAACCTTTTGCAAATGATATTTTCATTTTTTATCAAGCTATGTGTACGGCTATCTACATCAGAGGCTACATTCCTAACGACAGAAGCGCTATAAATATTTTAGTGATAGCATAAATTTTTCAATCTTCAGAATTATCAGACCGCCCATCACACTTGCTTGCTGGCTCAATCAAAAATTGATGACTGCATACCACGAGGCGTTTGACATGCAAATTCGTATATAACTAAAAGTGTATTGAAGAACGATAACGATGTCCTTCGACAACAGGATGTTTCACAACAACTAGAATTTTGTTTTAATGTAAAGCAAGATTTATTTCATACGCTGACTTAAGGTAAATCATTCAATATGAATAGCAATGCGAAACGACAGAAGAATACAGGTATACAGGAAAAAAATATATTAATTTTTTTGTTCACTTAAAATTGAAGTACATCAATTATTTTTTAATTTACATTCCCAAATCAAGAGCCACGGCATCAAACACATATATTACATATGAGGTAAAAAGGACAACAATGGATGTTTTAAAAGAAAAGTTTTAAAATCGCATTATTTTCCATAGAGGAGGGGAGACAGAGATGGAGAGAGTTTCGAGGATTTTTCGAAGTGCAATTTTAACAATAAGCAATCATTCCATATTTACGCCGTGCAAATGTACAATAGCAGACATCATGTAACTGCAAATAAAAATAAGTGATATAATATAGAAACTGCAAAACAAACAAGTAAGGAAAGTCTAAAGTCGGGCGGGGCCGACTATATTATACCCTGCACCACTTTGTAGATCTAAATTTTCGATACCTATCGCATCCGTCAAATGTGTTGGGTGCTATATATAAAGGTTTGTCCCAAATATCACTCGATTTGGACAGAATTTGATAGACTTTTACAAAATCTATAGACTCAAAATAATGCACTAGGGTGGAACACAATTTTAGTAAAAAATATGGGAAACATTTAAATCTGAAGCAATTTTAAGGAAACATATGATTATACTACCAATTGTACTCCTTGTGCAAAATATCAGAAGCTCTGGCTTCTGAGTCCATATAAGTGCATATCGGGCGAAAGATATATATGGAAGCTATATCTAAATCTGAATCGATTTCAACCAAATTTAGCACGCATAGTTACAATGCTAAATCTACTCCCTGTGCAAAATTTCAACCAAATTGGGTCAAAAATCTGGCTTTTAGGACCATATTAGTCCATATCGGGCGAAAGATATATATGGGAGCTATATCTAAATCTGAACTGATTTCAATCAAATTTTGCACACTTGACTACACTACTAATTATACTCCTAGTGCAAAATTTCAACCAAATTCGGCCAAAAATCTGGCTTCTGGGGCCACATAAGTCCATATCGGGCGAAAGATATATACACTGAAAAAAAAGCATACTCGGTTCCAAAGATTTTGTCTTTACTTTAAAAAATTTGGTATTGATTCCGAGCCAAAGAAGCGCAGAATATAAGTAGGGATACTTTTAAGACACAATTCTCTTTTAAATTTAGGTTTTGTGTACTTGCTTCTAGGAAACAAATTTTAATTTTTCGCTTTCTCATCTTTTTTCCCTCATATGCTATCAAAGTCCTTCAAAAACGAGTTAACGGCAACTTTATTTTCCAAATTAGGACTCGACTTCCAGTAGAAATTATGCTATGTTTGAAGTAAAAAACTTCTTTAAAATAAAGTTTTGAAAAACATGTCCTATATTTGAACGATTTTTTGCTTTGTAGTCAAGTTGCAAAAAGACAACAAATTTAAAGACAATTTCATTAAATTTAAAGAATTTTTCTGAATTATTAAAGTCAAGTTGACCTTAGCCTATACATTTTTTCTTTCATGTTAAGATACCCATTTTTAAGTCAAATCACTTAATTATAAGGACAATATGACTTCATTGAAAAGTTTATCGACTTTTGGACAAGGAAAATAACTTTATTTTAGAGAAATGCGTCTTCTATGCTAAGCAAAATTTGTATTCGTATTTTAAAGACATGAAATCTTTGACCTCACGACAATATTTTTTTCAGTGTATGGGAGCTATATCTAAATCTCTTCCACAGTGTGGCGCAGGGTATGAAAACATGTACATTTTTTCAATAACACTTCCCTCCTTTTATATTCACATAAAACCACTTCTGAATAAATAAATTAACACAATTTCTATTCTATTCTATGCAACAATCAACACTCGACTGACGCGCAAAATGAAAATCGTGCAAAAAAGTTAAAAAAAAAAAAAATAAATAAATGGTTACGAAAAAATGCACATGGTTTTTAATACCATGTAATGGTCATATCTATATATCTACATATCTATATGTAGCCGACAAAAAAATATTTTTTCCCTACAAAAAATGTCAAAAAAATTGAATGGTCAGGTACATGATTTTCCTGACCATGTAATAGTCGCAAATTCTATCAATTAAACAATAGAACATGTTTGCGACATTTGAGAACCATTTAAAAGTTTATTGCTAGCATACATTTTTCTCGGCTAGAAAATTCTTTTCACAAAGACACAATACATGGTTTTCGCAACAATTACAGGCTCTACATAAGCATTAAGTGGATGCGGCAACCATAGCCAAACATGGTTTTTCTGTGCGTGCGACAACTTCAATTTCCAAATTCGGATTCGGCTAAAAGTAGAAATTATGCTTTGTGTCAAGTAAAAAAATCGTTAAAATAGTGTTAAAAAAATTTTTCTATTTTTAAACGATTTTTTTTTTTGATTTGAAGTCAAGATGCAAAAAGATGACAAATTTTGAAAAAAAATTCAGAGATATTAAAGCCAAGTTGACCTCAGTCAAACAAAATTTTCTTTCATTTTAGGATACCCAATTTTAAGTCGAATCACTTAACTATAAGGACAAAACGATTTCATTGAAAAGTTTATCTTTTATTTTATCTTTTAGATAAGGATCAAATTAATACGCTAACAAGAAATCTTTGGCCTCACGACAATATTTTTTCAGTGTAATATGTTGTTTTACGTTTATATTCCATATTTATTTACATCGTTATTGAAGTTTATGTTAAGCGTATATATAGATATTTAAATTTAAAAACTTATAAATTAAATCTACCATCTGTTAGACAAATGCCTTACTATGTATTTGTCCTTATCAAATAGTGAACTTTTCGTAACATCCATGAAATCGCACCCACACCCATTTTGGCCTTCGTTTGCGAGCAGTCGAAGTCATTGCTATTACCTGCAATCATTTGCAATTTGTTTTCATTGTTATTTCGAGTGAGTATTGTTGTAATTGTAACAATAATACATCCATCCATACACGCTGTCATCAATATGAAAAACATGCAATGTACTTTCTTTTATTTGTGTATATGACGCGTGTGTGGATGTGTGTATGTGTGAGTATACACCTGCCTCCATAAGAAAAATATACTCGTGAGGCAAAGTTATATTGTCAACCTTATGATATGGCATTTACAGCAAAATATCAAATTGATGTAGCAAGACTTTGATATTGTCTGACTGTGTGAGTGCAAGAATTGTGTCACTTTTAAGGTTACATTTGGCGAAAAAGTGAAAAATAATAATAGACACCAAAGGTATTTGTGCTTAGATACGTTCTCGATTTGATTTGATTGTGGGAAGCATACCCATGAGGCCTGTCAGAAATCAATTTCAATGTAGAGACCTTGTAGCTTCTAAGCTCAAAGTGAAATGAAAGGATATGCCTTTTGATAGTTAATGTCTAAGGAGATTAATGGAAAATTGTGATATTATCATAGTATACCCAAAAGGCAAATGACAATCACAAGAGATACAAGATATAGTTTTTCACTAATACTTACGAATCAAAGTAAATGTCATGCGTTCATAAGACGAATATATTTGTATGTAATTATAAATATAATTAATATTTCCTTGGAGCTCCATAAGTGCTAAGTTATTTTAGGCCGTACTACGGATATGTCTGTCAATCCAGCTATATATCCATTTATATAGTTAACTGCTGAAAATGTTTTCAGTTAAAGTTAATCAGAGGGAAAAGATCATTGATCAGTAACAACAGGAAAATAATTAATCTACAGGCAAAAAAAAAATATATTAATTCAACATGACAGATTTTCATAGAAAGTTCTCTTTACATCTTTGCAGAGAATTGTAGACAAATACGCTCTCATATATGATGTTCTCCTACAATCCGAACTAACATCTAGAAGAGATTGCAGCACAATCACCAAATCGAATGGTAGTGCGTCCCACTATTACTATATCAAACGAGTAAAAGACTTAGGGGACCGTAAAGACCTCAACATGATGTTAACTGTCAAACAATAGAAAAAAATATATTAAACTCACTGCTTTAAAAAACCTGGTTTAACAAATCAATCGCATATCTCATTTAATAATGAGAAAGACTAGTGCGACCGTCAATATTTTTTTTCTGTGAGAAATAATGGAAATTTCATGAATTTAACAAAGTTAAATTAAATCTACCTTGGAAATCAAAAATTTTAGAGCTTCGACCTCTTCATGTCATATCATATACTTATTTAATTAATTACTGACAAAATACAAACATTGCTGTTAATAGTTTTCCTTCATAAAAATCTACAATTTTATATTTATTTTTCTCTTATAAAATATATACTATAGATATAAGAATGAACTAAATCAGTGCCTTTTTTGTAGTTCATAAGTTGAAATGTATTTGTTTTCTATTCAATAAAGTGTTATGTTATGTTATCATATCATAATCCAAAAATCATCATTACAACTGGAGATATTATATAAACAAAATTTTAGTTTCAAACCTATTTCTAATATATTATTATCGTATTGTTTTATCACACCTTAAGTTTTCGTAAAAATTGTCCAATATTCTTTCATCGATATCCTTTATATCTGCCCTTGATGCATTATGCCATATAATATCATTTATTTTGAATAACTCAGATTAAATAAACCATTAAATAAATGAACCTACACCGAGCTACTATGTATCGTATAATAATTTTCCAAAAACGTGACAAAGTCTATTTCAAATATCGAGGAAGGAAACAATCACTTGTTAGCACATTCAGAGGTTATTCGTTATCTTAAGCTCCACAGAGAACAATTCCACTGCTTATAAAAAGATTGATTAGATTGGATGAAAAATGTTCATTTCTTGTCTTTGTTTGGAATGGTGTATTCCTTAGGATTCCCACGAATATTTATTGCTTCACTTCTTGTGCAAACCTAACACCAAAACACTTATTCACTTGACATTTAAAAGTGCTTCGGTGATGGAGACTCCCATCCACTGTGTATATCACAATGTCACCTTTATGTTGACTAAGTTATCATTCTGCCTTTAGATGTCATCACCTATTCAGATTAAGAGTTGTATTTGGGTTGCTCATAAATTATTCAAGACACGTGCAGTGAACCATAACCAGCTATCATCCGCTTCATCCGGATATCATTATGAATGTTTGGAGTCTGAAACGTAGGATGAAAGCGAAGTGGTATGAATCGAGTCAATACAAGCGCATGAAGTTGTAAAATAGAATCGAATAGATGTCTTCGAATTGAATTCGATTGATTTCAATGAAATTCAATTAATTTTGATAAAAAGATATCAATTTAGATATCGATTTGAGTGTCCATAATTCATTAGATGAAGGATGTTCATATTGTTTTCTCACATTTCTGTATAATAATAGCAATCACCGACTATGATTAATCAATTTCAATTGTGGCAATCTAATGAGTAACGGATGTATCCATTGCCAGGTGTAAAAATCGCCTCGTCTTTCTCTATCGATATCGATCTGTCGCACCGTACATATCTTCGATTTACACATTTATTGCAAATGTAATCTTTTATAGAATTATGTTTACGGCTGTTTTGTATTGCCAAACTAAACCAACTTGTGTTTATTATTTTTTTATTTTCCGATCTCAGTTTGTATCCGCCTCTGTATATATACTTTATGATATTAACTATAACTCACGACTTTGAGCTTTTTTACGAAGTCGATTTTCGCCTTGATCTCCAATAAAGGTACCACTTCAATCCCAACTAGTAGCCAAGTAAAATCACAAACGCTTAAGCTAAAGCTAAATCGTTGTAATTTGAGACAACAATAAAAACAAATGTATCCTTGAAATGGTCCACAAAACAAATTGTCACAGTTGTGGCTGTATCGCTTGTCCTTATCAAATAAGCGAATGTGGCCTGTGCATAAATTGCTAACAACATATGCAGATGACAAAAGATGGCCATACAACCACACCTTCTAATAAAGTCCTCTTCCTTTACAACTTCTTGAAAACAAAAAAAAAACACTCAATAGCTTAGTGGTTCATTACTTTGCATAACAACTATTCATCATGGCCTTCGAAGTCTTATTTTGCCCAACCACCACCTGTTCATGTTTGTTCAGCATTTTATGTACCATGCATCTAACGATTCAAGTGTAAACCGATTGGAAATTTTGCAAAAAACATTTCTACAACGATAATGATGTTTAGATGGATAGTATGTAATGATAATACATCGTTGATCAGGTTGTGCACAGCCGTTGTTTGTTTTTGTTAAATTTGTTTTATATCATTAGTTGTTGTTTACAGTTACTTTTTATTGAGTTACCATCTGTTATTACACTTGCATGCACCTCAACTTACACATATACACAATCATGCACAATGCAGTTTTGCTTTTGCGGTGATAGTCTCATGTACAACTATTCTCTCTCTCTCTCTCTGTCTTTTGCAATCTTACACAAACACATAGTCGCTCTCTCCGAGTATTGTTCGCATACACACCACATTACCACAATGACAATTTAACGAAATATGCAAGCGAAGCACACCTTCAGCCTTAAAGTGCAATGGAAGGTTGCTTGTTTATATCTCTCAAGGCTATTTGCGGCTGGATGGATAGCAGTTGACCTAAATATTTTTAACCGAACGAACATTCAACTAAGCAAGAGACGGACCAGACTACCAACACCACTTTAATCATCAGGGTTACAAAAATTCTGAAATAGCCTCTTATCTACTATCCGTTTTATTTGCATACGGCGTGCTTTTGTAGCAAAACCACTAGATGATGAAGATGGGGAAATGGGCGACATCATACCAAATGTTGCATTTAAGGCGACCAATACAAAACATTTTCGTTAATCTTTAATTTGCAAATGTTTTCATGAAAAAAACACAAATTCTGCTAATAGTTGAGCAATTAAAAATTATTGGGATTCGGCATGGAACAAATGATTGCAGCGAGAAATAAGTCGAGAGAGTCGAACAAAAGAGAGCAGAAAGACAACAGCAACAAATTTCAGTTAGAGATATTTCCAGATTATTTTAAAGACTCTTCTTTTATTTTCCCAACAAATAAATCATATTTGTTGTCTTAAATACCACAAAACACTACTTCAACTGTAATTACCTGATTATTTTGTTTATCATGATAAATGCAAGAAGTTAATACTAAAAATGTCTTAGGCCCCTACGGAGCATTAGGGGTCCATTAGAAAAGTACTTATTTTACATGAAAAATTATTTCGCCATTATTTTGGTATGGTTCCCTGCCAACCATGTAGATTGTTTACTTTCCATATATCTAATGGAAAAGTAAGGATGAACTGGTTCTATATATGTTAGTCGTGGTTATGCTCCTTTTTGCCTACATCTACATTTTCTAACATTTCGGAATCCCTCTTAATGAGTTAATTAATTTCTCCACATTTATTTTAAATAAGCATCCTATCCGACAAACCCCCTCATGAGAGGCTTTTGTGTTAATGAGGCAGTTAACATCTATATTTTATGTAAAGTCTGCCCATCGTTGATTGCTGCATATACTTTTTGGGTGTATATTTACACATTTTAGCTATTTGTGTTAATCGACTGCTTAATGGAGGAATTTACATAATATTAATAATGAGAGTAGCAGCCTATGTTATAACATATACCATATTTGGTTTGCCCGAATATGCTGTTGAACTCATTTCAAGACATTTCAAATCAGATTTTCTCAAAACAGTTATTTAAATTTTCTTCCGAATTGAAAGCATTAAAATATGTTGCTAAACATCGTTTTATAATCGTTTGACAAATAAAATTCATAATTGAACTTTATCTAATATAGGACTTGACATTGTTCAACCAAGGTTCATTACGGTAATTGTTTCGCCTTCTTCATGTGAAAGCTCACTTCCCCGGGGCATTTTCACTAAGGATTACAAATTTGCACTAAATTTCTTGCGAATATACCAAAAACGCCAATTTAACTCACCATCTATGTTTATGTTGGTAAGGTAAATGTTGTTAAGGTTTGCCCATCAGACAAGTTTTCTGTTGAACTTTTTACCGTTTGTTTTTCAAGACGCACACGCAAACATGTGCTTATTGCCATGCTTACATGCGTATGTACAAATTACATAGACGCTACAGACGTATTAGAGAGAGTATGGAGAGACGTTTTAGAGAGATAGAGAGTAAAGAGAGGCAGAAATACTCAAACTCCCATTCGTATTATTAATGAATATATTTCATTAATATGACGAAATATAACAATTTAAAATTTATTTTTTAACGATCCATATCATTATATTAACGATCGCTTTCGTTTTATAAATGAAATTTTCAATTCCAGTTTCGGAGTATATAAAACGATTGTTTTAAGGGCTAAAAGTTCCCAAAAGTTACTCTCTATGTGCAAATGATTTAATAATGTCATCTTGGAAAAAATTTTTTTTATAATTCTTGAAAACAAAGTTAATATTCGTAATATTAACGAAACGTGTTTCATTAATATAACGAAAAACCAAAACACAAAATTATCTTTTAACGATTGATTTCGTTGTATTAACGATCACTTTCGTTCTTATAACGAAAAATTTCGTAATATTAACGAAAAATAATCAAAGAAGCCCGTTCGTTATTTTGTATCAGATAAATTCATCACCTATTGCGATATATTAATAAATGTAATCATGAATAAATAAAATTCTAATTATGACAGATATTTCAAAGCAATTAAAAAAATTGTTGAATCAATTAAACTTTAAATTGAATATTTTTTTATTCAATTAAGACTTTAATTGTAAGAATTTTTGTGCTTTTTTTTCTGTGTAAACTAAATTCCATAAAATATTTATTAGCCTATTTTTGAAGATTTATTTTATTTGTATTTATTTTTAATACGAAGTTTCAATATCTCAGTTAATTTAAAGAGTTTTTCTTGAAAACACTTTTTAAAGCAAAGATTATGAAATTGAAAAATTTATGTTATAAATGGTAAATTTAACCATAAATAAATATGATTTGGCGTCTACGTTATACACTGGTAGTTTTCTACCAGTGTATTCGTACTATTAACGAACGGGCTTCGTTGATTATTTTTCGTTATAAGAACGAAAGTGATCGTTAATACAACGAAATCAATCGTTAAAAGACAATTTTGTGTTTTGGTTTTTCATTATATTAATGAAACACTTTTCGTTAATATTACGAATATTAGCTTTGTAATTTTTTCAAGAATTATAACAAAAAATTTTTCCAAGATGAAATTATTAAATCATTTGCACATAGAGAGTAACTTTTGGAAACTTTTAGCCCTTAAAACAGTCGTTTTATATACTTCGAAACTGGAATTGAAAATTTCATTTATAAAACGAAAGCGATCGTTAATATAATGATATGGATAGTTAAAAAATAAATTTTAAATTGTTATATTTCGGCATATTAATGAAATATGTTCATTAATAATACGAATGGGAGTTTGAGTATTTCTACCTCTCCTTACTCTCTCTCTCTAAAACGTCTCCCCATACTCTATCTAATACGTCTGTAGCGTCTATGTAATTTGTACATACACATCTAAGCATGTCAATAAGCACATGTTTGAGTGTGCGTCTTGAAAAACAAACGGTAAAAAATTCAACAGAAAACTTGTCTGATGGGCAAACCTTAACAACATAAATATAAATTGGTGTATTTTGTATATTCGCAAGAAATTTAGTTTAAATTTTTAATCCTTAGTGAAAATGTCCCGGGAAAGTGAACTTTCAGATGAAGAAGGCGGAACAATTACCGTAATGAACCTTGGTTGCAAAAAATTGGATAAATGGACACGGCGATACTATTATTATTTTTTGGTCTTAGAAATAAGAGGCTTTTTTCTTAAGTGAAAGTCACAATATATGATTATTAAATTACTTAATTTATCAATAAATATTATTTCCTACTCTATATAAATCATATTTCAAAGATCTTAACAAAAAATAATACACTACCAATGACTACACTCAAATGCAACAATTGGTTGGGTTTCATTAATATAACGTTTGTGTTAATTTATACAACGTTCGCCTTTCATTCATACAATGAAAAACTGGGTTCATACAATGGATCTGCATCCATACAATGAATAAATTTCATTCATAGAACCAATAATATTCGTTAATACAACGAAAAGGCTACGTAAAAGCAACGTAATTATTCGTTAATACTACGAAATGTATTTCATAAAGGGTTTCGTAAATATAACGTAAAATTACGTTGTTATAACGAAATGCTAACAGGTTGGCTGACAAGTCCCCGGTCTGACCAATAGATGGCGTCGCTAGTATTAAATGCATATTTTTTTTATATAGTGCCAATCTTCAAATTATTAGTGTCACAATTTGACGTCTGTAAGTCAATTAGTTTGTGAGATAGAACGTCTTTTGTGAAACAACTTTTGTAATTGTGAAAAAAATGAAAAAAAAGGAATTTCGTGTTTTGATAAAATACTGCCTTCTGAAGGGAAAAAATACGATGGAAGCAAAAACTTGCCTTGATAATGAGTTTCCGGACTCTGCCCCAGGGAAATCAACAATAATTGATTGGTATGCAAAATTCAAGCGTGGTGAAATGAGCACGGAAGACGGTGAACGCAGTGGACGCCCGAAAGAGGTGGTTACCGACGAAAACATCAAAAAAAAATCCACAAAATGATTTTGAATGACCGTACAATGAAGTTGATCGAGATAGCAGAGGCCTTAAAAGTATCAAAGGAACGTGTTGGTCATAACATTCATCAATATTTGGATATGCGGAAGCTCTATGCAAAATGGGTGCCGCGCGAGCTCACATTTGACCAAAAACAACAACGTGTTGATGATTCTGAGCAGTGTTTGCAGCTGTCAACTCGTAATACACCCGAGTTTTTCCGTCGATATGTGACAATGGAAGAAACATGGCTCCATCACTACACTCCTGAGTCCAATCGACAGTCGGCTGAGTGGACAGCGACCGGTGAACCGTCTCCGAAGAGTGGAAAGACCCAAAAGTCCGCTGGCAAAGTAATGGCATCTGTTTTTTGGGATGCGCATGGAATAATTTTTATCGATTATCTTGAGAAGGGAAAAACCATCAACAGTGACTATTATATGGCGTTATTGAAGCGTTTGAAGATCGAAATCGCGGCAAAACGGCCCGTATGAAGAAGAAAAAAGTGTTGTTCCACCAAGACAACGCACTGTGCCACAAGTCATGGAGAACGATGGCAAAAATTCATGAATTGGGCTTCGAATTGCCTCCCCACCCACCGTATTCGCCAGATCTGGCCCCCAGCGACCTTTTCTTGTTCTCAGACCTCAAAAGGATGCTCGCAGGGAAAAAATTTGGCTGCAATGAAGAGGTGATCGCCGAAACTGAGGCCTATTTTGAGGCAAACCCGAAGGAGTACTACCAAATGGTATCAACAAATTGGAAGGTCGTTATAATCGTTGTATCGCTCTTGAATAATAAAAACGAATTTTGACAAAAAAATGCGTTTTTCTTTGTTAGACCGGGGACTTATCAGCCAACCTGTTACGTTGGCTGACTTTTAATGAAGAATTTTGTTAATACAACGTAGAAATTCATCGTATTAACGAAACTTTTTCTACCAGTGCATAGGGTTAATTAAAAATTGTCTTGTTGACTCGAATTTAACAATAAAAAATGTTAATTTAACTATCAATAGGTAATTTAACTATTACATGGTTAATTTTTTTTAACCATGAAAAGCTGCTTCACAACTCAACAATCAGTGAATCTAGAAAAAAGAAAGAGGTGCAATGACATTCGCTGCAACTTCATGTAACTTACTACTGACCTTCGTATAACACAAAGCTGTTCATAAATATCGACACAACATTTTTTAAAGTTTGTTTATTTCGTTCTCATTTCTGTCTCTCTCTCTCTCATTTATCTATGTTTATTGATAATTTTAGTTTATATAATGTTATTTTGACTTTGTTGCCAAACATTTACAATTCTGTATTAGTGTATATCATTAAAGTAAAATAGACTAACCATGCATTTTTAAAATTTTCTCTTGTTCAAACTGAATCACCTACGTATGTATAATATTCGATAGCTTATATGCATATATACACAGAAAAAAAGCATGCCCGGTTCCAAAGATTTTGTCTTTACTTTAAAAAATTTGGTATTGATTCCGAGCCAAAGAAGCGGAGAATACAAGTAAGGATACTTTTAAGACACAATTATCTTTTAAATTTGGGTTTTGTGTACTTGCTTCTAGGAACAAATTTTAATTTTTCGCTTTTTCAGCTTTTTTTCTTCATATGCTATCAAAGTCCTTTAAAAACGAGTTAACGGCAACTTTTTTTTCAAAATTAAGACTTGACTTCCAGTAGATATTATGATATGTTTCAAGTAACAAAACTTCTTTAAAATGAAGTGTTGAAAAATATGTCCTATATTTGAACGATTTTTTGCTTTGTAGTCAAGATGCAAAAAGGCAACAAATTTAAAGACAATTTCATTAAATTTAAAGAATTTTTCTGAATTATTAAAGTCAAGTTGACCTTAGCCCAAACATTTTTTCTTTCATTTTTAAGTGAAATCACTTAATTATAAGGATAATACGACTTCATTGAAAAGTTTATTGACTTTTGGACAAGGAAAAAAACTTTATGGTAGAGAATTGCGTCTTCCGTGCTAAGCAAAATTTGCATTCGTATTTTAAAGACATGAAATCTTTGACCTCACGACAATATTTTTTTTTTTCAGTGTATATACACGTATATGCACATATGAATGACTGCATATTTTAATATTAACGCTACCAATTCATATGTGTTTCTCCATCATATATTTTGTGATTTCATATCATGGTGAATAAATACGAAATAAACTTGAAGAGCAATCACACAATCTATGGATTAAAACTTCAGCATCATATTTGGGATATTTGCATAAAAAATAATCCTCTTAAATGTATTTATGTATTATCATCATATGTAAGTGAAATAAAACAGTTTCATTCATAAACATTAGATCGACTCACATGAAAAAAATTGATTGCTTCAAAACCATAAAAGCTTTGGGTATGTCAATGTTTGTTTTTTCTTACAGAAGAACATATTTCCAAAGACACCACAGCATTTATTGTGGTGACACTTTTGTTTTAAATATTTAGGCAAAAAAAGTTTTATTCTACTAATCGAAAATTATTGCGATGAAAATGTTATATACTCACCATAAAAGAGAGGTGAATTAGAATATTGCCACTACCGAATATGGCCATTACAAAAATGTTTTTTCACTGCATGTCGATATCATTCTACCCGAATTTGTATTTGCATCATCGTTTATAAGAAAGATTTGTTTTCTTTAAACAATATTTGATTACATGCGCTTGTATGTGTTAGTCTTAATTGTTTGTCAACGTTTATCACAAAAACTCTATACTTTTCTTCCAACAAAAACTTCTTACAGGGAAAAGCAAATAGTTAACGATGGTTGTTTATCTAAAATTTCGTTTGGGAGGAAATAATTCTAAACTATGTTATTTGGTCTAAAATTTTGTTTGGGAGGAAATCTTCGTTTTTTCGTATAAAATACTACTTTAAAATTAAAAATGATTTGCACATTGATTTATTGTTTATAAATATAATAGCACAGTGAATTTCATATTTCAACAAGATAAGTGATGCCTTAACATATATGTTTTGAAAGCGATGGCCCTTTGAGATTTTCTATATTATATTCAATTAATACATTGATTCCATAAATCATTCTAAGAAACTTTCATGTAGAAGCCATGTAAGCAATTCATATAAAACAAAATACGATACAATATACTGTTATTGTTTAATCTAATAAATTTGCATCGATTTATTCTATACACCACACTCCGTCTGTATGCTAAAGCAAAAACAGATAAATTTATTGTCAATGATTTTCATTATCGGTGATTATGGCTTTGGCATCTTCTTAGCAAAACGATTTGTACGAAAAAAAATTCACCCAAAAAAGACATGTGAGCGTTGGCAAGATAACGTGATCTGCATGGGAATTTCTTAAATTTAAATTTCTTCAAAGGCCAATATTTCATGTATTTGAGAAATGCTTTACAATCGCAGCAGATATCGTAAGAATAGACAAATTCTTCCATTGGTTTAAGTTTTAGATGCCATGACTTATGACAAAGCCACACTAGTAATTGTGAAAAGAAAAAATACTTTCCTCCCAAAGTAAGTTTTAGACAAGATTCCACTTTATTATAAAGTAGTTTAAAAAATGTATCCTTAATAATGTGTAATGTGTTTCGTGTCCTACAAGTTAGGTTGCATAATCTTTTATATTAGGTCAATATTTTTTCGGTGTACATGTTTGGCAGGAAAGTTCCATCTTTAGTAAAACTAACTACACATAGAGAAAACTTAAGAATTCATGACGAAAACCTCTTCAATGAAACAAGGCCCCAAAGAGTAAATTAAATAAATTCCTATGAAAAAACTATTTACGTTATATTAAATATTTACAAAATATTAAGGGAAATTTCTTTGAAATAAAGAAATTTTAATTAAACCGAAGTTTATAATCTTTGCTTAAAAAAAAAATTTAAATTTAGGACAAAACTTTTGGAAATTTACGTCCCTCCGTTAAAGTCACATGTCTTAAAGTAAAGAGGCACATTTTTGATTTAAACAAATCGTCCTTAACTTAATTGAAATATGGGATAATGTGTGTGTGTGTTTGTTTTTTTTTAAATAAGAACATTTTTTTTTTGAAGTATCCATTATATTTAATTTGGATTTTTAAACTGGTATTTGTTTGTACGTGAATAGCTTTATTAATACACCGCGAAAAGAAAATGAAAATTGGAAAAAATAATTTTAATTTTATTGGTCACCGCGAAAAAAAAAATTTTTTAAGTATCCATTATAATTTGGATTTTTAAACTGGTATTTGTTTGTACGTGAATAGCTTTATTAATATACCGCGAAAAGAAAATGAAAATTGGAAAAATAATTTTAATTTTATTGATCCTACACAGCAAAAAATACGTCTTGTGAAATTTTGATAAAAATATTTATAAAGAAAATTATTAAAAATTTGATAAAGTTTTGAATTTCTTTATAGATTTTGTATTTGATAAAAAATGTTATCAATGGAATCATATCAATGGAAAAATGTACGAGTATTTTATCAATAATATTTGAAAATACTTTCTGATAAAAAATCTATAGATTTAAAGTCAGATAGGTCGCTAAAAATGTCTTTATTTTAAAGAAGCCGCATCTTTGGCTCGGAATCAATATCAATAGCCTTAAGGGAAGGTCAAAATCTTTGGATCCAAGTAACCTTTTTTTGAGTGTATAAACAGCAACAATATTTCATGGAGAATTATATACTTCCTTGTGGTATGTCAGTGGTATGAAATGGTCATACTATAAATCGTACACACTTCCGGAATAAGGACCTACACCAAACCTTACACTCGGAATCAATATCAAAAACCTTTTTGGAAGCTCAAAATCTTTACATTCAAGAACATTATGTTTAAGTGTAGAATAACTTAGTAGACAAAGGCATCATTTAATCCTGTTATCTTATATGTTTAAAAGTTTACTTTTTTTTTGAGAACAACAAAATATTCCACATTCCTATTTTTATGGTCAATTTATCACACTGTTGACAAACATTGATGATATATAGCGACAACAATTCATGTATTCTCCTCCAGCATCTGCAATTGGGCAATCTGTCAATGTGTCAATCAAAATTTGACATTCGTTATGGCATCGATATACAAATTCCTTGCAATGGCTCATCAATGTGACCACAAAATGCCAAAGGTCATTGCAATGAGTTGGAATGGACGATTGTGTTTTTGATAGCTACTTTAAAGCAGTTTTCATAAAAAACAAAAACAAAAACCATTGATGATCATCATAAATCAAAAAAAAGTTATCACTTACTGTTGGCCAATATCCATGTTAAATTTTAATAAAATCTTGTTGATATTTAAATTTTTTGTTAGCCCATTGATGAGATTTTAAAAATAACTTTTGCAAAAGGCAACATAAATAATAGACTTATTATTATTATTAGAGTTGTTGTTTGTCATCGTTGTTAAATTCTTAGTTCTGTAGTACAAGATATTTTTTCTACTCGTAAAGTACCCCATTAGACAGTTTTTTTTCTTCGTCGTTGCTCGCCTGCACAAAAGGATATCAGTAGTCTTATCATCGTCTCCCAATCGGTTGGGAAATTTTCGTGAACATTGTTCAAGACCACTGAGGTCGACGACAAAGGGTTGACGTTAAGATATTTTAAGCAAATCAGGTTGTTTATTTGAATATATTTTTAAACAGATTTTCATCCAACAATGAAGCTTTTCAAGTTTATTCACATGTACGAAACTATCAAACAGAGACCATCCTTTTTAAATCGAATTAATGTAATCAACAATGTCATAATAGAAAATCACTTTGTTTGTCAGAGCCATATTTTTAGGAACATCAAAACCTTTGTACTTACGACAATATTTGTTTTCAGTGCGATTTGAGTTTTTTTGGTAACAAAGATCCATAGATTTTGTCCTTTTTAAAGAATTTTTTCATTCATATGTGACATTTTTAAGGAAGATATCTAGCTTTAAATCTAGGCTCTATACAATTAAAATTAGGAAGCATATCTCATTTATCGAGGGACGCAAAAGTTGAAAGATTCGTATCCTAAATTTAATGAAAAAAAGTTTTGAAGCAAATATGTAGAACATTCCTTTGCTTAAATTTTGTTTCTTTTAAAGAAATATGTCCTTCAATTTTTGGCGTATTATTTGAAACACGAGTATCGCAAACTTTGTTCTTTTTTTCTCAACAAGTTTTAGCATCACACATTTTGAGATCATTTGCTAAAAACAATAATTAAAATAAGGAAAATTTCCCACATTTGGCAAAATTTAACTAAAATTATGAAATTTTCATGAACTAAAATAAAGTTTAATCGGCTATAATAATTAATTTCGTTATTTATGGAAAAAAGTTAGATATCATTTGCGAAATTTTGAACTAAATATTATTCCATTTGAAGAAGATTGGCCTATTTTGAGTGAAAACTCAACCATCTTCTCGCAAAAGCAAAAATGAACTAAAAGCAAAGAAAAAATCATTATTGCCAAATCAATGCCATATTAACCATTCCTACACTCAAAAAAAGTTTACTTGAATTCAAGGATTTTGACCTTCCCTTAAGGATTTTGGCAATGATTCCAAGCCAAAGATGCACCTTCACTAAAATAAAGACATTTTTTAGCGACCTATCTGGCTTTAAATCTAGGATAAAAAACGGTAAACGAAAGATTTTAAATCCTCAAAATAAGTCTTAGCCTATATTTGAAGCATTTTTATCTTTAATCTAAATAAATTCAGTTAACTTAAGGACAATTTCTTTAAATAAAAAATGTGTTTCTTTACTTTAAGGAAAATTAGTTCAAAAATATACGGCTTTAACAGAGGAACGCAAATATCTACAATTTGTATTCTAAGTTTAATAAAAAAATAATTTTGAAGCAAACATTTTAAAATTTGATTTTTTTAAACCAATTTGTCATTAATATTGCGTAAATTGCGCATGCTAAAATTTGGGTTGCGTAATCTTTAATATCACGTAAATATTTTTTCAGTGTTCTATTTTAAATATGTGTACGAAATATTGCTTCTCGTTTAATTAGCATTGAACTTATTCGTACGATTATTGAAATTTATACCCACGTTTTGTTTTTGAGACAAATAAAGAAAATTTCATTGAGCTGGGGAAAATGTTTTAAAAATGATTAAAAATTAGCTAAAACAAAATAAAACAAACAAAATTTCAACACCAAATTTATTTGACAAATTGGGATCCCTGAATTATGGAAACTAATATAAGAACATTTATATATGAATATACACTTCTTGGACATCACATCATCCTATTGAAAATTAAACGCCACCGTGTTTGCTAAATTCTCAACTAAATGTATTTCGAATTCAAAAATAAATACACTCAGACATCATGACAAAAACCAACATCTTGAAACATTGGAATGGCATGTCTTTGAGAATATATTCGACTTGCTTGTTTGTTTGCTTAATGTTCCTCAATCAACTCGATGCACATCTCATCTAAATGAATTCAAAGTGGCGTGGGTGTGCTCGAAGTCCTCGTAAGAACTGACAGTCATCTTGACATTAACCACACCACACCGCACATAAGCTGTGTACGAATGGCTAAGGACTATATTAAATTTCCATGGCTTTAAAGTTTATAGACAAATTTTATGGCAAATTAAAATACACGAAAGTGCTTAACAAGCTTATGAAACTTTCTTTGACCATTTCACAATTGTGTTAGGGACGGGTGGGGACTTTAACCAAGCAAACTATAGCCGAGCATTGTAATAAAAATTTGAAAAAGATTTCAAATCAATTTTGTGTCTTTGAAAGTTAAGCCTTCAAAGTTCTTTGTAATATGCCATGTCCATGAAAGGAAATCATGGAAGTAGAATTAATGAGAGATTACTTATGTTGAGTTATTTTATAAGAATTCTAATGAGACTACCAAGAGCATTTGCTTATTGATAAACTTTTTTAATTAATCAAGTAAATAAGTGTATTTATATTATAAGCTCAAGGTTTTTTTTTTTTTATTTATTTATTCAAATATTTCGCAGTTTTCCATTTTGAATTACTCTTCTAAAATGGATTTTTAATAGAAAATACAGCATTTCTTCATTTACATTTAATATTTTCTATTAAAAATCTATTGTAGCATCCCCGAAGAACAGTACTTAGTGCAGTACACGCAAAGAAAACAAATTTTTGGAAAACATGTCTCGAGAACATTGTTCGTTTGTTAGAGTTTGTTGAATTGCTTTCTTTCATCAAAAATAGTTTTTTGTTGCAAGATTTGTGCTGTGGTTTTGGAGCAAAATCAAAGTCCACACGCAAAGAAAAAAGGAAACGTGTACCGAAAGCGTTTTTCTTTTGTTATACGGTGTTCTCACCAAGCATGTTTTGGGGTTTGAAATGTTTTCCCTTTATAAGCACTTCAAAACGAGTCGTTTTCGCCATACTAAAAAACAAGTTCAAAACACAAGTTTTCCTCCAAAACACGTCAATTTTAGAATGTGAACCCACATAATTTGGAATATACCCCAAATAACATACCCTATTCAAAATATATGTCAAAATATTGAAACAGGTTTCATAGAAAATAAAAGAATAAACAAAGGCTTTTAAGAACATGGACATGTGAAAATAACATAAAAAATTGTTTCCCTTTGCGCTCGCGGTAATTATTTGGACATAGGTTGCATATATGTGAATTTCGAGTAAATGTGAATTTCTAGTTTCCATGGTAACTGTCAAACTAAAACATCTCAACCCGGTGTGAACGGTGAAATGTTTTGGAAAAACGAATGAGGAAAACGAGTCGGTGGGAACATAGCATTAGAGTTTTTTGAATTGCTTCGAAAATTTTAAACTTTTATCACCAAAAAAATTCGTTTGTTACAAAATTTTTATTTTTTCAATAAAAAATGTTATTTTTGAAACAACAAAACAGTCCATTTCGTTTATATCAAACACTGTTCTTTTCTGACTTTAAGTATTTAATAAGACACATTTTACAGTTCAAAATTTAATATACTACAATGTAATGTTGAACATTTTTTCGGAATATTCCGAACATATCTGGAATATATGTAAAAAAAAACTTTGGTCGGAGCAGGGATCGAACTCACGACCCTTGCCATGCAAGTCGGACGTAGCAACCACTGCTCCACGGTGCCAAACTAAACGTTTGTTTCTGTTAAATAAACTTTGTTTATTCGGTTCGTGGGCGCCGCAAGCTATGCTATATAAATATAACTTAAATCGATATTTATCTATTGATGACCATAACAGGTACATAGCTCAGTGGTTAGTGTGTTGGCTTACAAAGTGCATGGTCCGCGGTTCGTTTCTCCGTCCAGGCGAAAGGTAAAAAAATTTTAAAAATTTATAAAATCGTATAATTTCTTCTACATTGTTGGTATTACAGGAAAAGGTGCACTAATAGAAAAAATTACGTTCCATAGTCGTGAACGGACGGTGACAAAATGAAACGGAAACGTTCACAAAAAATCAAAATGGATTGTTCACAATTTCGTCCACGGGCGTTCACGATTTCATGAACGGCATTCGTTTTTCTTTGGCCATGAAAAGTCTTAAAATAATCGTTAGATGTTAATATGGCAACTCCCTCGGTGGTACAATGTGCTAAGGCGACTGTTAACGCGTATGGTGCAGAAAACACAGGTTCGAGCCACGCTAGCGGAAATCTTTTTTTAATTTTGTTTATAAATTCGAAACCATAAGGTTTTCAGATCATGAACGCTGGTTTTTGTTTTGACAACGCATGGTGTCATCTTATCGTTGTCAGATCGACACCGCCTGTTCTCAGTTTGACACCACATGTGTGTTGATTCACTTTCATGAACGAATCGTTTTGAAATGAGCACGCCGTGCATGATTTTTTCTATGAGTGTGTTAAGAACTAAAAAACTTCGTGGATGTGAGAAAGATGTGAGGGAAATGCAATTAGCAAGAAAACAATGTTTTTTGTTTGAGTTAGTCTTTATGAAATTGTTTTTACATCCTGGAAAAGAATAAACGTTTATCACAAAAAGTATATACTTTTCTTCCAAATACACTTCCTTACAGCGAAAAGCAAATGAGAAACGAACTTTGTTTGTCTAAAATTTCGTTTGGGAGGAAAGAATTATTTTTTTGCGTGCATATAGATTTTGCTCCAAAACTACAGCGCTGGTCTCTTCTGACATTAAGTCTTTAATAAGACACATTTTGAAGTATCATAATAAAAAATTAATATAATAGTATATAGCAGTAGTATTTAATGCCGGAAATTTTTTGAAATCCTGCGAACATTTTTGGAATATATGTAAAATTAAAAGTACAAATTTTGGAAACGAAAATTCCAAAAATTATACTTTTAAAAAAGAAAAAGCTTCGTAATATTAAAGAAATTTGACATTGAAATTGAGCCAACGAAACAATTTCATAAATATAATGAAACTTTCGTAGCAATAACGATTTTTGTATTCACCAATGAAATATTTAATACTATTAATGAACACTTTCATTATATCAATGCAACATTTTCGTTATGTCAATGAAAAAGTGTCATTGACTCAATTTTAATGAAATTTTCTTTCTGTGTCAAGAAATGTTTCTGTTAAATAAAGTTTCTTTACATCGGCTCGTAAGCGCCGAAACCTATGCTCCATAACTTAAATATAACTGTTTTACTGTATGCGTTGTGTTGATGCGATAGCGATTATTGTCTGTTGATGACAATAACACGTACCCTGTGGAAAGTGTGTTGGCTTACAAACTGTATGGTTCGCGGGAGCCACCGTGGTGCAATGCCCGCCTTGCATACACAAGGTAGTGGGTTCGATTACTGCTTCGACAGAACACCAAAAAGTTTTCAGCGGTGGATTATCCCACCTCAGTAATGCTGGTGACATTTCTGAGGGTTTCAAAGCTTCTTTAAGTGGTTTCACTGCAATGTGGAACGCCGTTCGGACTCGGCTATAAAAAGGAGGTCCCTTGTCACTGAGCTTAACATGGAATCGGGCAGCACTCAGTGACAAGAGAGAAGTTCACCAATGTGATATCACAATGGACTGAATAGTCTAAGTGAGCCTGATACATCGGGCTGCCACCTAACCTAACCTAACCTATGGTCCGCGGTTCGATTCTCCGTCCAGGCGAAAGGCAATATTTAAAAACTTTGTTGTTTGTATTACAGAAAAATGTGTTAAGAACTAAACAAACCTCGTGAAAGTAAGAAATGCGTGAGGGAAGATGCAATTAGACAGAAAATTATTTTTTTTTTTGAGTTACTTTATAAAATTGTAAATATATATTTCCTCTTGGTTTGGATAATTTATTTACATGTATACTCTCTTGGTTCAGTTGACGCAAGATGTGCAAGTAAAATACATTATTAATTTTCCACACCCAAAGAATCAATATGATCATACCAAACATATTTCAAAGGCCGAATGTTACTATTTCATAGAGAATATGGAACATTTTTGTCGCAAAAATATTGTTTTCTCGGCAAACATAATATGCTTGCCGAAATCAGATAGATAATTTTCGCAAAATAACATAACTACGACTAACATGTTGCATTTTCACTGTTAAACGGTAAAGGCACTTGAAACATGTTTAAAAATAATTTCCTATCAAAGGAATTATACTTTCAGCGGGATCCGGCAAATTCTAAAAAAAATTCACTTTTCTTGGAATGGAAAAAATTCAAAGAAAAAAATCCTAGTTGTAGAGAAATAAGAGCATTTTCTACTTCAGTTCATTATGGAAATTAAATTTTTATATATACAAAGAATGCTGACATTCCAATATACAAAAAGCAAAATACCCAAGAGATTTTATGAATAAATATTTCTTGGTTATTTCTAAGCAAATATCTCTCTGTCAATGAATCCAAACATAATACCCGAGAAAGAAACTTTGTTTTCTTTTTGTTTAAATCCATAAGCATTATTCTTCATAATTGTGGTGATGGATAGATGTTTGTCATTGTAGTTGGCAAGTTTAATGGTTTGCAATAAGAAACGAATCCACAAAGAACACAAACCTCTTTATAATGAGGAAGTTGAAAAATTTTATATATTCTGTTGAGTTGAAAATTCAATTTTATACTCTTGGATTCTTTTATAATGTCATGCATACTTGTGGTATGCGTGATGACATGGATGTATGCAACAACAACCATAACCATAGGCGCCATCACTGGAACATGAAAATGAGTTGGTAACGTCAAGTACTATATTTTTAAAGAAAATATATCTTCAACTCAATACCCAGTACCATAAGATAAGAGTATATTAAGTTTGCCATTCCATTTGTAACACATCGAAGTATCGATTTCTGACCTTATTGTTTGCATCGATCCATATTTTCACAAAGCCCTCATGTATTCCGGATTTTGTTTCTTAAGGACATCGAAATTTCATCGGGAATTTTAAATCTAAAGCTATTTTAGGATCAATAAAGAGCAAAGCTAAATGTTTTAATGTAGCTCACATTAATGTAACCCCCCCGAATTATATGTAGATTGGAAAAAATGTGCCAAATATGGTTTATATTAAAATATCTCCCATATAAACTGATTTCCCGATTTCATTTCTTGAACCCGTACACGAAAACAAAAATTCTCTCCTTCCAAAGGGAATTACAGGTCAATATATATCGTTGGAAATTTTCGATGATTTTTTCTTTGCTGAGTAGAACTTGTAAAGCTCTATAAAAAAGTTTGCGTGCGTGTGCAATTATCTTTTAGGCCCCACAATTAATTGTTTTGCAAAATTTTGACGAAGTGGGTGAGTCAGTATTTTGAACGTAGAAGTTCCGTTCTGAACCGATTTCCATTAGACTCCTCGTGCAAAATTTCAAGCAAATCTAAGCAAAATTTTGGCTTCTGGGGCCATATAAGATACTGGCCAAATCCGGTATTGCTGCAGAAGCCAAAGTTTTGCTTAGATTTGGTTGAAATTTTGCACGAGGAGTCTAATTAGTAGTATAGTCAAGTGTGCAAAATTTGGTGGAAATCGGTTCAGAAACAAAATTTTCACCCCGAGACCACAGTTTCACTCCGATTTACTTGAAATTTTGCACAGGTAGCATAATTAACAATCTAGCTACGCACGCCGAGTTTGGTTGAAATCGGTTCAGATGTAGATATAGCCCCCATATATATCTTACGCCCGATATGCACATAACATATATGACTCTACACTGAAAAAAATATTGTCGTGAAGTCAAAGATTTCATGTCTTTAAAATACGAATGCAAATTTTGCTTAGCATAGAAGACGCATTTCTCTAGTATAAAGTTTTTTTTCCTTGACCAAAGGTCTATAAACTTTTCAATGAAGTCGTATTGTCCTTATAATTAAGTGATTTGATTTAAAAATGGATATCATAACATGAAAGAAAAAATGTTTGGGCTAAGGTCAACTTGACTTTAATAATTTAGAAAAAATCTTTAAATTTAATGAAATTGTCTTTAAATTTGTTGTCTTTTTGCATCTTGACTACAAAGCAAAAAATCGTTCAAATATAGGACATGTTTTTCAACACTTTATTTTAAAGACGTTTTTTACTTGAAACACAGCTATTTTCTACTAGAAGTCGAGTCTTAATTTGGAAAATAAAGTCGTCGTTAACTTGTTTTTAAAGGACTTTGATAGCATATGAAGAAAAAAAGCTGAAAAAGCGAAAAATTAAAATTTGCTTCCTAGAAGCAAGTACACAAAACCCGATTTTAAAAGAGAATTGTGTCTTAAAAGTATCCTTACATGTATTCTCCGCTTCTTTGGCTCGGAATCAATACCAAATTTTTTAAAGTAAAGACAAAATCTTTGGAACCGGGTATGCTTTTTTTTCAGTGTAGAAGTCAGATTTTTTCTCTGATTTGCTTCAAATTTTGTACAAGAAGTATATTTGACAGTATCGTCAATTGTGCTAAGTTTGATTTAAATCGGTTCAGATTTAGCTATAACCCCCATATAAACGTACATTTGCAGAAATGCAAAAAATTCGAAACTTTAAAGTTTTTGGGCCACGGAACAATTTTTTTCAAAAATTCCGTATTTTGGGAAATAAAAATATGAATTGAAACCTTAATATCTTTTGAACTTATTGTGATATCATTTATGATTTTTGCAGGAAAATTGTTTTAACAAATATTGCTGAATACACAATTCCCGAAATTGGTATAAAAAATCCTCAAAATCCGCAAAATGGGGACATATATTGAAAAATGGGGACATATATTTCTTTTGTAATTTGCATATTTCTCTGCTGTTTACTGATAGGATATTGAAACCTTTTACAGTTAGTTAGTGGACACATAGGGCTTTTTGAAAAACCGATCGGCTTAGCAATCGGTGCTTTGGCGAATGAAAATTTTTGAAAACAAAATTTTTTCTTTTTGAAAAATTGCCGATTTTTGGAGCAGACGAACTCATATACTACTTGACCAAAATGGCCCATAAAAGCTTAAAACGTATCCTTATTTGGTGGTCTATAAGAAATACGTAAAAAAAAGGATAAAAAAATTTTACGACAGAATGTATGTACCTTTTTCCAAAAAAAGGTCAAAATTCGATATTTTTTTTTTTTGAAATTCTAACTTGTGGACTTTATAACTTTTAATCTTAAGCACATAAGTACACATTTCTTTCTTCTACAATTCGTAGAATTTTGTAGGAAATGCAGTGAGGAAAAAAAATACGAATCCACTCAAAAACGGAACTTCTATGTTCGAAATACTGACCCTACTTCGGCAAAATGTTGCAAAAAAATAAATTGTGGGGCCTATTTCTTGCGAACGGTAAAAGATAATTGCACACGCACGCAAACTTTTTAATAGAGCTTTACAAATTCTACCCAGCAAAGAACCAATCAACGCCTACAGGTCAGCCCACTATGAGAAGTTCACCAATGTGGTATCACAATGGACTGAATAGTCTAAGTGAGCCTGATACATCGGGCTGCCACCTAACCTAACCTATGAACCCACAAACTTAGAGGAAAACACTTCAACTTTCACGCGCAGAAAAAATTATGTTGATATATTTATCCGTTCAAAAGTTACACCCAGAAAAAAGTGCCTTCGGAACTAAAGGAAAAAATTTTCATCAAATTAGTTTAGCCAATTTATTTCCATTAAGTTAAATTTTTGTTTAAAATAATAAAATTTATTTGCTTCAGTAAAGAAATCCTAAACTGAAAGCAGTTAGGAATAGTTCATTAACTAGAATAAGGCATGGAATTTTACTAATATTGTTTTCTTCGCTGGGTACAAGAATTTACTACTGAACAGAAAATTTTATTCACTGATAACAAAGCATTCGTAAAAATAAACAAAATGTGAACTAAACCCAAGTTTCCTCAAATTTAGTAAAATTTCTTATAAAATGATAATTCTGACTTCCTTTATTATAGAAAGTTTATCATACATACGAATAATACTTGGCATAGAAAAATATTTTAGTTCTTTCGTACTAAGAAGTATTCAATCCTTTTAAAACTTAAGGAGACACGCTTGTTAGAATATAGGAAATTTTCCTATATTTCTTTTATCTACCTGTCATCGATGTAATCGATATGTTTGCGCGTGGGTTGTTTTTTAGTTAGAATCGCGTTGTTATGGTATACGGAGGGATTGTTAAAAAATAATATAGTAAAATAATATAATAAATAACAAATAAAATATATAAAATATTTGTTATTTTAAATTAGTGAGAAAAAATTATGTTCGTAATGGTTCGTAAAAGAACGAAAACAGAATAACAACCCCTTCATTCGTCTTCATTTTGGAATCTTCAACTAAAAGGTAACATTCAGTGACGCTAACCTTTTGGGAAAAAATTGGATTATGATTTTTTATATTTGTAGGTATTGAAATTGTGAAATTGTGAAAAAAGTGCGTTTTACAGTTGAAGACATTACATGGAAATTGGAAATAGTGGAATAATAAACTAATATTTCAAGGCCAGTCGATGCTGTTGATTCTTAATAAATATATTTAATATATTAATAAAACGTGTATTTTATTGAAGAAAAAATTGTCTATAGAAATAAAAAAATTGTTTTTAAAAACGAAGGTAAGCAGTTCTAAGTTTGAAGTAAAATGGGTTACCACAAATATGTAAGATTTGTCCCAATGAATGCAAAAAGTTCAATAACTTATTCATTTTAACTTAAAGAAGGGGTAACTTTCTTCTGGGTGTACAGAATTATTTCCAAAACAAGCGATTTGGAACCACTGTGCGATACAGCTTTTGGATGGAATGAAAATGATGTAATTTTTCAATATATTCAAAACCAAATTCGAAAAGGTAAATAGAGGATGTGTGGTATCATGATGTGTCCTGTTTGCCGCGTAAAGCCATTCGTTCCTCAGAAAAGAGCAGCATTTGGTATAAACGAAGTCGACAGTGATTTTGAAAATCAAAATGTTTTAACTTAAAAATTATAATTATAATTAAAAAAAATTATAATTAAATCTTTGTTTGGTGTTATAAGTTTCAAGTTATCGGAGTGAACAAAAATGAGGCTTCAGGAGAGGATGTCAAAAGCACCAACTGACACCAATAGCGCTAAATGTGTATACGACTCCAGAGGCTGTGTTTATTGTGGACTGTATGTGGATATTGGATATGTAGAGAAGACAGAATCCCAAAACTTCACAGAAGGTTCGATGGATGAAGTTGCTAGACGAGATAGTATTGTTATTTGGGTTGGGAATGGTTCCTCGAGCAATGGGAAATCATAGCCCAATCCAAAAATAATTCAAGAAAGAGAAATGAGATATAAAAACAAGTGGGTTAAATTTTGAGTTAAGTCTTTATTCGACGATGATCTCACCAAGTAATTCTATTCGTGGCTGCGGGAAAATAAAAAGTGTTTTATTGAATGTTTCCTGCCAGCCAGGAAACCTATCGATTTTAACAAAAAAAGAATTTTAACAAAAAAGCAACGTTTGCTACACTAGTTTTCCAAACGTTTCAATTTCTCACAACAAAAATGTATTCCCTCAAAATATAACACAGAAACTAAAGATCCGACAATGATCAATATATTGTATATCTTTTGAAGGTAGTGGTTAACTAAACATTTATGGCGATTTCGATTGGGAAAAAAGGTGCAACATTCTCGAAATTGATTGCCAAATATAAAGGACACTGTCATAGATTTTGGATCCTGTATCCCTCACAATATTATGAATTAACAATAACTTTGCAATGACACTATTATTTGAGCGAAAATATAATGAGGGAAAGAGTAGTGTAACACCAGGGCAACATATTTTTTGCGAAATGAAAACGCCCTTAATTTTAATAGCAATTTTAATAATAGCAGAGTTACACTTTCCACAGAAGAAATATAAAAATATATTTTATGGCAACAATCACGAAATAAACTGATCTAATTTAGTTCAGTGTAATTTAATTAAATCCTAATTAATTGAAAATAAGTTTGAAAAAACAAGCTGCATTATTTGGAATATATTCTGAAGAGCTTATCTTGTAGATATGTAAATGAGAACATCGTTTCATTTCTCACACTCCCCAAATCGACGCCAATGATGACAAGCAACTACACTTACACAGAAAAAAATTTCACGAAAATTTTACCAATTAAAATTTTAATTGAGTTATAAAAAATATTCAATTAAAAATTTAATTGATTCAACAATTTTTTTGTAATTGAAACAAAAATCAATTCCAAAAATAATATTATCAATTAATTTTTTAATTGGATCAATAAATTTTTTTAATTGACCTTCAATTAATTTTTTAATTGATACTATCATTTCTGTGATTGAAGACATTCGATTAAAAAATTAATTGGATCAATAATTTCGTGATTGAATCAGAAAAAAAATTTTTTGTGTGTAAACATACACGCTATAGAATACACAAAAAACAACGAGTGTGAGTACATGCATTGGTACATGCCTTGTGAAAGTGCAGATATTTGTTTGTCTAAGGATATCAACATTGTTCTTCTCTTTAAGTCGATTCCATTTAATTTAATACACTTTCATCTCACATTTATTATTGTTGTTGTTGATGGCATTCTTGAGACTCAAAAAAAATCAAAGATTGAGAAGATAGAAATTTTGTGTGTGTTCAAAATTTCCCTTTATGCTTCAATGAATGAGTGTCACTCGACTTTTTGCATAAAATGTGGATAATGCCAAGGATTTTATCTATCTGTGTGGTGGTTGTGTGTGTAATAACTCTGATAGGATTAGAAGCAAAATGAAAAATTCAGATTGGAACATAAGTTCGTGATGTTGTGTTAGGTCGTTTGGTGCCTTCGACGATGTTGCCACAGGAATGTTGGTAAAGCTGGAGAATAAAAGAAAATATGCCACTTAAGTTAACAACAACAACCATTCACAATTTCCCCAGAGGGCATTTCCACTTTCTATGATGACATGAAACTTTGTAGTAGGGAATAATTAAACGGTAAGCCTATTGTATGTAAGTTGTGATGGAGTTTCCTAATGGTAAAATTGGCGAAAATTATAACAATTTGAAATACTTCCGAAAATATTGCTTCCCTTGGGTAACAAATAAAATTACCAAGGGTATACTTTAAGATGTAATAAATATTAGAAAATATTTTTACACGTTCCATTCTTATGATTCTAGTCGATATAATTGAAAGCTATTCATACAATTCGGCTATAAAAATGCCTTTTGATGAACAATTTTCTCTTTAGAAACAATTTCTTAAATGTAAAAATGAAAATCCTGTAAGTTGATAAAATGTAATACACATCCACTTTTACAACAAATATTAATTATACCCTACATAAGGTAGAGAGTATATTCAATTTATTCGCTGGAAAAGAACAAGCAATTGAACTCATCGACAAAATCCGTTGGTTTAACGTAACCTCAAGATACTTGACATTATCATCAGCCGCAATCGTTTTTTGTTTCCTTGTCCAAAAGCCGAAAATCTTTTCAATGAAGTCATTTTGTCTTTATAATTAAATGATTCGACTAAAATGTGGGTATGTTAATATAAAAGAAAATTTTGTGTGACTAAGATAAACTTTGCTTTAATAATTCTGAAAAAATCTTTAAATTTAACGAAGTCGCCTTCAAATTTAGTAACTTTTTGTATCTTAAGTACAAAACAAAAAAATCGTTCATTAATAGGAGATAGTTTTCAATACTTAATGTTTAAGACGTGTTTAAGTTGAAATATAGCGTAATTTCTACTTGAAGTTGAGCATGAATTTGGAAATTTTAGGTTGAATTTAATACGTTTTTAAATGTTTTTGATAGCACCTGAAGAAAAAAACTGAAAATACGAAAAAATTCATATTTGTTTTCTCGATTCGAGTACGCAAAACTCAAATTTAAATCAAAGAAAGGAGAACGGATCCTTGAGATAAGCCAGTGGAAAGAAATTTCTCATCCGAGTTGATGTTGTTGACAGAAACCATAAAATACATTAAAAAAACAGAGAACCCGCCAGGTAGGAAATTTTTTGTTAATTTTAGAAAAATTAGGTTTATTTTAAAATTTCCAAAAAATAAGTAAATATTTTTCGACAAATTCAAGAAAGTTGATTAGACTTAATTATTCTTTATTTTTATTTTTTTTTTATTACTTGTAAAAGAACATTTCGTAATGTGAAGGAAAAAATGTGAGTTCAAAATTACAAAAATGTCTTTAGTGCTATACGAAGTTCAAGATGGGTGCATTATTTGTAAAATTTAAAAATTTTAAGAAATTCTGAACTAATTGGTGGGAGACACGAATTTAGTAAATATTTATGCTTCATTAGAATTTTTCCGCGTTTTTAGTTAATTTAACTAATGTACGCAAAAAATTATTAAAGCCAAGAAAACTTTCTCAAAACATAATAATTGCAAGAACTAAAATAGTGTCAAATTGTCTTTAGTGAAATATAGGGTTCACTTTTTTTTTGTGTACCTCTCGTCAAGAAAATCGGACATACTTCTCGTAACCATAACATTAAAAAACTCAATATATTAGGAAAATTCTAGTATATGCTACATAAAATATTTTTCAAATTAAGCCATAGTAGATTTTTTTTTGTATGAGTGTATGTTATTCCAATATGAATTTGGCATCTCTTGAGATTAATATTTTTTGAAGAACTTCAATTTTAAATTTTTTGCTGGGATCTTTAGATCAAATTAGTTTCACCATATTCATTACCAAATCTGGCAACTTTTGACTTGCAAACGTGTTATTTTTAACAATAATCCTACATGCATTTTTTAAGTTATGTCCTTAAACAAAGTTGGTCTTGGATTAACAATGTTCTTTATGCTCCGGAAAAAAAAACAACACATAGCAAAAAAGGACAACTCAAATCGCCAAAAATCCTTACATTTGTAAAATACATTGTTTGCCCTTTCTTCCTTGCTCAACATCTTCTCATTTATTTCCTTTTTTGTTTTTATAGCTTGGATCCTGGGCTGGCTAATGTGCAAGACCGTTCCCTATATACAAGGAGTCTCAGTGGCTGCGTCGGTTTACAGTCTCATTGCAGTATCTTTGGATAGGTGAGTATCCCATTTTCTTTGTTGGCAACATCTTAAAAAATACATAACGCGTTTTTTGTTATTATCAACGTTACTTTATTGGATAGTTTGAAATATTTTCTTTTTTTGCGAGGGAGATTTTTTGTTTTGAGGAAAACGGGAAGCGGAAACCGGGTATGGATTAGGGTCAGGCGCTGTCAACACTTAATGATGGGCTACCACTGCATGTGGGGCATGATGTACATGGTGGACAGGTACAAGGGGCACAACAGGTTTGACAGCCACAGGCACTACTGGTTTGGCCACAACTGCAGGATGAGCAACCACGGCCTTAACTGGAGCAGGATGATGTATAACATGCCTACAAATGGAAAATATTAATCGAGCACCGGTTACACGTGCAGCAATATGACTTACGAATGAACTGCATGGGCACCATGATGATGTATCACAGGGGCATGATGACCTACTACAGCATGAGCTGGAGCAGGAGCCACCACGACGCCGGGAGCGGCAACAGCAAAAGCCAACACAGACAAAACCAATAGCTATTTGAAAGAGACAAAAAACAGAAAATCCCATTATTGCTGCTTCCATATTCTTACCAATCAAAGCGTTATTGCCATGGCGCCAAATTAGTTATTTGCCGTTATGGTTTTAGGTCCTGTGTGATCACACATACAGACACACACACACACTTACAAGCTTGAACATGATGATGCTAGTGATGGGTTTTTATTCCTTTTTTCTAGAGAGAGAGAGAGAGAGCGGGGTTACTAAAAGTGTTTGTCTAGTAAATGGAGTTGAAAATTTGTTTCGTTGATATGCTAGATTGGCAAATGATTTGCTACTGATGACAAACCTAAATTCCCAAATGCTTTTATACACGTCTGACAATTTGCCATTTTCTTTTGAGATTGAAAACGAAGCTGGTCAAGATGTGGACGGACATGTTAATCAAGTGGTAGTACCCACAATGCACAACCCGTCCTCCCTGCACATGCAGCAATTACAAGTGTTTAGAATTATTCTAAATTTGATGGTCGCCGCCGCCACCACCGATGTTTGTACTACCGGCCATTGATAGTAGCCTGCCTTTTGGATGGCGGACGACTTCGTTCGCCTCTCCAAATGGTCATTCAAGGAGACATCACGTCGCTGTCGTACACAATAAACGACCGGATCTTTCAAACAAAGTCAAATAACCGATGCCATAGTACAATCACTTCATGTATTTCATTCTGTCTCCCTCTCTATCTCTCTATCGTTTCACCCAATTGAAGTGAAAACAAAATCGAAGCGAAATGAGACGTTATGAGTTTGAACCGCACTAAATGCAAGTTCAATGTAATGTTTGTTAATTTTTGTTGTTGTCATCCGATGTGCTTATTGCAGTTTTTATGTGCATTCGGGTACACCGATGACGGCAACATTGTTCTTTTTTCGTTTATCGAAATGCTATTGAGCATGTTTTTGTAATAAAAATAAAAAAAGTAGCCTAATATCACATTACAGTTTCAAACTTGGCGCTAAAACCTTTTTTTACAAATGTTTCTCTTTTTTGTAGTTGTATTTTTTAAGCAATTTAAAATGCTCAAATAACTGTAATGGCTTTGTAGTTTTTGTTTCGAGTACAGGAAATATTGGAATAATGATACCGTTACAGATGTCTACATGACTGTCAAAAATCGAGTGAAGTGTGAGGCAAATAAAAGTTATGAAAATAATTAGAAAGTATTTTAATGTTTAACCAATTTACGAGGATATGGGGGAATTTATCAAAACTCACTGTTCGAAAATGTCTGTGTGATATTTTGGCCCAAATGTAATTTCTTCCCAACATATAAAAATTAGGAGGCAAGCAAAACTACATACGTATATCGACTGTCGATGTCGGTTATTATTGTATCCTATAAATAAAGTGTCTAATCGAACACCGAGAGAGGGAATATGTACGCACAGAAAAACCATATTTGGACATGGTTGCAGCATCCATTTAATGCTTATCTAGAGCATATAATTGCCGCGAAAACCATGTATTTTGTCTTTGTAAAAATAGTTTTCTTGCGGAGAAAAATGTATGGTGACAATAAGCATTTGAATGGTTCTCAAATGCCGCAAACATGTTCTATTATTTAAATGAGACCATTAAATGGTGGCGAAAATCATGTACAGTCTATTTTTTTACTTTTTTACAGGGAAAAAAGTATTTTTATAGGTTAAGTATAGACATGTCTAAGACCATTTACATTTTTTTCGTGACCATTTAGTTTTTTAACTTTTTTGCAGCGAAAAGAATTTTATAAAAACATTGAGCAGGTACACACGATTTCCATTTTGCGCGTCAGTCGTGTGTTGATTGTTTCTTGGAATGGACGGAGAATATGGATTTACTGTGTTTTGTGTTAATTTATTTATTCAGAAGTGGCACGTGGTTTTATGTGAAGCCAAAAAAGGAAAGTGTAATTGAAAAAATGTACCTGTTTTTTGTTCTGCATTTTGCTATATGGTATCATTTATTTTTATTTGCAGTCACATGATGTCTGCGTTTGTACATTTGATGGGCACGATGTAAATATGGAATATTTACTAATTGTTGAAATAAAATAGAGTGTGTAAAAATATATGATGTTTGCTTGAACGGCATTATAAATACAAATAAACAATGAATTAGTTTATAAATAAATAAAAACAAAGAAATAAAGTTAACTTTGTGTTTTCTTTTCTCAAGTATGACCATGTTCTTTTAACTAGAAGAAAAACATTTTAAATCGTGACCATTGTCTTTTCATTCAAACAAAATTCTTTTTATCAATATAATAACATTTTAGATGAGGACAATTATATTTTTCTTACAACCATATTCACTAACCAACATGGTTGCAGGTGGTCGCCGCAAAAATAGCTCCTATCATATTATTTTGCTCTTCGAATATGATTGTGACAATCATGTTTCTTCTCTGCGTGTGATCACCTCCTAAAGGAAATTGTTATTTTTGGACGGTGACCATGTTACATATTTTGTCGCTACCATTGTATTTTCTCGTACATTATTTAGTGAAATCGACAACCATTTTATGTTTGCCGAGAAAACAATAATTTTGCGGCAAAAATGTTCCAACCAAAAATAGCATTTTCCTCTAGGAGGTTATCATATTCCACCTCTGCGTATGTTATTTTGTCCCATACGTCACCGATATAGTTTGGTGTTAAAATTTCTCTAAAACTGTCCGATCAACTTTTTCGAATTTGTTTGCCAGTGGTATTTTCTGTTACTCTACTCAACTTGTAGTTTAATCAACGCATGGTTTTAAGCTGAAATCAAAACAACAATAAGTTAATTGATTTTTAAAAATTCAAATAAGCTTTTAAATGACAAAAAAAAAATAAGTGACGGATTTTATATACTACATACACTATATTTATTCCTAATTAATTCTGTTATTGATAAAATCATTTTTGTGGTTGAAGAAATTTCAATAAAAAATTAATTGCATCAATTAATTTCGTGATTAAAGCAGAAGAAGTTTTTCGTAAACTTCTCATAAATATTTAACAATGAACTACAGCGTGGTTAAAATAGTAATGATCTGGCGCTTAAGATGTTTTCTTTATTTTTAGTTCAGTTTTGCTTTTCGAGAAGGCTGCATTGCGTAAATGATACACTAAAACAAGAGTTTTCTTTTTGAGGAACGAAATTTTAAACAACGCAAAAAAGTATTAGTTAAAATCAAATGAAAAAGATGAGAGATAACTATTGTAACACTTATCATAAATTAGGGTTTGTGTGTTTAAAATTTTGTTCCGGCGGAACGTATTTTTTCTTTGTGTGTAGTTAAGCATCCGAAAATTTTCGTTAATCGTTAATTCGTTTATAATTTGGAATACAATTTAGTTCAAGTTTCACACGAGACAATTCATTTTTCCCATAACATAGTTTACTTCACTCAAAAAAAGTGAACCTTTATTTCACAAAAGCCAATTTAACTCTATTTTAGTTCGTAGAATTTTTACGTTTGGACAAAATTTCCTTTGCTCTAATAATTTTTGGCGAACGTGAGTTAAATGAACTAAAAAACGGGAAAAAATTATACAAAAACAAGTAAGGAAAGTCTAAAGTCGGACGGGGCCGACTATATTATACCCTTCACCACTTTGCACATCTAAATTTTCGATACCATATCACATCCGTCAAATGTGTTGGGTGCTATATATAAAGGTTTGTCCCAAATACAAACATTTAAATATCACTCGATTTGGACAGAATTTGATAGACTTTTACAAAATCTATAGACTCAAAATTTAAGTTGGCTAATGCACTAGGGTGGAACACAATTTTAGTAAAAAAAAATATGGGAAACATTTAAATCTGAAGCAATTTTAAGGAAACTTCGCAAAAGTTTATTTATGATTTATCGCTCGATATATATGTATTAGAGGTTTATGAAAATTTGATTAATTTTTACAACTTTTTGAGTAAGCAGTGGCGATTTAACAAGGAAAATGTTGGTATTTTGACCATTTTTGTCGAAATCAGAAAAACATATATATGGGAGCTATATCTAAATCTGAACCGATGTCAACCAAATTTGGCACGCATAGCTACAATACTAATTCTACTCCCTGTGCAAAATTTCAACTAAATCGGAGTTAAAAATTGGCCTCTGTGGTCATATTAGTGTAAATCGGGCGAAAGCTATATATGGGAGATATATCGAAATCTGAACCGATTTCAACCAAATTTGGCACGCATAGTTACAATGCTAATTCTACTCCCTATGCAAAATTTCAACAAAATCGAAGCAAAAAATTGGCCTCTATGGGAAAATGAGTGTAAATCGGGCGAAAGCTATATATGGGAGCTATATCTAAATCTGAACCGATTTGGCTGATATTTTGCAAGTTTTTCGAGACTCATAAATATTCGGATGTACGGAATTTGAGGAAGATCGGTTGATATACACGCCAATTATGATCAGATCGGTGAAAAATATATATGGCAGCTATATCTAAATCTGAACCGATTTTTTCCAAAATCAATAGGGATCGTCTTTGAGCCGAAACAGGACCCTATACCAAATTTTAGGACAATCGGACTAAAACTGCGAGCTGTACTTTGCACACAAAAATACATCAACAGACAGACGGACAGACAGACAGACAGACAGACATCGCTAAATCGACTCAGAATTTAATTCTAAGACGGTCGGTATACTAAACGATGGGTCTCAGACTTTTCCTTCTTGGCGTTACATACAAATGCACAAACTTATTATACCCTGTACCACGGTAGTGGTGAAGGGTATAATTAAGCATAAAGATTTTCTAAATTCGAACTTATCACGAAATAGTTCATTATTTCTTTAAATTTGTAAATTTTACTACAAATGTGTCCATTATAAACTTCGTATAGCACTAAAGACATTCTTGCAATTTTCTTCCTTCAAACTACAAAATTTTCTTTAACAAATGAAAACAAAAATTAATTATGTCTAATAAAATGTTGTTTTAAGTAACTGTATAAGGCCTTTGTAAGGCTCAGTTACATATGAAAATAAATAAATTAAATTAAATTAATTTTCTTGTATTTGTTGACAAATATTTACTTATTTTTTGATATCGGCGTGATGTCAGCGTTTGTAATACCGTTTAGTTAAAATTTTCTAAAAATTATCTAAATTTTCTAAAATTAAAATGTTCTTCCTTGTGGGTTCACTGTTTTTGCAGTGTACAATTTAGTTCAAGTGTCATTTTTTCCCATAGCATAGTTTACTTTTTCTTCTGCACTCAAAAAAAAAGTTTACTTGGATCCAAAGATTTTGACCTTCCCTTAGGGCTTTTGGTATTGATTCCGAGCCAAAGATGCGGCTTCTTTAAAATAAAGAAATTTTTTAGAGGTCTATCTCGCTTTCAATCTAGGACCAATAAAATTAAAATTTTGATACATATCTCATTTATCAAATTTGCATTCTCTTCTCGCAGTTTATTAATAAAGGTATTCACGCACAAACAAATGCCAGTTTAAAAATCCATATTGTAACGGATCCTTCAAAGTAAAAATGTTTAATTAATTCCAAAAAAAAATTAAATCAAAGACGCTAAATCCTCAAAATAAGTCTTAGCCTATATTTGAAGCGTTTTTACCTTAAATCTAAAGTTTCAATATTTCAGTTAATATAAGGACAATTTCTTTAAATCAAAAATGTGTTTCTTTTCTTTAAGGAAAATTAGCCTTAGTTCAAAGACATGCGACTTTAACGGGGGGACGCAAATTTACAGAATTTGTGTCCTAAATTTAATTTACAAAAATTTTTATTTTAATTAAAATTTCATTATTTTAAAGAAATTCGTCCTTAATATTTTTTCAATTTCGCATCCTAAAATTTAGGTTGCGTAATCTTTAATATCACGTAAATATTTTTTCAGTGTGTGTACTAAAAAAAACAGAACAGGAGAAATAAACTACTTAGGTTAGGTTAGGTGGCAGCCCGATATTTCAGACTCACTTAGACAATTCAGTCCATTGTGATACCACATTGGTGAACTTTGTTCTAATCGTAATGACTTTGAATTCCATTTACTCCTCATAAAATAAAAAATTAACTAAAAAACATTGGCGTCAAATGACGAACATATCAACCACGCCGCAATTCTTTCTGGAACTGTACGAAGATTTTTTTCCCTTTAAGTTCATATTGTCATTGGGGTAAGAAAATTGAACTAAAATAAACTATGTTTTTTATGTAGTAACATAGCACGTAAAATCCGCTTGCCGTTGTACGCAGACGCAATGCTCTTTTACACCCAGAAAAAAGTGACCCCTTCTTTAAGTTAAAATGAACTCATTGTGAAGAAAGTCGAACTTCGTATAGCGCCAAAGACATTTTTATTTGTTTGAACGATGTGATTTTCATAGAAATTAGGTAGAATGCATTCCATATATTAGTTAACATTTTCCTACACGCAAAAAAATAATTCTTTCCTCCCAAACGAAATTTTAGACAAACAAAGTTCGTTTCTCATTTGCTTTTCGCTGTAAGGAAGTGTATTTGGAAGAAAAGTATATACTTTTTGTGATAAACGTTTATTCTTTTACAGGATGTAAAAACAATTTCATAAAGACTAGCTCAAAAAAAAAAACAATGTTTTCTTGCTAATTGCATTGTCCCTCATATCTTTCTCACATCCACGAGAATTTTTAGTTCTTAACACCTTTTCCTGTAATACCAACAATGTAGAAGAAATTATACGATTTTATAAATTTTTAAAATTTTTTTTACCTTTCGCCTGGACGGAGAATCGAACCGCGGACCATGCACATTGTAAGCCAACACACTAACCACTGAGCTATGTACCTGTTATGGTCATCAATAGATAAATATCCATATAAGTTATATTTATATAGCATAGCTTGCGGCGCCCACGAACCGAATAAACAAAGTTTATTTAACAGAAACAAACATTTAGTTTGGCACCGTGGAGCAGTGGTAGCTACGTCCGACTCTCATGCCAAGGGTCGTGGGTTCGATCCCTGCTTCGGCCAAAGTTTTTTTTTTTTTTTGCTTTTGTTTTTTTTTACATATATTCCAGATATATTCGGAAGATTCCGAAAAAATGTTCAACATTACATTGTACTATATTAAATTTTGAACTGTAAAATGTGTCTTATTAAAGACCTAAAGTCAGAAAAGAACAGTGTTTGATATAAACGAAATGGACTGTGTTGTTATTTCAAAAATAACTTTTTTTATTGAAAAAATAAAAATTTTGTAACAAACGAATTTTTTTGGTGATAAAAGTTTAAAATTTTCGAAGCAATTCAAAAAACTCTAACAAAAGAAAAACGTTTTCGGTACACGTTTTCCAAACGTTTTTTTTCTTTGCGTGTACATTTATGTACCACTATACTACAGAATGAAAAAATTTAACTGAATTGAATTCATATATGAAATGATTTTATTGAACTTTTTTCATTCATTTGGACAAATCTTACATATTTGTTGTAAACCTTTTACTTCAAAATTAGAACTGCTTATATTCGTTTTTAAATACAATTTTATTTATTTATATAGCCAATTTTTTCATCAATAAAAGACATGTTTTATTAATATATTAAATATATTTATTAAGAATCAACAGCACCGAAATATTAGTTTATTATTCCTCTATTTCCAATTTCCATGTAATATTATCAACTGTAAAACGTAATTTTTTTCTTCTTGTTGTACCTTTTACTTTTAATAAGTTGCTGCCTAACGATTTTGTCCTCATTTTATAATTTCAATGCCTACAAATATATAAAATCATAAACCAACTTTTTTCACAAAAGGTTGAATGTTACCTGATAAATGAAGGGGTTGTTATTCTTTTGGTGTTTTCTTTATTGTTTGTTATTTATGTTTAATAATTTTCAAAAAACGAAAATGGTTCTCACCAATTTAAAATAACAAATATCTTATATATTTATTTTATTTGTTATTTATTATATTATTTTACTATATTATTTTTTAACAATCTCTCCGTATACCATAATAACGCGACTCCAACTAAAAAACAACCCACGCGCAAACATATCGATTACACCGATGACAGGTATCGATTACAGGTAGACAAAAGAGATACAGAGATGGTCTGTATCAAACTTTTTTAGGTTTGCGACTGTCGCAAAGTTGTAAACGTCGTAAACGTCGTAAACGTCACATACGCGTCGAAAATGTAGAAAAAGTAACAAAAGTCGCAAACTGAAAATACTTTAGTCGCGTCAGCTAGGCAGCGAATTCGATGATATCCAAGACGATGGTATGTGTGAAGAAGTTTCAATTCTTAGGAGTGTTCGCAATTTTCGGTTTTAGTCCACACATTTTCCCTATTGCCTTTTGCACGAGTACAGGGTAACCGTGGATTTTCTCATCCTTTCTCAGCTTTAAGTTCAGTCTCCTGTCCAATATAACCCCAAGGTATTTTGCACACTCACCAACGGGAATTTCGATACCACCTAAGAAAATAGGCTTGACCATGGGAAAACTTTCACAAATTTCTGCAGAAACTCACAGCGAATGCTGTCAAACTAAATTAAAAAATGTTCAGGATTTCTTCTATTCAAAATTAGGTTTTCTAGAGTAGGTTTACGACTTTTGCGACATACGTATTATACCGTCGCAAATGTATGTCGCAAAAGTCACATTTTGTGACAGGCCAACCCTGAAGAGATATAGGAAAATTTCCTATTTTCTAACAAGTATGTTTCCTTGAGTTTTGAAAGGATTGAATACTTCCTAGTACGAATGAACTAAAATATTTTTCTATGACAAGTGTTATTCGTATGTATGATAAGCTTTCTATAATAAAGGAAGTCAGAATTATCATTTTATAAGAAATTTTATTAAAATTGAGGAAACTTGGTTTTAGTATGGTTTTTGTTTAGTTTTACGAATGCTTTGTTATAAGTGAATAAAATTTTCTTGTTCAGTAGTAAATTCTTATACCCAGCGAAGAAAACAGTATTAGTAAAATTCCATGCCTTATTCTAGTTAATGAACTGCTTTCAGTTTAGGAGTTTTTTGCTGAAACAAGTAAATTTTATTATTTAACACAAAAATTTAACTTAATAGAAATAAAATGGCTAAACTAAATAGATGAACATTTTTTCCTTTAGTTTCGAAGACACTTTTTTCTGGGTGTAGAATCAAATAAGTCCACTTTTCGCAAAAATCGAATTTCCGACTATTTAAAACTGGTTAACTAAACAAATTCATATTAATCACATATATATCTTCATATGTATCCCTCTTGAAATCAATTACATCGTCTACAGATATGCTCAGAATTACCATAGAAATATGTGCATCATATTCTCTTTATATCGATTTTTCAACATTTTCATTAAAAATCGATCAGTCGGTTTTCCAAAATATCAAAAATCGATTAGTCGAAAAGTCGATTTTGGAATTTTGTATCATTAGTACATCATATGAATTATTAAATCACTTCAATTATCATGTAGTCATAGTTAAGGTAAACTTCATATCACTACAACACTACAGCATATATACAATAAAGATATAAATGTATAAGCCTGTACATATATGCATATTTTAATTTCTATACTAATATATCTTATTTTACAATTTTCCATCTATGTTAAATTTGTACATGCTAATTTATCACAATTATTGCAAAGTTGATAAAAACATGCAAAACTAAGTTGTTGTTTAAATAAAACGCGAAATAGTTCTACAACACTTTTCGAAATTTAGATCCAATGAAATTGAATTGCTTCATTTTCGTACATGAACAATTTTAACATCAAATCCAACTATATATAAGAATAGATATAAAAATAGTGAGATCTGATCAAATCTAATTCCATAGTAATTAGCTATGATTAGATCTTACCATTTTTCGGATATATTTTCTCATCTAATCGTATCAAATTGGATCTCCCAATTTTTACGCGGGAAAGCATTTTTTGCAGTGTACTCTAATCTTCTTACAATCTCCACATTTGTGTTTGTTGCTCTCTTTTGTCATTTAAGTTAAATGTTTAATTGCTTACATGTCCATCTATGGAAACTTGCGAAAGTCTACTTCCACTAGGCTGGACAATTTTATCTATTCAGATTTGTTGTTGTTTCTTTTTTCAATGGCAGAAACAAGATCAAGTTCACAGAACAAGTTAAACTCCTTGACCAAGGTTGTGGTTTTTGTGGGCTTGTCGGAGATTTTTGTCAAATTAAAAAACTATTTCAATTTATCGCAGAAGAGAATGTAGGCATTTTTTTTTAATAAAAATTAGATTTAAATAAAAATTAGATTTGCTTAATTCAAATTGGTTGGCTCTATGTAAGGCATACATGAAAGTGTATATTGAAATGGTTCATACGCATTTCCAGTAACATTTTAAATCGCCCTCAAAGAAATGTATATAAGTGGAATGATTTAAGAAAGACAAAGACAGAATTTTCAAAAGAAAAATTGTTTGATATTGAATTTCTTGCCAATTTCCCCTCAGAAATATGTCTCTTTTTTATTACAATTTATATAAATATTTAGCTTTATCTCATTAGCGATCCTCTTTGTAAGAGAATTACCCTATATATGAACTAAAATGCTGTACTCTCAGTTACTTTTTAATCGTATTGCAATTGCTCGTAATGGACACGAAATTTTCTTGACTGGCATGACTCACGAGTGAATTAAATTAATACGAGGGCAGTTCGGAAACTTCTTAGCCTAGCACAAAAAGCGCGGTATAAACAGAAAATAGTTAAGTGTTTTGGAAACTTCCATCTCTGGTATGAACACATGTTAAATTTTGTTTCGATCTGGCAACTCCTTCATATAGAAACAGGTGTTCTAAAAAGACGCATCCGCAATTTTTATACCCTGCTCCACACTGTGGAACAGGGTATTATAAGTTAGTGCATATGTTTGCAACACCCAGAAGGAGACGAGATAGACACATGGTGTCTTTGGCAAAAATGCTCAGGGTGGGCTCCTGAGTCGATATAGCCATGTACGTCTGTCCGTCTGTCCGTGAACACATTTTTGTAATCAAAGTCTAGGTCGCAGTTTTAGTCCAATCGACTTCAAATTTGGCACAAGTATGTGTTTTGGCTCAGAATAGATCCCTATTGATTTTGGAACAAATCGGTTCAGATTTAGATATAGCTCCCATATATATATTTCGCCCGATATGGACTTATATGGCCCCAGAAGCCAGAGTTTTACCCTAATTTACTTAAAATTTTGCACAAGAAGAACAATTAGTACTATAGTCAAGTGTGCCAAATTTTATTGAAATCGGTTCAGATTTATATATAGCTCCCATATATATCTTTCGCCCGATATGGACTAATACGGTCCCAGAAGCCAGAGTTTTACCCCAATTTGGTTGAAATTTTGCACAGAGAGTAGAATTAGCATTTTGCACAGGGAGTAGAATTAGCATTATAGCTATGCGTGCCAAATTTGGTTGAAATCGGTTCAGATTTAGATATATCTCCCATATATAGCTTTCGCCCGATTCACACTCATATGACCACAGAGGCCAATTTTTAACTCCGATTTAGTTGAATTTTGCACAGGGAGTAGAATAAGCATTGTTGCTATGCGTGCCAAATTTAGTTGAAATCGGTTCAGATTTTGATATAGCTCCCATATAAAGGGTGATTCTTTTGAGGTTAGGATTTTCATGCATTAGTATTTGACAGATCACGTGGGATTTCAGACATGGTGTCAAAGAGAAAGATGCTCAGTATGCTTTGACATTTCATCATGAATAGACTTACTAACGAGCCACAACGTCGAATTTTCAGTGAATGGGCCCTAGAAAAGTTGGCAGAAAATCCGCTTTTTTATCGACAAATTTTGTTCAGCGATGAGGCTCATTTCTGGTTGAATGGCTACGTAAATAAGCAAAATTGCCGCATTTGGAGTGAAGAGCAACCAGAAGCCGTTCAAGAACTGCCCATGCATCCCGAAAAATGCACTGTTTGGTGTGGTTTGTACGCTGGTGGAATCATTGGACCGTATTTTTTCAAAGATGCTGTTGGACGCAACGTTACGGTGAATGGCGATCGCTATCGTTCGATGCTAACAAACTTTTTGTTGCCAAAAATGGAAGAACTGAACTTGGTTGACATGTGGTTTCAACAAGATGGCGCTACATGCCACACAGCTCGCGATTCTATGGCCATTTTGAGGGAAAACTTCGGAGAACAATTCATCTCAAGAAATGGACCGGTAAGTTGGCCACCAAGATCATGCGATTTGACGCCTTTAGACTATTTTTTGTGGGGCTACGTCAAGTCTAAAGTCTACAGAAATAAGCCAGCAACTATTCCAGCTTTGGAAGACAACATTTCCGAAGAAATTCGGGCTATTCCGGCCGAAATGCTCGAAAAAGTTGCCCAAAATTGGACTTTCCGAATGGACCACCTAAGACGCAGCCGCGGTCAACATTTAAATGAAATTATCTTCAAAAAGTAAATGTCATGGACCAATCTAACGTTTCAAATAAAGAACCGATGAGATTTTGCAAATTTTATGCGTTTTTTTTTAAAAAAAAGTTATCAAGCTCTTAACAAATCACCCTTTATATGTTTTTCTGATTTCGACAAAAATGGTCAAAATACCAACATTTTCCTTGTAAAATCGCCACTCCTTAGTCGAAAAGTTGTAGAAATGACTCTAATTTTCCTATACTTCTAATACATATATATCGAGCGATAAATCATAAATAAACTTTTTCGAGGTTTACTTAAAATTGCTTCAGATTTAAACGTTTGGGGAGCCACCGTGGTGCAATGGTTAGCATGCCCGCCTTGCATACACAAGGTCGTGGGTTCGATTCCTGCTACGACCGAACACCAAAAAGTTTTTCAGCGGTGGATTATCCCACCTCAGTAATGCTGGTGACATTTCTGAGGGTTTCAAAACTTCTCTAAGTGGTTTCACTGCAATGTGGAAAGCCGTTCGGACTCGGCTATAAAAAGGAGGTCCCTTGTCATTGAGCTTAACATGGAATCGGGCAGCACTCAGTGATAGGAGAGAAGTTCACCACTGTGGTATCACAATGGACTGAATAGTCTAAGTGAGCCCGATACACATAACCTAACCTAACCTAAACGTTTCCCATATTTTTTTACTAACATTGTGTTCCACCCTAGTGCATTAGCCGACTTAAATTTAGAGTCTATAGATTTTGTAGAAGTCTATCAAATTCTTCCAGATCGAGTGATATTTAAATGTATGTATTTGGGACAAACCTTTATATATAGCGCCCAACACATTTGACGGATGTGATATGGTATCGAAAATTTAGATCCACAAAGTGGTGCAGGGTATAAAATAGTCGGCCCCGCCCACTTTAGACTTTCCTTACTTGTTTTACAATGGAAAAGTTAGAAATGCGTGCTGTCATTTACATAAAAAAGATTTATCGGGACAAGAAATTCATAATGATATGGTGAATGTGGTAGGTAAAAGTGCTCATTCATATGTAACAGTAAAAAATTGGATTGCTGAATTTAAACGTGGTCGTACAATCATTGTGGAACCACGTAGTGGACGTCCAAAAACAGCAACAACAACAGAAATTGTAGCCAAAGTGCATGATATGGTATTAAATGATCGACGAATAAAAGTGCGTGAAATTGTTAATATCATGGGCATCTCAAATGATCGAGTCCATTTAATTTTGCATGAAGAACTACAGATGAAAAAGCTTTCTGCCGCATTTGTTAACAGTCGATCTAAAACGCATAAGAATGAACATTTCTCAAGCTTGTTTGGATCGTTTTAAGCGAAATAAAATGGATTTTAAGCGTCGTTTCATAACCGTTGATGAGACATGGATCCACTACCATACTCCAGAGACAAACGAACAATCCAAACAATGGACTGAAGCTGGAGGAAGTGCCCCAAAGAAGGCAGAAACAATTCAATCGGCTGGTAAGATTATGGCAACGTTTTTTTTGGGACTTCAAAGGTATTTTATTGATTGACTATCTGCAAAAGGGTAAAACAATAAATTCAGGGTACTATTGCAACCTTTTGGATCAATTAAATGTACAAATTCGAGAAAAACGTCCTGGCTTACAACACCAAAAAATAATTTTTCATCAAGACAATGCACCAGCGCACAAGAGTGTTTTAACAATGGCTAAAATCAACGAATTAAAGTACGAGTTGCTTGACCAGCCACCTTATTCTCCTGATTTAACTCCCAGTGACTTTTACTTGTTCCCAAATCTAAAAAAAATCCTTGCTGGCAAGCATATACCTCAAATGAAGATGCAATTACAGTTGTAAACCACTATTTTGAAGACCTTGAGGAAAACTATGTTAATCAAGGGATAGAATTGCTAGAAAAGCGTTGGACTAAGTGTATTGAAGTTTCAGGAGATTATATTGAAAAATAAAAATATTTTTGAAAAACTAATTCACTTTCATTGATAGGCTAAGAAGTTTCCGAACCGCCCTCGTATGTGGGAGCTATAACTAAATCTTAACCGATTTCTTGGCAGACACAGTTGGAATGGTAATTCCACTCTCTGTGCAATATTTCACGTAAATCGAGGTAAAGCTATGGCCCTATGGTCATATGAATGCAAATCGGGCGAATTATATATATATATTTATATGGGAGCTATATCTAAATCCAAACCGATTTCTTCCCAATTATAGTGTTTTATTCTGACCCAAAACACATACATGTGCCATATTTGAAGTCGATTGAACTAAAACTGCCACCTAGACATTGATCACAAAAATGTGTTCACAGACAGACTGAGAGGGACATGGCTAGATCGACTCAGGGCCAGCCATGAGCATTATTCAACAGTGTGGCACAGGGTATAAAAATGTTCTCAAATGTTCTGCAGTGTGAAATTTGTAACCAAATTTGTATTCGAAGTTTCTATCAATCTGTGTAGCTACCCAAGCTAATGTCTAAGCTCAACCATTGCCAATAACTCACCTGAGCTCATTGATGATTTACGATGTGGCGAAAGATATTGGCATACAAATACGACTAATAAGACTGAACATCATTCAAAGTAAACATGTAGGTCATTTTGACAATGCCACATTATTACATTTACGAAAACATTAGTACCCATGATAGGCAGAAAGAAGGGATATGATCACCCCAAACATGATTCAAGACATAGTTTTATATTGTTATGTTCACTATACATTGAACATTTAATGCTTGCCGAATGCTGAGAAATTAACATAATTGCGACAAAAATGTTCCCCATCCTAAAATAATAGTTTTCTCTTGAAACATGTTTAGGGAGATTATAGTTCTTCTCTGCAAAGTTGAACACGATTTATCTTTCTTTCAATGTTGCTTACTCACTTTACTTATGCTAATTCCCAATCGTCATATCTCTTACTAGACTTGTCGAAACTTCTCTATAATTAGTTCCAAGCACTGTGTGGAATTCACTCATTGATACACAGAAAAAATTTCACGAAAATTTTTCCAATTAAAATCTTAATTGAGTTTAAAAAATATTCAATTAAAAATTAATTTGATTCAACAAATTTTTTAATTGAAACAAAATTCAAAATGATTGAATCAGAAACAAAAATTTTGTGTGTATGAGAAATGCTCTGCTTTTTCTCTATGGGTCATTTGTGCGAAATATATGTATAAACTAAATTTAAGTTATATTGCCTCATATATGTCGTAGTTCTCAACAAAATATTAAAAAATACATTTTTATGTTTAAATTTTTTACAGATTCATCGCCATATGGTGGCCGCTGCGACAATTATCAAAGAGTCGTGCTCGCTTTATGATTTTATGTATTTGGATAATTGCATTTGGTACCACTATACCGTGGGCTCTTTACTTCGATTTAGTACCTGCCGCAGAAGCTTTCCCAGCCGCTCCGGATATGTATCTGTGTCAAGAGGTCTGGCCACCCGGAACCAGTGGCAATCTGTATTTTCTGCTAGCGCATCTCTTAGCCTGCTATGTACTGCCCATGGTATTGATAACCTTGTGCTATGTCCTAATATGGATAAAAGTGTCAACGCGATCCATACCTGGCGATACCAAGGATGCCCAAATGGATCGCATGCAACAAAAGTCCAAAGTGAAGGTTATCAAAATGTTGGTGGCCGTGGTCATATTGTTTGTGTTATCCTGGTTGCCGCTCTATGTAATATTTGCTCGTATCAAATTTGGTAAGTCCCAGAACAAACAATCAGCTCATCATCTCTGATTTACCTGGCCAAAAGTGCAGAGCAAACTCTGTGGTCAAATATTTGTTGTTGTTGTTGTTAGTTCAATTGTTATTAGTTGGTGAGGGTAAAGGACGAGTATTTGTACCGAATCGTCCTTGCCTCGACTATTCTCCTTTTTAAAAGCTGCATTTCCACTACTCTTCTCAGATAGCTCTATGAAGGTTAAAGTGAATTAATTCTTTTTGGCTTTACATACCTCCAAAAGCTCAAAGTGACATCGAACAATCCATCCCACCCAGTCACCTTGTATAAGCCTATCTCTTGAACTACAAATGAGATGAGTTCGTGGGTGGGTAGGTGCTTGCCAGGGTGTGTGTTTTGCCGAGTTATTTTCATTCGCACATCAATGTTTGGTCACCCAAACAAACTCCCACTAGAATGGCCTTCGTAAGCACTCGAAAAACGGTGCCAGGGCATTTCATTTTTCGAGGTAAAATGCATGTTATGTGGATAATTCCGTGGATACATGTTTTTTCGCTCATATGAGGAGCCACCACTGGGCGACAGGAGCAATGTCCGATTTGTAAACAAAGGGTTATGAGATCAATATCATACACTGCCATAGACCAACAACTTCAGAGTCAGAGGATACCAGGATGCATTGTCTAACTGTCATGCAAAAAATGGTTCATATCGGTCGACAACTATATATAGTCCCCACATAAACCGATCCCCAAGTGACTTCTTGAGCCTTTCAATTTGCATCTGGTTGGAATTTGGCAAGTGATACCAGGGTAGGTTAGGTTAGTTGTAGCGACAACCCGATAATTCAGGCTCCATTAGACTATTCGGAGAGCCACCGTGGTGCAATGGTTAACATGCCCGCCTTGCATTCATAGGGTCATGGTCATGGCCAGTTTCGACCAAACACCAAAAAGTTTTTCTGCGGTGTATTATCCCACCTCAGTAATGCTGGTGACATTTTTGAGGTGGGATAGGCTGGTTATGCAAAAATTGGTTCTTATCGGTCCACCCCATGACCAAGCACTCATGATTCATTTAATTTTAAATAGGCTAAGTGGTACTGCAACAACAAACATTCACCCATGTAATTTATATTTATCGGGATTCAGAAAATATAAGTAATCCTGAGAATCCTAATAGTGTATAGGAGAAGTAGAATATTTGTGAGACTTGCACTATGCCTTTGCGATAGACGTAATGTGACATTAAAGCAAAAAATCGAGTACCATTTACATTCCGTAGCATGAATCCTGTTCTAATCTAAACTGGTCTTTCGTTAATATGAACAATCAATCACTCGCAATTCACGACATAATTTTCATTATTTTACACACTCCAAACACATGCATAGTATTGCGAAAATGTCAAATGCCAATGTCACATCCACACATCCGCTTAACGAGAAGGCTGCTATTCATTTACCTCTTCATTTTCGGATAAGTACCTTGACCATATACCATCATTTGGCCTTCAACTTAGCGCTTCATTTTTGTTGAGTGTATTCTGAAAACGAATGCTCATATACCCCGTACTTCTCTCTCTACTCTACTCTTCTCTTTGATTTCTGATTCTCTGTTTGTGGATTAAATTTTCAATGTCAATCCCATACAAATACTCGCACATACTAACAAATCTCTTCATATACACAAACAACACTCGCAAACATAGGTGGAGAAATTTCCATAGAGGAGAGCGAAATATTGAACAAGGTTACCCCTTTCGCTCAGTGGCTGGGCTCCTCCAACTCTTGCATCAATCCTATACTCTATGCATTCTTCAACAAAAAGTACCGACGAGGTTTTGCCGCCATCATCAAGTCACGGTCCTGTTGTGGCCGCTTAAGGTGAGTGAGCATGGAACATTTTCAAGTGGAATGCACACTTACACAAACAAACCGTTCGAGGTCATCTCACTAATCTGTATCTTCATACGTTTTGTTTTTTTGCATCCTTACAGATACTATGAGAATGTGGCAATAGCATCATCGACTACGAGTACAAGCCGCCGTAAGTCATCACATTATCAAAATGGTTCCCGTAAAAGTCCCAGCAGCCCCGGTTTACGAAAAACTAATGCCGTTTCATATATTTATGAGCACAACTCCTTGCGCCGCCATAATTTAATGTGCAAACAGGATAGTAATCTGTCACAGCAAATGCTTTTGAAACAAGACTCACATGGATCACGACAATATCTAGTAAAGCAAGAAAGTGCTTCAAGTGATGGCTCGCGACGTCTTCTATGCCAGCAGGATAGTACACCCAGAAAAAAGTGCCTTCGAAACTAAAGGAAAAATTTTTCATCAATATAGTTTATCCATTTTATTTCCATTAAGGTAAATTTTTGTGAAAAATAATAAAATTTACTCGTTTCAGTAAAAAAATCCTAAACTGTAAGCAGTTAGGAATAGTTCATTAACTAGAATAAGGCATGGAATTTTACTCATACTATTTTCTTCGCTGGGTATAAGAATTTACTACTGAAAAAGAAAATTTTATTCACCGATAACAAAGCATTCATAAAAATAAACAAAAACCGAACTAAAACCAAGTTTCCTCAAAATTAGTAAAATTTCTTATAAAATGATAATTGCGACTTCCTTTATAATAGAAAGTTTTTCATACATACGAACAACACTTGGCATAGAAAAATATTTTAGTTCATTCGTACTAAGAAGTATGCAATCCTTTCAAAACTTAAGGAAACACACTTGTTAGAATATAGGAAATGTTCCTAAATTTCTATTGTCTACCTGTAATCGATACCTGTCATCGTAATCGATGTGTTTGCGCGTGGGTGTAATCGATATATTTGCGCGTCGGTTGTTTTTTTAGTTGGAATCGCGTTGTTTTGGTATACGGAGAGATTGTTAAAAAATAATATGGTAAAATAATATAATAAATAACAAATAAAATATATAAAATATTTGTTATTTTAAATTAGTGAGAAAAATTTTCGTTTTTTTAAATAAATCTATCAATGTTCGTGATAGTGTATAAAGAAAGAAAACACCAGCAGAATAACAACCCTTTCATTTGTCTTCATTTTGGAATCTTCAATTATCAGGTAATATTCAGTGACGCTAACCTTTTGCAACAAAAATGTTTTATGATTTTTTATATTTGTAGGTATTGAAATTGTAAAAGGAGGGCAAAATCGTTAGGCAGCAACTTATTAAAAGTGAAAAGTACAAGAAGAAGAAAAAGTGCGTTTTACAGTTGATAATATCACACGGAAATTGGAAATAGTGGAATAATAAACTAATATTTCAAAGAGATTCGATGCTGTTGATTCTTAATAAATATATTCAATATATTAATAAAACATGTTTTTTATTGAAGATAAAATTGCTTATAGAAATAAATAAAATTGTATTTAAAAACGAAGGTAAGCAGTTCTAATTATGAAGTAAAAGTTTTACCACAAATGTGTAAGATTTGTCGAAATGAATGAAAAAATTTCAATAAAATCATTCCATATATGAATTCAAATTAGTTAAATTTTTTCATTCTGTAGTATAGTGGTATATAAATATAGGAAAATGTTAACTAATATATGGAATGCATTATTCCTAATTTCTACGAAAATCACATCGTTCAAACAAATAAAAATGTCTTTGGCGCTATACGAAGTTCAACTTTCTTCACAATGAGTTCATTTTAACTTAAAGAAGGGGTCACTTTTTTCTGGGTGTAATGGCTCAAAGGTTTCACTCTCGAAACAGGATTCTGTGGTATCGTACTACTTGGAGAATAAACGTGCTGGTCACAATTTTCAGGATTCTTTTGCCACCCAGGATTCCATATCAATCGATTCTCGACGCAATACTATTTCCCGTGGTCCAGATAATAACAGCACTGGCATTAATTCTCCCGTTGTAGGCTCACTACTGGAACACAAGAGGCAAAAATTTGTGAAGCAGGATTCGGTCATATCATTTGTAGATCAGAGACCAGGTAAGAAATTTTATGTTAAGCTCCAGTTTAAGTTAATTAAATCTGCTAATAAAGGAAGCAATTACTGGAAGCAATCACAGATTGCTGAAATAGTTCTAAAATATATTTCAGTCTTACTTTTAGTTCTTGAACCGTTATAACCTACAAAATTTCAGAATTGGTGTTCGCTAGACCACGAAGTACAAAATAAAAACAGCAGACACCGAATGCAGTTTTTAGTAGACCTTTATATATGAGTGTGTGCACTACGGCGGCATTTAATGCAACTGATGTGCGTGAATGGATTTTTCAAAAACATACGTTGTTTGTGAATGCACTGAAAAACATATTTATGCGGTATTAAAGACTACGCAACCTATATTTTAGGATGCGCAATTTTCAAAATAGTAAGAGCAAATTTCTTTAAAATAATGAAATTTTAATTAAAAGAAAGTTTACGATCTTTATTTCATTTTTTTTTTTATTAAATTTAGGATACAAATTTTGAATATTTGCGTCCCTCCATTAAAGTCGTATGTCTTTGAAACCAACCCACGTTAATAAAAACAAGTATATAAAGCAGTAAGATCGGCCGGGCCGAATTTTAAATACCCACCACCATGAATCAAATATTATAGTTTCCTGTGAATATTTCAGGGGGATTTGATGACAAGCAGATCAGTTCAACCAGTACACTTCCCGAAGATAAATTCAAAGATTTTACCTATGAAGACTAGATCAGATTCTGGATTTATAAGAACCATATTTGTTTGAGTTTTAGAGGAATCATAAACATCGTGTGCAAGTGTGCAAGAAAACGATGAAATAACGCCTTGATTTAATATCTAACATCTGTAGATTTTTACCCCCATTATTTAAATGATTACCAGAAGTAAAATCTGGAAACTATAATTCAGTTTCAAGCAATTTTCATTATCAGTGCAATTTCATGCAAATTTGAAAAAACTATGGTTTCCAAAAGCCCAAGAAGTAAAATCGGGAGATCGGTCTATTTGGGAGATAAACCAAAATATGGACCACTACGCGCCATTTTCGGCTCTCATATTTAAGGTCCTAAAATACCTCTAGATTTCTCATTTCAGGCAAATTCGATAAAAACTACGGATTCTAGAAGCCTAAAAAATAAAATCATTTCTTGCACAGCTATTTATATTCCTAAAAACCTCCAGATTTTCGATTTCAGCCAAAGTGGACAACAATTACGGTTTCTAGAAGCCCAAAAAGTAATATCGGGGGACCGGTCTATCTGATGGCTATATCAAAACATGGACCTATACTCACCAATTTCGGCATACCTTTTTATGGTCCTAAAATACCTCTAGATTTCCGATTTGAGGCAAGTTGGATAAAAACTACGGTTTCTATAAGCCCAAGAATAAAATCTGGAGATCGGTCTATATGGGGTCTATATAAAAACATGGTCCGATACTCATCATTTTCAGCACACCTCTTTAGGGTTTTAAAATACCTCTTGATTTCTAATTTCAGGCAAATTGGATAAAAACTACAGATTTTAGACGCCCAAGAAGTAAAAACTGGGGGCTATACCAAAACATGGACCGATACTCACCATTTTCGGCACATCTCTTTATTGTTCTAAAATACCTCTAGATTTCCAATTTTAGGCAAATTGGATAAAAACTACGGATTCTATAAGCCCAAGACCCCATATCGGGAGATCGGTCTATATGGGGGATATACCAAAACCTGGACCGATACTCACCATTTTTAGCACACCTCTTTATGGTCCTAAAATACCTCTAGATTTCAAATTTCAACCAAATTGGATAATAACTACGGATTCTAGAAGCCCAAGAAGTAAAATCGGGAAATCGGTCTATATGGGGACTATACCTAAACATGAACCGATAGTCACCATTTTTGGCACACCTCTTTATGGTGCTAAAATACCTCTAGATTTCCAATTTCAGGCGAATTGAATAGAAACTATCGATTCTAGAAGCCCTAGAAACATAATCGGGAGATCGGTCTATATGGGGGCTATACCAAAACATGGACCGATACTCACCATTTTTGACACAACTCTTTGTGGTCATAAAATACGTCTAGATTTCCAATTTCAGCAAATTGGATAAAAACTAAGGTTTTTATAAGCCCAAGACCCCAAATCGGGAGGTCGGTTTATATGGGGGCTTTATCAAAACTTGGACCAATATAACCCATCTTCGAACTTGACCTGCCTGCAGACAAAAAACGAGTTTGTGCGAAATTTCAGCACGATTGCTTTATTATTGAAGACTGTAGTGTGATTACAACAGACAGACAGCCAGACAGACAGACGGACAGACGGACATGGCTATATCGTCTTAGAATTTCTCCCTGATCAAGAATATATATACTTTATATAGTCGGAAATCGATATTTCGATGTGTTACAAACGGAATGACAAACTTATTATACCCCCGTCACCATTCTATGGTGGTGGGTATAAAAACGCGCTGACGATCAACTACACGCTCATAATTTCAGTCATGCGTATGTATTATTTTCAATCATATTCAAGATTCTAATCATGATCATCGTTCTTCCAATGTCCATAATTCGATGGTTCGCTGGTCATCCCCATATTACCTTTATTATTTTTGTACTTTTACTCATTCCTGGCTCCCAAATGAGTTACGAAACTCCTCCATAGCGAGGACAAAGGAGAATTGTAGTAAGTCGCGAGCGATGAGTTACGTAAATTGTCGAATTACAAAAAGTGTCGGGAGCTACGAGTATATTTGTGAACGTGAGTTTTTATTATTTTGTTCACGTATGGACACGTGAGAGAACATTGAACATTACGGAAAATTACTTAAAGGATATTTGGGATGATCAATAGTAATTCTTTTTATTATTCCTCATTCCAGAACCTCGACGTCATCAATTGGTTAAACAGGACTCCGTTATATCATTTGCCGATCAGAGACGTGGTCTCTTAAATAAACAGGACTCCATTGTGGGATGCTCTAGCCGGTCTGGAGATGGGATGGGACACCATGTGTCGATCCTAAAGAAAACCGATTCACAACTTAGCAGCGGTAGTTTTAGCTCGCCCAGGCGTAACATAGACATATATGAATAAACGTCAACGCCTACGAATATCTACGAAATCTAACGAAGTAGTCTACAACTACCATACTCTCATACAACTCCAAGAAGAAATCAAAAACAAAAACAAGATCTTAGAGTAGCACACACACTCACCATACACACAGTTATGAAAAGCACACCAACATATCCCTAAATGTCAGGCAATATAGTAAACGATGCAATGCTCTTATGCATCTATGCATAGGGTTAGTAAAAAAGAAGCAACAAATTAAACTAATCTAAGGAGTGACGATGAACCATCAAAATCCCAAGCCCCCACATAAGAAAACAAGCAAATTGTATGATTTTGTTTATTCTTTAAGACGATTTTACAGATATCCCATAATAATGGTGATATTGATTTTGGTAATGATTAAACTTAAAATGTTCTATTTCTTATTCATTATGTATTACCTTCTTCTATTAACTATTTTGAAGACTTCAATGGGAATGTTAGGGGGTTAAAGAAATATTTTTTTTTTTAAATAACCGAAATGTTTTACAAAACATAAAAAACAAGCAGATGTAGGACTACTGTACTCAAAAAAAAAACAAACTACAAAAAAAGAAACAAATAAAAAAAATAATTACAAACTCTAATACAAAGAAAGTAATGTTAACTGTTTTCTAGAATTTTATTATTTATTTTATACCGAAACCAATGAAACTTAAGAATTATAAGTAAAGAACAAATACAGCTTTTTTATATGAAAGTGTTTATAAATAGAATAAAAATAATGGAGAAAATGCAAACACCATAAACGAATCAAGTTGGAAAAAAGAGTGGAATGGTTATTTCGCTAAGAGCCACAGATAATAACCAAAGAACAAAATATAAACTTCTAGGGAACATTTTAATTAACGAAATCGGTTGACTGCAGACATGGTAGTAGTTTGTTTTAAAAAAATGGATTATAGTGCGATATGTGAACCGCATATACACTATGGGCATATCGAATTCTATTTTGAAATAAAAAATGAGAAGAAAGCCTCAAAAAAAAAAAACAAAAACAAAGGAGACACAAATAAAGTACCTTTATTTAAAACTAACAAAAATATTTGAAAAAAAAAATACAACAACAACAGTAAAATATAACCTTTAAACAACAACAAAAAATTAATATAAAAAAGGACAACATTTTGTATTGTAATATTTCTATTAACAAATTTATATACAAGACAAAAAAAAACAATTTGTATTGATTTTTTAATATCAAAGCAATAATTCTACTTACTACAACATACATACAAAACAAACTACCATACATATTATAATAAAATTATATACAATACATAGAAACTACTACATTTATTATATATAATAAATTATTTAATATTAATAATTGCTACATTTATATCAAGAGAAACCCTAAATAAATAATACAACGTACATACTACATATAAATCTTGTATGGAGATGTGCACAAGCAAATTCATTGTAATATTTGGAAATGTTGCGATTAGCAAGTCGTTAACTACACAGAGAAATATAAGAGTTATTATCAATTCATAAAAATAAGCAATTGACATTCTGTTCACCATAGTTACAAATTGGTGTAGGATATGATTTAGTCCTAAGCTAAAAGAATTCGAATAAAACAGAAAAGAAAAGTCTATGGGAAATTCGAAAATGGTCATTGTTTACTAAAGAGTGAAAAGTTTTACATCTCGAAAGAAAATTCTCATTCTCAAGTTTTAAATTATTTTTTTTTACATTCCTTCTTCTTTTTGCATATTTCCTTCTTTTCAAATTTTGTCAAATTTATTTGGGCAAATCCCTATAGACTGCAAGATGGTTGGATGGACGCACGTTTCGGAATTACCATATTCCTCATCAGCATCCTCTACTTGCAGCAAAATTATCAACCAATTATCAGAATAAATTCAGGCAGTTCACTAAACCTAAAAGTAAACCACACTTGAACCTTCCGAAACATATCTCTTTTCCTTTGCCACCGTCAAATCATCGATTTGAGTGCGGGAATTATTCCAATTTACATTTGTGGGATCTATTTCGGTCAATTTGAAAATTTTCTAAATGAAAACGGCAGTTGTTCCAATTTATATTTATGAGGGTATATTTCAGTTCGTTCAGTATAATCGCATTATTAACAAAACAATGAATGCAACGATATCACTTTCTAAATAAAATGTTTGAAAAATAATATGCCATTATATAAGCTATATCCGATATAATAAAGTTGTGTATTTCTCCAGCAAGAATAAATTAATATAAAAACTAAACCCTATTGTATACAATAATCAAGAACAGACAAAGCAACAAAGTGAAATACGAAAATAAAAATATTTAATTAATATGAAACAAAAACAACAACAATAGAAATAAATAAAGCACAAAAAAGATAAATAATAACAAACAAAGGAACATACGAAATACTTAAATTTATATAAACATTTTTAATATGGAATTTCTATAAAAATAAAATAATTAAAAAATAACAAAAAATATTAAGGAAATACATATATATTTTGTTTACTACTCAATAATTTTACACATCAAAATGTGTTTCATAAAAAAAATAAATCATAAAATGCATGCCATACGACGAGTATATAGGTCTATTAACAAAAATGCTTAACGAAAAATAAACCAAGGAATGGTATCCTGTATTAACGGATAAAACAGCCTGAAATAAATTAGTTAAATAAGTGACGAGGTCATTTAATTTAATTTGTTACTAATTGCTCTTACTCTTATACGTTAAATTATTCTCGTCATAAAATTTATAAACAATCCAGTAAAGACATTTACTTATGCGATTGTGCTTCAGGGGTTAGAACATATCTGCTTTTAAAAGCTTTGAAACATATATTCCGCATATTATTGAAATTGTTCTTAAACTTGGTGCACCGAAAAAAAAGTGAACTGTTTTATAGGAAGAATGAACTACCACGCACGAAAATTGAACTAAATTTTACTCCACATTTGAGATTTCCACAAAGCGTTGTTAAAACCAGGAAATTTTAATGTCCTGTTGTACTTTTTAACTGCAGTTCACGATATTACATCATCTCATATGTTAGAAGAAAAAATTAACTAAAAGTAAAGAAGAAAATCATTGGCGCCAAATCATGACCATTTTAAACATACAGTAGTTCATTCTTACTATTTTTGGGAATCGTACGAAAATTTTCATTTGTTTTAGTTCATATTGAACTTATGTGTACGTTTAGTTCATAAAATTTTTGAGACATACTTTAAAAAAAGTAAGATTTCATTAAGCTGTGGAAAATTTCGATAAAAATAATAAAATTTAACTACAAGCAAATAATTTTTTTCAATAAAAACAAGTTAAATTCAGCGTTAGTTTAACTACGGATTTTTTTCTGTGTGGTACTTTGAATCTTGATAATTATCAAAACAAATAAAACGCCGTATCGATTCTCGATGAGCCACAGATATACGCTAACAATTCAATGAAATATATGAAAAAAAAATCATTCAATTTGGTCTGGTGAGGGGAACGCAATTTACTGCAGTGAAAACCAAACGTAAAACCCCTCTAGGGATACATTCTTAGTATTAGAATAGAAAACAGCATAAAGTTTTTCCAACTTTCGCTTCAACTATTTTCTAGACACCAATAAGTTATTGATAAAATACTTTCGAACCAAACTAGAGTTATAAAATAATGCCCGAAGTTTAATTTTTATATCTACACGCCGCCTCATATTGAAGCAAAAATAAAATTCCCAGAAATAATGCATGGGCTCGGACAAATCTTAATAGCCACAAAATGCAATGTGAGGGTGACCGGTTTATGCATACATTCACATAAGAATTACACTAAATTTCTTTAAGTCCAAGCGCACCATTAGTTTAAGATAAATACATTATGTAACGAATAATACTAAGTTCTATAATTTTATTTAAGTAAATTTAATTTAGAATTTACGGCAAATTAAATGAATCATTTATTGTATGCAGAGCATACTATTGGATGAAATATAAAACAATAAAACAGTTTTGGTACAATGTATTCTTAATTCTCCTATTCGGTATTTAAGCATTGTTAATGAATTCTCAAACAGGAAGCTCGCGAGCATAAAGATTAGAATAGCAAGTAGTAGCTAGCTTTATCAATTAATAATTTTATAGTTAACAGATCAATGCGTATGTCTATTGTAATCGCATTGTAATCACCGATTGATCAATTTCATACAGATTCTTTCTTTATGTGCAGATAGGTCAGTACAGCGTTGCTAGAATTGTTTCACTAAAAACGAAATAAAAGGTTTTCCAAAAAACTTAATATTTTTTGTACCAAAACTTATTTTTTGTACTTAAAACTTTTTTTGTACTTAAACATTTTTTAATGTGCTTTGGAATATGTGGAAAACCTTTTTCTAGCAGTGATGTTTGAAAATTACACTGCTTTAACCCTTATATTATGTTGGGGTCATTTGATGACCCACATCGTATTTTTCATCAGCCCATTTCTTATTGTTGGTAAATAAATAAAAGTTCTTACTAGACATGCATGGAATTGTTGTCACACCCAGAAACAAGTGACCACTTCTTTAAGTTAAAATGAACTCATTGTGAAGAAAGTTGAACTTCGTATAGCGCCAAAGACATTTTTATTTGTTTGAACGATGTGATTTTCGTAGAAATTAGGTAGAATGCATTCCATACATTAGTTAGCATTTTCCTATATTTATGTACCACTATACTACAGAATGAAAAAATATAACTCAATTGAATTCATATATGGAATGATTCGAACTTTTGAACTTTCACTCATTTGGACAAATCTTACATATTTGTGGTAAACCTTTTACTTCAAAATTAGAACTGCTTACCTTCAGTTTTTAAATACAGTTTTATTTATTTCTATAGGCCTTTTTTCTTCATTAAAATACATGTTTTATTAATATATTTATTAAGAATTAACAGCATCGACTGGCCTTGAAATATTAGTTTATTATTCCACTATTTCCAATTTCCATGTATAGTTACCAACTGTAAAACGTAATGATTTTCTTCTTCTTGTTCCTTTAACTTTTAATAAGATGCTTCCTAACGCTTTTGTCCTCCTTTTACAATTTCAATACCTACAAATATAAAAAAATCATAAACCAATCTTTTCACAAAAGGTTAGCGTCACTGTATGTATGTTACCTGATAATTGAAGATTCCAAAATGAAGACGAATGAAGGGGTTGTTATTCTGTTGCTGTTTTTTTCTTTATTTTTTTTTTTCTTTATACACCATCACGAACATTGATAGTCTTATTGTTTGTTATTTATGTTCAATAATTTTGAAAAAAACGAAAAATTTTCTCACTAATTTAAAATAATAAATATTTTATTTGCTATTTATTATATTATTTTACTACCCAGCAAAAAAAGCGTCGCCAAAAATTTAATGGAAATGTTCTTTTTGGATCCGGAAGTGGTGCAAAACTGGCGCAGAAGTGATGAATTTAACATGGGCTTGTCATAGGACAGAAGTCCTCCATTTCAACAGCCGTTGCACTGAATTTGCATCACTTCTTTAGGTGTGATCCGAATTCAATGTTTTGGATGTAAATTAAAAAATTCTGTGATATTTCGTCAAATAAATAATTTTTATAATTTTTTTATTATTTTTAATGGATTCTAACGCATGTCGGAAACATTTGACCTCAAATTTTTTCAAAAATTCACAATTTTTTCAGATTGGATTTAGCATTTTTTTCGACAAAATTCAAATGATTTGTACCATTTTATGAATTCTTACTCTGTTTTTAACCTAATTGAAACAAAAAAGTTAAAATTACCCATTAAAAGTATGAAAAAACCAAGATATAAAAAATTTAATTAAAAGAACTTCCTGGGTAGTTTAATTAAAGAACATCATTGGAAGTGCATCTTCTGGAAGTGCTTTTAAAGTTGTGCCTTTGGGAGAACTTCCAAATTTTTTGCTGGGTATATTATTTTTTAACAATCTCTCCGTATACCATAACAACGCGATTCAAACTAAAAAAAAACAACCCACGCGCAAACATATCGATTTCATCGATGACAGGTATCGATTACAGGTAGATAAAATAAATATAGGAACATTTCCTATATTCTAACAAGTGTGTTTCCATAAGTTTTGAAAGGATTGAATACTTCTTACTAGGAATGAACTAAAATATTTTTCTATGCCCAGTGTTATTCGTATGTATGATAAGCTTTCCGTAATAAAGGAATTCAGTGTTATCGTTTTATAAGAAATTTTACTAAATTTGAGGAAACTTGGTTTTAGTTCGGTTTTTTGTTTATTTTTACGAATGCTCTGTTATCAGTGAATAAAATGTTCTTGTTCAGTAGTAAATTCTTATACCCAGCGAAGAAAACAGTATTAGTAAAATTCCATGCCTTATTCTAGTTAATGAACTATTCCTAACTGCTTTCAGTTTAGGATTTTTTTTTTACTGAAACAAGTAAATTTTATTATTTCACACAAAAATTTTACTTAATGGAAATAAAATGGACAAACTAAATTTATAAAAATTTTTTCCTTTAGTTTCGAAGGCATTTTTTTCTGGGTGCATGTACCGAATTCTTGCTGAGTAGAAAGAACCTTTAATTATATTTCAACAGTAAGAAATGCTCTGATGAAAAATATGATGTGGGCCATTCAATGGCCAACATAATATAAGGGTTACCAGAAATATTGATTGATCGATCTAGCGCTTGGTGTCCGTCCGTCCGTCTGTCCATGTATTTGTTTTCCACAGGATTCCGGTCGCAATTATTAACCTATTTTGATGAAATTTGGTACAGGGAGTTTTTTGGGCACAAGGACGAACGCTACTGAATTTGGAAGAAATCGGATCAAATTTAGATATAGCTCCCATATGTAACGCCCCTTTATTTTCTTAAATATGGAAATAGGGTGTATCTCCAAAACCTGTTCCAATGATATCCCACAAATGCTTATGTTTACTAATTCAGCAGGGGTGGTTTAGGGTATGATATAATCGGCCCCGCCCGACTTTTTACTTTACTTACTTGTTTAGATTCTTTTTTGATTTTAGCGGCTAAATTTTAAAATTTTTACGAAATTGATATCAGACATACACTCATAGAAAAAGTCTGCTAAAAACAGCAGTCGATGTCTGCTGTTATATTTTTGTACTTCAGGGCCAAATGAACAACAATGAATAAAATTTTTAGGTTATAAATTTTTCCCCAAAGCATATTTAAGAACCAAAAGTAGTTTTTGGTATATTTTTGCACTGTAATATACTTACAAGCTCCTAAATACGATCAGCAAACATTTTGTTTGCTGTTATGCCTCAATTCGATAAATATTCAGATTTTTGTTCAAATACTATAGATATTCATAAAATATTGGTTTAATTGTGTTAGGATAGCTCCTAAGTTGACATTTTTATTTGTTTTAGACAAAATAAAACATGTTTTAGTGTAATCGAGCTTCAAAAATAGCAGAAAATGTTTGCTATTTCAGCAAATAGTGACTGCTGTCCCTTTTTCAGCAGACTTTCTGCTGTTTTAGCAGACTTTTCTGCTGTCCCTACTAACAAATTTCTTTGGGTGTAGGATTTGCTTTAATTATGTTGAAGCCATATTACAACGGATTGTGGCTCTTTTTTTAACTTCTCGAAATTCGGATTTGTTTATCAAATTTTTAAAAGTAAATAGAAATAAACAACAAATATATTTGCTACACCGAAAAAAAAGTGAACTGTTTTATAGGAAGAATGAACTACCTCGCACGAAAATTGAACTAAATTCCACAAAGCGTTGTTAAAACCACGAAATTTTAATGACATGTTGTACTTTTTAACTGCAGTTCAAGAAGAAAATCATTGGCGCCAAATCATGACCATTTTTACCATACAGTAGTTCATTCTTACTATTTTTTGGGAATCGTACGAAAATCTTCTTTTGCTTTAGTTCATATTGAACTTATGTGTACGGTAATTGAACTTTATACTCAAGTTTAGTTCATAAAATTTTTGAGACATACTTAAAAAAAGTATGATTTCATTAAGCTGTGGAAAATTTCGATGAAAATAATAAAATTTAACTACAAGCCAATAAATTTTTTCCGATAAAAATAAGTTAAATTTAGCGTTTTAACTACAGAAATTTTTTTCTGTGTACGTACTATGAAAATATGACTTATGGTAACCAAAACCTTAATCTGATGGTAATTCATTATTCTCAAGTACGTGGTAATGCTGGAGGCATGACGTAATTGTTCTTGATAAGCACTTTCTACCATACTTACTCAGTTTTTGCTGGGTAATAACATAAAGTTTCTAGTTGAAACCCGATGTTTTGGAAAGCCCATACAAAAATGGTGACCAGTACTTAGAGAAAACAGCACCTATAATTGTGAACTAACTGAAGATGCGCTTTTAAAATGTTAATTTAATCAATTCTCATTTTCCCGCAAATATCACTTTTGTCTTAAAATATTTGCATTTTGTTCAACATGCTTTGGCAGTCTATAAACAAACTTATATGCCACTCAAACAGTTGCAAGACGACTCAAAAAGGTTTGTCCCCATATTTATCCGAATTATTTATGTGATCTAATTAAATTACGCATTAAATAAAATAATCCGTAATCTAGGAAAAAGTGCCGCCATCACCGCCATATATCATCCACCAACATAATTTGTAAAAGTTATGCAATTTAGTTAAGTATTCGATATATAAAACAAAACTGAGTTAACGAACTATATATAGAGTATAACCAGAATAATTAATACCAATACCAAAGACATACCAACAAAAGAAAAAAAATATATTATGCATAACTATATTTATATGTATGTAATATTACGTATAGTATTTGCTAATTCCCGTTTAGCCACAAACAAAAATAGTAAACCCAGAAAAAATTATATATAACAAAATAATAACAAAAATATATATAGTATACTATATATTTTTTAAAGAAAATGCTTCAAAGAATATAATGCCACTAAACATAGATAAAATAAAAGTTTTTCATTAACCGAAAAAGAGTTAATAAAGCAAACTACATGCCTACCTACCTACGTACATACATACCTATATATATACATATATCGATTAGTTAAATACACATAAATACATACATAGCTTTAATAGAACAAAATACCAAAGAAATTAAAAGCCAGCGCCCATTGATTACAAAAAAAACATATGTATGTGCTGCATTATTACTTACACACTCCATTTCATTCATGGACAAAACTCGAGAAATCACTGTGATTTCGTGTGAACGATACCAAAGATTGAATATCAAAACAAAGCCGTCGGTCAATAAGTACATGTATCCATATCCCAAAAAAATTATGTCATATGTATGTAAATATATTTATTTATATAGAGTCCAGGTAATTTACTCTACCCAAGATTCCAGTTTATTCATAAGGCCCGGTATATTTTCACTCATTAAATAAAATGCTGGGTAACCCATAAACCGGTAAATTTGCTGTTGGCCTTAGTACAAACAATCGCAAATTGTGATTTGGCCTTTTTTCAGTGCCATAACAAAATACATTTTTTTCAAAACGTTTTAAGTTTGAAACTTGGAAATCTGGATGGAAACTAAAATTAATGGTCAGTGTGCGAAAGTGTTCATGTATATGTAGCACAAGTCACATAAAGTCTATGTAAAATTCTAATTTCACAAAACTTTGAATGGTATACCAAGGGCCAATTTTGGAATTTAAGTATTTCGAAACACCCGATTCTACATCGTAAACGAAGTGTTTACGATTTTTAACCTGCGTAGAGTAAGTAGGAGTATTTTTACCATATATAAACTTTTGTATATTAATTAAAACAAAAACATAGTATGTATTGTACCTACATAAGAATTTCAACAATAAGATATAAAAGAGATCCTTATATGTTGTATGAAAGAGAATCTCGTATACCATTTAATAATAAAAACCTAATGTTCTTGTTATAAACAAAACATACCGTCAAACAACACACAAAAACAAAACAACTGAAATAGAATAAAGTGGTAAATACCAACAACAACAACAAATCCTCATTGTTTCATTTCTAGGAAGGCGGGAATAATAATGCAATAACTATTTTCGGCAAGCACTTTGTTGGTGTTTAAACATTCAAACTAAAGCCAAACCAGCGAAAAAACTAGTAACCACATCTCATTACAATTTGTATTACCAGTAGTAAAACTGTCATTACACGTTGCATTACCTTACAGTGAGGGAGCCACCGTTTTGTTTTATTATTTTAACTCATTTTTCAACCAAGCCCAAAATGCCATATACGGTTACAGAGTACTTTACTTTAAAATACATTAAATTTACTTTAAACAAGTATTCCGTCCATGTTAGTCAAATCTATGTAATGATCGTCAGCGTCGTACACTGTCAATTCGTCCGACTTATATTTAATATTTTGAATTTCTAACACAAGTAAGTAAAGTCTAAAGTCGGGCGGGACCGATTATATTATACCCTTCACCCCTATTTAGGCCAAAATTTGTGTTACCATCTCAACTACTTCACATTTGCTGGAAGCTATATAAAGGGGATAATTTTTTTACTTCTACAAAATCTCTAGAATTAAAATTTAAATCGGCTAGTGCTATCCAGTTAATTGGATGAAACTTCCATTGAAAATGGGTCTAAAATGTGTAACAGACTACCATATTTCCCCAACTCCGATTTTTTGCTATCTATGCGAAATTTCACTTAAATGGGAGTATAACTTTGGCCCCTGGTCATATGAGTGCAAATCGGACGGAAGATATATATGGGAGCCAAATTTGGCACAATTAACGATACTACTAAACGTACTCCTTGTGCGAAATTTGAAGCAAATCACGGCAAAACCCTGGATTTTGAGGCCATATAAGTTCAAATCGGACGAAAGATATATATGGGAGCTATATCTAAATCTGAATCGATTTTAACCATATTTGGCACATATATCGTTAAAAGCACCGCTTGTGCAAAATTTGAAGTAAGTCAGGGCAAAAACTCTGGCTTTTGAGACCATATAAGTCCAAATCGGGCGAAAGATATATATGTGAGCTATATCTATATCTGAACCGATTTTAACAAAATTTGACACACTTAACGATACTATTAAACGTACCCCTTGTACAAAATTTGAAGCAAATTACGGCAAAACTCTGGCTTTTGTGGCCATATAAGTTCAAATCGGACGAAAGATATATATGGAAGCAATATCTAAATTTCAACCGATTTCAATCAAATTTACCAAGCATTGGTAGAATGTCAATTCTACCCTCTGTGCAAAATTTCACGAAGATCGGTAGTAAACTTTGGCCTCTGTGGTCATATGAGTCTAAATCGGACGAAAGATATATATGGGAGCTATATCTATATCTGAACCGATTTGGATGATATTTTGCAAGATTTTCGAGATTCATAAAATATTTGGATGTACGGTATTTCAAGAAAATCGGTCAATAGCGATTGTCTCTGTCCCAAGAAACGGTCCTATGCCAAATTTGAGGACGATCGGACTGAAATTGCGAGTTGTACTTTGTGCACAAAATTACATATACAGACAGACGAACGGACAGACAGACGGACATCGCTAAATCGACTCAGAATTTAATTCCGATTTAAAGCCGATCGATATACTAAAAGATGGGTCTATGACCACTATTTCTTGGCGTTACATACAAATGCACAAACTTATTATACCCTGTACCACAGTAGTAGTGAAGGGTATAAAAACATACAAAAAATTATACCCTGTACCACAGTAGTGGTGAAGGGTATAATGATAATTAGGACTACAATCAATTAATAGTTTTTTGTGTTAAAACAGCAAACAATCTGATATTATACTGCTGAAAAGTTAATAATTTGATGTAATTTTCTGTTGATCCGAATATAATTATAAAATATGATAGGAGATTTTTACAATAAGACCAAAACAATCGCATAATACTCATATGACTCCACACGAAGTTCAAAATTAAATTTTAGTTAAAATATTTGTTTATACACTAAACTTCTACGTGGTTGGCAGAAATATTTGTCCTGTCTCTCATTCCAAAATCCAAAGCTTTCTCTGTCGAACGTCTTCCTGTCTCTGTCGAATGAACTAATTTTCAGATATTTGTCAAAAGCCTTTGGAAACACGTTTGCTAATTCAGCTAAATTTCAAATTCAGATATTTATTTGCTATTTCAGCAAAAAAAAATGTTCTAAGCCTTTTTGCTGTTAAGAATAACAAAATTTGTTGAGTGTAAGAATTAATATTAATATAATTGGGTATTTACAGTGCCAGTCCCTTCATTATAAAAAAAAAATCATTAAATCGAATTGCAATTTAAAAAATTTTTAGTTTCTTAACCATATGAGAAGAAATTCAAAGGAATCTCGGTAAATTTAAAGAACAGTGAAACCTCTCAAACTTTGACACACTTGGGAAGTTTGCTATTAACACATTAAAATTAAACTCTCATAACTGAACATCTCCCAAATGCAGACACAATTGGGAGTCCATTTCTCAGACGTTTCACTGCATTTAAGTACTAGAGATAAATTTACACTGCTAAAAAACGAAAGTTAAATCAAGCGTGTTCCAAATATTCGATAACATTTACATGTCTAACTCTGGCCATGGAGAATATATTCAAGATTTGTTTGTGATATATCAAACAGGTGATCACAGCTCCAGATGTCGAATACACAAAATAATCTAGATTATCTTTGAAATAGACAAAAATAGTGTTGTTCCATATACACCATTTCTACTAAGCTATCCATAGTCTTCTTTTTGCCTTAGTGGGGTATTTTTAACAGAATTGGGGTTAACAGTTCGATATATTACGATGTTGTTGTAGTAATAGTGTCAGTACCTTGAGCTTTTGTATCATTCTCGGGTCTTAGCTCTTGGTTTGTTTGTCCTACTTCCTTTTGTTCCGGTTCAAATGTGCATATTACAAAAAAGCAAAGAGGTGAGTTTTCTACATGTATTTAATTTTTCAAATTGGTCTTCGATATGATTTAAGTTCATTGTGATCATAATACTTATGAATTAAGTCATACATATTAGCAAAAAAATACATTAAATTATCATATTGACCATTGTATGGGGCCAAAGGATCTACATTGTCTTTGTTATCGTCCACTAACTTTGCCGTCTTATAGAAACCATCACATATTTCTAGATTGTCCAAACCTCTGTAGTTCTTATTCAAACCCCAGGCATTGACATGAACCTCCAAGAGGAATTGATGTATAGCTTCCAAAGTGGCCAAGTACCAACGCGGACTACCTTTTTGATGACGCCAAAATTGTGAACATCTATTTTGTAATACAACTGGTTTTAGACATTTAATTCGCTCGTCCTTGTAAATACCACGGCTTTGGTTCCATGTGCTGTCTATGAAAACAGCTTTTTTAATCGGTAAGTTATCGAATGTATATAATTTTGAAATATGATGTGGTGTTAGATCTCCAATATTGTCTTCCTCAATGACTTCTTCAAGTCTTCTTCTCAATAAAGTTCCAACATTGTAGCCTTTTGGATATCCAAAATTATTTTCTTTGCACAGCCTCACATTGCGCTCGAATAATTGACTAACGGTTACACTTTCAACGCTCGGAAATATGAGGACAACATCTTCTTCCTCTGAATAATTTGGTATATTTGGGTACGTGAAAATTTTCACATCTTGGTCTGCAGATAGCACAGCAGCGTGAATGGCAGTACTTTTTCCATCGATCTCTTTTTTGTGTTTAATGATGTCAATTTTGATTGGAATTTTCACTTTAGGTAAAATCTCTCCAAGGTTTCCAACGGGCACATAGCAAGTGTAACAAAAAAATTTACGAGAACGTGAACATTGGGAGCAACTGTACCGGCCCTCAATGGTATCTAATATCGTGAAGTCGTCAATTTTCATATGAATGAATGGATATTTCCGTGGGCGACTAACAATTTCAATAGGATGTGTCATGGTTCAGGAACGCAAAGGGCACAAGAAGGTTTCAAATAGTCTCCAATAAACTTGCCAGCAACAATACCATATTTTTCAGCAGCTGATTGATGACAAATCAGTGCTGCCAGGTTAGGGGTTTCCCATTTTTTTAAGTTTGGGGGGATTTTTAAGTGGTAACGTCCCAATAAACATATGATGAGCGTTTTTCAAATTCAACAATTTTTCAGTTTAAAGGCCGGTATGCACCTCTAGCGAAATTTTCGGTGGCAAAAATGTATATACGTCTACAACAAAAAAACAGGGCTGTGTACACAAATTTTAAACCAGCTAATCGCTTTTAAAAATTGTTAATATATGTTCCAAATATTCCTCAAATAAATTGTTTATTATTTACAGACCTTTTAAAACTTTTACGCACACAATGATTGTAATAAATTAAATGTTTGCTGCCAAAATATGCTTTTGACAACCCTGTTATTTTCATTAGAGGTGCGTACCAGCTTACGAAATTGAACGCTACCGAAAATTTCGTTAGCATAAATAGCAATGCATTTCTTATGGGAATGAAATTTTTCGCTAGAGGTGCATACCGGCCTTAAAGGTAGGTACTATGTTCGGTTTTCGAGTTGAAAATCACTTTATTTTCGCGATTACTTTTCCTGAAATAATCAAAATTATAAATGAAAACAGACATATTCCTGTAAGGTCTTGCCGAAATCTAGAGGAACAAGAAACTGCACACCAATTGACTTAATCTATCTGCTTTATTTTGAACTGTTTTAATAAAGTAACCGCGAAAATTTCAACGCGAAAAGCGAACATAGTACTTACCTTAAGGTAAGTACTATGTTCGCTTTTCGCGTTGAAATTTTCGTGGTTACTTTATTGAAACAGTTCAATATAAAGCAGACAAATTAACTCAATTGATGCGTAGTTTCTTGTTCCTCTAGATTTCGGCAAGACTTTACAGGAATAAGTTTGTTTTCATTTATAATTTTGGTTATTTAAGGCCGGTACTCTGTTCGGTTTTCGCGTTGAAACTCCATACAAAACCAAAAAATGCGAAAAATTTGAGAAATTTTTTCCATTTGTGATACTTTGTTTTTTCGTGTTGAAAAACTGACGTTTATAGCATGGCGCCATTTGCAATGTGAATTAAGAAATAATTTATTTATTAAAAACTATTTGTGCGGGTTTATAAATCAAACACGGACCATATTTTTGTTCCGAAACTATACAAAGGATCAAATAGCAGATCAATTGCCCAAGGAAAAATAAAATGTTATTTTGTAAAAACAAGCAACAACCACCAACTTAATCCAATATCGCTCCCTGTAAAATAGCGCTCCAAGCTACCTAAAAAAACGCCGCTTTCTATGTGCGAAATAATGGTTTCCATAAAAATTTTTCGCAAGAATGAACATAGTACCGGCCTTTAAGGAAAAGTAGTCGCGATAATAAAGTGGTTTTCAACTCGAAAACCGAACATAGTACCTACCCTTAGGTGGGTATTCTGAAAACATAGATATTACGCTAAAAATTGTGAAAGGTATATGGTGAACAATTTTCGACTTTCCAAATAGAATAAAGTGATCGTTTTTCAAATATTTTTCCAGGCACGCTGTCTCCATCGAAAATAAACAAACTGGCTAATAGACGCTGCAATATGTAACTTGCTACTTAAAACTCAACATCATTCTTTTATTAATGCAAAAAAATTATGTTAAATGTGATGAGATAAACCGAAAAATGTTATATTTATAAGAAATTATAAATGTTTAATCAAATCAATAAACATCTACACAATCGTGTTTTACTTGACCACAATGATTCTTCTACAATTACCTTAAAATGCACTTTTTTCTGATAGTTTGCAGGGGTTCTTATTGGCGTCCTTCGAAATTGATCTAAATAGGCACCTAATAATTGCACTGATGAGAAACTTTTTCGTAGTATCTTGGCGTGGTACAACTTCTCAATAGTGACGGCGCTTTTCCGACGAGTTTTTGATGTCGTATATGATTGTTTTCGACGTAGGGGGAATTCTCTGAAGCGTCCCCAAATTCAAAAAATGTTGGCAGGGTATTTGCAACGATGTTAATTTTTAATCTGACTCGCATCGAAAATTGTTTGAGAAATTATTGAGTAGCGATGCATTTCCGTTTGAGGATAACACTTGAGAAATGATTGCTAATGTGTTGAATTTTACTGTTGAGGGTAATGTCTGTTTTTTGTTGAGAACGCGATTTTCTCAACAATTTCTCAAGTTGAATATTACACTAATCCTTTGAAAAAATATTTGTAAAATTGTTGAAATTTAGCATTTTTCAAACGTGTGTGATTATTGGGAAAGGGTTAATATGAGATTGCGACAACCAATGCAAAGTTGGTCTAAAGGTGACCCAACAAACACAAGGATGAGCATTTTTCATAGGTAACGCCATATCAATTTGATAGTGAATCCCATCATCAACATTAATTCAAATAGCCTTGCAAATTGCTTGCTTTTTTGTTGAGAACGCGATTTTCTCAACAATTTCTCAAATAACATTCTAATCTAATTCTTTGAAAAAATGTTTGAAAGCGTATTGAATATAAGTATTTCTCCAATGTTTGTGTTTATTGGGAAGTACTATGTTCGGTTTTTTCACCAAAAGGCCGGTATGCACCTCTAGCGAAATTTTCGGTAGCAAAAATTTATTTAAGTCTACAACAAAAAAACAGGGCTGTGTACACAAATTTTAAACCAGCTAATCGCTTTTAAAAATTATTAGGGCCGTTTTCTCAATGTCTTGTTATTATTGATCGTGTCGATAAAACAGCTGATCCCACACAAACATTTTACTAACCGGTAGTCTATCCTCCTATTAAGTTTTAGTCGGAGAATGAGAAACTGGCCATTAATATATTTTCCAAATATTCCTCAAATAAATTGTTTATTATTTACAGACCTTTTAAAACTTTTACGCACACAATGATTGTAATAAATTAAATGTTTGCTGCCAAAATATGCTTTTGACAACCCTGTTATTTTCATTAGAGGTGCGTACCAGCTTACGAAATTGAACGCTACCGAAAATTTCGTTGGCATAAATAGCAATGCATTTCTTATGGGAATGAAATTTTTCGCTAGAGGTGCATACCGGCCTAAAACACTAACAGCCTGTTTCTGTATGTCGATCGAGCTCTATCCATCAACTGGAATGCATAGAAACGGCTGATTTCTGGTTATAAATTCAGCTGTTTGTGTCGATTTTAGAGGTGTGCGCGTGACTGAAATTTCAATCACACTCACGCACATTCACGAAGCAAAATGTTTATTCACGCACGCTCACGCACGATACGTGTGGTAGCCAATCCCACTCACGCACATTCACGAAATTAAAACCAGTACTCACGCACACTCACGCACGATTCACGACAATTTACGTGATTCACGACCAATTCACGAGACTCATAACATTTCCCAAACGGAAATCAGCAAAGGTAACAAAATTCAAATATAGAATATAGTTCGAGAGCTAAATTAATTTCAATTTATATACGAGTATGAATAAATATTGATTTTTTTCGTGAGCGTGATTTTGCAGAAATTTTATTCACGCACACTCACTAACCGATTTTATTTCTCACGCACGCTCACGCAACATATTCATTTTAGTCCCATTCACGCACATTCACGAGAGTTCCTTCAAATTTTGTTCACGACTCACGTGATTCACGCGTGAATTACGCGTGTCACGAAAATTTCGTGTCACGCGCACACCTCTAGTCGATTTCAGTCGATCGACTGAGCTCGTTCGACATACAGAAACAGGCTGTAAATTAAAAGTACAAATATACATATGAAGACGATTATATTTTTATCAAGTCTTGTCAAATAGTGGATGGAAAATATACAAGGAATTAATTGCCAAGCATTTTATATTTCTGAACTAATTAATTTAAAAAAGTAACCGTGAAAACAAGCTGGTTTTCAGCTTGAAATCTGAACATAGTGCTCAGCTTAACATACTACCATGCAGTTAATTTAAAAAAGTAACCGTGAAAACAAGCTGGTTTTCAGCTTGAAATCTGAACATAGTGCTCAGCTTAACATACTACCATGCAGTTACAATTGCTAAATGTTAGTTGTGCTGACAGACATCATTGATAGTTGATCGAACCACCCGCTTTCGGTTGGCAAATTCGTTTGAGGCAACGAATTTTCTGGGTGAACGCAACTAATGTGAATAGAGTTTTCTGTTATTATAAAAACAGCACAAACATCTTCTAATTAATTTTAAATGGAAGCATGGTAACACTTTTTATACCGTGATAAAATTGTGATCAGCTGTTAACGTGACATTAATTTATTTGTACCCCTTTGCCAGCAGTCGAGTTGAAGTGGTTCGGTTTAAAAATTTGTTTAATTGATAATAACTTTAAGAAATGATAAACACTCTAACAAAATAGTAAAGTACAACGAAACTAAACACAAATAGTTGTTGCAAAATTTCGAAATATTTTAAGCTCAGGACTAGAAAAAGACTAAATCAATTACACACACACAAACACTATAAAAAGAATACAACAACGTCTTAAAGAAAAAACCATAGAAAAGCGAAGAAAAGAGTGACCAACACTGAAGCAAATCCATGAACATAAATAATAAAAACTAAAGCATTTCGTCATTGTGCTATTTTCGTCAAAACACAAAATCGAGCGACAATAATAAACAACGGAGCCAATAGACTGTATTGTGCGTGAAAAGAGAGGACTGCTAATTTTGCTGCACCATTAACAAGGAATAATACGATTTCATCGAATAATAAAACTATGGCAGCCCCACAAACAACAACTGTCGTCACAGTGGAACGAGATGCTTCTGCAGATTTAGCTCTAGATGTGGACGATATGAAACATTGCTTCGACAATTTGATTGTCATTGATGCTGGAGCAAATTTAACAAATAAGAAATACAGCAGAGACTTGGACTCGGTTATGCAAAGAGCTAAAGATGCAGGTTAGTAGAATCACTTTTAAAAAGTGAGCTTCAAATCGACCCATATGGTCGTCCATATTTGTAACCTTCAAATGGCAAAAAAAAAGTTATACGAAGGAATGTATAAGTGCTGTTAATTTTGTATTTGTTGCATAGTCGTAGTAAAATAAACCCAGATGTTGGTAAGCTACCATCCCCCAATGTTCCAATATTCGTTATCGCAAAATTCATTTCATTTGGTGATATTTTGTTAAGCCTAACTCATAAAAACTAATAATTTACAATATTGTTCTCTTTAAAAATAAATTGAAATTTGATTGAAGTCCGAGAATATCTCAATTTTCCTGCGATTTGCGATTACGAATATCGGAGCAGGGCGGCATATATCCTGTAAGATCATACAACTTTTAAAAACTTCGTTCTAAAACCTATCGATATGTACTATGGGCCATGTTAGGAAAAATCATGCCTTTATTCAGGTAATATTAAAAGTGAATTTCTTGTCAACACTGTAATTGCCCATTAAATATGAACCATGAATCTGAAATTTCACTTACCAACTACCATTCTTAGAAATTTTTTATATATTCAGGATAATAGACTGTGTTCTTTTTTATATTTTTGCAAATTCATTTATACAAAATAAATAAATGAAAGTGAATTTAATTTTGGTGTCGAATTACATTATTTTAAAAAGAAATTACGCTATTCTTATGATTTTTGGCAAAAAATTGTACCTAGTACCGATCTTAGCTACGGTGCGTACATCCACTCTTTCACGTAAAAAAATTAAATCATATCCCCTGAGATCATTAACATGAATATGAAAATTTCCATAACTTATGTTATAAATTAATCAATGTTATATAATTGTTGGGTGATTTGCGAAAAGGAATTTAATTCAAATCTCAATTCTAACAATCTTAGTCATAATTAAGAAGATTGTGAAGCTAAAAAAATCTAATCAAATTCAACACATTTTCGAATCTTTTATCATGTGAGACGACTCTGAGCGATGATCTCGCACAAAGAAAAACAAAAAGAAAACATGAGCATTCTTTATATTGTAGTTTTTGTCTCTTAGGGCGTCGCCATGTGGAATGAGGATGGCAGAGTGTGGGCGATATGACCTCTTGTTTATTTATTTGTATGGATGAAAATGCATGTACAATGTCTTTTTACGCCGTCGCCGACGTTAATGTGTAATTTTCCATCAGCACTTCATTGATGTAAACTCTAAGTGGAAATATTTGGCTACATTGTAACCATATGTTTACTATTTAGTTGTAAGTAATTATGATTAAGTTTACGCCGGCATTGAGTAAATCGACAATGTAAATAATACATTATGGCGTTTGAACCCAGTAACAATTTCAAAATATTTCAATTATATGAAACTTCTTTATAACCTGCATAACTCTTATATTTTAATTAAGAACAGAAGGAGGTAAATAATTGTGAACATAATATTTGTTTTTGTATTTATCTTACAGGCGTACAAAAGATAATGGTGCCGGGTACTTCGGTAAAATCAAGCAAAGAGGCCCTCAGACTATCACGTATTTATCCCGATATTATTTACTCGACTGCTGGTATACACCCTCACGACTCAAAATCAATTATCGAGGATCCTAGTAGCTGGTTTGAATTTCAAGAAATTGCCGCTTCTCAAGAATGCGTTGCAATCGGTCCATGTGGTTTAGACTACCAAAGAGACTTCTCCGAACCAGATGTACAAAAGGAAATCTTCGAAAAGCAACTGCTTTTGGCTACCAATTTGAACAAGGCAATTTTAATACACGAACGTTCGGCACAACAGGATGTTCTTGATATATTAGACAAGTGCGTAAGGTAGTTAAGAGTTTTTACTACCATTTAATAATTCAACGAATTTCTTTTAAAGATTCGAGAATTTACCGCCGGTGATTATCAGGAGTTTCATGGGCACCGCTGAGGAGGCCATTAAGTATTTAGACAGAAGGTTCTACATAAGCCTAACTGGTTATTTATGCAAGGTAATCTCATCTATCTTTATATTAGCATTTTCATTCATATCTTGTCATAATTTGTTATTTTGGAAAATCAAGATAATTCTATTTATCTATTGTCGTCCGTGTACAACATTAAGAAGAGAATTGGCTATGAATAGTTTGATTGGCTATGAATAGTTTGATTATAAAATGGATAGGAATATTAAGCCAAGTTCTAGGTTTAAAGCTATTGTGTTTTGAGAATTCAGAATATTACGATTGCCCGAACATGGCGGATAGCTCGTTTCCATTTATAAAATGTGGATCAAAGATGGAAACGGAACATAAAAATAAAATTATTTCTAGTACTACGTATAAATTCGAACGAAATGATTTGTGTACTTGCATTAACATTTATTTGCTCGATATTCGTAAATATTCAAATAAAATTATAAAACATCAGAAGCAGAAGGAGGAATCTCATTATGAAGGACAATTTCCAGAGAAAAGTGATTTATTACTATACAGAAAATGTTTTCAATTTGGAGCTTTAATCACGAAAAATGATAGTTTAAAATTAATTGGAAAAAATACTTGATTAAACATTTTATTAATTTCTTTGGAAGTTAATTTGTGGGATTTAATTTTTAAATTGGTTCAATAAAAAAATTAATTGATTTTGGACTCAAAACTCAATAACTTTGTTTTTGTTTAGGATATCAATTATTTATTATTTCATTTCACGACGTAAATCGTGGGTTTACTGTATTTTTAATTGGAAATATTTTTGAATTCAATTAAAATGTTATTTGGTATAATTCAAATGAAATAACAGTTTATTTTTTTAATTGACCGCGTTTTAAACTTTAATCAACTTTTTAGAATTAGCATTTAGCCCACGATACCTATATGGGACTTTTCAACTAATTCTTTAATTTTAATTCAATTTTTAATTTATTTCTGCATAAACGTAACATAGTCGATCAGACCCTAAGATAGTTGCAATAGCATTACTACTAGAAACACTTAAATATAAAAATATATAAATAAATTGAATTGATTTTTCCGTATATTTCTCGTCATATTCTTCATTTTTTCAACTCTATCATTACTACTGCAGTATTTCCGTCCGCTTGGAAATTAGCCCGCGTCGTGCCAGTTCCGAAATCTAGCAATTCTTTACGAGTTGATGATTACAGGCCTATTAGTATATTACCAGCGATGTCAAAAGTCTTTGAATCTGTCATAAATGATTTTATGTTGAGATATGTGAACGATCGTGGTATCATTAGTGTCCACCAATACGGATTTCGGCGTGGATTTGGAACCACTGCTCAACCTCCAATTCGGCCATTCGAAGTATTAACTGTGGAGTACCCCAGGGATCAATTTTAAGCCCTCTCTTATTTCTCTTGTATATCAACGACATTGTGGATCATATTCATGGCTCTAACTGCTACCTTTTCTATTTGCCGTTGATATACATCTATTGTTCCTTGGGAGCTCTACAAATGCTAGAAATAGTTGACCTGATCAAGTGTTTAGGAGTTGTACTCGATCCTAAACTGGACTTTGGTAGCCACCTTAACTCCATAGTATCTAACATTGTTGTTACTCTCCGTAGACTACGTTCTTTAAGTACATATTTGCCCTGTCATGTTCGATTTATTATGCAATTGAGGTTTATTCTGGAGCGCCTAGTTCGAATTTGCAGAGACTGAGACGTAGCTTTCATATGATTGTGAGATATATTTATGGTCTACGTAGATTCGACCACATATCGCAACATGCCTTACAATTTCTGGGACTTTCTTTTCAAAGATTTTTTGAATTACGTATTTTACTATGTTTTTACAAAATTATAAAGTCTAACCTTCCACCAATGTTAAGGGAACAATTTATTTTTACAAGGACTACTCGTAATCCACAATTAGTACTTCCTCATATGGTAACACAACTCTATGAGCGATCTTTTTTGGTGCGAACCATGCGAGCTTGGAATAATCTTCCCCAGGAACTACGTAACTTCTCATTTTCTAACATTGTGTTCAGAAATAAGCTCATTGATCACTTTGCTTCTCATGGAAATGATTAAAATTTGAACATGTCATTTAGTCGCTTTATACTAGCGCTGCTGCTAGGGCGAAATTTCTATTCTTATACTATTTATATAGTTAACACTAATATATTTGGCTGGGGAGCCACCATCGTTATTATTCTAGTACAAATATAAATAGGATTATGTTTTGAATTTGTATCATAGACTATTGATAATTACGTTTGTAATATTGTTATCGGCCTTGAAGGCTTTAAATATTACTGTCAATAAAGAAAGAAAGAAAGAAATAACAATTAGAAATATAGATCTAATAATATTTTTTATTTAATAATAATAAATAATACTTAATGAGAAAAATAACATTATAAGAACAATATAAAACTAAGTTCATTAAAAAATTACTAATAATGACAACTTAGCCACATTCAACTATTTATAAAATTTCGTATTTGAAAATGAATTTAGGAACAATTGCAGTAATGCATTCTCAAGAAGTTTAATTTAAATGTCATTTAGTAGGACATAATCATAAAGTTTTTGCTTATATGTTCCTGGCGTCAAATTAAAAGGCTTTAAATACGATTTTTCTAACACAACATAACTTTGGAATGCCAATATGGGAATTTCTAGTAGACCTACCAAATTCTTTTAGATATGCCATCATCTTCAGGATTGCAACACAATTTGTCAGTATGGATTAACCACTCAGTTATACGCATTTACAATGATTGTAAATGATTTTCATGTTGTTTGCCAAATTTTATAACTTGATTACTTTATTGAATTCATTCCTCAAATTGTGCTTTTTAGGACAAATCAGATACTGGAGTGCGTCGCCTTCTTGATAATGGAACCTTGCCTCTAGATCGTTTATTGGTGGAAACAGATTCTCCTTTTATGTATCCAAACACACGGGCTTCAAAATTGCCACAACATGTCAAAACTGGCATTACTGAACGTTCTCTATTGTACTTACACAGGTAAAGAATTATTTACGAATTTAGGATGACAATGATTGCTTGATAATGCTTGCATTTCATATTTGTTTCAGATATTGTACATTTCAACGAAATGAACCATGTAGTTTGCCGGCTATTGTTGAAATGATTGCCGCTTTCATGAAGAAATCACCAGATGAAGTTGCTTTAGCCACATCTTTTAATGCCTTGAAACTTTTTGGTCTTTCTTAATTCCTAATCGAGAAGAAGAAGGCAACGAAATGTGAGTGTTGCAATACTCTGAACTTCGCGATACAATAACACATTATTCAGTGCCAAAAACACAACACATATTTGCCCAGCAAAAAATATAAAAAAGAAACAAAAAAAACAGCAAAAAACAGCAAAATCTCCAAAACGGGAAACGAGACTTATAAGTGCCTTATAAAAAAAAAATGAATGCAACATATAAATTAGTTTTAAGTTATCTTAAACGACGTCTCATTCGTTAACTGACCAATCACAGTTTTCATAGAGACGATAAAAAAACCTGTATATCTATTAAGTATGTTTAAATGTTTTTAACAAGTAAAGACGAATTCTGTAAGAATGAAATTTCAAGACAGAGTTCGTATTTACTTGTTGCTGCTTTTTTCTAAACAAATCGAATTTTGTACTAACACATTGATTTATAAACTATATGGAAAGATGGCCATTTGCTTGAGCCATGGCAATGCTGTGTCTTGTCGACGACACAACATGCCAAATACATCCCTAGTAGTCCACCTAATACTCGTATTTACTACACGAATTCATACAGTGCACAACAATTCAAATTGAATTGAATTGTTAATTTCAATACCAAAACCTTCGAAGGTGTCGCCTTTCCTATGGTCTGTAACTAGGCTATAGAAACTTAAGCTGCAGCTATTTGTTTTTTGCTTTTATTTTCTATAATTACGCCGATTTTTTGTTTATCTATTTATTGTAAATATATTTTCTATTTGTTTTTATTTTCATTATTGTTATTGTGTTCTCATTGTATGTAGACAAAAACTGAAATTCTAAATGAATATGCCTCTAAGCATGTACTGAAAGTGCTATATATACCTATATTTATATAATGAATAAAAAGATATTTTTATATAACAAAAATCGTTAAACTGATAAGTAATAAAGAAATGCATGTAAATCACACAATCGATAGCTATTCTTATTTGTAAGTCATTCATTGATATCATGCCACAAGCTTGGTATAAAAATTGTGATCATTTAAAACATAAAGCTATTTATTATTATATTTTTTCATTATATTATTTTTGCTATTTGAATATTTTGTATACATCTACATACATACATATATTTACCATATGATTGCATTAAGTGAATAAAAAAATCCACTACTAAAGACATTGAGTTTATTACCATTTTTTGGATTATTGCGGTAGGTTTGGCTTAAGACCTATAACCCATAATTAAGACCTTTAACAGTTTTAACAAAAAGTAATTACACTGAAGTGATAAAATCGTACAAGAAAATGCATAGTGTTTTGGTGCATGTACTATGCCGATATGCAACTTTTGACCTTATTTAAGTACGTAATTAGAGGCAATACCCTCATTGCATCGTTAATTTGAGTTGAACGTTTACGCCAGCTTTTTTGTTCAAAGGAATTTCGAATATCTATTGGAAATGTGCACATACACCCTAAGAAATTTTTTAGTAGACACAGCAGAGATATCTACTAAATTAGCCAAAAATACGCTGAAAGAGGAAAATCAGTCACTGTATTCCTCTTTTTAATCTGCACTGCACTAAAAAATAGGATGTTGTAAGGAAATTAGGGAGCTGGATATACAACAAAATACTTTTGGGTAAAATTTTAAAACCCAATTTGTTTATACACTATGACATAGAGTACAAAAAAAAAAGCACACAAAAAAAAAGCCTACAAAAAAACGCTACAACATAACGTTAGAAAGGAAAGAAAGGGATTGAATAGAAAACGGATGAAACAGCAAATATTTTGAACAGAGAGAAATAGGCGCTCTGCCAACAAATCTATCTTTTTTATGCTGTCTACTAAAAAAACTTCTTTGAGTGTGCAAAATGGTTGGTAGACTAAAAATTACAAATATTTAACTGCAGACGCCAACCTTTTATCTATGAGCGTAATGGCAATTGTTTTTCTTTACATTTGCCTCGTCATTATAGCCCTAATTTATAAATTTACGTTGCTTTTCACCATTGCAGGTAGAGTAGCAGTACATACTAGATTATAAAACAGATTGTAACATACGAACTTGGCATACCCTTTAGCCTACCCAAACAACCACCTCTGAACTAAATATGCGTTATTTTTTTCAACACTAGTTAGCATTGTTCATTTAGTTTACATATTAATAATTAATAATTTAGAAAAGTAGTGAGTGACCGTGGTAATTGTGTTCTAGTGTCGTTAGATCTTGAAAAAGCGTTTGATAGGGTAGATCATGCTATTCTTATATGTAAACTTATGACTTTCTTTGGATTTTCATCTTCTGCATGTTTGTTAGTTAAGTCTTACCTTGGAAATAGATTTCAATATGTTTGTAGTGGTGGTCATTGCTCGAGTATGTTGCGTGTAGTTAGTGGTGTTCCACAGGGGTCTGTACTTGGGCCGCTTTTATTCATTATGTTCATTAATGATCTGTTTGATTTAGTAGCTAGTCCGAATTGTTTACCATTTGCGTTTGCTGATGATATACAACTTCTTTTTAAAAGTCAGTCTGATTTCCCTGATGTCCTGCAAAGTGTTATTGACGATACGTCAAGAGTTTTATGTGACTGGATGTGTACAAATGGTCTTTCTGTTAATACTGACAAAACTAAGGCGATTAGGTTCACTAATCATGGGGATGTGTCTGTGAATTTTGGGAATGTGCCAATCGCCTTTGTTGATCGTGTCAAGTGTCTTGGTGTTGTCTTGGATTCTGACTTATCATTTCAACCTCATATCAGTGCAATATGTTCTAGGATTAATTTTCTTTTAAGTAAGTTGTACAATGTTGAATTACATATGCCGTTTGTGATTAGGAAGAGAGTAGCTCATTCCCTGTTGATGCCTGTCATTTTGTATTGTTTAGAGGTGTTTTCTGGGACGTTAGGATTTGTCTTCAAGAAAATTCAGCTGATTTTTAATAGAATAATTAGATTTGTTTATGCTCTCAATGTTCGTCAGCATGTGACACCATGTGTCATTGACTTTTTGGGATGTGAATTTTGCAAATTTGTAGATATTCGTGTTTTGTTGCATTTCCATAAGGTATATAGGACACAAACGCCTAGGTACGTTGCGGAATTGTTTACCTTCTGCAGGTCGGTTCGTAACCCACAAATATTTATACCTAGGTTAACGACTTCATTAGAAAAGTCTTATTTTGTCCGCGTTGCTCGCATTTTCAATGCATTACCTATTTCTCTCAAGATATTTAATTGTTCCTCAACTACATTTCGTAAAAGACTACATGTTCATTTTTCTAATTCATGAGTCAAATGTGTGATAAGTACTAAGTCTTATATAATTTATGTCGGTTAATAATTTTAATTTTATTTTTATTATTTTTATTATTTTTTTCTTTTTTTTTTTTTGTTATGTTAAATGTTAATTTAATTTTTATCCTGCATGTATTGTCTCATCCCTAACGTTGTGTTAGCAGATGTTGACTAGTTACTGAGTAGCTGTAAATTCTTTAATTAATTTTTTTAATTTTTATTTATTTTTTTATATATATATATTTTTTATTTAGTTTTTAGTTTTTTTTATTTAGTTTGTATTATGTTATATCATTTTTTTATTTATTTTATTGAGTCTCTTTACTAGCTTTTTATGTTAGTATTGCTGTCTTACTCACATATTCATGTTTTTTTTTTTTACTTTGTTATTTTTTTTTTATTGTTCTTATTTTTTAATTTTTTAAATTGATAATTTAATTTATTTTTTTTTAATAGTTTTTTTTTCTTAATTTTGTTAATTTGTTTTAATTATTATGTATTTGTTTGATTCAAATTCAGTTTAGTCACTTATTGATACTATTTTTGTTATTAATTTCTAGTTTTTAAGCGCATAATTTTTATAATTTGTTATTATTGCTATGTTTGTGTAGTTTTGGAATCCGTATATGGCTTTGCAGCTTGGATTCGCCAAGAGAAAATAAATAAATAAAAATAAATAAAAAATAATACCTCATACACATTACACTTCCAAAATCCACTGTAACTAGATTTCAACTGTCATTTGCCTTATAAAAATGGGATTTCAAATCCACTTTTAGTAGATTTCGAGCATAATGTAAATGAGTTATAACATTTGAAGACAATGAGAAGATATTTAGCCCTGTTATTTATATTTTTTTTAAATAAATAAATATTGTTATTATTAACCCTGGACAGTCATCCTTCGTCAAAATGACGATGCGTAATTTCATTTTCGATTTAAAATGCATTTTGGTCGATTGGGAAATGATAAATTTAAGTTATACCAATACAACCATTTTAAGAATTTTTGTCTTATACTAATTAAAAACAAATTGAATAAGGAAATAAACTCAATTTTGATTCTCATTTTTGCTCACGATGCAAATTATAGCATCTTAAATTAAGCCGTAGTCAAAATGACGAAGGATGACGTTAGTGTACAAAAAATAAGGATGACTTTTCAGGGTTAAATTAATATACCCATATTCATAATAATTTGCTGACAGTTTATCGAAGGAATTTGTATGGTAATAGTAGGTTTAAAGTTTACGTTAACTTTTATGAATATGGGGGATAATATGCAACTCCTTGTTATCCTACTCATTTCAATACAGTTATTACGAATCCAATTATGAGAACGGTATAGACGTCATAGGGTTAAACGTCATAAGTGAAATTGTTAGCCAACTTATGAATTAAATTTTAGATTTTATATTTAAAGTGAATGTGTTAAATTCCGACGGAGACGATACACTAAGCGTGTGTTAACACTAGGCAAATATTTGACCAAAATTAGTGTCAAAAATCAGCAGCTATTATAATTTTGATCCAATGATCTTTATTTAAAATACTGATTGGTGTACTCACCGCTCTTAAATACAAACACCGTATGAAAACAAAACAAATTTACAACTAAAGCACCTACGAAATCGAATCGAATTTGGTTGGTAATGGGAAATTCGAATGAAAATTCTCCAATCAAATTGCTCTGTAAGTTATTTCTTAGTATTGTAAAACGATTGAATTACTATATATTTAAAACATATTAACAAACACTTAATAAATAAATAAACCTTAGTGCGTTTATTAAAACAACTGTTAAATTTTTTTTCCTAAAATTGGAATTCAAAACGGAGCCATTTCAAACTCTGAACAATATATCTACAATAGAATAAAAAGTTACTTAATACTTCATTCACATTAGGCTCGAAATCTATTAAAAGTTGATTTGAAATCCCTTATTTATAAGGCAAATGACATTTGAAATCCAATTTTGGAAGTGTAATGTGAATGTATAACCCTCTAAATAAGAAAACGAAACAAGAAATATATATACGGTGTATAGCGTGTGGCGCAGTTTCTTGTACAGTTGAAATTAAGTATTGTTTTTTATTCGATTTTTTATGTCTATATGTTTTTTACAAAAACATGGGCATAAGAAAGTTAAGATAATTAAAAAAATAAATATTCTAGGATTCATCAATGATGCTGTGCAGTTCCGTTGAAATTATAGCTTTGTCACATTTCGTAGAGATTACTATCCGTCGGGGATATTGTCGTACTTTGTTCCATTGTTCTAATAGCGATGAATGGTTGTGTGATCTTCGAATTTTTTCAGCTGATGCAAATTATCCCACCACAACAATAAATGATTTTTCAAAATGAGATCAAACCACGGGGTCAAAGGAGCATCAAACCGCGAAATCTCTTCATGAATGATTCCACGTTTTATGTAGCGCACATCACTGACTTCATTCATATTGGGATTCAAATCCACGTCTTTTTGAAGGAAAAGGATATAATCAATTTCATGTTCACCCCAAACTCCATCTCCCGTATTGGCATAGTGAATTCTAGTCAAATAATGGAAATTTTCGGGCCTTATTTGGTTTGTTGGAATTCCAAGTTCATAATTTAGCCTTCGCTGAGCTGCCTTTCGGATACCAAGACAGTTTAGTTCCTCACGTTCGATTGGAATTTCATGTAGAGGGTGACTGCAACAAGCGTTTGTATAAACACTGGGGAATGTGATCTTAAATTTTGTTTTTAATAAGGCCAATGTCTTACCAACTAAAATTTGCAAAGTTTGAAATTTCAAAGTACTTACTTTATGGTCCGATCTTTTTTGAACTAGCATTTCTCCCTTGGTGTTGAAAAGGAGAACCGAAAAAGCCCGATGTAATTTCACTTCTTTAGTTTTTGGGTCGACTCGATGACAATTTTCCTTCGAATCGGATCCAATAACTTCGTCCTTCTCGTTTACTAGAATGCATTGTTCCTTCAAGGCCAATTGTTGAAGTGCATCGTGCGGCTTGCTATCAGCCATTGGCTTTGCAGGAGTTGCAAAGTTTCTACTCGATGGCCCGAATAAAAGACGGGAATTTGCTCGTCGTATAAATGTAGTTATCATTATAGTGAAACTTGAACGTACTGACAACGAAACAAGTAGGAACTTTTATTTATTTACTATGACAAGTGTTGCCATTACTAGCAATTAGCTGCCAACGTGGGTATTTTTTAGGAATTGGGGTTCAATTGGATTTATTATTTTTTAGTTAATTCCCAATAAACATAGGATGAACGTTTTTCTAATGCAAAACATTTTAAGTTTGAGGGTAAAGTTTCAACATAAATTCAACTTGATTTGAAGCGGCTCACTTTCATTACTTTCAAATCGCCAGAATGTTGATGAAATATTTGAAAATAATTGGATGAAACTTCGTGCAACGAAATTCGAAGAAATAAGAAAATATGGAAGATTTTTAACAATTAACTAAAATTACTCAAATAGTTTATAATAATTGGAAAGTCAAAATATAAAATCAAATAGTAACTTTAAGAAATTCGCTAAAATCACATCTCTTTGCAGAAAACTAAAATCTTTGCATGCTACATTCTTGGAAACATTATGCGCCTTGCAGACAATTGTCCATATTCATATTGGCATATAATGATATACAAAATAGCATAAAACAGCGATAAATTAATAGGTATTGGCCAAAAAAAGCATTTTGCAATTTTATCAAAGAGTTAAAGAACGGAATGTCGGTGTTTGTAAAGAATCTTATGCGCTTTACAGACTATCAGTTATTCCGGACGGAATGTCGGTGTTTGTAAAGAATCTTACAGTGTGTCGGATCGATGCGACATGTCGGCGATGACTAAATAATCGGTAAATGTGTTATCGATCCCATAAACATGCAGCAGTATCGATTATGCCTTCGGACTTAACTTATAATGTGCACAATATATGGGATATGTTCGACACGAGCACTGTCGTCCGGAATAACTGATAGTCTGTAAAGCGCATTACGGTGTGTCGGATCGATAAGACAATTCGTTGATAACTAAATAATCGGTGAATGTGTTATCGATCCCATAAACATGCAGCAGTATCGATTATGCCTTCGGACTTAACTTACCCTGCCAACATTTTTTGAATTTGGGGGCGCTTCTGAGAATCCCCAGTACGTCGAAAACAATCATATACGATATCAAAAACTCGTCGGAAAAGCGCCGTCACTATTGAGAAGTTGTACCACGCCAAGTTACTACAAAAAGGTTTCGCATGAGTGCAATTATTAGGTGCCTTTATAGATCAATTTAGAACGACGCCAATAAGAGACCCTCCAAACAATCAGAAAAAGTACATTTTAAGATAGTGGTAAAAGAATCATTGTGGTCGAGTAAAACACGTTTGTTTAGATATTTATTAATTTGATTAATCATTTACAAATTCTTAAAAATATAACATTTATACCACTATCACATCACATTTAACATAATTTTTTGCATTAATGATGATGTAGAGTTACAAGTAGCGAGTTACATGTTGCAGCGTCTATCAGCCAGTGTTTTTATTCGATGGAGGCAGCGTGCCTGGAAAAATATTTGAAAAACAATAACTTTATTCCATTTGGAAAATCAAAAATTGTTCACCAATATACCTTTCACAATTTTAAGCGTAAAAACTATGTTTTCAGAACTTTATTTTCGTTTTTATTTAAATAAAATATAACAAGCTGGTTGCGCTTGGCGTTTCACAAAAAATAAAATGGCTTTTGTAAAAGTAGTGATGGCAAAATACATGTATGAAGTACATTTTGTACTTTATGATATGCTGCCCCCCATCACAGTAGGATGGTTGTAGTGACATTTACGAGTCTGTGGTAGCGATGAAGATGAAATGGAACTTTGAAATGCTGGCAGGGTATAGTGTGACCAATATATGACATATGTTCGTCACGAGCACTGTCGTCCGGAATAACTGATAGTCTGTTAAGCGCATAAGAAATATAATTCTCTATGTAAAACTGTTTAAAATAATGAATCAGATTTAGATTTTTTATATGTTTAATAAGATAATTAGATAGAGTGTATGACAGCATTTTACAAACGTTTGTCTCTGTTGTCATTCGGTCGAGTGAACCAACTGTTTATTGGCTTTGCTGATATGTTTTAGAAATTGAAAGAAGTTGCAACATATTTAATAAAAATTAAAATTGATACAATCGATAATTTAGTTGGGTTGACTTTCATTTGGTCATACCATGTTATACAAGCATCGTACAAAGTGGTACAACCACTATTTTGATACTGTAATGATCGAATTACAACCAATCTTTTCCGTGGGTGTATTAGTTTACGTTTGCTCTAAATATGACCCACTTGCTTTAAACTACTATCTCAATCGAGTAGAAAAGTTAATTAAAAGCTACCACAGTTCCAAAATAGTGTTGTGAGAGTGTTTTAAAAACCGTTCTATATTTCCGAGTATATTGACTTCGTTTGGCTTTGTAAAACTAAACACAATGCCACACTGCCATCTAGGGTCATCATTTTTGCCCTCTCAAGAAGGAGAGCCAATCAGTCCCTTGTAAATGTTTTTGTTTTATATTGCACCATCTGGCAACTTTGAAGATCTGCCAATCTGTATGTAGTCCCTTTTTTCTGACATTCGTAATTTTGTGGACTCTCGTTTGTCACAAACCACACACACATATTCAGTCCAGTTAAATCCGAAAAATATAAAAATGGTAAAGACGCCCATATTTACACAAAAATTTAACTAAACTTTGTTTTATTTTATTTTGGGGCGCAGATACGCTTTATACTGATCCAGAACAGGGCTGGCAAAACACGATTGGCCAAGTGGTACATGAATTTTGATGACGATGAAAAACAGAAACTTATCGAAGAGGTTCATGCAGTGGTGACTGTTAGGGATGCAAAGCACACCAATTTCGTTGAGGTTCGTGGGTCATTGTTCTCCTTTATCGCAAAAATATTTTGATATTAAATTTTCGTATGTCTCCTTTGCAGTTTCGTAATTTCAAGATTGTCTACCGTCGTTATGCGGGTCTCTACTTTTGCATATGTGTCGATGTAAACGACAACAATCTCTGTTACTTGGAAGCTATACACAACTTTGTCGAGGTGCTCAATGAATATTTCCATAATGTGTGCGAGCTGGACTTAGTTTTTAATTTCTACAAAGTTTACACGGTAGTCGATGAAATGTTTCTCGCAGGCGAGATAAGGGAGACTTCTCAAACCAAAGTTCTTAAACAACTATTAACCCTGAATTCTCTGGAGTAAGGAGTACATCACAATTCTTGTAGCATAGTATCATTCCATTTTGGGTTCTGTATTATGTGTTCTGAATTCAGCACTGAAGACTCACTGTGTAACCCATATGTATGCATATACAAAAAATTTTTCCTTGCAAGTTTTGATAACAACTTAAACATGTATTCGAATCTTTGTTTTAGTTCGTAATTCTATTCTATTCGCCTGTATTGTTCGATTATTTGTGAAAGTATAACTTACCCAAAGTTTTCCCTATATTAAGCTGTGTAAAGTAATACACACTCAAAGAGATTTAAGCATCGTTCAAATATTATTAAAAAAATTATTGATATTGTTAAATCAAATATGTATGTATATGATGATGTATTATAAATAAATGATAATGCATTCTCAAAAATATGTGCTTAAATAAACGAAGGGAAGCCGTCTGATGAGTATGAAGAGTCAACCTTCAAGAAATCAAATTATTCCATTCGAATATTTCTATACAAATTACTTGGATTATATGCACTACTGTTATCCACTGTATAATTTTTTTTAAGTTATCACTACTATTTAAGTAAATGTATTTCTGCACTTTTAACATTGTTCGCTGCAGTTTTGCAGACGTGCACCAAAATTCTGTAGCTTGGTGAGAATTACATCTCTAATTACACTCCAATGATAAGGTCATCATTAAAGCAGATTATTGCAATAAGTTTGTTTTTGTATTCTGATAAATGGAAAGCAGCAACTGATTGTTAAAAAAAAACTTCAACAGAGTTTTTTGAACTCGATTGACCCCCCCCCCCCCCCCCCCCCCTAAAAAAATTGCAATGTGGCTGATTCAAATGAAAAATAATGTATTAATCCCAATTTTAAACGTAACAACAATGTTTTCATTTGTTGGATCTCTTCAAATAATGTATAAGAAGCTATTTAGCGATAGGGATAAAATTAAATTTTGAAATGCTGGCAGGCCGATGAAAGAAAAATTATTATAGAACTACTCAAAAATTTTGTTTTATTGTATTTTTTGTGTTGCGTATTTTTTAATTTATGAAGGAATCGCTGTCTCCAGACGCCAGAAATTTATACTATCCGTTGTTATTGTGCTCAAAAACAAAGAAAGCGAAAACTATGGTGAGGGGTGACAATGGAACGCTTTTGAATTCGAATGTGCAGAAAGAAGAAGAAGAAATCGCCATCTTTTGTTGAAAGAATTGCTCGAAAACGGACTTTTTTTGATAATTACGTGTTTAAAGATATATAAAATTGCCCAGAAAACTAGGCAAGAACACTTCTCAAATAGTAATATAATCTTTGCGGTGTATGATTTATATTTTAAATTGTATTTAATTGTTTAATTTGACGGAAAACATTTTTTTTGTCCACGTCAAACGGGTGACAATAGTGATTTGCAAGTATTATATGTGTGATTGTGTGTGAGCATAGAAGAAGGAGGAAAATACGTCAAATTCTGTGCAAACGAGAACTTTCAGAAAAATTAATTTTCTGTGATTTTGATTTAAATAGTTTTAAAATCGTTGTTCCAGCCAATTTCTAACATCACCAGCATAACAATGTCAGCTGTAAATCCCGAATAGTAAGTGCAAATTGAAAATCGAATAATACTAAAACAGGGCCAGAGAATATTATTATTCCATTGTTCGGTAGCACCAGCCAGCTTTTTCCCCCATTCAGCTTGCACGATGAATCTAAAAACTTATGTAGAGTATTTTGCGACGTCATTTTTTCATCTTGGTAAATATGTGTTGTATATATGGCCCACTCCCTTTTTCCCAAATGTGATGAAAACCCAAATAATAATGGTCACCCAAGTTTTGTGGGAGGAGTAAAATGCGTCTATCCGTCATTCAAATAAAATAAAATGAGCAAATATATATTTTAGATTCCCCAATTGCAGAAACAAGTCGTCCATTGTTCACACAAAATGAATTTTCTACGTTTTTTCAAAGTGCATTCAGTAATTTCTTTGTAACCTTTGGCAGTCTCGGCAATGTGTGGAAAAGTAACTTTAATAAGGGGCGGATGAGTCACTTGCTTACGTATTTTGTACTTGTATGTATTTTAATGCTGTGCGTAAAACAGGGTCCAGGCATCTGAAAATAGGGCCTTCAACAAGCAAAAAATTTCACTTATACAAAGCCAATAGAGGCCAAGACAAGATTCATAAAATCATTATGTACAGTGAAACCTCTCAAACCTGGACACTCTGAAAACCGGACACCTCCCAAACATGGACATTTGTCCGGGGACGTTTGATATATTAACACATTAAAATTAACCTCTCAAATGTGGACAAAATGTAGGTGATCTTGGATGTCGACCTTTCAGAGGTTTCACTGTAATTTAGTGTTGCCAGGTTTTTTTTAACCTTACCCCCAATTCATAAGAAAAATCCGCCAAATTAGTCAAGCATTTCATTTTGTACTAATTTTTTTTAAATAAGTACAAAGTAGTTTTCCAAATTTTGTGAAAAAAACCCTGATATGATACACTTTAAAAATTCAACTAGAAAAAAAAATATATCAATACAATATGTATATCAAGTTAAAATACAGGTAATGCAAAATAATTCAATGCATAAATGTTTTATATATAATTCGGTTTATAAAGGAAAAATAAAAAAAAAAACCTTTATTATTTGCCAAAAGAGTCAAAAAATTCTAAATCTTCCCCAGTTTCAGTGTACAATTTGTTGGAAATAATTAATTGAATCATTTCACTTGTAGGTGTAAAATATAATCCATAATTTAAGGAATACTTAACTCTTAAATTGCTTCCACCGGTTGAAGTTAACATACAAATTCTTAATTTGCTTGTAACTATGTTGAACTTTGAAAATGCCCTGCCAACAGAACATTTGATAAACGTAGCGAAAGTAATGCTAATGAATACTTCGACATCTTGTTTTCTTCAAATTCATGGCAGCATTGCACCGAATTTTGCTGAAAATGTTCCAATTTTTCCAGGCATAAGATATTTTTTAAACCTAAAAATACCCCCAGGCATGAAAAACCCCTAAATTTCGACAACTTGTTTTCTTCAAATTCATGGCAGAATTGCCCCGAATTTTGCTGAAAATTATTCAATTTTTCCAGGCATAAAATATTTTTTTAAACCTAAAAATACCCCCAGGCATGGAAAACCCCTAAATTTGGGGGAAACCTCCCAACCTGGCAACACTGATGTAATGGATCATGGATAATGAGTGTATTTATTCACTCGTGACTGAGAATTGGGCTTAAATATATATACTTTAGTACAAATTGTTCGATTGGTCCAATTTTTTGCTGGCCAGCGTAAAAAATTTTCGTCAACCGCCTATCGCTATGGCTATATCTATACACAACTATCTACATAATATCCACTGCATCTTCTTGCAATCGTCCAATGCATAAAGGGCAACCATTTTCGTCAACCGCCTATCGCTATGGCTATATCTATACACAACTATCTACATAATATCCACTGCATCTTCTTGCAATCGTCCAATGCATAAAGGGCAACCATCACCTTCAGTCTCTTCTGCAAACTATTCCAAGTAGATTGTTTTTTTTTCTATCATAGCTCTTTTATTCACTTCGGTTGTTGAAACGGCTTGACTATGCTATATCTCTTCTTAACTTGTTCAGAGGTTGTATTGTTTTGCTTTCGTTTTGAAACGTAATCAATTTCTCTCTTTGTGTGTGTCTAGGTTGGTTGTTTTTATTTCATTGCATTGTCATGCCTTTGTTTGGCGGATGGTGACTTGCTCATTCTCTTATTGTACAGAGCTTAACATCATAGACGTTGCATCCAACGTAATATAATTTTTTTCGAAACTTAAGTCATAGCATTTATTTCATTGCATTTAGAATTATTCCTATTATCGAGCACTGAATTTTGGTATTTAGTGCCCGATAATAGGAAGAAGTAAGTTACCTTGAAGTACACAAATAATACCCATCTTGAATGATCATTAATTTGAAATCAGACCCAAACTTAAAAATCACGTATTTCGTATACCTTTCCTTTGGAATAAGATATTTCCCCTGTTCCGATAGTAATCGCAAATCGCAAGAAAAAAAAAATCGAGATAACCTCGGACTCCAATCCCATTGTAATTTGAAATTCTCATTAACCTTTAACTGGGTACGTGGTGGTAAAATTTACCACCTCGAACACTCGTTTACATATATTTTAAAAAAGACGTGTGAAATAAAGTATATGTTAATCATTGAAAGAACATATAATATTTCGAAATATTGTTTTATTTTCGTTAAATACAATGTTTACTAATCAACAAATATAATAATGATACAAAAAAAACATTTTTTTACAGAAAAAATATTAATGTAAAAGAGGGGGTAAAATTTACCACACGTCGAAAATTACGCAAAAAAATTTCACCACACCGGTTAAAGGTTAAAGAGATCTATATTACCAAGACTAAGTTGATAAGTTTCAGGATTAAGAATTTATATTATTATTTTTAAATCAGATCGTTCCTATGACACACAATGGTCGATTCCAAATATCGGAGCATGGGGGATAAACTTTGCTCGTGTAATATCGTTAAATGAGTAAAAAATAGTGCAACATTTTTTTGCATAGTAGCCAATCTTGCTAGTTGAAATTTAGCTTTAGACTCAACTTGAAAGTAAGTTTTGACAGCAATACATTATCATTAAGAAGTTTGTACTAAAGATATAGTAGTTTGCAAGTTAAGTAAAGTAGTATATAGTTCCAATAGTTTGGAAGAAAGCGCCCACTGTATAATAAACCTATAGAATATTATTTATCCACAGGTAAAATCTAACTATTCAGTAACGTTTTTGTGTTTGTAAACTCATCGTGTTTAAAATTGGCCGTGTATATGAGAAATGCATTCCAATAAATTTAATTTAATTTTGTATACATTGTACACCTTGTAGCTGTCAGCATTAAGCTATTTGCATATGAAGTCATCGATGATAATAGATACAATTATCACGTATTTGAAATTTCTATTTTTTGATTTGAAGGAGTTATTTCTCGCATAGAGAAGATCGTTTAAAGTATATTGATCAAATCGTATTGTCTAAAGATCACCCAAAACAATACACAAATCTCTTAATATTCTACTCGCTAAAATATTTTATTCAAATAAGACTCTTAAAACATATATTAATTTTTTTCCTTTTGTTTTCCTTTAGTGATTACCTTTTCAAGTTGCTCTTAATTGGTGATTCTGGTGTAGGCAAATCATGTCTTTTGTTAAGATTTGCCGATGATACATACACAGAAAGTTATATCAGCACAATTGGTGTGGATTTCGTAAGTCAAGTGTTGATAAAATTCCAATGAGAAATTTTCTTCACTATGTACATATTTTCTATTGCAGAAAATCAGAACAATTGAATTGGACGGGAAAACTATTAAGTTGCAAATTGTAAGTTAAACACATGGTGTTTTGTTCATTTATGGAATGGAATTTTAATTATCATATTTTTCAGTGGGATACTGCCGGTCAAGAACGTTTCCGCACCATCACTTCATCTTACTATAGAGGCGCTCATGGTATTATTGTCGTTTATGATTGTACGGATCAGGAATCGTTCAATAATGTGAAGCAATGGCTGGAGGAAATCGAACGGTATGCATGTGAGAATGTCAACAAATTGTTAGTTGGAAACAAAAGTGATTTAACAACTAAGAAAGTTGTTGATCATACCACAGCTGCGGTAAGTACTCATGCTGCCTATCACACACAGTGGATCATTTGTAACTATGTGCAAGATGTCACACACAATAATAATATAAATAATATTTTTATTAAAAATTTTGGTATGGTCAGATTATTGCGTTAGTAGTAGCAAAAAATTGTACGCGGGGTTTCAGGTTTTTTTTTTAAATGAATAATTAATATTACTGATCAATTTTAATTAATTAGACCAAAACGCCTTTCCATTATGACAGGGCAAGAAGTTATAAAGTTTAAACTACAGATTTATGCATAAAAAATTAAATAAGTCAGTTTACTGATCGGAGAAATATCTATAGTTCCATAAGAGTTAGAGTGTTTAAATAGCTGAAAACGGGAGCTTCGAGTGTAATTTACATTGGATTTAGTGAATTATCCGAATTTATTCTGAAAATTGGATAATATTTTTGCTCAAGTAGAGGATGCTGATGAGGAATGTATTAATTCCGAAACGGTTGTCCATCCAACCGTCTTGCAGTCTATAATAAATTTGACAAATATACTTTTCCTCTGTTGGTTAAACTACTCTTGTAGTCTAGTCAACGCAATGGTTTTAAGCTGAAATCAAAACAACAAATATGATTGAAGAACAAACCAACAATAAAAAAAAAACAAAACAATTACGGAAATAAATAGAATAAGATAGGTGCTAACAACATATGTTTTCGACCTGATTTATGTTTAAGGGCCTGTTCGAACCGAAATTTTTTACTAGTATTGGGTAAAATTTGACGTAAATCAAGGTGAGTATAATTTCACTAGCCCAGGGAGCTAAAGGGTGGTTAAAGTTTCAAGGGTCGATGTTGATTTTCAATAAAACACAAACTATTTAAGAATTTATTGTAATTTTATTTTATTATGATATATTGGTATTACTCAATTATGTATGGAACAAAATATCGGCCAAATGGGCGCCGCGACCTCGGTGGCACACCTTCATCCGATGGTCCAAATTTTCGATGACGCTGAGGCATAATGGAGGTTCTATGCCGTTAATGTGCCGAATTCTCATCCTTTACCTCTTGAATTGTTGCTGGCTTATCGACGTATCAAATAACCCCAAAGAAAAAAGTCCAGCGGTGTCAAATCACATGATCTTGGAGGCCAATTGACATCGCCATTACGTGAGATAACACGGCCATTGAATTTGTTGCGCAAAAGAGACATTGTTTCGTTAGCTGTGTGGCAAGTGGCACCGTCCTGCTAAAACCACATATCGTCCACATCCATATCTTCCAATTCGGGCCATAAAAAGTTCGTTATCATCTCACGATAGCGAACACCATTCACAGTAACTGCCTGACCGGCCTCATTTTGGAAAAAATACGGCCCGATGATGCCGCCAGCCCATAAACCGCACCAAACAGTCACTCTTTGTGGGTGCATTGGTTTTTCGACAATAACTCTTGGATTCTCATTCGCCCAAATGCGGAAATTCTGTTTATTGACGAATTTCAATTGTAACCTTTTTGATTATTCTAGAGCTAGTATCCTTCGTAGTCTTTGTACTAGATATAACATGTCTGTTGTACACAATTCAGCTCCGACTCATTTCGATTTATGCAGGAGGTCCACATCACTTATTGATTATATGCTTATAAGTGATATTTCTCTATGTAACTTCTCGCATCAGGTACAGTGTCCTTCGATCTCAGATCATGCCTTAATTTTTTCTAGACTGTTATTCGAATTTGCTTCCATGACTGAGTACGTTGAATATGGAGACTATCGGAACATTGACTGGGATGCATTGGCTTTATATGTGGATTCATTTGAATCTAGTCGAATTTTTAATGCTACTGATGTTGATACGAAATGCACGTTTTTGTCTGCTCTACTTAGTGATCTTTTTAATTTCGTACCAACTGTTAGGAAGAAGCTTCGCAGGGATGAAAATTGGATGAATTCCTCCCATATAAGGTGGGCCAGATCACTTAGAGATCTTTCGTTTTCCGCCTTTCTATCTGATATATCCCAGGAGAATTGGACAACGTATCGTAAATACCGAAATAGGGCTAAGGCTATGATTCGCAAAGCGAGAAGGTTGCACTTTTCTGCTAGGTTTGAATCTTTGGACTCATGTGGCATGTGGAGGATTTTGCGTAGGTCTGGGTGTGTTACTGATGACTTCGTGGAAACTAATTTGGATGTCGAATGTATCAATTGTTGTTTTGCTAACGGTTCGGCTTTTGGCAGCCGAATTGAAGAATTTGATTTTGATAGTTTCCATGAGTCAGATTCGCCGTTTTCTTTTCGTGGTGTCAATGAGCTTGAGCTTCTTGAAGCGATGGGAAAAGTTAAATCGAGGTCGGTAGGATTGGATGGTGTGCCTATTCATTTTATTAAGTCTATTTTCCCGCTTGTATCAAGCTTTATTTTGGATTTGGTGAATTGCATTCTGACAACGTCCACTTTTCCTTCCGGTTGGAAGAAAGCTCGTGTAGTTCCTATACCGAAGTCTCGAGTTGTTTCTGAACCTGCTGATTTACGTCCAATTTCAATATTACCTGCAATTTCTAAAATTGTTGAGCATATTATGAAGGGGCAGATACTTATGTCTACTTCTAATCTTATTCACGAGTCTCAATATGCGTTCCGCCAAGGTCTAAATACTACGCATCTGCTCTTGTCACTGACGGTTCATGTCCGCACAGATATTAACAATGGTTGTTCGAGCTCTCTTGTTTCTCTTGATCTATCTAAGGCCTTCGACTCCGTGAGTTATGCTATATTAGTTGCTAAACTTGGTGGGCAGTTTGGATTTTCGTTATCGGCGTGTAAGCTTATTTATTCATATTTGAGAAATAGGGAACAATTTGTTGCTATGAATGGTGCAGAATCTAGCATTCTTCAACTTGCTTCTGGTATACCTCAGGGTTCGGTCTTGGGCCCACTCTTATTCATCCTGTATGTTAATGATATCCACTGCTACACTGATTCTAGGGTGTGTAGAACGTTCGTTTTCGCGGATGATGTTTTCTTGTTGTTTAGCGGTTGTGGTTCTTCTACTGAGAACTTTGAGATTGAGATTAATGCCGTGTTGGATCGTTTTAGACATTGGGCATTGATGAATGATTTGTTGGTTAATGTGGCTAAGACTAAAGCCTTGATGTTTAGGTCGAATAGGGGGCTCCCTCAATTACCCAATTTGTTCCTTGGATATGAACGCATTGAATTGTTGATAGGCATCGTTGTTTGGGTGTTGTACTTGACTCGGAGCTCTCGTTTCAATTCCATATTGATGCTCTGTCTGGTAGGATCTGGTCTACATTGCGTAGGATTTCTTCATCGAATTTATTTTTTCCACTCAATGTCAGACTCAAATTGGCTCACTCGCTCTTAATGTCTCAAGTTCTTTATGGTCTTGAAGTTATCTCAGGCTGCTCTGGACAACTTTTTGCGAAGTTAAGACGAACTGTACATGTGATTGTGCGCTTTATTTACAATGTTCGAAGGAGGGATTCTATTTCTGGGTTCGTAAGGCGTTTTCTTGGTCTCTCTTTTCGCAATTTTGTTGACTATCGGAATCTGATTTTATTTTATAAGGTTATATATTGCTCTAGGCCTGTATCTTTACGCTCTTCCTTCTCCTTTTCGCGCTCGTCTAGGAATCCACAGCTATTTGTTCCCCGTATTAGGAGAAGTATTTTTGCTAAATCTTTTCAAGTGAGAATTATACGTTGTTGGAATGGGTTACCGCTTCAGTTGCGAATATTTTCACAGTGTAATAACTCCTTTCGGTTGAAACTGATGCAGTATATGGATTCGATCTTGCCACATTGAAACTACTCTTGGTCTATTTGTATATGTCTACCTCGTGCGGGACTAATATTATTTATTTATTTTTTACATTTTTAATACTGCTAATTTATAGTTAGGCTGGGGAGCCGACAAATTGAATACTGTTACAAAAAATTTTTTAAGAGTGCAAAAAAAAAAAAAGAAAACAACTTATAATGTATTTTGGTACTTGATTTTATTTAAATCATTTAAGTTAGATATATTATAATTTTAATTAGTTATTTTTATATTCAGTTAAGAATTTTGTATTGTATTCAGGTATTCTTGCTAAGTAATATATGTATTGGCCTATGAAAGGCTTTGTATTACTAATTGTTAAATAAATGAAATGAAATCCACTGAGGTGAAAATGTGATTCTGAAGATGATTTTCTTCGAAAATTGATCATCCACTGTTGCCATTTCTTGGAACCATTCTGCCCATTCACGACGTCCATGGTTCAAATTGAGTATGCCTGAAATAAAGAAATGTCAAATAAAATTCGGAAAAAAACTTGGCTTTTAGGTGTGGTTCACTTTCACATTTAGTAAGTAATTTTACATTTGTTGCAAATTCTTGACATTTACGACATCATATGGCTTGGTATGTATTGATTATCGCAAAATAAATAAAAGGTATTTTTATTTGTTAAAAGAACGAGTACAGAAAATTATCTTTTTTTCTCATCATAATAAATTGATATATCACCATAGTAAAAAGTTTCGGTTTCGAACAGGCCCGAAGTTAGGCATTGTTGTGGTGTTGTTAGTATAACATGAACTACATTGTTTATACATTTAAATGTTCGATTTAAATGTAGTTCGACCAACCTTCTGAATATTAACATCGTCTCCATTTTATATTAAAACACTTTTATTATGTGATATTTTTCTTTTAGTTTGTATAAAATTAAACAAGTTTTTTACAATTTTGGTTTTACAGGAATATGCAAATCAATTAGGCATTCCATTCCTTGAAACATCAGCCAAAAGCGCCACCAATGTTGAGCAGGCTTTCATGACAATGGCCGCCGAGATTAAGAATCGCGTTGGACCACCTTCCAGCGCTACCGAAAATACCAGCAAAGTTAAAATCGATCAAGGGCGTCCAGTGGAAAATACCAAGTCAGGTTGCTGCTGAATAATTACTACTCCCGAAATAATTGTGAATCATTATTTTATTATAATATAAAAAAAGAAACAACAAAAACCAACAAACAGTAAAATAATAAATTTAAAAAAACTTGAAAAACAAAAGAGAAAAAAAAAAACAATTCATAACGAATAATTATATTGATAATGATAAAATGTAAGATCAGACACTCAATGGAAAATGGCAACACAACCAACCCTCAACACACAAAACTGATAATAACTGATACGATCATCGGATGTCAATTGGAGAGTTATCTCTTGTCAATTGGCGATTGGTTCCATTTAGGTGTGATTGATGGTCGATCTGAATATTATATTGAGATGAACATAATATATATAATATAAGATATTTTTTTTATTTTAAACAAATGTGTAGTAGCTTAATTCAACAACAACAAAACCAATTGAAATACAAGAAAACAACATACCCATACACCAATCGATGAATAAGAACAACAGGTTACAGTTTTAATGAAAACCAATATTCTAGAATAAATTTCTTCTAAGAGAGAAAAGCTTCACTGTTATGATTCTTCTCTTCTATCAGAGACTTTCTTTATTTCTTTGTAAAATAAAACTCTGCTTTTAATTTGGCAATATCTACTTGGTCCTTGGAGAGGCGCCTTTTAAACGTGTAAATCACATTGGTAATAAGCTTCCTTTCATTAGCAATGATATTTGTTTATTCTACCGTTTTACATACGCTCCACTTCCATTTTATTTAAAAGTTATACTTCTCTCCTTTCTTTTTCTTAAATAAATTTGTGATGTACGAAACGAGTATTTACATTTAATGATAACCGCAAAGGTTCATTTAAGAAGATGACGGATTAGATTTAGTTTTGTCTCTCCGTATCCCTGTTTCCATTTGTGTAAGTACCAATTTTACTAACCCATTGTAATTAGGATAATTACTTCAATCGAAAAAGATGGTTAGGATAAATAAGAAGAACAAAATCTAAAGTAAAATTGAGTGAGTGTGGAATGATCATCAATAACATTAGTTTGCCACAACTTTACTATAATACACCTACACATTATTAATGAAAATAATTATTCTCTTAATATATAATAGATGAACAAAAAACTAGAATTATATATTAATATTTTACATAAACACCACACACAAAACATTTTACTTTTCCTTCGTTTCTGATAAGGCTTTCAATAAGTTGTTAGGTCTACAGCTTTGAATTAATCCAACCATCTCTACCCATCCCTAATTCCTTCAATAAATTCGTTTATTTTTTTTATAATTTTTATATATTTAAGAAGGGTTCAAATAAAGTATATGAAGTATTTAAACAAACATAAATTTCTTTAATTTTATTAACAGGTGAGTTTTCTACTCAAAAAAAAAAAAAAAGTTGTTGGAGACAATGAAAGGAATAATCCTTCTATGTAATTTCCTTAGGAAATTGACATATAAGAAACAAATTGAATCATTTCACCTCGCCAGATCCTAAACTAAAGACTATGGAAACTTGCATTAGCCAGCAAAGAAACTTATGCCTACTTTGACTGGAGTGGTCTGCTTTTGGTAGATTGATATCTGGCGTTTTCTTTTCAATAGCCTGATAATCAATCAATTCCTTAATTTTCATGTCCAATAAGCTCGTATTAGAATTGTAATAATAATATGAAAAGAATGCATTTTCCGACCGAAACTAATTAATGAAGTTAACTATTTTAGTGACTTTATGTATCAGCTTCGCTATGATAAATTATTAACGATTGTCTATATTAGGGATTGTAATCAGAATTTGAAAAAATTGACTTTCGATGGATAGTTTTACCATCATACACCCAAAATTTTTTGTTATTCATAACAGCAGAAATGTTTGAATTAGATAACGTGGTTGCTAACAGATTTTGACAAACATCGCTGCTGAAATAGCAAATTGCCTTACTTGATATAGCTACAAATTTTGTCAATTTCATTGACATTTTGAAATAATGTAAATTATTTGATACAAGAACTTTTACATTTATTAAATATTTGAAATAAATAGAATTCAATACAGTGGTCATCTTCTCGCTCATAACTGAGTGCTGCCCGATTCAATGATTAGCTCAAAAACATGGGACTTCAATTTCATAATTGAGTCCGAAGGTCGTTTCACGTTGCGTGAAACCACTGAAAGAACCATTGAAACATTATTGATAGTAGATATTTTACGCCTGAAAAACTTTGATGTTTGTTCGAAAGCAAGATTGAACCCATGGCCCTGTGTATGCAATGCGGACATGCTAACCAGTGGTTAGTGGCTTCCTTCAAATTTAGAAATTATTAAAACAATATATGAATCATAACCTAATTTTCATCAAAATGACTACGAAAGAAAGCTTACTTATCGAACATAATCTCCGCAATAAAAGAAGGTTTAAATATACTTTAGTACAAGTGGTCCGATTGGTCCAATTTTTGGCCAGCGTGTATACTTTTCGATTCTAAACACAAAATGTAATACCTATTTTCGGAGTTACGGGCCCCTAAAGTTTTCATTGCCACGTATATTGGATTTAGTATCCATCGCACATAATCATCCTAAAAGTAATATATGTATTTAGAATAACATGGACCCGGTCCTGAGTTCGCGTTAGCCCACTTTGGATTCTGTCCATAGGAGAAAGTGTCAAATCCCGGCCGAAGGCCCCCACCTATATCCAATTTTTAAGGGTCGGTATCTCGAAAACTACGCTCTTCCGACAAAATTTTTACTTAATATTTTCTGCTTAAAATGCACTATTTTTACCAAATACGCAAAAAAATGAATTTTATTCATTTCATGAAAAATTGCTGAATTAAGAAAAATATAAAGGAAAATACCGATTTTCAGATGTCGATATCTCGAAAACAAGGCTTTTCCGCCAAATTTTTTATTTACATATTCGATTTGAAATCCCTTCTGCTACACTCAAAAACAAATTTGGTTTATTTTTAACATCTTGTGCAAAACAACACAAACATTTACATCGAATTTAATTATTTTCCCGGCTTGTTTGTGTTACATTCGATTAAAAGTTATGCTGCGACGGCGTTGACATTTGACGTAATGACATCGGGATTTTTGTTAAAGATGATGGGTCGTTCAGACTAAAGGCCAACTTCACCAACAATGTTTGATGAAAAATAGCAAATGAGGCTTATTTCCACCACGGTGTCAACGAGCAAAATTGTCCTATCTGACGCTCGGAAAACCAAGGAGGTGTTGTTGAGAAGCCCCTCCACCCTCAACTTACGGCTGTTTGTTGTGGTTAAAGGTCTCGCGGAGTTACTGGATCTTTTTCGAAAATGAAGTTGGATCACCAGTTTATTTTTATGGTTGGAGATGGATGGTTTTGATCTTGACAACGTTTATGTACCACACAAGCAACTAAACCGTTCGTCAGGAAACGTTTCCGAGTCCAGTGTCCGTTGAATTGAAAAATGTGTTAATTAAAATGCAAATTACTATCTCCGTGCTGGTTATATATATTAAGAAGTGCGGCTTGTTCACAACTGTTATTGCATAATCAAAAAATACTAATTGTTTTTTCATGGTTGATGTTGTTTAGTGTGTGTCTTTACACTATTTTGGGCTTACTGCAGCAGTAATTCTTCCATCAGATAGACGGTAGTGCATATTTAATTTTATTCGGATCAGCACAAAATTTCATCAAATTACTGACTGTTCAGCATTATATTCAAAATATAAGATTGTTTGCTGTTTTAGCAAAAAAAAAATGCTAAAACAAAATTTTTTTGTTAGCTTAAAAACAGGAGTCAGTGTTGGCTATTAACAGCAGTCTTTTTTCTATGAGTGTAGGTGAGGTTGGAAATAGTGGCAGCCCCGTATTTCAGGCTCACTGGGACTATTCAGTCCATTGTGATTAGGATGCCAGATTTTAAAGAGTCAAAAAGAGCACATTCAGCTTATAAAAAGAGTACATACGAAAGGAATAGAGCACACTTTTTCAAATAAAAGAAAATCATTTAATTTAATTGAAATATAATTCATTTAAACAAAGCAAAAAGGTACATACCATAAACATAAAATAAGTCACTTTCAACTCATGCTAATTTTCTTACAATACTTTGTAAGTCATTTTTTGGTGTTTTTGTGAAAAACGTTATTGAAGAAGTTTGTTTACATTTAGAACAGAGTACAAAGTGAAGAAGCAACATCGGCATGCTCTTCTACGACTCTGATATATAAAGTAACACACTATTTAATTAGAAAATAACGGCTAGGAAAATCTCTTAGTGCGACATTTACATATTTTCAGTTTACTTTTACCATTTGATTAATATTTGTTGTGATGCAGAAAAAAGAGCACTTTCGCGTGCTCTTTTGGCCTGTCTTTTGTAAAAAGAGCACGTCTGGCATCCCTAATTGTGATCCACGTTGTTAACTTCTCTCTTATCATTGAGTGCTGCCGATTCTATGTTTAGCTCAATGACATTGACTTTATATAGCCTCATGACCAGTGTTGTCATATTAGGGAATTTTTCCCCAAACTGGGGATTTATTATCGTGGTTGGGGATATTTTTTTTTCACTTTGGGGATCTGGGGATTTGGCTGGGGATAACATCGTGATTTGGGGATTTTTCTGGGGCGATTTCCACTTTCAATCACAGTATTAAATTTGTTATAGAAAATTTAAAAGCGAAGTATAATAACGTTTATGGGCTTTGGTAGATTTTGCAAAATATTCCTCTCCAACTAAGTGGTAATTCACAAACATTCTATAGAAATAAAATTTTGACAAAATTTTCTATAGAAACAAAATTTTGATAACATTTGCTATAAAAATAAAATATTTAAAAATTTTATAAAATATTTGCTATAGAAATAAAATTTTGAAACGAATAAAATTTTGAGAAAATGTTCTATAGAAATGGAATTTTGACGACATTTGCCATAGAAATAAAGTTTTGACATTTTTTTATAGAAATGTAATTTTGACAACATTTGCTGCTATAGTGTGTAAATATAACCATAGCGATAGGCGGTAGGCGAAACATTTTTGCCGCAACGGCAAATACAATAAGCTTGCCGGCGAATAATTCCCTTTTTCACGTTTCCTAGCGTTTTTGTTGTCAATACAGCATGCTTTGACAATATTAAACAATGAAGTTGAATAAAAACATACAATGGCTTGTTATTTGTTGAGTTATTTCAAGAAAAAATAATCTACACGTGTCCAGGCAACAGCAATTCCTAGTGGTGAGTTAAAAAAATTGATAAGCGATGGCAACACTATACCAGTTTTCGCCAAGGAGTTAGAAAAAGTTTTAATTTAGCGACACGCCGCTAGCCGTCACGGTTTTCCGTCGCGGATTTTGGGCTTCCCATAAGAAATACACGCAAATAAGTGTTCGCCTACCGCCTATCGCTATGGTTATATTTACACACATAAGCTGAGTACTATGTTCATTTTTCAAGCTGAAAATCAGGTTGTTTTCACGGTTACTTTTTTAATTAATTAATTTAGAAATATAAAATTATTTGCAATCAATTTCTTGGATCTTTTCCATCCATTATTTGGCAAGACTCGATCAAAATATAATCGTCTTCATATATATATATTTGTACTTTTAATTTAGTGTTTTGGTGAAAAAACCGAACATAGTACTTACATATAGAAATACAATTTTGACAAAATTTTCTATAGAAATAAAATGTTGACAAAATAACATTTTGATACAATTTTCTATAGAAAAAATTGACAACATTTGCTAAATTTAAATCTTCTATATAAGTCAAATTTTGACATTTTTTTTAGAAATAAAATATTGATAAAATTTTTTAAACGAATAAAATTTTGAAAAAATTTTCTATGGAAATAGAATTTTGACAACATTTGATATAGAAATAAAAATTTGACAAAATTCTGTACAGAAATACAATTTTGACAAAATTTTCTATAGAAATAAAATTTTGAGAAAATTTTCTAAAGAAATTAAATTTTGACAAAATTTCCTATAAATAAAATTGTGACAAAATAATGTTTGTTTCGATTTTCTCCAATTTTTGGTAGATTATTTTTGGCTCGAACTTTCTGAAAAAAACTCCGCAATTTTTATTGTAAAACACACATCGATTATATGAATTTTCCTTTGGGGATTTTTCATGGGGGAAAATATTTCAGTTGGGGATTTTTTGGGGATATAATTTCGAAAAAATTGTGTATGCAAGGCGGACATGCTAACCATTGCACGACGGTGGCTCCCATGTATTGGTGTTAGATATGCTGTAATTTAAATTATTTTTTTTTCTTTTTATTTCTTTTCATTCTGAATTGAATACCATCATAAACTATTGTTAATTATATTTTATACTATATGATATAATATTTATATGTATTTATATATATTTTTTTATGTGTATGTATATACGACATGGAGATGTGAATATGTAATGGATGTATACGTAAATTGGAAGAAATTTGGTAATATTTTCCTTATGACAGCATTGACTAATTGAAATACATTGTCGTAATGGCTGCAGTACCCATATCCGTTATGGTTGCTGCCAGAGAATGTGATTCCAGAGGTTTGTTATTTCCGGTTGCCGTCGTGGATGTGGTCAAGCTTCCACCACTCCGCCATGTAGTTGAGGTACGCTCTGTTCCCGATGATGTGGATATGGAATTGACCAAGAATGTTGCCTCTCGTCTTAGAGGCCGTCTTGATCTTAAACTACGATCACTGGTCAAATGGTTTTGTTCACGCTTCGTGTACGTGGGAACGTGACGAGTACAAAGGCGGCGTTTATGTTTATGGCTGCGGCAGCATGATATCATCAGGCGCCAGAAACCGGTGCGAAATTTCGATGACATCAAATTGTAAAGTATGGGGTTAAGGGCGGAATTGAGATACAACATAATGCGGCAGAAGTATAGAATATTATAGTAGCCTTCTAGGCCAAGAGACACAACGTCTTCGTTTGAACTGGCAATTACCCATAGAGTAAACGCTCGAAAGGGTAAAAGGCAAACAAAAAAACTGGCGACCACAGCGACCAACATAAAGATAACTTGCTGGCGATGCTTACGTAGATTGTTATTCTGCGGATGACTGTTGACATTGGCAGTGGTACCTCTTCGAGTGGACAGTTGCGCTTTTGAAGGGGATGGAGTTATAGTTGTTGTAGCCGCAGAAGTAGTACCCGGACCCATGGTAGTAGTTTGTGGCGATGTAGGTCGTTGAAATTCCGAATGCCTTCGTAGCAATTTATAAGCTATGGCCGTGTACAAGAGTACCAGAATGGCAAATGGTATCAGGAAGAATACTGTTATACTTGCAATGAAGTAGAATGCACTCCAAAATGTATCAGCCGAAGTGTAACACACAGCCACAATGGATCCATCATAGTATGTTTCCAGGCTATAAGTAGCTATCAACACAATGGGGCTAAACAGATAGGGGGAGATATAAATGTAAATATTAATAATAAAAAAAACAGCAAAAATATTTTCTATAATTTTTTTCTCATAGGGTAGAGCATCTTCAGGGTAGAATACTTAGCCAATTGTCTGTGTGTGTGCGTGTGTGCGTAGCCAATCAATTATGCAATAATACAAGCCTTCTTGTTAATTATTTACATGATGTGTTGTTGACAGGCGTTCATCGATAACTACAAAGTTAAATGGCTGAATACAAAGTTTCATATGAAGAAAATAAAAAAAAAAATTCTAAAATTTTACAAAAACAAGTCTATAAATTACAATAAATCAATTTTACAAGAATATATTAAATTATACAATTTATTATCAAATTTACTGGCATCTTATGCAATACAAACAAAATTATTATTCTTTTAAATTCGATGGCATGGGTGGTGGCAGCAGCAGTGTAAGTTTTTCAAAGTTTAAGTAATTTTGTAATAATTTGATTTTGTTTTTTCTTCTAAATCTCTTAAAATAAAAAGTTTGGTAATTATTTTCGAACTGCTCTTTACATTGCACAAAAATCGTATTTATTTATTTGAAGTTCATACCATGGTATTAGACGTCTCAAATAAATTTACAATGAGTTTGCTTGTTAGCATGACGTGTAAATTCCGTTGCGAATATGATTCACCCAATTTCTCAACGAGAATTGCTTTTTTTTTAAGAAAAGAAAGAAAACAAATGAGGGACAAAGTACAAGTTGATAGAAATTAGCGGTAATCTCAATGCTAAAGGCTTTTGATAAACATCACTTCTGAAAAAATGAAATGGTGAATTAGTTCTGGAAGACGATCGACTAAATTTCTAATTCATTAACAAATGACAGAGGAAGCTTAATGAGTTCTATAAATTCTTTAGACTTTGACATGAGATATTTTAGGGTTCAGGACTAATATTTATTATTAAATATTTCTGTTAGTTACATTTACACGCAGATCAAAGTTAGTGTATACATATATCATGGTCCGTTTAATTTAAAAAATATATTTTAACTAAATTGTAATTTGAAACTTATGTTATTACATAATCAAAAACTATTATTTGTGTCTAAAGGTTTGAAGGTTTTTGGAGCTCTCATGTGTATGTTATTATGCGACAGTTTTGGTCTGCTTAAATGTATAATTGTTTTGGGTCTGCAGAAAAGTTTAGTTTTTTCATCAGAATATTTGCTGTTTTAGCAAAAACAATAAGTTCGACCGGGCCGAATCTTAAATACCCACCACCATGAATCAAATATTATAGTTTCCTGTGAAAATTTCAAGGGCATTTGATGACAACCAGATCAGTTCAACCAGTACACTTCCCGAAGATAAATTCAAAGATTTTACCTATAAAGACTAGATCAGATTCTGGATTTATAAGAACCATATTTGTTTGAGTTTTAGAGGAATTATAAACATCGTGTGCCAAGTGTGCAAGAAAACGATGAAATAACGCCTTGATTTAAAATCTAACATCTGTAGATTTTTACCCCCATTATTTAAATGATTACCAGAAGTAAAATCTGGAAACTATAATTCAGTTTCAAGCAATTTTCATTATCAGTGCACATGGACCTATATTCACCATTTTCGGCATATCCTCCTTATGTTCCTAAAATACTTCTACGTTTAAAACTTTATGCAAATTTGAAAAAAACTATGGTTTCCAAAAGCCCAAGAAATTAAATCGGGAGATCGGTCTGATTGGGAGATAAACCAAAACATGGACCAATACACGCCATTTTCGGCTCTCATATTTAAGGTCCTAAACTACCTCTAGATTTCTCATTTCAGGCAAATTAGATAAAAACTACGGATTCTAGAATCATTAATAAAAATCATTTCTTGCACACCTATTTATATTCCTAAAAACCTCCAGATTTTCGATTTCAGGCAAAGTGGACAACAATCACGGTTTCTAGAAGCCCAAAAAGTAATATCGGGAGATCGGTCTATCTGATGGCTATATCAAAACATGGACCTATACTCACCATTTTCGGCATACCTTTTTATGGTCCTAAAATACCTCTAGATTTCCAATTTGAGGCAAGTTGGATAAAAAGTATGGTTTCTATAAGCCCAAGAATAAAATCTGGAGATTGGTCTATATAGGGGCTATATAAAAACATGGTCCGATACTCATCATTTTCAGCACACCTCTATAGGGTTTTAAAATACCTCTTAATTTCTAATTTCAGGCAAATTGAATAAAAACTACAGATTTTAGACGCCCAAGAAGTAAAAACTGGAGATCGGTCTATATGGGGGCTATACCAAAACATGGACCGATACTCACCATTTTCAGCACACTTCTTTATTGTTCTAAAATACCTCTAGATTTCCAATTTCAGGCAAATTGGATAAAAACTACGGATTCTATAAGCCCAAGACCCCATATCGGGAGATCGGTCTATATGGCGGATATACCAAAACCTGGACCGATACTCACCATTTTTAGCACACCTTTTTATGGTACTAAAATACCTCTAGATTTCAAATTTCAACCAAATTGGATAATAACTACGGATTCTAGAAGCCCAAGAAGTAAAATCGGGAAATCGGTCTATATGGGGGCTATACCTAAACATCAACCGATAGTCACCGTTTTTGGCACACCTCTTTATGGTGCTAAAATACCTCTAGATTTCCAATTTTAGGCGAATTGGATAGAAACTATCGATTCTAGAAGCCCTAGAAATATAATCGGGAGATCGGTCTATATGGGGGCTATACCAAAACATGGACCGATACTCACCATTTTTGGCACACCTCTTTGTGGTCATAAAATACCTCTAGATTTCCAAATTCAGGCAAATTGGATAGAAACTAAGGTTTTTATAAGCCCAAGACCACAAATCGGGAGGTCGGTTTATATGGGGACTATATCAAAACTTGGACCGATATAGCCCATCTTCGAACTTGACCTGCCTGCAGACAAAAGACGAGTTTGTGCGAAATGTCAGCAAATTGGATAGAAACTAAGGTTTTTTTAAGCCCAAGACCCCAAATCGGGAGATCGGTTTGTATGGGGACTATATCAAAACTTGGACCGATATAGCCCATCTTCGAACTTGACCTGCCTGGAGACAAAAGACGAGTTTGTGCGAAATTTCAGCACGATTGCTTTATTATTGAAGACTGTAGCGTGATTGCAACAGACAGACAGCCAGACAGACGGACAGACGGACATGGCTATATCGTTTTGGAATTTCTCCCTGATCAAGAATATATATGTACTTTATATAGTCGGAAATCGATATTTCGATGTATTACAAACGGAATGACAAACTTGTTATACCCCCGTCACCATTCTATGGTGGTTGGTATAAAAAATGCAGTTTTCTATTAACAACAGTATGATAAAATAGAGAAAAATTATGAAAAAACATAAATAGTCCGAAATACTTATAAAATTACTAATATTTGAAAATGGAAACACCTTTAATATTTAATATTAAAGTAGTTTTGATTTATTTTCGCAATTATATTTTTTAATCAATTAATTTCAAAAGGCGAAATGTAATGCATTCAAAGCCCTGGATCCTTTCAGTCCATAATTTGGCTCTCTTAATTTACAGTCTTGGCGCAAAAGCCTGCCTTAGAACCAAAAACGTAAACCGTACTACGAACGCCGATATATAAAAAATAAGTTGTTGTAACGCTTGTCGTAAATTAGAATTTATGTGAAGTACTTTCCTTTGGGTATAAATGCCATTTCTAGGTCTTTGTGGCTACCCTATAGCTCCCATACTCCTTTTTAAAAGTTATAAGTAAGTGAATAAAACGTTAATATTTGAAAAAATGGGGTACGTTTAATGTGAATTGCTACCAATCTTGTAACCAATTCCAGTTCTTTTTCAATTGAATGGTTTCATAAAAATCTTGTTTTTAAAGTAAACATGGTCGCACTTTCTAACAAAGAGCGCATACAAATTGAATTTGTTTATAGGCAGTTTCAATCTCTTGACCCTGAAACCGAATACCAGCTATATGTTGCTTTGTTTAAACGTCATATGTGATGTTATATACAAAAAAATTCCCGCTTCTAAGGTGTAATAATTTAATATATTTAATAAGTGATAAATATTTATGTGATATAAATATGAAAATAGTAGACAATATATAATTAATTATACACAGTCTTGATTGGGCTATCGCCGAGCAAACATCATTTTTGCGTCGACACGGTTGAAGCAAATCAAAGGCACCAATACAGTTTATTTTACCTCTCACTTTTTCTCCCGCGCTCTTCTTTCTTTTTGTTTTTGTTTTGCTCTCTACGTTATATTACATAAAAGAGTATCAAAGAACTTTGCTCGTACATAAAAATGAATGGGGCTTACCCCCCCAACCACAACAAGGTTCAGTGATAAAACACTGGACCCCTCCCCGGACAAAAAACGGAAAAAACCAAACAGAAAACTTCAACTAAGCACAGATGAGTCTCCATCCACTTTTTCTGAAATACAAAACTATGACCACCTTCCAAGATACTTAGTAGCTTCCACCATTTCAAACGATAAATCTGCTGAAACTAAAGCACTAGGTTCACACAACATATTCCAAATTGGTAAAGGCCTGGATCACATCAGTAAAGAGTACAGCGAAGTAACAGAGTTAAAAAATGGGGATCTTCTCATAAAAGCCAACAACTTAAAAGCAGCAGAGAAATTCTTAAATGCAAAACACATTGACATAGTTCCCGTTAGAATCACTCTACACAACAAACTCAACTGTTCTTATGGCAAAATATTCTACGAGAAAATTGTAAGCTATAGCGAAGAAGAATTGGTAAACCAAATTAACATGAAATACCCCGGATTAATTATGGAACTTCGCAAAATTAAAAGAAATGAAAATGGTAATTTGGTAGACACCGGTGCAGCTGTCATAACGTTTAATAACATACATCGCCCTTCACGCATCAAAATAGGCTACAACATATGCACAGTATTTGAGCATATACCAAATCCACTAAAGTGTAGAAACTGTCAAAAACTCGGACATACAAAAAACCATTGTAAGAAGATCGCACTTTGTGGGGAATGTGCTCAACCACCACCTCATGATGTTTGCAACAGAAAATTTTGCGTTAACTGCAATATCGAATCACATACATCCAATGATCCAAAATGTCCAACCTTCTTGAAGCACAAATCAGTGAATAAGATAAAAATTAACAATCGATGCACAGTCCGTGAAGCCTGGAAAATTTTTAACTCCAATCCATCAGCTCACCTAATAACTCCTCATACACCAAAAGCTACATACGCTCAAGTAACCAGTAACTACGACTCCACCAAGAACCAAAATACGAAATCACACTCCACAGAATACACTCCACCACCAAATTCACTTTCCTCACCACCTCAGCATATAATACAGCAACCCACAAACTCACCACAACCAACAACCTCCAGTTCACTCATAAATAGCTCTTCATCAAAAATAGCAAACAACTCAACTATATCAGCAAATAATTCTGAAAAAACAACAACTACAACTTCAAAATATTCAAACGAAAATAATGAAACACACAACCAAAATTCTTTCAGCAGCAACAATTTTAATAACAGTGAACCAACCTCTAGTTCCACTTCTAAATCCGACAACCTGTCTACAAATCCATTAGAATCACCCCCAAGGGACAATTCAGAAATCGATGACATAGAAATGTCTCCCTGTTCTCAGGCCTTCAAAAAATTTCCAGATTTAAAAGTATTAATAACACCTGAAACTTACAGAAAAACATCATCAAAATCAAACTATAAATCATAAATTAATTACATCACTTTTTTCCTTTTTTAGATTATTGAATATGACAAATTTAGATGTAAAGATTCTACAATGGAATATTCAGGGATTCTTATGCCATAAGTTCGCTTTAGAAATGCTTGTTGCTAAACATAAACCGAACATTATTGCCTTACAAGAGACACACATTATAGAAAGGAACTCCCATCTACTACATTTACCCGGCTATTCAGTTTTATATCATAACAAGAATTATAATTATGCTAAAGCAGGTATTGCCATTTTTATCAAAAATGGCTTACACTTTTTGCCTAGTACCACATCTACTGATACATTACTTTTTCAGACACTGACAGTTGATATTGGTCACCCGACGACCATTACAAATATCTATCGTGAACATGACATTATCTTATCTGCCGAGGCAATTGATAGAATACCATTTGTGAGAACCGGGTATAATATAGTTCTGGGAGATCTCAACGCACATAGTACCGTATGGGGTTCCTCCACAGATTCACCACAGGGCAATCTTTGGGTAAACTTTGCGGAAGATAGAGACTTAGTATTTCTGAATGATGGTTCACCAACTCTTCTCAGCACACGCAATACTTTTACTGCAATCGATGTAACCATGTGCAGTCCCGATTTAGCCCCGAATATTTCCTGGTGTCGATTGGATTTACCTGAATCAGGTGACCACTTCCCTATTTTAATCTCCACCTGTTCACCAACTTATAGTAGAAATTTTATACCACGATTCATAGTCAAGAGAGCCAACTGGCCTCTATTTCGATCGAAATTGTCACAGTTTAACGACTCTTTTGAACATTCTGATGATGTCAACAGAGAAGCCGCTCAAATCGGGCGTCTTTTTCGAAAGGCAGCGAACGAGTCTATACCGCTAACCCGGAAACCTTCCAATAGAAATAATCCTATTTGGTTCAACAGGTATATTGGTAGATTGATTTATATAAGGAATAAGGCCTGGATTGCATTTAGAAGATCCCGCTCGAACGAAAACTGTAGACTTTATAGAAGGGCATGTGCCATGGTTAAGAGAGAATGCAAAATCTCCAAACGCCAGACATGGACAAACTTTCTAAATTCTCTTGATCCCTTCTTAGACATTCGTTTACTTTGGGACAGGGTAAAGCGTCTAAGATCGCCAAAATTCCTATGTTTTCCTATGATCACTGTCTCTAGGAGAAGTATATCTAACCCCCAGGAAATTGCGTGTGAATTTGCGTCCTTCTGGAGTTCTCTGAGCTCCGACGAAGCTTTTGACCCCGCTATAATTAGAGATAAATTCTCCATTGTTTCCACTATCGCATCCAATGGAGACCACTTTCCCGGTATGACACAAGACATTGACGTTTCCGAACTGAATCGGATTCTGATGACCCTTAAGGGTTCAACCCCCTCACGGGACAAACTTTGTTATCCGATGGTCAACAATGCACCTATTATTATAAAGGAAAGGATATGCAAACTTTATAATAACATTATCCAATCTGGGACTTACCCACAGGATTGGAAAACTGCAACATTGTCCCCAATACCAAAACCCGGAAAGGACCATAACCGTCTAGAAGGCTACAGACCTATATCGCTGTTACCAATAATGTCAAAGATCCTGGAGAAGATAATAGCACGACGATTTGTTACATATACCCACGACAAAATCTCCCAAATTCAACACGCGTTTATACCGAGACATGGTGTACACAGCATTTGTCATCAAATCGAAGAGAAGCTCCGTAATAATATTTCCAACAGGAAACACTCCATACTTATGTCTTCCGATTTGGAAAAAGCCTTCGATCGCGTCATTCTAACTCCGATAATATCTGAATTAGGGAGATGGGGAATGAATTCGTCTATACTCCATTTGCTTCATTCATTTTTGTCAAATCGAAGAATCGTTGTCAAGATCGATGGCCACTATTCCCAAACATTCGAACTTGACAATGGTATTCCACAGGGGTCTCCACTATCCGTTGTGCTTTACAATATATACGCGAATAGCCTTGCCTATACCATGGTAACTCACCCGACTGTCGACTATGTCGGAATTTATGCCGATAACATATTTGCTATTTTTTCTGGAAACCACGATGACATTGATTTCAATATGAATAGTTTTAACAATCGTGTTCAGGATTGGGCTAGATATTCGGGAGCAATCATTCCTGACTCAAAGACAGAACTCCTTCACGTATGCAGGAAAAGAAATTGTCGTATCGATATTCTTCGCCTCGGTAACGATGATATCTCTGTCAAAACACGTCTAAAAGTCCTCGGGATTATATTTACTAAGAATCTGTTATGGAATGATCAGACAACATACTTAGTAAGTAAATTGACAAAGGTCAATAACTTATTGAGACTTATCTGCTCTAGGAACAAGGGTCCTCATATGGACGTTGCGGTTCATATATGTAGGTCACTCGTATCAGGAATTCTTTCACACGGTATAACATTATATGGATGGACTTCGCGGTCCAACATCTCCAAACTTGATACTTCCATGAATAAGTGTTATCGAACGGCTACTGGTCTACTGAGATCGACACCGATCGAGTCGTTAAGGCATGAGGGTAAATTTAAAAGTTTTAGCGAATTACATGAGAAATACTGTATATGCTTGGCCTCTCGAGCGATCACCATGATCGGGGATGGGCTCCATCAGTCCTTTTGGGAACATATCGAAAATGGGCCTCGATTACCAGTGTCTGCTATAGGCAGAATTAAGAACTTGCTCTCAGACTTTGACATTTCTATTCCGGATAGACCCGTCAAACTATTCGACTTTAACGACAAAATTCTTTTCGACGACAGTCTAAGCGAATACAACAAGAATATTACTGCTCCCCATGTATACAAGACACTGTTGGTTGAAAAAATGACCTTTTATAACCCACAAACCGTATTGTATACAGACGGTTCCTTTGATGGAATTCGTACTGGTTTTTCAGTCATAAGGCGATCTGGCCAGAACTTCTGTATTATAAAGGAATGTCGACTACCGGACAGAGTTGGCATATTCTCTGCTGAGTTGGCTGCCATTGCATCTGCTGTAGCATATGCTTCGGGGCAACCTGGTAGGACACTTATCTGTACCGATAGTCTTAGTGTGGCAAAGGCCATACAATCCAATAAGGGCCATGTTTTCGACCACTTAATTTTCCACGCCTCTCGAGCTGACATTATAATAATGTGGATACCTTCCCACGTCGATATAAGCGGTAATGAATATGCGGACGAGATTGCAAAGAGATCCTTAAATTCGAATCAAATATTCACTCCACCCTCCTTTCACAAGGTTATAACAACACCTTTTTTGTCCAAAAAGGTCTACATTAACACTCGCAATTGGTGCGATTCCAACGTATTTCTTAGCTTGATAGACCCAGCTATTAGTAGATCTAACTACAACCCCCGCCTTAGTAGATCGGAATGCATTTTTCTCGCTCGTCTTAGGGTGAATAAAACGCTTTTCAATACACAACACTATTATGACCAAACTGAACCCGTCAAATGTAGTTTTTGTGACGATTACCTCTCTGTGAAACATATTCTTTCCGATTGTCCATCATCCAGAATTAATATACCTATTAGGAGCATCCTTGACTGCTCTTTAAAAATAATGATCCCGAAAATACGAGAATCCCTTAGAATTCATGGAATCTCAAACATCTAAACTTGTTTTTCTTTTTATATACTCAAAAACCGTATTAATATCGGTATTAATTAGAAACTTTTTCATAATATTTAGATAAGTAACATTTAAACCAATATTGCAACAATCCAACAGGCACAAATGATCTTTGTTATCCGGTGCCTTTCAATTATATTTTATAAATTTATTTTATGAAATATATTTTGTAAATAAATAAATATAATTAATTACAATATGTTGCAGCATTTAAAGTGAAAAAAATATAACATTTTCCAGACGTTTTGAAAAATTAGATGTGATGAAATACGAGACGATGTTTGTAAAAGTCCAACTCAATGAGGAATGTCATCTTATCATGTGAAACCACTTCGAGAAGCTTTGAAATATTACCAGGGAAACTGGGTTTATTAATTTTTTGCTATAACATAGTTTTCGTTTTCGGACAGTTAGGGATTCTATTAATAAAAAACCACAGTGGCTTCCCATAACTACATATGTTTTCAATATGCATTCGTTATTTGGTTAATTTTAATTTATAAATAATCTAGAAAGTCTGGCTTTAGGGTTGATGTTTGCTGAACTTCATTTCTAAAATTGAATTTAAGATCATATGCGGTTAAAACAATTAACCCATCCATCGCCTCACCTCAAAGTTTCATGCATTATATAAAATATTTCATCGATATCGAAATTTACTTTGAACTATGATAGAAAACATCATTTCGACATTGGAGTGATGAGCATTTCGAGCCAATTATGAACGTCATAAGTCATAAGTTTATAAAAGTTCGAGTTTATAAAAAAGCAATCTAAAAAAACACGGCAACAGACACTATTTTCGTAAGTCGTTTTATAAAATGAAGGGGAATGATTTAACCTTCTAATGTCCCAATTTTTTTTGCCAGCTGATTAAAATTTCAATGTTAACGACACAAAAGCAAGAGAACTAATCAAGAAAAAATTATACGGTAAAATTCAGCATATGCTGCAAAGCCTCTTGAATAGTTTCAAATAAGTTTTCTTTTTATTTTGCCCATTTTTGTTGTCTTAAGGTGTGTTTTACAAAAAGCTTCCTTATTAAATGAAGGGCATTAGAGGGCATTAGAGGGCTAAGGCATAATAGTAACTGTGAAAATTTGGCTATTTTATGACAATTTGAATTTATTATTATTTTTTCATTTAGAATTTCTATTTGTTTGGGACATTGTGATGTATACGATATTAAAACTATCCCCACTGAAATGCATCATACGCCACCCTGTTTCTAACTTATCTGGTATCTGCTTGTTGTGAATTCCATGACCAAACTGCGTAAAAACCAACGAAGTTATAGATGTTGGGAGTGTTTATGGTGTAATCGTATCACACATTTGGATCGAACATTTTTATTACATTCAGGGCGAGTTCAACATAAAATAACAAAAATGATTTGAAATAATACATTTCACGGTAGTTAGGATATGTATAAATCAGAAGTCTGTAATTTTGGACTGTAAGTCCTTATAGTTTCTATCATATATTTTATACAGTTCCTTTTTCAAATATATTTGTAAATGTGGTCTTTAACTCTTGTCGCCCTATTTTATTAGAGAATAGCTTTGAGCCAGGCAAATAAATGTTTTTATTCAAAACTTTAATTAATTAACTTCTCCTAAAACTATGTGATTTAAGTTTATATTTATACCCTGCGCTACACTGTGGAACAAGGTATTATAAGTTAGTGCATATGTTTGCAACACCCAGAAGGAGACGAGATAGACACATGATGTCTTTGGCAAAAATGCTCAGGGTGGGCTCCTGAGTCGATATAGCCATGTCCGTCTGTGAACACATTTTTGTAATAAAAGTCTAGGTCGCAGTTTTAGTCCAATCGACTTCAAATTTGGCACAAGTATGTGTTTTGGCTCAGAATAGAACCCTATCGATTTTTGAAGAAATCGATTCAGATTTAGATATAGCTCCCATATATATTTCGCCCGATATGGACTTATATGGCCCCAGAAGCCAGAGTTTTACCCTAATTTGCTTAAAATTGTGCACAAGAAGAACAATTAGTACTATAGTCAAGTGTGCCAAATTTTATTGAAATCGGTTCAGATTTAGATATAGCTCCCATATATATATCGTTCGCCCGATTTACACTCATATGACCACAGTGGCCAATCTTTTACTTCGATTGAATTGAAAATTTTCACAGGGAGTAGAATTAGCATTGTAGCTACGCGTGCCAAATTTGGTTGAAATCGGTTCAGATTTAGATATATCTCCCATATATAGATTTCGCCCGATTTACACCAATTTTTAACTCCGATTTAGTTGAAATTTTGCACAGGGAGTAGAATTAGCATTGTGGCTATGCATGCCAAATTTGGTTGAAATCGGTTCAGATTTAGATATAGCTCCCATATATATGTTTTTCTGATTTCGACAAAAATGGTCAAAATACCAACATTTTCCTTGTAAAATCGCCACTGCTTAGTCGAAAAGTTGTAAAAATGACTCTAATTTTTCTAAACTTCTAATACATATATATCGAGCGATAAATCATAAATAAACTTTTGCGAAGTTTCCTTAAAATTGCTTCAAATTTAAATGTTTCCCACATTTTTTACTAACATTGTGTTCCACCCTAGTGCATTAGCCGACTTAAATTTTGTGTATATAGATTTTGTAGAAGTCTATCAAATTCTGTCCAGATCGAGTGATATTTAAATGTATGTATTTGGGACAAACCTTTATATATAGCCCCCAACACATTTGACGGATGTGATATGGTATCGAAAATTTAGATCTAAAAAGTGGTGCAGGGTAGAATATAGTCGGCCCCGCCCGACTTTAGACTTTCCTTACTTGTTTTTTATTGAATTTTGAAGTATGTTTTCATTCATATTATATATATTTTTTTGAAAACTTATTTTTTTCTATTTTATATTTATTTATAGCCTTTAGGCAGACTAAAAGCATTACTAGTGAATTCCATTGAATGCCCGCTTCAAAATAAATCCATTGTGTTCAAGGAAAATCCTTGGTAAAATTCACATTCAAATGTTCAAATTTAAAATCTATCAAATTGATATTTCATCAATATAAGATAATCTCTTTTTGATGGATTTCGTGACTATGTTATTGCTGGTGTTTTATACACACACACTGCTCTCTCTCTCCCTCTCTCTTACAGACACACTGACGCTTTCACATATAGCTTGGAAAATTTAATAGTGGGAATACATTAATGGCTTAAATTTTCTACTTCCTTCCGTAGCATTAGCCAATACTCTTTCCGATTTCCTGCATAACTGTGCTTATAACAGTGGTTATTGCAGATATGTACGTAGATATATGCATACATGTATTTCAATGGTATTTGTATAGGGAATTTTAGTTTTTGCCATAGTATATACATTATTAATGTAATATGAAACCGACTCATGTAGAGATCGATTTACGCCGCTGGGTAGTTAAGTATCTGTATCAAGGCGGGTAAGTTTAATTGGCTTTCTTCATTTTTTTTGGTGATACCACGCACAACTGAGAAAAAAAAATAAATAAAGAAAATATCATCAGGTAATAAATAATAAATATTACCAGGACATTTTATTGTGGGATTGCGTAGCTGTAGGAAATCGAATCGAAATCCAGAGATGATGAAATATATGGTAGATTAAAAAATACTGATGACATGTCCAGTCTACTAGTCGACTTTTCGTCTTCTCAATAAAAACTTCAAAAACGTCGACTATTTCCTCTATCCAAAAGTTGGCCCTTGATGCAAGCTAATTGTCGGCTTTTCAGAATGTAGTAAAAGTCGACTTTCTATTATTTCTATTATTCAAAAGTTTCGACTTATACGCAAATGGTTTACAACATTGCGTACAAGATAATGCGAATAAGAAATAAACCTCACAAAAAATATTGAATCGGAATGGAATTTACCATCAATCAATCATGAATCAAAGAATTGTTTGGAAGATTCGAACCATTTATACCGGTATGCAATTCTGGGTAATTATTGAGAAATGCAGACAATTTTCATAGAATCGGGTACAGTGTGTCTGCCATATATTTTACTTGTATGAGTCATAAAAATCGTTGGTAGGTAAGCAGGAGACATTTCCATGTGAAATAAATTATTTATCATTTCTCCCGCAGATACCATAAAAAGATTTACATACGATATTATTCAGCTTTAAATTCCGAGCGAGCTTTTCAACGTGCCTTCGCATTTTAAATTGTTTTGAAATGTCGATTTTCGATTTTTATTTCCCTATTTCATGGAAGGGCGGGATTTTATGAAAATTGACCTTCCCGAAACGTTGAATAATTCGCAATTGCTACTCAAAAATGCTTAATGTTTCTTATGTAAAGCTTTAAACCTCCAGCTCTTATGAGAACAAAAGGCAATTATTTTTTTTACCCACTCCAACAAAACATTACCAGTTTATTCTTAGAAAAAAGATTACCAGTTTATTCATACTCTAATCACTTATTGATGGATTGACATCATAAAGTCAACTTAGTGCACATCCCGTGGTTACAAATTGATTCTAATGTTGACAGGGTATTTGGTATTTAGTTTTTAAATTGGCATCGTTCAAATTTTAAACATGAAAACGTTGTGGACGTAGTTTATTTATGTTTATGGATACATATGTATGAAAATATATTAAAAGTTATAAATCAACCTTTTCTGCTTTTGATCATCAAGATTTATTTGCAAGTAGTAAATTTCCTCGTTTTTTATAGATATTTGAACATAGTAAGAGCTTGCCCAGCTCTGTTGTTCTGTCATCTGGAGAAAAAAAAAGAGAGATTTTGTTTACGATACACACTATCATTGGGCACATATCATGGATGTGAATTTATCATTAGGCGAATAATACGAACAACTATATATTTTATTTATATACTTATAGTATTTGGTTTTCATTTCATTTTGTTTAACTTTTGTTGGTTATTGTTGTGATGTTGGATTTGAATAATTATCTTGTCTGCTTCTCAATGGTTCGAAACTATGTTGTGTGGTAGATGGACGGATGGATATGGATCACTAATAAAATCCTAAAATGTCTATGTCTCGTGTAAAGTTCCAGCTATAAAGTTTTATCTATTTTCGAACCAGTAGTCCACTTCATATGTATGCTCATACCATGTCTTTTGAATTTATCTACATTTTAGGCATTCAAACACACATACATACGCAAGTTGTACAAACAGAATATAACATATTACCATTAACATTAAATTTATATGAAACTCAACACATTTACCTAAACAAACAATAAAAGGGAATCCAATCGAAATATATTAGTTTGTCTATGTAGAGAAATTGTGTAGTGCCACATCCATAGAAGTAAAACATTCAGCGGCGTTTTTTTTATATACAAATATGCCGTAATCGAAAATACAATAATACTGGGATTTATATTCAAAAAGAGAAAAAAGGAGAGAAAGAGTAAAAAAAAAGATTAATAGAAAAAAGTAAACAAATAATATTACGGCCCGACCATAGTAAATAGAAAGTTCAAGTGGATCTATGCTCATAAAATGTGGGTCATCAGGGAAATCGAGAATGTCTAACACATACACACACAGAGACACGCAAATGTACTTATATGATGAAAATTATTAATAACCATCTAGTATCACTTTATGTTAAAGATCGGGCCAATTGCAATTACATTATCTCATTACACCAGTTTGTTTAGTGTTTCTTATTTATTGTTATTCTTCAATTTTATTTTGGCCCCAATATATAATAGGTCAGATTAGGGTACGGTTGGTGAACTTCTATATTACCCAGAGTGGTGTCCATGTATACTTTGGCGGGGTGTTCCAGTTCGACGATGGGCATTATTGGAAATTGATTAGAGATAATTATAGGTTTGCGGACGTCACGAATTAAATCTCCGTATTATTCCCAAAGTCATCGTCGCTTTTCGTCTGTAGCCACTAAATGATATTCTGCTTGTCAATATCTTCTGCTATCTGTTATTATTGACTCAGATCGGTACCACTGGAGAAGTTTTATTTAATAGAATCAAATCTACTTATGATTGAAAAGCTACAGTTTTTAAGATTACCCGCTAAAAGGTAGCACTTTGCTCAGGAACTTAGCGAATTATGTGTACGATTCGAATTTGGTCTAAGGATACAAAAGTCAAAGTCAAAATGTAATAATCTTCAACTTCGGCAACTGACTTTCGATTTCTTTTGAAAGTAGAGTTAAATCTAATAATCGTCCTTTGATGGTGATTAAAGCGACTAATTGGAATTGAATTGAAAGGGGTATGCAATCTATATTATTTTAGTGTGTAAAAAATCTGAAAATTCCAACGTCGACTTTTGAAAAGTCTCAACAATTGGAAAAACTTCGAAAAGTCGATTTATCGAAATGTTAAAATTGGTCGAAAAAATCTATATAAATTGATCATCTGTGGCAGCTATTTTTTGTACATCCATTCCCAATTATTTGAGTGGATAGTTTTCGAAAAATCACACAAATGTTAGTCTAAAGAAGAGGTAAAGATTTTTATTTCTGAGCTATTTGAAATTAATTATTTTTTTCTTTGAATAGCCTCACAATGAGTTTTTGACTATAAAGTTATTTGTTACACCCTTTTAATTGCATATGTTCGCTCCGAAAGAAATGCTGGACATTAAACAATGTCGATTTCATTTTTTAAATTAGGTGGCAAAGGAATTTATTTCGGCATAAGCCGGCTATCATGTAAAACCTTTTTTCGGAAGGTTCAAGTGTGGTTTACTTTTGGGTTTAGTGAACTGCCTGAATTTATTCTGATAATTGGTTGGTAGTTTTGCTGCAAGTAGAGGATGCTGATGAGGAATGTGGTAATTCCGAAACGTGCGTCCAACTATCTTGCAGTCTATAGGGCTTTGCCCAAATAAATTTGACAAACATTATTTTCCTCTGATGGTTAAGCTACACTTTTAGTTTAGTCAATGCATGGTTTTAAGCTGAAATCAAAAAAACAACAACAATTAAAACAAGTAAGGAAAGTCTAAAGTCGGGCGGGGCCGACTATATTATACCCTGCACCACTTTGTAGATCTAAATTTTCGATACCATATCACATCCGTCAAATGTGTTGGGGGCTATATATAAAGGTTTGTCCCAAATACATACATTTAAATATCACTCGATCTGGACAGAATTTGATAGACTTCTACAAAATCTATATACACAAAATTTAAGTCGGCTAATGCACTAGGGTGGAACACAATGTTAGTAAAAAATGTGGGAAACATTTAAATTTGAAGCAATTTTAAGGAAACTTCGCAAAAGTTTATTTATGATTTATCGCTCGATATATATGTATTAGAAGTTTAGAAAAATTAGAGTCATTTTTACAACTTTTCGACTAAGCAGTGGCGATTTTACAAGGAAAATGTTGGTATTTTGACCATTTTTGTCGAAATCAGAAAAACATATATATGGGAGCTATATCTAAATCTGAACCGATTTCAACCAAATTTGGTACGTATAGCAACAATGTTAATTCTACTCCCTGTGCAAAATTTCAACTAAATCGGAGTTAAAAATTGGCCTCTGTGGTCATATGAGTTTAAATCGGGCGAAAGCTATATATGGGAGATATATCCAAATCTGAACCGATTTCAACCAAATTTGGCACGCATAGTTACAATGCTAATTCTACTCCCTGTGCAAAATTTCAACTAAATCGGAGCAAAAAATTGGCCTCTGTGGGAAAATGAGTGTAAATCGGGCGAAAGCTATATATGGGAGCTATATCTAAATCTGAACTGATTTGGCTGATATTTTGCAGGTTTTTCGAGACCCATAAAATATTCGGATGTACGGAATTTGAGGAAGATCGGTTGATATACACGCCAATTATGACCAGATCGGTGAAAAATATATATGGCAGCTATATCTAAATCTGAACCGATTTTTTCCAAAATCAATAGGGATCGTCTTTGAGCCGAAACAGGACCCTATACCAAATTTTAGGACAATCGGACGAAAACTGCGAGCTGTACTTTGCACACAAAAATACATCAACATACAGACAGACGGACAGACAGACAGACAGACAGACGGACATCGCTAAATCGACTCAGAATTTAATTATAAGCCGATCCGTATACTAAAAGGTTGGTCTATGATTACTCCTTCTTGGCGTTACATACAAATGCACAAACTTATTATACCCTGTACCACAGTAGTGGTGAAGGGTATAAAAATATATATATTTTATTGATTTTTTTTTATAAAATTTTTGGATGAATAAGATATTAATAATCTTCTTATTTAAAAAGTTATAAAAGTTGTATATATGTAGTCTTTCTCATAAACCAAAACCTCTTTTTATATTAGGTCGTATAAGCAACATATCAACAAAACATTCCGCATACGCAACAATGTAATTATTTGCTTTTTAAGAATGAAAAGCAAATATAAGAAGACTTGAAATACTACTCATACTCGTACGTTTGTACGACAGAAACAAATAGCCTGTATAAAAACATAAATAAATGTAAGCTCTCCTGACTGAGTACGTTTGTCATTGTTTGCATTTGTAGGAGTTCATTGCCTTTTTGGGATTTGGCAAAGAAAAAAAGAATGTATTTGAAAAAAAAAAACAATGTTCAATACAACTTTAGTATCACAAGCGACATTCCTCTACTACAAACCAGAGCTGAAAAAATGCTAAAATATCTTTTTTGGACATTCTTTTTACATCAACTTTGGCATGAAATCAAAACAAATCGAAACACATCGATTAAAGGATGATGACCAAGTAGTGGACAAGAAAGGAAAGAATATCCAAGCTTTGTTATAAGAGTACGAATTTCACAAATGAAGTAATAAAGGCAATGTTTCGGGGATAAAAGTGTATGTGTGTGTCATTTCAAGAGTATTTCACACTGGTCACTGGTGTGTGCTTTAAGCTTTATTTCATAAATACTGTTTTAGTTTATTACTATCGAAACAAGAGAAATAATTTTGTGAAATACTGGCCAGTGTGACCACGTAGTAAGCGAAATGAATGTTTCCTCGTAGTACCCAAAATCTGTTATTACATTGCTGTTGTTTTAAGGATGAATCATCAGCTCAACAATTTTGTGTTGACATATTTCTTAAGATTAAACTTCTCTACAGCCTGATCTTGTAGTAGCGTGACTATTGTTGTATACTGCTGTATTGTACTCTCAACTATTTTGATGAATATACACTTAACAAAAAAGTGACCCGCATATAGCACTAAACCTAATTTAATTCTATTTTAGTTTATGGAATTATAATGTTTTGAGAAAGTTTCTTTAACTTTAATAATTTTTTGTGTGCGTTCGTTAAATGAGCCCAAAAAGAAGGAAAAAATTATGTTTAATAATTTTTCTTGAATTTGTCGATAAATATTTACTTATTTTTGTGTAATCCGCGTGATATGTGCGTTTGTAATATAGTTTAGTTAAAATTTTTGAAAATTAATTTAATTTTTCTAAAATTAACCAGAAATTTCCTTCCGGTAGGTTCACCTTTTTTTGAGTGTACATACCCATTTAAATGAACTATACGATATAAATCATAAAATAGAATGTTTCAATTCTTTACTCTTCAATTCATTTCCATACATATTATACATTTACTACACTGAAAATACAGTGAACACACCAGGAAGAAATATTTTGGTTAATTTTAGAAAATTTTGAATATTTTTAGAAAATTTTAACTAAACAGTATTATAAACGCTGGCATCTCGCCGATGTAATTAAAATAAGTAAATATTTTTCGACAAATTCAAGAAAATTTATTAGGCATAATTAAATTTTTTCACTTGAAAAAAAATTGTAGTTTCAAGGAAATATTTGGAGTTCAAAATTGCAAGAATGTCTTTAGTGACATAAGAAGTTCATGATGAACGCATTTGTAGTAAAATTTGCAAATTTAAAGAAATACTGAACTATTTTGTGGAAGATATGAATTTAGTTAATTTTTATGCTTAATTTAATTTAACTAACGTACGCAAAAAATTATTAGAGTAAAGGAAACTTTCTCCAAGCATAATAATTCCATGAACTAAAATAAAGTTAAATTGGCTTTATGTTAGTGAAATAGAGAGTTCACTTTTTTTTGAGTGTATAATAATTAATATTTTTTGAATAAATAAAGTTATCAATCAATTTTGACTTTTTTCTATTTAAATAACTCGGATCTACCACCAATACATTTATTTAGAGAAAAAATAATTTAATTGAATTCCGATATTAGGAACGTAGGCTTTAATTTTTTATTTCAAGATATTTAAATACTCAAATGTTCATGGTATTTGACATTCATCGATTTGCATTGGACATTTATCATATTCACGATTCTTGTATTTGATGTAACTTTCGTAGGTTATCCTACAATCCCCTATTGATATAAATTGTTGCCGAAATTGTTTATTTCTGTTGGACAATTTCGTATATCTACTCTTCTTCATCCGTCATCCACACTCTCTTTGGTTCGCTAACGTATTGTGTATCAGTAAATATTATTAGCACATTCATTTGAGTTTAATAGTCCGAAAAATTGATTGTTTTTGTAGATGTTCTCCAAGATAAGCAAAGAACTGAGCGAGTTTGAGAAGGCGAGGGAGAGACAGCGAGACAATGAGTAGATAGAGAAGAACACGAACAAAGACATAAAAAGTGTTCAACTCGTAGATATCCCTTAGAGCTGTTACTTCGAAAACAAAAAAAACGAACCCATCGATTCATATTGCGTTTTTATAGAAATAAACTGTCTTGGAGTTCACAAAACCCCCAAATCTAAAAGCATTAGCTGACCGAAAAGAAAATATGACACAAAAAAGCAAATGGGGTAATAACAACAAACTGTCAAGCCATCGGGAAAGGACAACACTTAATGCTTTGACATTTTCTCGCTCCCCATAACTTATCCTACAAATGCAATGGACTACACAAACTAAAGGCGATAAAGGTTTATCATTGTGTTTGCAAATAAATATTTGTGTGAGATAAACGAAAAGGGTTCCCAAGTTTTTTTTTAACCGAATAGTGGATAAAGTTATTTGTTGAACTATGCTATGTAAACATTTTGTTTGTGTATGCTCGTTCCTTCTTCTTTGCATGATGACGTTAATGACCATCGTCATGTCAAAGTAGGCTATTGAAAGAGTGTGCTAATGGTCGTTTGTTTTGACAAATATGCAAAATGAGCAGATTTTCCGAGATTTTTGGTCGATGGCATATTCGATTTCCATCTTATGTTGTAATGACCATTTAACATTTATCTGCATATGTTGATGAGTTTATGGACGATATTTATTTTATGGCCTGCAAAGGATATAATCAAATATGTTGGAAGCATTAATCGTGAAACGCAATGTTTATCTTAGTATTCAAGGTCAGTTAGTTAAAATATGCCATCCATAATAAATAATAAACAGATGATATTGATATCTTATAGTATACAAAGTCATTTGAACAAAGGCTTTCAAAGATAGATGGATATTAGGTGTGTGAAATGGAAAAATGTTTTTATATTTCTAATATGTAGTGGACTTTTCAAAGTATAGTTAAGAAAAATTGACTTTAATTTTAACATACAGGACACCTGTTTAATGTTGTTTTCTTAAATTCAACACAGCTGAACCGATTTACTTGAAATTTGTACGGGAAAAATTTATAGTTCCAGAGAACCTAGCTTTCTCAATTTTTAACATTTAAATTAGCTGTAAGATCAAGTCAAATCAAATACAAAATTACAGACAGACAGATTTCAGGAATACTGAAAAATAATTTCAGATTTAAGTTAAGTGCAATATATTATAATCTTGGTGGAATATAATATATTTCAACCTAGGTAATTAGTTGAGGTGAAAATCTGTTTACCAAGAACATTTGTGCCATATGATATTTTATTTTCATACTTACACTTTGTCATAACAAATATCAATAGATATCAAATAAACAATAAACTATTGTTCACTAATTCTGTTTTAAATCACTACGTCTTATATAACAAACACTGAACTATCATCATAAGAGAGGAATTCAAGAGTTAATTAAAATAAATTATGCTTCACCTTTGTTTGTTCGCCAACTTTAATTATAAACTTTATATTATTTAATTTTCATGACAAATAAAATAAAATAATGCTTTATTTAACTGGCAAATTTTATACCAGTTACGTTCGCAAGTGGCATATGCATTGTACGGTAATCTAACGGAGCTACCCGAAAACGGGGGTTAATGATAGACTTCTCCCAAAAACACTTCTTCTGTTCATATACTCTCCATGCATTTAGTGATTTCTTAATGTGAGTATAATTGTTGCTCACTATGAATATGTGATAAACGCGCGAAGTCACTAGCTACATGATTATGTGTGTGAGAGAGGGAAAGAGAGCTTGAGGGACGGACTACTACTACAAACCATTATTAACCTCTGTAATATTTATTAAAAGTAATTCCATTAATCTTTTACCACTTGTAAGTAAAGGGACATAAAGAATAACAAAAAAAAAAAAAAAAAAAGAAACCAACTAAGCAAATAATAGAGAAATAACCAGGTCCTTTAATATTCAGCTAAGACACCAATGTCTTCACTGAAATCCATTTTATATAGCCAATGAGTGATAACACAACATACACTTTTTATATACATAATAACATACATACATACACATACATATTAACTAAATACTGCTACTCAATACATAATAGAATACTTGTACATAAATATATACTAAATGAAGACTACTCCAAGCATAAATAACGAGATGTGGTTGGTGGCCAGGGCTACTTAAGCTCTAGTGGAATTTCTTGGGATGTATTTGCTTCGAGTCCATCAAGCCCACCACTCTCATATCTCTGATTAAGCCATTAAGCCAGTACAGCGTCTTCTTCGAAACTTATATGCTTGGCCTTGAAGCGATTACAAGCTACATGCTGACGATGCTGAGGATGATGATGGTGTGGTTGATGTTGGGCATTGGCATTCACTGATGTCTGGATTGACGATGACGATGAGCGCCGTTGGGGATGACTTGTCATTGCACCATATTTGTTGAGAGCCGGCAAGCTGGCCGCTACCACAGACGTGTTATTACTATGGAGCATAGCAACCATTTCACAATCACTGCCACAGGGCATTTGCATTTGTATCTGGACACGAGTGCGATTGCAAACTTCATCACTCGAACGACGATTCGAACTGCGCGACAGAATACTGGAGGAGGTATTTGTGGTGGTGTTGGTATTCGAGTTGGATGTGGTGGTGATTGTGGCCATGGCATTGGCACCTCTTCGTTTACCACATGCCCCACAATAGCCACAGGTAAGTGAGGTGAGAAGGCCCAGCCATACGGAACAAATGAGCTTATAGAATCCTTTGCGAAATTTCGTCGACATCAGATTGTAGAGGATGGGATTTATGGCCGAATTCAGATAGAACATGATGCGACAAAAGTACAGGACATTGTAGTAACGTTCCAGACCCAAAGCATGTATCCTATCGGGGGTTAAAATGATGCACAAGGTCAACAGACGAAATGGCAGAAGACAGAGAAAAAAGGATAACACCACAGCTCCCAGCATTAGGACAACCTGTTTGCGAGCCTTCAAACTGAGTTCCGGTTTTATGGGTCGTATACGCATCATCGTCCCCGTGTCCGAGATCAAATTTTTCGCAATGACACCATACAACACAATCAATATGAAGAGGGGGAAAATAAAAAAGATAATGGTGGTCATCAGGAAAAACCCCAGTGTCCATATAGTCAGGGCTTGTGTTAGACAAACTGGAACCGAGGACCCATCAATATAGTCGAGGAATTTATATTCGGAAATCCAAAATATAGGACTGTATTTGTTGATGGAATATGTCAGAGAGTGCGAGAGATAGGTATATGGAAAGAAAAGAAATAAAGCATAGAACATTTTGGAAAAAATATTTTGATTTGCCAATAAAGTCGATATTGGTTAGCTGGAACTATGGAAATGGCGAAATGGAATGTTTTGAGATGAAAGAGAAATTCGTCAATATCATTGTGAATAGACGGAAGGGGAGAGGGACAATAGAATTTCAAAAGGACTTTGAATGTGCAGTTGTGGAAAGTGATTGCATATTGTGGATGTGCAGTTGTGGAAAGTGATTGCACACGTATTTATTGTACTAAAGTATTAGAGGTGTGCGCGTGAGTAATATTTGACTCACGCACACTCACGACGAAGACACCTAATTCACGCCCACGCACGCACGATATTTTTTGGAAGGACTCACGCTCACTCATGCTAGTCATTGCACCACTTTGGCTCCCCGATATTCTATAAGAAAGAAATTCCTACGGGAAATATGTTGACGATCTGTGGCATAATTGTTATCTAGAAATTTAGCATTTTGCTTGGTACCATTTCCATCCGTCTGTTAGTCTGTCTATCTATTCGTTGGAAAGGTTGACGGCGTCATTTTTTTATCTTTAAAAAATTTAGTCTTTTATAGTAAGGCCTTTGGTAAATTTTGGACCAACTCTTGGGATGATTTAAACATGTTTAAACGATTTTCACAAATATGAACTTATGCATCAAGTGAAAGTTAGTCCTTTCTGGCGAGTCCGAACGGTGTTTGTTGAGATGCATGACAAGAAAATGTCCGGTACATTGGACGTAATTTAAATAGATATATATGTTAATATACAATGGGATTTTCATATAGCTCCCGTTTTCCATCATTTTGATAATGACAATATTATCCTCATTTCTTAAACCATTGTCTTTATGACACGAGGTCCTCTTTGCTCTTTCATTTTTTACATAAGTACCATAAATGATTAATTAACCACTACTATATATAACATGGTGTATACCCGAAAAATATTGGGAATGGCATGATATTGAATGCCCGCAATCTGGTGCCAATTTAGTTATCTCTCTTCCACGGTGTCTTCTCAAAATATCGATATCCAATTATTTGACAAGTGTCAAATATTTCACAAGTTCTCCATTTATGATCTAAAACATTTTCGCAAAAAATAAAAACAAAGACTTTTTAAATTAGCCTTGAAATATATCTTGACATTATCATTTATTACAGACAGTCTCATCATTAAGGATAGTTACAGAAGACGTAAACTCGATGGCTGTCGCCTTTTTATTTGTAAGTCATTTAATTTTCCACAAATTTTACAATCATTTCCACATCGCAGATATTGCAGAGTAAAGCGTCCAACTACAGCGACAAGTACAAAGCATGGATATTTGGACGGGCATAGGTGCAGATTAAAGGGGCATGGGGGACAAAGGAATTTCCAAACAAAATGCCAATGAGAGTGAAAGCAGATGGCAGATGGTGTAACATGAAACCGAAAATGCTTTTAGCAGCATTATCAGATGCCGCATGCTGCTTGTGGCCCGGAGGGGTGTCCTTTTTGTGTACGCTCCCATTCATTCATCTATTGTTTCAACAATAATCGTACTCACTCACACTGTCACCTACATCTCCCCGCAACGAACACAATTAACCCCTTGCCGTCTTAACTACATGTAATTAATGTGTGAGAAAGTATTTTTCGGTGTTTGTCATTCTCAATACACTTTTCGTTGATAAAAAGAAATTAACACCAACGAAAAAAATCTTGACCAAGATTTTGGCAAAAAAAAATCGATAAAGTTTAATTTGAAGTCCCTTGAGCAAAACAAAAAAAACTTGTTTGGGTGTTGTATGTTGTTGTTATAAATAGGCTCCTCCAAAAAAAAAAACAAAAGCCCTAATACTAAGGAATGAAGAACAAGAAGAGAGTGTCAATAAGGCACATCACGAACAACACTATGTTAACAGCACAACGAAATAAGAAATAAAACAACACGAGACGAGATTCATTAACGTAGAGTAGTAGGGGAAAAAGATGTATAGAGATCGTGTGTAATAGTAAGGACGAATGGTGTTAGTATTCTCATGTCGACATTATTTCATTGAAAAACAATGAGATGCAATTGATGTTAAACAAAATAGGGCAACAGCAGCGCCATCTCACATACACATGCTAAACGTCTCTTAGTAAATAGCCACCAACAGCGATTGAATATCTCTTAAAATTAATTCTGTTATCTGCGTATTTACAACTCAATAGCTAAGAATTGTGAGTATATTTACAGTTGCTCTCACACTCATACAAAGACCGAAGGGTTTTCGTGTCGTCAGGTGTGCGAAATATTTCGTTACAATCTTTCTAATCGGTCATCTCTATGGAAAGACGAGTGTTGTTTGGCATATTGTATATGTGTGAATTTGTTAATATTGACACTACGATGACGACACATTGAAGTCTGAATGATGTAAAAAGCGATGTAAGGCGAGATTTTTTCTTTTGTAGTTAGCATCTCAAGAGAATACAAATGTTAATAAAAATGCTAATGACTCTATAATACGAGAGCTGCGGCGGATATGATGTAAGAATGAAATTAATGAGATATTAATGATTCAATTGTTTGCTTGTTAATCTACTAGATGATTGGACAACTTATTCGAAAAGGTGACAATTAAATAGTATTGATGGAGTTTTTATTTGAAAATGATTGTTGTGACATGTAGCTTTGATATTACTAGTCGCATTTGTAAGTCGTAACATTTTTATTTTTTTTTTTTATGAATTACAATACAAATTAATTTATATGCTAACTTTTAAAGGGGAAGGGACTTCGAATGATCAAATATGTAGTAAAAGTTGGTAATATTTTCATAGGTAATATGTTTAGCATCGCTACGATGTAACCATCCTACACAAGATCTCACTTGAATAAACAGCAATCAGCGACTTGAAGGCTATGTAGAGCTCGAGTAAACGTATCTCCCAGATGAATTAAAAAAGTTGTAACATCTTGGGTACAAGTGTATCATATAAGGAGGATACTATACGAAAAGATAAATCACCATAATGTTGGATAATTTTCGCGGGTCAAGTATTTATTACAGTCCTTGTCATTCAACAATTGACAATTTTTCATCATACTTAATGCAAACATTGAATAGGATGTTCACATATTCAAACACGGATAAGACTATTTTGGAGCAGTCAGCATAGAAACGAACCTTAATATTTGATTTCGTGATGAAGCCCTCATAGGTTAGGTTTGGTAAGGAAGTCCGTTTGGTTAGACTCTCTTTCAACAATTCAGTTTATAGGTGGGTACTATGTTCGGTTTTCGAAATGAAAATCACTTTATTTTCGCGAAATAATCTAAATTATAAATGGAAACAAACATATTCCTTTAAAGTCTTGCCGAAATCTACACAGATAAAAATAAGTTTGAGAACCAATAACTTTTGTTGGAAAACCAATAACAAAATTTGTTAATTTTCCTGCAACAAACTAATTTGTACTTTTAATAACCATTATTACAAAAAAGTTGTTAGCAATCGTTACCATCAGAAGGCAACAAATAATTTGTGTTCTCTATAACATAATTTGTAAGTAATTTGTTGAGCATCCAACAGTTCAAAATATTTGTTGTTGAACGTTACTTTTAATCCTCAACAAATATTTTTGAATTTGAACGAAAAAATTTGTATGTCTATCAATGACCTGTAACAAATTTATTGGTGTATTGACAAAAAATTAAATTGAAATTGACAGAATTATTGCACCAAAATTGCAAAATTGCCGGAACAATTTTGGAGATATTTTGTTAAGTACACACAGAGAATGAATATGACAAAATGCTATTTTTGGACGGGGAACATGTAACATTTTTGTGTCGAAAATCCTATACTCAGTTTTGTAAATGTATGACGATTTTAAATTTGAGTAGTCCAGGGTCTAGCAAGCATTTTGACAACTTTTTGCCCAGTGATATATATTCTAGTTAATTAGAATTGTAATAACTCTAATCCCGATATTAATACGGTTTTATTAATTATCTCATACAACAAACACATTTAACTACTAAACTTAAAAAATATAAATTTTTTACAGGCATTTATAAATGCTTTTCTGTATTCTCTGATGAATGAGCTCTTTGCTTGCTATCATACACGTGCATGTGCTCATACTCATTTTGTTCTAACGGTATTCTTCGTATACTTTTTTTAGCTTTCGTACATGTTTTCAACGATGTGCGCGTCACCAGGGGCCAAATCACCGCAGTCGAAATCGAGTACTTCGTCGTCGTAATGTAGTTTACGCGGATCACCGCAGTCGTTATCGAATTGTTTCTACTCGAAGTTGAACACGATAGGTACCATGCTATCGAAAACGAAGTAATGATTTTTAATGTAATGATTTTTGAGCAGAAAAAGGTAAACAAAAAGAAACAAGTTGGTGAAAATGGAAGTATTATTTATATATTTTGGCAAAATACAGTAGCCGCTTAAAAAAAACCTCATTTTTTCAAGAAAATATTTAAAAGCTTCTTTTGACAGACGAAAGCGTCTTTTAAATTTATGGATGTTAAAAACACAATTAGTTAAAAGCACTCACTTCAAAATAGAATCACTTATAGGCAATGTACTTCAGACAATGCTAAACGACTGATTTTGTCTCGTATATTTTTCCTTATTAATGCCACTTTGTACTCATCCTCTGAATCCGAAGACAAGGAAAACAAAAACACATGGATTCAAATAATTTTTACACATATACATATTTTGATCACAAAAAGTTATTTTGAAATCATCTTTTGCTTCCAATTTCTTATTACCATATGTTTAAAGCAATGTAAAAAAAAAAGTAGTAGACAAAATAAATTACGATCGAATGCGGTGATCCAAAATTTTACAGCGACCGAAATGTTTCTCGATACGAAACAGAACTCGATGACGAATGCGGTGATTTGGCCCCAGTCTTGTATTTTTGTTTTTGTTTTCATATCGATAGCAGTCAACTAATTTCGCAACAAAACAATTTGTTGAAAATTCAGAATATTTCTATTATTTCCTCTGTCAAGCATAAACACATTTCAACAACAAATGTCTCATATTCAATAGACAAATTTGTTGAGCATCAGCAGATTTTACATACAAATAAAGTTGTTAATATTTATTTGCAGTTATTTTTTTGTGTGTAGAGAAATAAGAAACTGCGCATCAATTGAGTATTTATCTGCTTTATATTGAACTGTTGTACTAAAGTAACCGCGGAAATGTCAACCCGAGCATAGTACTGACCTTATTGCGGTAAAACAGATGGTGAACATCTTTCTTACCAATAATTAATCTTTAATAAATAAATATGCCAACTTTCTGCCTGGAAGACAATTTGTTCATCCAGTTGTTTTCCAATTAAGAGCAGCAAACTTCTATTTTGTTTTTGCATTTTTTGTTTTTTTTTCTCTACACAATAAAACACAGATATCATATTAATGAAATCATTAATTTTAAATATGTCTGGGAGAGAACCTAATCGAATGCTTAAATATATCTATGGATTTTCATAAGCCATTTATCAAACAAGGTCATTACAGTTGTCAACACTTAATCCATAAAAAAGTACAATAAAACATATAATGACTGAAATGCATTATGGTCACAATAATCATTTCATTTGCAATTTGTTATGATTTTTATGTTAATAATTTCCAATCGAAAAAAAAAAATTGTCCACAGCAATCAACCAAGCAGTAACCTACCACAAACGTCAAATGCTTAGAATGGGCGCAAGTCATTGCCATCAATCATGAAAAAACGTCACACTGTTGAAACAAATGATTGGCTCTTTCTATTAAAACTCTACATGCACTATTCAAAAACTACTTGAAAAATAGAAGAAAAAATATGAATTTAATTCAATGAAATGTAATGGAAGGAACATGGAGCAAAACAGTAACAATATTAAATATGTATGATTTAGATGTGGAAAAATGACAAGTTTTCTAAATACTACTAAATGCTAATGAATGAACAAATGAATGGTGGGAATTAATGATGGTCGTTTTGCAATGACAGATGACAACAATTATGGGCAATTTGTCACTTACCTGGTAAACAAAGCAGCAATACCCCAAGCCAACGAACAGATGAGAATAGCCCGAGCCTTGGTGCACACATAGCCGGCCTTCAAAGGTTCACAGATGGCATAGTAGCGCTCAAAAGATATGGCCAAAATCGTAAGAACAGATGCATGGGCCACTGTTAATTCTATAAATGGGACAGCTTTACCTGTATGATGGAGACAATTTAAAAATGCTCAAATAGCTAACCAATAATAAGAATAAATTCTTAAGATTTTTTTTTTGGTTCCTCGTTCCTTATCCTGCAAAGTAAGAACTACTCACACATTTCATGGCCCAATATCCAGGTTTCAGGTTTAGTGTTCAACTCCACCAGAACTGTAGGTGTACACACCAAAAGTACTAGAAGATCAGCTATGCTGAGATTAGTCAGAAATATATTTGTGGAGTTTCTCATATCCTTGGTCCTTATGATGACAATTGGTACCTGCACAAAGAAAACCGATACATTCAAATCCATATATACACATTATTGAGGTTAAACTAAATAAAAAATGTTGTCATTTAACAAAGCATGGGAATAAATTAAAACCATTTGTAATAATATAATAGAATGGAATTTTCTTCTAAATGCCGTATGTTCACAAGGGGAGGGAATGAAGGAAAACAAAATGTTGTGTATTATTTGGGTAAAATTCTTAGCAAGGTGGTTTTGCACATATGAGGATTGTGGCTGTGTTTCGGATGCCAATACTAGGCTCTGAAAATCCACTAAAATATTCAAGGAAAAGTAAACTCCTCAGTATTTTCGGAAAAGCAATGTTGCGAGGCATATACTGCGATACACATTCATTTATCACAATGGATTGTATAGTCTAAGTGAGCCTGTCAATAAATCGGGCTGCCACTTTAACCTAACCTTAACATTCATAATTGCAAAGTACGCACGGACGAAAAAGACTGTTTTTCATATGTTTGGGTGTAAAAATTATATGTTTGGAACTCAAATTTTTTAACACAATATTTTTAAGTGCAAACATATAATGTACATAAACTAGCATAACATGTTTGAGACATATATGTAAATATGTTAGAACATATTATGTTTGGGACATAAATTGTTTGTAAATATAATATGCTTTGATGCAAACATATATTAATTTGGAAATAGCCTATAAACATATATGTGTTTAGAAAGAGAGACCTAGAGAGTATGCTGCAAGTAAAATAATGGAAGTAATCAATTGACACCTTAAAAATATATCCACACAAAGAAAAAGTCATTAAAATTTTTTACTACCAGTGTATGCCCTAAGGTGAAACATAATATGTTTGAACAATGCAAACAATATTTTGTTTGGACCAATCCTGAAAATATATATGCTTGAAGCAAAATGTATTTGGGGTATATGTTACAGAAGCGACGCAGTACTAAAATGGCTGATGCACGTGTAACTATTAAATTTCTCAATTATATGAAATATATTACTTTAACTGCTTAAGACACTGAACGCCTTTAATCGACAACTTCGATTCACAATGGAATGTGAAACCGAAGGAAAATTGCCCTATCTTGACATTGTTGTTCAAAGACACAAGAATCAATTAAGTTTGGCTTGGTATCAAAAGAAAACAGCATCAGGAAGACTAATAAATTTTCACTCCAATCATCCTCGGCGTATTGAGATTAACACTGCTACCAATTTTATTAATAGGGTTTTAAACATAAGCGACGTAACATTTCACAAGACTAACGAGAAGAAAATACGATGTATACTACAACAAATAGACTTCCCCAATGACACAATCAGCGATTTCATAAAATACGTGAAAAATAAAGAAATACGAATCACAACAAACGAGAAGCGATATCCATGGTTTTCAAAAAGACGACATATGTACCGGGGTTTTCCGAAAGAATTGAAAAATCAAATATTTACAAAACGGATAACTACAAATTAGCTCAAAAGTGTAACAAGACTATGAATGACCTATTTAGCAAAACCAAAACTAAGATAAAAATGGAAGACAAATCGAATGTTTTATACAAAATAAAATGTGATGGGGACGAAACCAATCCATGACCAATGTCTTATTTTGGCACTACCAGGTCCAAATTAAAAACTAGATTTTCTGCCCACAAGTCCGACCAAAAGATGAAAGACAAGCCAGTATAACAAAAAAACGGCCCTTGCAACACATTGCACGACTACAGAACACATCCTAAATTTCAAGAACTTTGAAATAACGACGATGGAAGAAAATACTAGGAGAAGATACGCACTGGAGATGTTACATATAATAAATACTCCCACTGACGAACGCATCAATTACAAAACCGACACAGATCACTGTGCATAGATTTACAGAAATCTTATACAAAATCAAAAACATAAGTAAAATAGCATTAGTTAGATGAGATATCTCGCTGAAGATGATCACTGAAGGTGTATCGAAATAACCGAAAAAGCAATATTTCTTAGTTGACCTTTGGAATTTTCAAAACTTTCACTTCAGACGTTAACATTCAGCGTCATTAAGAAAAACGATCAAAAATTATGATTAGAGAACAAAGAAGCTCAGTTAGTGTTCGACATGGTACTTACCATGACATTTCCAATAACACCCATTAGCATGATGACAATGCAGAATACCATGGCAGTGGTGCGAATGTAAGCCGGAATTTCGGGCACTTCATTTTCATAGGTGGCATTTGTGGAGGAGAGATTGCTAGCGATGATGGAGTCATTAAATGACGTTGGATAAACGATGGGTGTCGAAGGAGTTTGCGATGATGGTGGTGTAGACTGAAGGCGTTTGGAATTGGTCAAAGTGATTTCATCACTTGCCACATAAATGACTTCATTCTTACTATGGTCTTGTGGATGAAGGGGATGAAGGGCTCCATCGTTGGGGGTGAGTGAGGCTATTAAATGATCGGAATGAGTAAAAATTGTTGTTGTAATTGTAGTGGTGTGGAGTAGTGATGGAGTAATGCCTTTGTTGGGAAAGGTTACCGCCGCCAGCTCGTCCACAGCACTGACCTTGCCAGTGTTAAATGCGAATAGCCAGACGAGGATAATAAAAGCAGTTTGTAGGCGTAGGCGATGAATTGGTCGTGGCAAAGCCAGTGGCAGGTCCGTTGATGATTTGGTAATTTTATTTGGTTTTGTTGGAGTTTTTGTTGTGGTTTTTGGTATTGTTGCTTTGGTGATGCGTACGGTGGGTTCGCCATGTTCATGCTGTTCTCCTTGTGATTGTTCGTCTTCGTTCGTCTCTTCTACTCGTCTCCGTTTGTGTGGGTATGGTGGGCGTTTGAAGCGACAGACCTGGCATTCTCCCACAACCTCCAATGGACCACTCGAAATCGCCTCTAACGCCGCCGCTGCCTGTTTGCTAGACGTGGTATATCGTTGAATCGTAACTTGGAGGGCGTTTTAAATCAAATTACAGCTCTATTGTCCACACCGGTCCATATCACCATCATCATAACATAGCTACTGTGCACAAGCAGTAAACCAAAGCCTCATAATCACATATTTTCCCTTCAGCGGAATTTCTTTGTATGAGTAGAACCTTGATGGTTTTCCAAGTGACTTTCACAGAGTGTGTAGAAGGAAGTGTGTCGCTTTTTGTTTTTTTTTTTTTTTTTGGCTAACCACAGGATATTTGGAATACTTGTTGGACTTTCTTCGATTGTTATTATTTTCTATTTCCGCCTGTTTTATACACTTTCTAACACTTTTCTAAATGCATGCTTTGGAGCTGTGCTTCATGAAGATAGTTCCTGGGAAGGCTGACGATGTGTTGTGATTGAATAACTCAATTTGTGGTCATTTCTCAATGACGCAAAGCACTTAGCACTCAATTCTCAATTACCCACTTACAATTGGAGATTATGTGCTCCACAGGGATTTCGTAAATCCTTTGAAGGAAGTCTCTGTAAGAAAATAAAAGAGAATACCAATGATGTGAGCGTTAATTAGTGATTTGTGTGAAAAAAGTAATGACTCATATGGGGGCCAAAACCCTGTTAAAAACTGTCTCTAAAGGATTAGTGACATATGGAAATGAGAGCAGCTATTCTCAAATGACTTTGTGGTTTATGATTTGATTGTTCGTCATAAATGCTAAGCTTATTCTTAATGGTTATATAGAATTTTAAATTATACAATAAGTTGTCGTAGTAGCACGGTTGCCACTGGTTGTTCAAAAAGTAAGCTTCAAAGACCTCGCGGACCAATACAATGCAATACCTGCTACCAAAAAATAAAAAAATATTTTATACCAAAAAATTGAGAGAAGATTTTGCACAGTGGGCGAGGGTGAGACATTTTCTAAAATCTCGCAAATTAATTGTTCTTTTGCTTAAAATAAATAGTTTTGGGAAGCTTTCTAAAAAAAACACTTACATTTATAGTACTCCCGAGGACCTTTCATTTGGTTCCAAAAATATAGAGCAGGTGGTGTACAGTGGGCTATGTGCACATTATTTTAAAGTGTGAAAAAAGTAATTTTCTTTTTAATCCATATTTCAGGGATGCTTTCAAATATGGAAAAAGCTTTCATCTGATACCAAAAACTGTAGAGCAGGTATTGCACAGTGGGCATGGCTACCCTATATTTTAAAATCTCTCAAACTAATTTTATTTTTATTAAAATCGATATTTTGGGATGCTTTCGGAAATAGAAACCACTTACCTCAAGAGCTTTCATTTGATACCAAAAAATGTAGAGCAGGAATTTCTAAGTGTGCAAACTAACTTTTAAAAAAAGCGGCAAAACTAACATTTATGGGATGCTTTGGAGAATGAAAGCTACTTGAGTTTATAGTAATCTTCAAGGTCTTTCGTTTAATACCAAAAATATATTGCGCAGGTATAGTGGAAAGTGGTGATTTTTATTAAATATTTTATCTTCGCAAATTCTAATTAACCCATTAGGTGGGCAGACAAAAACTACCTGGTTTGTGTCTGGGCTAGTTATCTTCACGAACATATATGATTTGATGAACCCAGCAAAAAAGCGTCGACAAAAAATACTGAAAATGTTCTTTTTGGATCCGGAAGTGGTGTAAAACTGTCATAGGATGGATGTCCACCATTTCAACAGCCGTTGCACTGAATTCGCATAAAGGGTGATACGGTCAAAATTTGGTCAAGGAAAAACGCGTGTAAATCGGTGAAATCGTTTATTTAAAAAATCAAATTAAATTTCTTTTTCAAGTTCAATTGGTATAAAATTCAGGAAAATTTTTCAGTTAGGCTTTCGCTTGGGAGCCACCGTGGTGCAATGGTTAGCATGCCCGCCTTGCATACACAAGGTCGTGGGTTCGATTCCTGCTACGACCGAACACCAAAAAGTTTTTCAGCGGTGGATTATCCCACCTCAGTAATGCTGGTGACATTTCTGAGGGTTTCAAAGCTTCTCTAAGTGGTTTCACTAGAATGTGGAACGCCGTTCGGACTCGGCTATAAAAAGGAGGTCCCTTGTCATTGAGTTTAACATGGAATCGGGCAGCACTCAGTGATAAGAGAGAAGTTCACCACTGTGGTATCACAATGGACTGAATAGTCTAAGTGAGCCTGATACATCGGGCTGCCACATAACCTAACCTAACCTAGGCTTTCGCTTTTCCAAATCCGAATTGCCGAGCCTCACGCTTGACACCTGCCATCAGATTTTGTACAGCCACCTTGTCCACCTTCTACGCCACAGAAAGCCAGTTTGCCTTGAACTGCTGCTCGTCCTTAGAAGTTTTTTTGGTCTTCTTTAGGTTCCGCTTGACAATAGCCCAGTATTTCTCAATTGGGCGGAGCTCTGGCGTGTTGGGAGGATTCTTGTCCTTGGGAACCACCTGCACGTTGTTGGCGGCGTACCACTCCATGGCCTTTTTACCGTAATGGCAAGATGCCAAATCCGGCCAAAACAGTACGGAACAACCGTGTTTCTTCAGGAAAGGCAGCAGACGTTTATTCAAACACTCTTTCACGTAAATTTCTTGGTTGACAGTCCCGGAAGCTATGAAAATGCTGCTTTTCAAGCCACAGGTACAGATGGCTTGCCAAACCAGATATTTCTTTGCGAACTTTGACAGTTTTATGTGCTTGAAAATATCTGCTACCTTTCCCCTTCCTTTTGCCGTATAAAACTCCTGTCCCGGAAGCTGCTTGTAGTCGGCTTTGACGTAGGTTTCGTCGTCCATTACCACGCAGTCAAACTTCGTCAGCATCGTCGTGTACAGCCTCCGGGATCGCGCTTTGGCCGTCGTATTTTGTTTATCATCGCGATTTGGAGTCACTACCTTCTTGTAAGTCGATAGTCCGGCTCGTTTTTTTTGGCTCGATGCACGGTTGTAGACGATACACCCAGCTTATTTGCGGCACCTCGGAGAGAGAGGTTAGGGTTTCGCTTGAAACTACCGGCAACTCTCTTTGTCGTCTCAGCGGCTTCCGGTTTTCGATTTCCCCCGATCCAGACTGGCTGTCGACAAACGTTCCCCAAACACTCTAATTACATTTGTAACGGTTGATTTGGCAACTTTTAGCGATTTTGCCAGCTTTGCGTGCGAGTAGCTCGGATTTACGCGATGCGCGAGCAAAATTTTGATACGCTGCTCTTCTTGCTTGGACGGCATTTTGACAACTGAAGAGTGAATTCCAAAATCGAAATAGGAGCACCATTCTACACACACACCTTCAAAATGAGGGGTGTTCAGATTTTTTAAATGCAAAATTGAAAGAAATTGACGTATTTATATTGATCAAATTTTGACCGTATCACCCTTTATTGTGGAATTTTGCCAAATATTAAATTTTTATAATTTTTAATGCATTTTAAGGCTTGTGTGAAATGTCTGTCCTCAAATATTTTCAAAAATCTGCAATTTTCTAGAATGGATTTATCATTTTTGTCGACAAAATTTAAATAATTTCTACCATTTCATTAATTCTTATTCTTAAAATTATGCATTAAAATATGAAAAAATCGAGTTATAAAAAATTGAATTAAAAGAACTTTTTTGGAAGTACTTTTAAAGTCGTGCCTTCAGAAGAACTTTCAATTTTTTTGCTGGGAATTTCAATACATTGGTTTGCAGAAGGTTCCTTTTCATTTTTGATAAGTGAGAAGTTCACAATGGACTGAATAATTTAAGTGATCCTAAAATAATTGTCTGCCTCTATACCTACACTAACGTAATCATTGTTTAGTAATGGCGTAATTTATATTTGTAAATATTGAAGATATTTACCCTTCTCATTCGAAAAAAAACAAGAATAATCTATTTGGTAGAAATATTCTGCCGATAAGAAGTCTATAATATAGAAGTATATAATATGCGCAGAAATATTTTCCACAGAGAGAGTCCGTGAAATTTCTCTTTCGTCTCCATATCTAACGTATTGCCGTATTGGGTTACATTTTTTGCAATATACTTCCTCAATAAATTTGGCCCATCTATGAATTTAATAGAAAATCTACTCTAATCCATTTGCTTTGAATTGCAGGCATGTATAAGAAAAGCATTTTCTTATAGTGAAAGTGTTTTGTTTTTTGCTTTCCTTCAAAGATGATGAATATACATTAAACAGATGTTGTTATAGGCATTACCATTGAAATGGTCATCGTTCATTCAATATTCAATTAAATCATCTTTGATTGTTTTATTGAAAACATTCATTTGTGATTGACCAGGCTGGTCCATTCAATACTATCAGGCCCCCGCCTTACGCATCCCACATACTTGTGTTGTAAATTTTTATTGTGTTCCTTTTTGGGTTGGTTTATGGTTTTTGTTTTTTTTTTTTTCTGGCGAATTTATGTTCTTCTTAACATTTTGCAGTGTTAGTCTATTGTGTCTTTTCAATTTTTCATTCGAATTTAATTAGTTTTTGTTTTTTTTTTTGTTTTAAGCTCCTTAATGGATGGACAGCATAGTCCAAGATGGATGGATGGATGGATGTATGTACCAATGGATTTACATGGAAAACCTATTTCGCATGTTTGTGGCTGCAATTGTTCTCATGTCTGGCTCAAGTATGTTTTGCCAGTTTGATTAATGAAATTAATTCATATTTTGTGTCGCCATATGCACATCATGGTCTAAGTTGGTGAAACATCATATTTCTTCGTCATTAATGAAATTATGGATAATAAGGCCTATGGCAAGAGATATATTCTGAAACAAACTAAATAGAGCGTAAAGCTAAATCAAGGATTTGGAACTTGTGGAGAATAAAATAAACTTTTAGAAAAGAAATCGTGCATAACCATGCAGACGACATTGGACAGGAAACTAAACGCAAAAATAGTTTTGCTTGTGATTCAAGTGTTGTAAAATTTCTTCATAAGTTATTCCATTACATTGTCTGGTATGGTAACGTCAGAACCAGAGTATCCGTTAAATGAAAGTACAATCGAGGGACTATTTATTTCAAATTTAATTGCGCCATGAAATTTTAATAATTTCTTTAACTGTTTTAGTATACAGAACAAAAAAATATCGCAAATATGTTGATACCCTCCACCCCATCACACCCATTAAGTACATATGGTCTTTGATCGTGGTGAATTCCCTACCTGAACTTTGACTCAAGGTTAGGTTAGGTCGATGTATCAGGCTCACTTAGACTATTCAGTCCATTGTTATACCACATTGGTGAACTTCTCTCTTATCACTGAGTGCTGCCCGATTCCATGTTAAGCTCAATGACAAGCGACCTCCTTTTTATAGCCGAGTCCGAACGGGTTCCACATTGCAGTGAAACCACTTAGAGAAGCTTTGAAACCACCAGAAATGTCACCAGCATTACTGAGGTGGGACAATCCACCGCTGAAAAACTTTTTGGTGTTCGGTCGAAGCAGGAATCGAACCCACGACCTTGTGTATGCAAGGCGGGCATGCTAACCATTGCACCACGGTTTTTGACACAAAGACTTTTTTTTGCTACAGGTCGCAGGGTATTGCAGGTACACCCCAATCCGACCTCCAATATCTGATCTGTTTGAAATTCAGTTCATGTTATCAGTATTCACCCCTAAGCAACCATGGCAAACGTGGTTAATATCGATCCATAATTAGATATAGCCACCATATATAGCGTAAAGGGTGATACGGTCAAAATTTGGTCAATATAAACTTGACGTATTTCTTTCAATTTTGCATTTAAAAAACCTGAACACCCCTCATTTTGAAGGTGTGTGTGTGTAGAATGTTGCTCCTATTTTGATTTTGGAATTCACTCTTCAGTTGTCAAAATGCCGTCCATGCAAGGAGAGCAGCGTATCAAAATTTTGCTCGCGCATCGCGAAAATCCGAGCTACTCGCACGCAAAGCTGGCAAAATCGCTAAAAGTTGCCAAATCAACCGTTACAAATGTAATTAAAGTGTTTGGGGAAATCGAAAACCGGAAGCCGCTGAGACGACAAAGATAGTTGCCGGTAGTTTCAAGCGAAACACTAACCTCTCTCTCCGAGGTGCCGCAAATAAGCTGGGTGTATCGTCTACGCCAAAAAAAGAGCCGGACTATCGACTTATAAGAAGGTAGTGACTCCAAATCGCGATGATAAACAAAATACGACGGCCAAAGCGCGATCCCGGAGGTTGTACACGACGATGCTGACGAAGTTTGACTGCGTGGTAATGGACGACGAAACCTACGTCAAAGCCGACTACAAGCAGCTTCCGGGACAGGAGTTTTATACGGCAAAAGGAAGGGGAAAGGTAGCAGATATTTTCAAGCACATAAAACTGTCAAAGTTCGCAAAGAAATATCTGGTTTGGCAAGCCATCTGTACCTGTGGCTTGAAAAGCAGCATTTTCATAGCTTCCGGGACTGTCAACCAAGAAATTTACGTGAAAGAGTGTTTGAATAAACGTCTGCTGCCTTTCCTGAAGAAACACGGTTGTTCCGTACTATTTTGGCCGGATTTGGCATCTTGTCATTACGGTAAAAAGGCCATGGAGTGGTACGCCGCCAACAACGTGCAGGTGGTTCCCAAGGACAAGAACACTCCCAACACGCCAGAGCTCCGCCCAATTGAGAAATACTGGGCTATTGTCAAGCGGAACCTAAAGAAGACCAAAAAAACTGCTAAGGACGAGCAGCAGTTCAAGGCAAACTGGCTTTCTGCGGCGAAGAAGGTGGACAAGGTGGCTGTACAAAATCTGATGGCAGGTGTCAAGCGTGAGGCCCGGCAATTCGGATTTGGAAAAGCGAAAGCCTAACTGAATATTTTTCCTGAATTTTATACTAATTGAACTTGAAAAAGAAATTTAATTTGATTTTTTAAATAAACGATTTCACCGATTTACACGCGTTTTCCCTTGACCAAATTAAGTGCAGTCGGTATTACCTCAAAGAAAATGGCCAAAAAAGTAAACAGTTTTATATATACATTTTGAGATTTCCACAAAGCGTTGTCAAAACTAGGAAAAGTTAATGACATGTTGTACTTTTTAACTGCTGTTCACGAAATTACACCCTCTCATAGAAGAAAAAATGAAATAAAAGTAAAGAAGAAAATCATCGGCGCCAAATCTTTAGTGCTTTAGTTCATATTGAACTTATGTGTATGGTCTCTGAACTTTATACTCACGTTTAGTTCATAAAATGTTCGAGACATATTTAGAAAAAAAGATATATTTGACAAAATATAACAAAATAATATTTTTGCTATAAACATAAGTTAATTTAGCATTAGTTTAATAGGAAATTTTTTTGTGTGTACCTACATTATTCAAAATCCTAGTGATATATCAAAAATGATCGAGCAAGCTGTTTAACATATATTCCAATCCTATGGTAGAGGGTATAAAAATATAAGTGATATCGGATAAACCAACATCATTTATTTTATTCGATGTAAAATAAATTTACCTACGGTGATAGTAAAATCTTGGCATGTGACATATAAATAGAAATCTAAATTTATTAATATCAAACATGGAGGCCTACACTCAAAAGAAAATTTTGGTTAATTTTAGAAAATTTTAACTAAATTGAACTACAAACGACAATATCACAAAATAAGAAAAAGAAAATCGACAAATTCAAGAAAATCTATTAGACATAATTATTTGTTTCTTTTGTAAAGCTCAAAATTGAAAAACGTCTTTAGCGCCACACGAAGTGCGTTTGTGATAAAATTTTAATAAATTTTTAACTATTTTGTATTAAATACGATCTTAATAAATTTTTAGAAAATATTTTTCCCATTTTTAGTCCATTTAACTAACTTACACAAAAACAATTTATTAAAGACATGAAACCTTTTTATTTTGGAAAAATTTTAACTAAAACGTAATAATTACCATGAAATAAAATAGAGTTAAATTGGCTTTAGTGCCCTGGAGGGTTCACTTTTTTTTTGAGTGTACACATGAAAATAATATCATTATTTATGTAATATTGGAGTTGTTATTCACATGAAGCTTTCATCACAATAGATTTTCATTTCCATTCCACATCACTTGCCAACAATATTCAGAACAAATTTTATTGAAATATCTGTCATCAATTTGGCTAATTGTCAAGATATTTTTTTATTTGTTGAACAAGAAAATAAATCCGAATAAAAAAAATTATCAAATCCATTTGCAAAACAAACGCACACAACCTAGCCCATAAAGGCTGTAGTGGAACAGTTTTTTTTGGCTCCTGGTACAAACGCCAATACACACTAAGCAATTTTTGGACATCTAATCCATTGGTAATGGATGCAAATTCACGAGAGATAAGTTTCTATGCTACCCTAAAAAGGATGTCAGTGGGTTAGCAAACATTATCATAGTGTCGAGAGATTTGCTAGTAATACGACGCATGTGAGTATATTAAGGTGGGTCAGGGGTAATGGTAATATCTTCCGAAAGATATATATTTCTATCACACTGAAAAAAAATGTTTACGTGATATTAAAGATTTCGCAACCTAAGTTTTATGATGCGAAATTTACAAAATATTAAGGACAAATTTGTTTAAAATAATGAGATTTTAATTAAAATAAAGCTTCAAAAATTGTTTTCATTAAAATTAGGACACAAATTTTGTAAATTTGCGTCCCTCCGTTAAAGTCGCATGTCTTTGAACTAAGGCTAATTTTAGTTAAAGTAAAGAAACACATTTTTGATTCAAAGAAATTGTCCTTAAATTAACTGAAATATTAAAACTTTAGATTTAATATAAAAACTCTTCAAATATAGACTAAGACTTATTTTGAGGATTTAGCGTCTTTGGTTTAAAGTTTTGTTTGGTATTAAGAAAACGTTTTTTACTCCGTTATAATTTAGATTTTTAAACTGATTTTTGTTTGTACGTGAGTACCTTTATTAATAAACCCCGAAAAGAGAATGAAAATTTGATAAATGAGATCTGTATCCTAATTTTAATTATATTGGTCCTAGATTTAATGCCAGATAGGTCGCTAAAAAATGTCTTTATTTTAAAGAAGCCGCATCTTTGGCTCGGAATCAATACCAAAATTCTTAAAGAAAGGTCAAAATCTTTGGATCCAAGTAATCTTTTTGTTTTGAGTGCAGGACAAATTCAATGTAGTCAGATGTTAGATACGAAAATTACTAGGCTAATAATTTACTTGAGGAGGAAATAAAATAATATTTGGGTACATAAAAAATTAATAATAATTTAAACTAAATTGAAAATGAATGTTTTGGAAATTCAGACACACTTAGACTAACAAGTTATACCAAAGGTAGTGGACTTTCTCTTACCAATGAGAGTTGTTTGACTACTTTTACAGCGCGTTTCACATTTCAGTGTAACATTGAGGTTTCTTTCCCTTCAAAAAGTAAAATCGGGATATCGGAATGTAGGGGCGTTATATCAAAACATAGACCGATACACATATTTGGCGTAGCTCTATAATACAGCCACATTACAAATTCCAGTCAAAGTGGTTAAAAAAAAAAAAAAAAAAAAACAGACAGATCGACTCAAGTATATATCTTATATGGTCAGAAATCGATTTTTCGAAGTTTGGTAAACTGAATGGCTAACTTATTATAACACAATCTTATTGTCATTGTTTTTTTTAATATCTGTAATGTTTTCTGTTATCCACTCTATTTTACAATTCCATGTGATTTTTGTTTAATTTGTGCAATGGCACACCAATACGGTGACCCATTTTTCAATGGCGGAGGCAAATATCCTATTGAAAATTTATTGTATGGTGGATAAACGTTCCAACACCCTAAATAATAAATCTTTGCTTAATCGAATTTCACCGCACAGACAGACCTCCTTGGGATAAGACTACGAACGGTGCCAAATCGCGATAACCAGAGAACAAATAAAAAAACGGAAACGGAAGCAGAAGCAAAACTTAAAATGGAAATCACACCGTATCGAATTGAATATTTCGAGTGTGGCTTCAATATGAGATGATGTGCGAAGCAAATTGGATGGTAACATTTAGGACATCTTAAATGCGACACATAGTAAATTGGAGTAAACATTTAATAAGCATAGAGTAGTTTATTGCTGCCACTGAGGCAGCGATAAATGATTATCCTTGGTGTATTAATTTTATTTGTACGGTTTTTTTCTTTTTAAGATTCACGCCAAGAAATTTAGTTTAGTTCAGATGCTGGAATCATTGGAAAAGAGAATAATCAAATATTAGATTGGGTAGCCGAAAAAATCTTTGGCAAGTGATTGAAGTGTTGCAAAGAAAGAAGGGAAAGTCTAAAGTCGGGCGGGGCCCGACAATATTATACCTTGCACACTGAAAAAAAGCATGCCCGGTTCCAAAGATTTTGTTTTTATTTTAAAAATTTTGATATTGATTCCGAGCCAAAGAAGCGGAGAATACATGTAAGGATACTTTTACGACACAATTCTCTTTTAAATTTGGTTTTTGTGTTCTTGCTTCTAGCAAGCAAATATTAATTTTTCGTTCTTTCAGCTTTTTTTCTTTAAATGCTCAAAGTCCTTTTAAAACGAGTTAACGACAACTTTATTTTCCAAATTCAGACTCGACTTCCAGTACAATATATACTATGTTTCAAGTAAAAAACGTCTTTAAAATAAAGTGTTGAAAAACATGTCCTGCATTTGAACGATTTTTTTTGCTTTGTAGCCAAGATGCAAAAAGACAACAAATTTAAAGACAATTTCATTAAGTTTAAAGAATTTTTCTGAATTATTAATGCCAAGTTGACCTTAGCCCAAAAATTTTTTCTTTCATGTTATGATACCCATTTTTAAGTCAAATCACTTAATTATAAAGACAATACGACTTCATTGAAATGTTTATCGACTTTTGGACAAGGAAAAAAACTTTAATTTAGAGAAATGCATCTTCTATGCTAAGCAAAATTTGCATTCGTATTTCAAAGACATGAAATCGTTGACCTCACGACAATATTTTTTTTCAGTGCACCACTTTCTAGATCTACATTTCGATACCATCTCAAACGCTTCAAATTTGTTTGTGCTATAAATAAAGGTTTATGTTCCCATATACATATATTTAAATCTGACCCGATTTGGACTAATGCCTTGGGTCGGAACACAATGTTAATAAAAATGATATGGGAAATATTACATCCAAAGCCATTTTTAGGCAACATCGCAAAAGTATATTTATGATTTATCATGCGATAAATATGTATTAGAGGTATAGGACAATTTGACTCATTTTTACAATGGGAATTTGTTCATTTTTGCCTAAATCGGGAAAATATATATAGGGACCTTTTCTAAATCTGAGCCGATTTTGATCAAATTTGGCACTCATTGCTAAAATGTTAATTGTTTTCCCTGTGCAAAATTTCACGTAAATCGGATTACAACTTTGACCTCTGTAGTTATATGTGAGTAAATCGGGCGAAAGATATATGGAAGATATATCTAAATTAGAACCGATTGCAACCAAATTTGGCACACCTTGCGCAGCTGTATTCGTTGTGCAAAATTTAGCAAGTCTTTTAAAGCCATGTAAGTACATATTGGATGAAAGATATATGTGGGACCAATTTATAGAAATCTGAACCGATTTCTTACAAAACCAATAGGACTCTATTCCGACCCAAAATATATACTTGTGCTAAATTTAAAGTTTATTGGACCAAAACTGCGATCTAGACTTTGATTACAAAAATGTGTTCACACACAGACGGACATGGCTAGATCGACTCAGGGGCCGACCCTGAGCATTATTGTCAAAGACAACATGTGTCTATGTATTGACTTATAATACTCTGTTCCACAGTGTGGAGCAGGGTATAAAAATTCAAGTAGAACACAGATTCAAATTTCACCAATGAAGGAGTTTTTTCTATATATTTTAATATAAAAAATTTTTCGTGTTACAAATAGTTTTTATTTTATTTTTTGTAAGTATTATTTTAATAAATAATTTTGTTTTTCATTTAGATTCAAGAAAACATTTTAATTCTCTTAATTTGCCACCAGAGAATGAAGTCGCCGAGTCGCGCCGCCGACCATTTTTTGCCAGTCGACGCCGCCGCCGAATATGTCGACTCATCTCGACTCAAATTTAGCCGCCAATTAATCAAAAATGTGGATTTAAATCGGAAAAAATTATATATAATTCTCGTATTTTTTCCAAAATTTTGAACACAACCAATCATATTTAAGCTGCTATAATTATTTAGCAAAAATTTAGCTCAGAAAATTTGAACGAAAAGTAAATTTGTTTGTAAGATAGGTTGTACAACTAATCTCATTACCATTCGATTAACTTCAAATTGATTTTATAATGGATCCGCCGCCGCCGGAGGCAAACATTTAGTGTCCGCCGCCGCCGACAAAAATGGGTCGGCTTCATTCTCTGTTTGCCACACCTTGTCTTTGGAACTTCCATGGAAGTCCAAAAGACAAACGGCACATATTCAAATCCCAGCTGTGGTGACATTTTTAATTTTATTATCATTACTTTTTTATTGATTTTGTATTTTATTTTGCTAAATTTAATTTTTTACTTAAAACGGCCAAATAGCGCATTTTTAAGATTATACACCCTCAAAAAAATCGCTTCTGTAACATATACCCCAAACTCATTTTGCTTCAAGCATATATATTTTCAGGATTGGTCCAAACAAAATTTTGTTTGTATTGTTCAAACATATTATATACCTTAGGCATACACTGATAGAAAAAAAATTAACGAAATTTTGTTTGTGTATATACATATATTTTTAAGGCACCAATTGGTTACTTCCATTCTTTTACTTGTAATTTACTCTCTAGGTCTATCTTTCTAAACACATATATGTGTATAGGCAATTTCTAAATTAATATATGTTTGCATCCAAACATATTCATGCCTGTTCTGGGTCACACCGCATTGTGCACCACACTATACACTTTCTACACACCACACACAAAGTTAGTTGTTCTGAGTCACATGTGTGAACACTTTTTTCGGACTTTTAATCGAAAAATGTGACAGCTGATTTTTTCTGCAAGCCATATTTTATTTGCAGACAGAAATTATAAACAAAACATATTTTGCCGGTATAAACATAAAAAATTAAAAGTAAGTGCGTAATTCAAAGCCATAAAATGCCTGCCGGATTTTTGTTAGCAGTGAATAATGTAAGGACAAGAGCAATTTATCAAGAACAAATAAGAAGGCGACAATTACATTACATTTCGATTTCTACCTTTGTTTTGATTTGTTTTTTTCTATCCCTCCTCAATGTTACTCATGAACAAACGATCGTCGTGTCGTTCTCGTTTTTGTTTTTGACGGCGGAGAAGTTTTTATTTTGGTTTTGGTCAAACAGTTTTTAACATCCATACATTAAAGGAAATTTAATTATAGTGGGCATAATTAACTATTCTGTTAAAGTTTTTCTCATTTGTATTGCTTAAATATTTACAATAATATTGCAAACAAATTTTCTATCGTGGCGGCCTCCATGTGCAGAAAGATATTGGCGGCGTTAGTTTTTTTTTTTAATTTGATCAGTGATTTATTTGTGCACCAAGAACACTTTGCAGAATTGAAGATGCCATATTTTTCATGCAATAAATTTGGTAAAATTCACTTTTCTTAGCCCATTGATTTTGTAAAAGTTATAATTTAATTACCTTATATTTTCAAAAAGACCTTTGATTTGTTTAGGAAAGCGGATAGTATTCACAAAAATCAATGATAATTTTGCTTAAAACTTTTTTGTGTTAACTTTTAAAAATTGTGGCAATATTATACTTTCGAACACACTGAAAATCAGCTGATTAAAACAACCCCAAAATTTATACACTAATCAGAGGAAATCGTGGTTTCTGACATATATAAGTGTCTTTCCCAATAAAATTTGCAAATATTTATAAAAAACATATTAAAGTTTCAGAATCTGTTATTTATTTGTTATAAAAACTTCTAACTTTGCATACGATGGCTGTACACTAAGCCTACACAAAAGAAATGTTCGTGTACATTTTTCAGGCCTATGACGGTGTATAGTGTTGGCCAGAACACCTTTTAAGTGTGACACCACACGAAAATTGTACATGTGTGTACCACAACAGACACGATTATATTTACTAATAATATGTTCTAACATATTAACATATACACAGAAAAAAAATTCACAAAAAAATTTCCAATTAAAATTTTAATTGAGTTTTAAAAAATATTCAATTAAAAATTTAATTGAATCAACAAATTTTTTAATTGAAACAAAAATCAATCACAAAAATTAATAGTATCAATTAATTTTTTAATTGACCTTCAATTAACTTTTTAATTGATACTATGATTGAAGACATTTCAATTAAAAAATTAATTGGATCAATTAATTTCGTGATTGAATCAGAAAAACATGGTTTTGTGTGTATGTCGCAAACATGTTATGCTATTCTATGAACATTATATGCTTGCACTTAAAAATAATGTGTTAAAAAAAATTCGAGTTCCAAACATATAATTTTTTACACCCAAGCATATGAAAAACAGTCTTTTTTGTTCGTGTACCAAAAAACTTTAATCGAGAAAGAAAAAAAATGGGTAGATGATCCCAGGATGCGCTTAAAAATGTGTTTGTGGAAAAATTTTTCATTTGTTCTTCGACTTTTTCTTTTCTTTTCAATTAAAATCTTCACTGAACTCCTAGCCAAAGGACGAAGAGTTCATTACGTGATCTTTTTGGTCTTGTGTATACACTGAAAAAAATATTGTCGTGAGGTCAAAGATTTCATGTCTTTAATATACGAATGCAAATTTTGCTTAGTATAGCAAAATTGGACAAGGAAAAAAAACTAAGAAAAAGTTTTTTCCTTGTCCAAAAGTCAAAACATTTCAATGAAGTCGTATTGTCCTTATAATTAAGTGATTTCACTTACAAATGGGTATCACAACATGAAAGAAAAATGTTTGGGCTAAGGTCAACTTGACTTTAATAATTCAGAAAAATTCTTTAAATTTAATGAAATTGTCTTTAAATTTGTTGTCTTTTTGCATTTTGACTACAAAGCAAAAAATCGTTCAAATATAGGACATGTTTTTCAACACTTTATTTTAAAGACGTATTTTACTTGAAACATAGCATAATTTTTACTGGAAGTCGAGTCTTAATTTGGGAAATAAAGTTGTTGTTAACTCGCTTTTAAAGGACTTTGAAGAAAAAAGCTGAAAAAGCGAAAAATTAAAATTTACTGCCTAGAAGCAAGTACACAAAACCCAAATTTAAAAGAGAATTGTGTCTTAACCCTCTAATGCCCTAATTTTTTTTGCCAGCTGATTATATTTTCAATGTTAACGACACAAAAGCAAGAAAACTAAACAAGAAAAATTTATACGGTAAAATTCAGTATATGCTGCAAAGCCTCTTGAATATTTCCAACTAAGTTTTCTTTTTATTTTACCCATTTTTGTTGCCTTAAGGTGTGTTTTACTAAAACCTTCCTTATTAAATGAAGCACGCCTAAAGGCGGGATTGGGCATTAGAGGGTTAAAAGTATTCTTACTTGTATTCTCTGCTTCTTTGGCTCGGAATCAATACCAAAATTTTTAAAGTAAAGACAAATTCGTGCATGCTTTTTTCATTGTACTGTTTGGTGGCATACACCTCAAGGTGTTGGGTGTTGAGAGTGCGACTCCATTGTCAATTGGGTCAACATATTTATTTATATGGTGTCAATGCACTTCTTCTTTGAGTTTACAATTAATAATAAAAAAAAACACAAATATCCCATATCCAATAATTGATTTTTAATTTTATTTAAGTTAACGTTTACATTGCATATTGTAAGTCGCATTAAATCCTTATGAGAAAATGATGGTAATGATCAAATATCTCCTGCAATTCACCCATGTCTGGTATGTCTTCCAGCATTTCTTCAATGCACCGCATAATATGATTCACAGTGATACACATTTTCGATAACCTCTTCCTAATATGTAAATGCTCCCAATCAAACGCTTCTCGATTTATAGAACTTTCATCTTTGTTTACCATTTCATTTTTGTTTATTGAAAGTTACAACATTGTATAAGAAATTCCCGATATAAAATGTTTTATATTTATGAATTGGCGTGAAATTAAATGTGCCATAGCGATTTACATAAATAATTGATTTATTTTTATATGCAAATGATTTGCAAGAACTGACGTATTATAAAAAAAATATTTTTTTAATCTACAAAAGAATAAAAGGTGTTATTGTTACATTTTTATATCGAGAGTTCCCGAACAGCAATTAATCCGAATATAGAAGCCATTAATAATCAGAGAGCAGATAAACAAACTTGAAATATTCATTTTTTTTAGATGTAAACTCTGTAAGCGATATTGTTTGTTAGTCTGCAACAATTAAACGATTTGCATAATACACTGCATCGACAGTTTCTTTGCAATACCCTAAGTGGTATGTAAATCCCGTTTCACGTAAGATGCAAAAGACATTTGTTTTAACGGCAATTACAATTTAAATTAGAACAAATGTATGTATAAAGTCTGTGTATTTCAAGAAGTTGGTATGTAAAAAAAATAAAAAGCAATTCACTTGTTCCCGGACTTGATGAGAGTCGTGAGGTAACCTTCCATCAAATACGTATACAAGATTTTCTTCTTTAGCCCAACAACTAAAAAGGATATATCAGTTTCAAAGTAGCTGATTTGATTGGATTACACAACGGATTACTTTTGTTTCACGCCCCCGAAACACTATGGTATTTCTGCCTATCAATCATCTCACAGATATGTATACCAAATCGGAGATTATGAGAGCTGCTACTACGTTCTATTGTCCCTTCAATAGAGATGTCCATTTTGGAAAAAGTTCACTTTGCCTGGATTGTCATCAAAAATATCGAAAAGGGGCCAAATCTCCCATTGTGAAGACACAAGAAAAATTCTGGTCTGCATTGAAACTGTATGCTGGAAAATCTCGCAACAAGGACTTTGTCAAATACCAGTTTATTACGAACGCACCAATGCAACCACAACGCAATGTTATATCTCGTGAAGTGATGGCTGAACGATGCCAATCTGGTGCAAGTAATTTTAACGATCGCTTACTCTATAATATATTAATTGCCAATAGTGTTTGTATGTATATGTGATCATGTGTGAGGGTAGCCCCATTTATGTATGTACATACAATGAGTGTCAAAATAAAGTTTAAAAATGGTGTTTGATAAAAAAAATGTGTTAATTTGTTGGCTGATATGTATTGCCATGCTTGTCTAACAACTAACAGATTCATTCCAATGACAGCTATTTTTAATGTTTACGAAAGCATTTCGATCTATAGCATTCAGAAATAAAATTATTGGTAATGGAATTCAAGGGTGATAGTGTGATCGCTTTATATTTGGCTGGAAAACCACAAGTGACCATAAAGTGAAAGATCTAACCGATACTGGAAAGAACCAAGGACTTACTTCGTTGGCACGAAAATGACCAGTAGCCATAAGCGTAGGAAGGCCTCTGGGGAGGGGGCTTAGACCCCTCCAGAAAAATTTTAGCCCCCCCAGAATTTGAAAACCTATTTACGACTTTCCATTGTTTTTATATATCCAGCAAAAAGCGTTACCAAAAAAGTAATAAAAATGTTATATTTGGATCCGGAAGTGGTGGAAAATTGGCGCAGAAGTTATGAATTTAACATGGGCTTGTCCTAGGACGGATGTCCACCATTTCAACAGCTGTTGCGCTGAATTTGAATCACTTTTTAGGGTGTGATCTGAATTCAGTGTTTTGAATGTGAATTAAAAATTTCTGTGATATTTTTTCAAATAAAAAATTTTTATTTTTTTAATGCATTCTTACACCGAAACGTTTGACCTCGAACATTTCCAAAAATTATCGATATTTCTAGAATAGATTTGGCTTTTTTGCGGCAAAATGTTATTAATTTTTACCCTTTTTTAACGTATTTAAAAAAATACCCATTAAAAATATGAAAAAAAGTTGTAGAAATTGAATTTAAAAACTTCCTGTATAGCTAAAACAATTAGCATCTTAATGAGGACATTTTTGGAAGTGCTTTTACCATAAAGTTGTGTCTTTAGGACAACTTCCAATTTTTTTGCTGGGAAAAATTATGGAACTATTAGTTGCTTTATTATAAATTAATTGTCTAGTTATGTTGAAGTCTGACTTTTTATTCATTTTTATAAAATAAAATATTAATCCTCTAATGCCCCAATTTTTTTGCCACAAGAAAAATTTATACGGTAAAATTCAGTATATGCTGCAAAGCCTCTTGAACAGTTTTAACGAAATTTTCTTTTTATTTTACCCAGTTTTGTTGGCTTAAGGTGTGTTTTACTAAAGGCTTCCTCATATAACGAAGCCCGCCTAAAGGCAGGATTGGGCATTAGAGGGTTAAGTGAATCTATAACTTCAGTCTATTAATTTTTAGCTAGGGGGGGTATAGCCCCCCCTAGGAAAATTGTCTAGCTACGCTAATGCCAGTAGCAAATCCACTTTCCCGTAGTGTGTAATCGCTTTGTTGGCCATTTGAAGGCCACAATTCGTGCCAAAGGTAGGAAATTCGAAGAAATCTAAACTAACTGTTGTTGTATGTTATTTCCGATATTTTTGCTGAATGAAAAAATATAGCTCTTAAAGGTTGCATTACATATCAGCTATCCGGTATATTATTAAATAAAAAATATTGCGAAATACTTTTGAAGCTCACTGTACATTTGTACAATAATAGCAAAATAATCATAATACAAATACTAACATTTAGTGTGTGTACGAATAGAAATAAATAACAACAGTTGTGTTACTTTACATCATAGAATATACAAGGTAGCTAACACGATGTGTTACATTTACAAAAAAACCTTATGTTTTGGTGTGAAAATAATTTTTAATGATTCATATACCAACAATTTTAGAAGTAATCTAGATTTCGGAATTCATTAATTTTGCCTTACCCAGGTAGGTAAAAATAAAAACGAATTTTAAGGTGGCCCATACTGGTTCAATTGTTTTCTTTAGCGTGTCCACACGGTTGAAAAAGACTGTTTTTCATATGTTTGGCTATAAACATTATATGTTTGGAACACAAATTTTTAAACACAATATTTTTGAGTGCAAGCATATAATGTTCATAAACTAGCATAACATGTTTGGGACATATATGTTAATATGTTAGAACATATTATGTTTGGGACATAAAATGTTTGTAAATATAATATGCTTGAATGCAAACATATATTAATTTAGAAATAGCCTATTAACATATATGTATTTAGTAGCTTGGAGCGCTATTTAACAGGGAGCGATATTGAATTAAGTTGGTGGTTGTTGCTTGTTATTACAAAATTAACATTTTATTTTTCCTTGGGCAATTCTTACAAACTGTGTGGTCCGCTGTTCGAGTCCCCGTCCGGCAAAAGGTAAAATTAAAATAAAAAAAATCATAAAATTGAATAATTTCTTCTACAATGTTTGTATTACAGAAAAAGGTGCTAAGAACTAAAAAATCTCGTGGAAGTGAGAAAGATGTCGGGGAATATACAATTGGGCAGAAACAAAATTTTGAGCATTCAGGTCGAAAACCTATGTTGTTAGCACCTATATTACCTGTTTATTTTCATAATTCATTATGATTGTAAATATATAAATAAATAAATAAAATTTTGAGCACAATATTGTTTTAGAGAATTTTTTTTAAGCATATAATATTTTTGGGTGCAAAATGCTTCCAAACATATTATATGGTCACATAATAACATATTGTTTTTTGGAAGACAACATTATTGAATTTGGATGCAAAAATACAAAATGTTTGGAACTTAGACTACCCAAACATATATTGTTTAGACCAATATGCTTTCAAACATATTATATATTGGAAGAGATCAAACATATAAATGTTTGGGCAATACCCAAAAATGTATATGCTTGAAGCAAAATATGTTTGGGAGTATATGTTACAGAAGCGATTTTTTGTGAGCGTGCATACTTCCATAATTTTTAGTCACATAAAGCACGTGTAAATCAAGAATGGAAAAAACTTATCTTTAGGACCTCTTTTCGTTTACAAATTGGTTACACAATCTTATGGATTTTTTTGGGAATTTTTTTTTTCAAAATATATTCCCGATAATAAGTCGTATTTACTTTATCGCCAGGCTCTGTGAAAATTATGTAACCACAATATTTTATAAATCTGAAGCTATTGGATTATCGTTATGGAATGGATTTCTGCACTTGCCGAATCATTTCAGGGGTTGTTGTAGTTTTTTTGTATATCAAAATTAATTTCAAAAACTCCACAATTTCATCTTTGCTTAAATAAAAACAAAAATACCTTTTGTTTTGCATCTTGGATAATAGGCGTTTTTTTTCAAACCCTCTTCACTGAAAGTCTAAAGCACTTTGACTGAGATGCGAACTGCACAAGACAGCTGAAACTATCATTGCGAGTATGTAGATAGATAGGATGGCAGTGACAGAAGCAAAACAACTCAAGTAAAATGGTATTAAAGATTGTGTGACAATTTACGGCTTAAATTTGTAATAAAATTAACATTCGAACGACCATTTCTTATTTAGGCCAAGTCAGCAAAGTCGGTGAAAACAGAAACCTCAGAAACCGCACAAAGTCATTAAGGAATAGGGGCACTGACGCAGCTTCAATAATCAAGAATGTTGCCATTTCACAAACACCAATCACACCATTCATATGGATTTGTCAGTGTGTGTGTGTGCGGATTTATTTTTTTATACCCTCCACTATAGGATTGGGGGTACATTAACTTTGTCATTCCGTTTGTAACACATCGAAATATTGCTCTAAGACCCCATAAAGTATATATATTCTGGGTCGTGGTGAAATTCTGAGTCGATCTAAGAATGTCCGTCCATCCGTCCGTCCGTCTGTTGAAATCACGCTAACTTCCGAACGAAACAAGCTATCGACTTGAAACTTGGCACAAGTAGTTGTTATTGATGTAGGTCGGATGGTATTGAAAATGGGCCATATCGGTCCACTTTTACGTATAGCCCCCATATAAACGGACCCACAGATTTGGCTTGCTGAGCCTCTAAGAGAATCATATTTCATCCGATCCGGCTGAAATTTGGTACATGGAGTTGGTATATGATATCTAACAACCATGCAAAAATTGGTCCACATGGGTCCACTTTTACGTATAGCCCCAATATAAACCGACCCTCAGATTTGGCTTGCAGAGCCTCTGAGAGAAGCATATTTTATCCGATCCAGCTGAAATTTGGTACATGGAGTTGGTATATGGTCTCCAACAACCATGCAAAAATTGGTCCACATGGGTCCATAATTATATAGCCCTCATATAAACCGATCCCCAGATTTGGCTTGCGGAGCCTCAAAGAGAAGCAAATTTCATCCGATCCGGTTGAAATTTGGAACATGGTGTTAGTATATGGTCTCTAACAACCGTGCCAGAATTGGTCCATATCGGTCCATAACTATATATAGCCCCCATATAAACTGTTCTCCAGATTTGACATCCGGAGCCTCTTGAAGAAGCAAAATTCATCCGATCCGGTTGAAATTTGGAACGTGGTGTTAGTATATGGCCGCTAATAACCATGCCAAAATTGGTCCATATCGGTCTATAGTTACATATAGCCGATCCCCAATCACACAAAAATTGATCGGTTCATAATCATGGTTGCCACTCCAGCCAAAATTAATCTACCAAAATTTTTATTTCTATAGAAAATTTTGTCAAAATTTTATTTCTATACAAAAATTTAGTCAAAATTTTTGTTCTATAGAACATTTTTTCAAAATTTAATTTCTATAGAAAATTGTGTCAACATTTTTGTTCTATAGAAAATTTTGTCAAAATTTTATTTCTGTAGAAAATTTTGTCAAAATTTTATTTCCATAGAAAATTTTGTCAAAATTTTATTCTATGAAAATTTTTGTCAAAATTTTATTTCTATAGTCTCTAAGAACCGTGCCAGACTTGGTCCATATCGGTCCATAACTATATATAGCCCCCATATAAACTGTTCTCCAGATTTGACATCCGGAGCCTCTTGAAGAAGCAAAATTCATCCGATCCGGTTGAAATTTGGAACGTGGTGTTAGTATATGGCCGCTAATAACCATGCCAAATTGGTCCATATCGGTCTATAGTTATATATAGCCGATCCCCAATCACACAAAAATTGATCGGTTCATAATCATGGTTGCCACTCCAGCCAAAAATAATCAACCAAAATTTTTATTTCTATAGAAAATTTTGTCAAAATTTTATTTCTATACAAAAATTTAGTCAAAATTTTTGTTCTATAGAACATTTTTTCAAAATTCAATTTCTATAGAAAATTTTGTCAACATTTTTGTTCTATAGAAAATTTTGTCAAAATTTTATTTCTGTAGAAAATTTTGTCAAAATTTTATTTCCATAGAAAATTTTGTCAAAATTTTATTCTATGAAAATTTTTGTCAAAATTTTATTTCTATAGTCTCTAACAACCGTGCCAGACTTGGTCCATATCGGTCAATAACTATATATAGCCCCCATATAAACTGTTCTCCAGATTTGACCTCCGGAGCCTCTTGAAGAAGCAAAATTCATCCGATCCGGTTGAAATTTGGAACGTGGTGTTAGTATATGGCCGCTAATAACCATGCCAAAATTGGTCCATATCGGTCTATAGTTATATATAGCCGATCCCCAATCACACAAAAATTGATCGGTTCATAATCATGGTTGCCACTCCAGCCAAAATTAATCTACCAAAATTTTTATTTCTATAGAAAATTTTGTCAAAATTTTATTTCTATACAAAAATTTAGTCAAAATTTTTGTTCTATAGAACATTTTTTCAAAATTTAATTTCTATAGAAAATTTTGTCAACATTTTTGTTCTATAGAAAATTTTGTCAAAATTTTATTTCTGTAGAAAATTTTGTCAAAATTTTATTTCCATAGAAAATTTTGTCAAAATTTTATTCTATGAAAATGTTTGTCAAAATTTTATTTCTATAGAAAATTTTGTCAAAATTTTATTTCTATAGAAAATTTTGTCAAAATTTTATTTCTATAGAAAAATTTGTCCAAATTTTACTTCTATAGAAAATGTTGTCAACATTTTATTTCTATAGAAACTTTTGTCAAAATTTTATTTCTATAAAAAATGTTTTGAAACTTAATTATATACGTATTTAATCGGCCTTTTTTAGTTTAATATATACTACGTATGGGCTACCTTGCAATTTAGAAGACGGTGTTAGGAAGTTTTAAGATACCATGCCATCGGCAAGTGTTACCGCAACCCAAGTAATTCGATTGTGGATGACAGTTTTCAGTAGAAATTTCGACGCAATCCATGGTGAAGGGTACATAAGCTTCGGCCTGGCCGAACTTACGGCCGTATATACTTGTGTTTCATTCGTAAGTCTGAAAAGAGAAACAAAACCAAATTCACAGACACAAACACCCACTTACAAGGTCTATCTAATCAATTTATCGTCCTTTAATGGCCAAGTGAAGATTTCATTTTCACACTGTAAATGTCGCATATGAGGCTTACTCTCTCTCTCACACACATACACTCGTAGCCATAGAAACCAAGTTTGTAGTAGTCCATGGATTATTCTCCATGACAATCACACACATATGAGTGCTCACACTGTAATAGACACTTTTCCCAGAAGTACAGAAACACAGAGGCACTCGTGCAGATTTAAGTGCTTCCCAAGAAAGCTTGTAGCACACATTTGTCTGATGCAGTTAAGAAAAACCACTGCCAATGAAATCCGAAATACCAAACATCTGGTTTCTTTTCATGACCTACATTTTCAAGATGCTTATATTAATGCTGCTGGTATAGGTGTGGGTTTGGGTGGATGGGGATGGGGATGGGGAGGGATCAGTAATTCATTGCCTTTTCCCTTTGAGGATTTTAATAATTAAATCGTATTTAAACAGAATGACTTACTGATGGCCCTGGGTCATTTATATCCCAATGAAGGGAGTATTTTCACACGCAGTTCGTAGGTCATTTTAATTTGGTGACCCACTGTCGACATCGTATGTTTAAGTATTGATTTTAAAATGGATTATGTGTGTGTGTGCTCGGTTGATATGGCATTCTTTAATCGTTTGCTTCCTTATTTCCATCCTCCGCTAAAAAAAATGGTATCGTCAATGCATGAAGTATTAGCCTTCATTCAAGCCAATAGTCACAAAGGCACAAGGACACATCGACAAAGCACATACAGATTTATCACTTCTTAGCAACTTTCCATAGCACCGAAGTGATTTCCCAATGAACTCAATTTGAGACTTGAAGGAGTTGGATGTGGAAATGCTCCATTTCCATTTGCCCATACAAATTATATGGAGGATATTGTGGAATGGAAAATAAAAATATACATATATTTAGGTTTTCTTCACAAAAATGTTAAGTTTAGTGTTAGATCCAAATGACGTCAATGCATGTAATATCATTTTCTGATACAACTTAACCCTCTAATGCCCAATCCCGCCTTTAGGCAGGCTTCGTAAAATCAGGAAGCATTTAGTAAAATACACCTTAAGACAACAAAAATGGGTAAAAAAAAGAAAACTTAGTAAAATATGATCAAGAGGCTTTGCAGCATATACTGAACTTTATCGCATAATTTTTTGTTGTTTCGTTTTCTTGCTTTTGTGTCGTTAAAATTGAATATATAATCAGCTGGCAAAAAAATTGGGGCATTAGAGGGCAAAATGACCAAAATTAAATATATTATTCTCTCAGTGAAAATGTTAAGAAGTTAGTTAAATGATTTAATGTATTGGAACCTTACAAAATTATTAGTTGGTAATTTTTTAGTTGAGTAATCCAAAAAATATGAGGGTTGCCTTCTATATTTCGGGATTAGAGAACAAAAAGAAATATTATTCATCGAAAATTGGTTTATTTTTCTTTTTTTTTTTCTTCAAAATATTCCCCATTAAGAAATACACACTTTTACATGCGTATGAACCAATTGTCGAAGCACATTTGCTCTTCTCCAAAACATGCTGAACAGTGGGATGCTGCTTTGACGGTCAAATGTTCATGCAATATTGAGTGCATGCCTGCGATTATCTCAATCTCATAATAAGTCACATGACGATCTTGCAATATCAGTTGGAGCACCATTGATTCTGATTTCGGGAACAATAACTGATTTTGAACGACTTTCACAAAATTCACCTTGGAGTGGACTACGGGCTCGTTTGAATTCCCATACCGTCGATAAACACTGGTCCTTGATGGAGCTTCATCGCCAAAAATTGAATTAAATTCATCGATGCACTGATGTTGAGTTAATCCAAGTCGAAAGTTGTAAAAAAAAATTGCACGAAAATGTTCACGATTTGATACCATTTTTTTTTGGTGAGATGAATCTTCTAAGTTTCTGTAAATACCACAAATAGCTTTTGAACATTTAAAATATTGACTACTAAGCTTGGAAGTTTCAAAAACTGCAAGAACTCACCGATGCACAAAAAAGTTATATTGTAATGAGCCAAGGTTTTGTTTCGCTTGCACGAAATGAGATGAGAATCAATTGCAGTTTGTGAATAAACAAAATGATCGAGTTTACTTGCCGAAGGTCAGCTGAAATGTATGCATTTGATTGGACAGAACTCGGTGGTTATGGTGTGGGTTAAAATAAATGTCGAATATTATCGGGGAAAAGATCCTAAAGACAGTATCGAAGCCCAGGACAGACAAGCATCTCGGCCGCAGGCCTCACACATGTAGTCCCCATCGGATACAACTTGCTCCTCCAAGAGGATCCGCTAGTAAAAACTGGTTATCGGTTTATATGGGGGCTATATATAATTATGGATCGATATGGAAAAATTTGTGCTTGATTGTTAGAGAGCATTTACTAACATCACATACCAAGGGGATCCGCATTCATAAATCATTAAATTATTTTACATTTTCATCTCCAAATTAAAAGTTTTACGATTTTTGCAGAAAAACAGCTTCGAAAGCAGCAGAGTAATAAACTAAAATTCATCAATAGAGGGAGGAGGTTTTAAGCGAAGTCGGTTGTATGATAATTATAGCCCTATTGTACTCGCTAAAATAAAGTGTAAACCCATGTGGGACAATTTTTCATTGGCTCTGTAAAAAAAAGCTTTAGATACATTCGAATTACTATGGAAATAGAATCAAAACTACTTAATTAAATTTCTGTGCAAATGCTCTTAATAATTATTTTCATATCCCAAGTGCATTATTCTAAATTGGCTATAAATGGGTTTGCTGGGTTTATGACAATGTCCCCCTCTTGTCTGTCATTCATGACAAACATTTGATTAGACATAATTGGATTTGAGTTTGTAGCGGCAAATACAGTCAGGAGTGACATGAAAACGGAGATAAAATCCCATTGACTTGAAGTAAAGACGGCGGTTTCACGTTACTTCCAAATCCTTTGGCATAGGAATGCACGATGGAGAGATAGAAAGAAGCCAAGAAAGTAGCATTCAAATATTTAACAGATAATGGATAATTCCTCTGAAGGATGAACCCACACACGCACTACATACTGATGCTCAATACAGATAATCTGTAACGTAAACACAGACTGATGTACACTACCACACACAACCACTTAATTAACAATGGGCCTGGTATTAATGGTGGCGGTGATGGTAAGGGCACAATTCCATTTAATAGACTATGCAAAAGAATGTCAAATGATTTGGCTTTCCGCCTTTGGCTTAGTCTTCATCATCGGTTTGCCATTTCGTTGGTTTCGGTTTTGGTTACAGTTTGGTTGATTTTAGGCTTTTAATTAATTTAGAATACCTTGGACTGAGCAGGGTAGAGCCATGGTATTTGTCCATTCATTGAAACGTAATCAAATGAATGTCGCAAGTAATTGAGAATGATGAACTGAAGTTACTCCTCCTCAAAATATTCCTCTCTTCGTAGATGTCATTTATGGGAAACGGATATGAGCGAAAACAAATTATAAGCATGTACACTGCAAAGTAACGATGATGAGAGCACTCCTTATTATCCCCCTGATGGCAAGAGAGCCCGCACTGTATAAATATCCAAATAATCGAGTATGAAGAACTATATTTCAATGTATTGGTGTGAAACGCCGTAGAAAGGAAAGTAAAGGATTTCATTGCCGCGAGAGATAGAAGAACAATCGATTTTTATACCCTTCACCACTACTGTGGGAAGTTTGTGCATTTGTATGTAACGCCAAGAAGGAAAAGTCTGAGTCCCATCGTTTAGTATACCGATCGGCTTAGAATGAAATTCTGAGTCTTAGAATAAATGTTTGTTTGTCTGTCTGTCTGTCCTTCTGTCTGTATATGTAATTTTGTGTGCAAAGTACAACTCGCAGTTTAAGTCCGATAGTCCTTAAATTTGGAACAGAGTTTTACATGGACAATCGCTATTGATTTTGAAAAAAAATCGGTTCAGATTTAGATATAGCTGCCAAATATAATTATCACAGATCTGGTCATAATTAACGTATTTATCAACGTATTTTCTCAAAATTTCGGGCAGCCAAAAATTTTGGGGTTTTCGTAAGATATGCAAAATATCAGCCAAATCGGTTCAAATTTAGATATAGCTCCCATATATATCTTTCGTCCGATTTCGACTAATATGGCCACAAAAGCCAGAGGTTTGGCCTGATTTGCTTCAAATTTTGCACAAGGAGTACGTTTAATAGTATCGTTAAGCGTGCCAAATTTGGTTCAAATCGGTTCAGATTTTGATATAGCTCACATATATATCTTTCGTCCGATTTGCACTTATATGGCCACAAAAGCCAGAGGTTTGGCCTGAGTTGCTTTAAATTTTGCATAAGGAGTACGTTTAATAGTATCGTCAAGTGTGCCAAATTTGGTTTAAATCGCTTCAGATTTAGATATAGCTCCCATACATATCTTTCGCCCGATTTACACCCATTCTCCCATTTACGTTTTTTTGTAGAGATAGCATGATTAGTAATCTAACTATGCAAGTCAAATTTGGTCAAAATAGGTTCATATTTAGATATAGGTCCCATATATATGTACGCCAGAGTAGGGGAAATATGCTAGAATGTTTCAAAAATTGTAAATATTACTCAAATTGTCCTATAGAATACATATGTATCGCCCGATAAATCATAAATGCTCTTTTGCATCAAAATTGCTCTAGCTTTATATTTCCCATATTTTTTTATTAACATCGTGTTTTATCCCAGGGTTTTAGCCGATTTAAGTTTTAATTCTAGCGATTTTGTACAAGTACAAAAAATTGTCTCCAAATTGTTTCAGATATGAATATTTGTATATGGGAATATACACCTTGACAATAACTCCCAACAAATTTGAAGTTGAGTTGGTAACGTAAATTTTGGTATACATAATGGTGAAGGGTATAATAAATTCGGCCCCGCCCGACTTTAAACTTTACTTACTTGTTTTTTATTAAAATCTTGCGAAGACATACATGAATACTCTCACATACACACACACACATGAATATGGAACGGATTTGAACCAAAAAATGTATCTTATCACATTGAAAACAAATCCATGGCGTATTAAAAATATTCTAATATTTGACAACAACCATGAAGGAGGCATGATACACTCTTCCTGCAAAAACACCAACACCCGTATAGAGAATAGTAACAGCTGTCGCCCTACGCAGCAGATATGGCACAGTGATTTGAAAGAGACATAAACGTAAAAGGCGTTTTTCTAACGGATGTGTTTGGTAAATGCGCGAAAAATTTATATTTTTCAATTTGGTAGTTTCTTAAATGTGTTTGTTGTATGAGATAATAAAACCATATTAATATCGGGATTAGAGTTATTACAATTCTAATTAAATAGAAAATATAGCACTAGACCCTGGACTCCTCAAATTTAAAATCGTCATACATTTAAAAAATTGAGTATAGGATTTTCGACACAAAAATGTTACATGTTCCCCGTCCAAAAATAACATATTGGTCATATTCGTTCTCTGTGTGTACTTAACAAAATATTTACCAAAATTATTCTGGTAATTTTGCAATTTTGGTGAAATTCATAGCATAGTTCTGTCAATTTTAATTTCAATTTAATTTTTTTGTCAATACACCAATAAATTTGTTACAGGTAATTGATAGACTCCAACAAACCACATGCACATTTTTTTGTTCAAATTCAAAAATATTTGTTGAGGATTAAACGTAACGTTCAACAACAAATATTTTGTACTGTTGGATGCTCAACAAATTACTTACAAATTATGTTATTGAGAACACAAAGTATTTGTTGCCTTCTGATGGTGACGATTGCTAACAACTTTTTTGTAATAATGGTTATTAAAAGTACAAATTAGTTTGTTGCAGGAAAATTAACAAATTTTGTCATTGGTTTTCCAACAAAAATTATTGGTTCTCAAACATATTTTTATCTGTGTAATTCAAATTTGGTATAAATCAAATTTTTAATTCCGTTAACGATCCCAAATTAATAGCCATGGCTGTTCTAATTCATTATCTATCGAATCGAATCGAATCTAAACTATATTGTGAGTTGTAAACTATTTCCACTTGTACAAATAGAGAATGGGTGTTTTCCCAATATTGACATTCATATTTGTATTTACTTTTCCTTAATTAATCGATACCGTAAAAAATAAATAAATAAAAATCATTCCGCATGGATTATTGAAATCGGAAGATATGGAACCACAGTACATCCAAATTGATTGAAGGGCGGAAGTGCGAAAGAAAAATTATTTATGCTCCAATAATGAGGTATTGTTTTATGGTGTCATTACAGTTTATAAATAAAAATATCAAAAAGTGCGTAAAGTGTTGAAGACAGTATGCGCGCTTCTGATACTTGTTCGGTGTGGTATTTCAACAGTATGTCCTCATAAACTTTGAATCGATTTAGTGTAATAGTGATGAGTGACGAAATAGGAAAAATCGATTTAGATTTTATTGAGATACAATGACGTCAATAATTTATTATATGGAACATTGTCATATACTAAAAAAAGTCAATTTTTATCCGGAGGAATATCACCTTCAGACCACTAGATTGTGATGTTCATGCATGTATGTAGTGGATAGCGCCAGGATTGATTCCCTTCTCGGCAGCATCCGATGTAGCTTTTATAGCGGTAGAGTTAGGGAGTTAGAGGTATAAAGTGTATATTCCGCCGCATATACTCTGTTCTTCAAGTTAAAAACCAGCAAATTTAACAATTTGCAAGATAATCGAGGTTATGTCCACCAAAATTATGGCGAACTCCAGCAGACGATAGGTCTATTGTCATTGACCACACACGACCAGCATTCTCCACATGGACTTGTATTCATTCGCTAGATCCACCGCCTGATATAGTTATTCAACTATATCAACGGGAAACAAATTACAATGTTACAAATTGACATGTGAATATTTTAAATGCGCTATCTAAACTAGAGAAACTGATAATGAAGAATAAAAAATTTTTTGTATTTTTTTAATTCAAATGCATGTGTGTGTTGCAGCATAATAACATTTCAGCTCAATCATACTCACTTTTGCTAAGTAGTCCTGTTCGATATTTTTAAAAGTGAAAATAATTATAAAAGAATTCCTTGATCTACTTACGCGACACATGTGTGGTTTTCTAATATTTCTCACGATTGATAGTCAATAAAATAACCCGATTGCCTCCTGTCACCTTCAATATTTTAACATGTCTACGGTATGGTTTCATTTCACAACCTTAGCCACATGGAAGGAAAAGCTTCATCACAAAGGAATAAACAATGTTTGTGACATTTATACCTCAATTTGTGGCATTCAATGACTTTTAGTTTAACACTCCACTCCAAATCCACTTTGTCGCTCGTGGCATCAAATATTTATTCAATACTCACTGACAATAAAATTCTATTTTATTTACAGATAAATGCAATTTTCCCCATTCCAAGAAAAAGAAAATAGACAAACCAGAAGGAGGACGAACCAACAAACCACACCATGCACATCGAATAAAAGAAGATCACAAAATATCTTGTTCTGCTAAGGCCAAAGTGAACCAAAGTTTTTATCCTTGCCAAAGGACATACCACACATTATGGAGGACCATTGTGGATGCCCATCATAGCAAATGAGTTGCTTTGGAAGGGAAAGAGGATTGGTATCTATCCTCCATTTAACAGATGCTGTAAAACAATTGTGGCTGTTGGCACTTCACCTCCACCCCTTCACCATTCTTCTGTCAGCGTATGAGACAGCCTGTGGCACACAGACTTTTAACATATGACATTTTTCATGGTAGAAGTCGTTCCAGTTATGTCTTCGAATGTTTACGGAATCTCCTACTACTGCTACGTAAACCACTACACGTTGGTGAAAGGGTAGTCAATTTAAACTTACAAGGATCTCACAGAGTAGATAGCATTCGATGAATACAAATTTAATGGGGTGTTATGTATAGAAATGTATAGAAAATTAAAAAAAAAACATTTTAAATTTATATATGAAATATAAAAAGCAGTTGAGATTTGTAGAGACATGATTTTGTATTGTATTGGAATTCAGTTCGTTTAGCTTTTAATTACAATTACTTAATTAATGTGGAGTATAATTTAGTTCTATTTCCCCACGAAGTAGTTCATTCTTGCTATAAAGCAGTTTATTTGTTTTCTGTGTACATACGACGCCCTACTCCAGGGTGGATCCAATTCCCGTAGGATCATATTTTGTATATAATTTGGGGTGTTATTTTTATATATAATGTTAGCACAGTTTAATTTCTCCACCTATGTGATCACCCTTTGACATATTCCCTTTAATATATCATTCTCGGGAAATAAATGAAAAAATAGTTTCATATGGCTGTGACACTCTATCACTCACCCATTCACCCAGTGTGGGATGCAAGACGTGTAAATATCTTTTAGATGACGTAAATATTTTCCAATATTTCTGTCTTTTCTTCGCCTTCCCTTCACAATCCCCTAAAGATAGGGTCAAATGAGTGGAAGTCAACAAGCACATGTTTTGCTGATATTTGTATCATATATGCATATATTTCCCATTACTTCTATTTAAAGTTTGAAGTTTATTTATTAACTAACTTATCGATATATTCCGTTTCCTGTTCTATGACCAGTTCACCACAAACATATGCCTGGCCTTTTTGCTCTCGCTTGAAGTTCTGTTAAGGACATCAACAAACAGCCAAAGTTTATTAGTAAACAAAGTAGTTAAGGCCTAATGATAAGCGAATCGATATGAAATTATAATTGTTTTTGTTGTTCTTTAAGAAGTTGAGAAATTGAATAATTGAATGGGAATATTCCTGAAGCGATAAGAGATAGAAAGCAGCTACAAATGGTGTTCAAGAAGACTGTGTGAGATGAAGCATAAATAGAAAATACAAACTAAAGATTTAACGCATTTAATAATTGAAAGGGGAAAACATGAAGCAAACTTTTTAGGTATTACAAACAAGTTTGTTTCATGTAGATAATTGTGGTTCGATAACGATATAATTATTCTGACTGGCGATTTGAATTATAACTTTCAACTCCACTCCAAAATGTTGTTTACTCCAACGTTCCAACGTTGTACTACCATCATAATGGCAAATATATGCCATGTTTTATGCCATACAAAGTTTTAGGCTCATTTTGTACGTTTCATGTTACCTCACAAGCCCTATGAGACTGATTGTTGTTATGCACATATCGATAGATTCTTTTCTTCTTGAAGATGCATAGTCGCCAAATCATCTACACCAAAAAAGTGAACTATTGTTTACGCAAAATGAACTAAACCATAGTAAGAATGACCATGAATTGGCGCCGAAGATTTTTTCGTCTAGATAATTTCATGATTTTCTTATAAATTAGTTCATGTGTTGCATCGTATTTTAGTTCATTATTTCTACGCTGCGGGATGAATGTACTCACACTCATTCAAAATATTTCTGCTATCCTGAAAAATTAATACAGAAAAAAAGTGTCTTGTAAATTTAAGGACCATTTTAACTTCCACATAGTTCAACAAATTTACTGTAATATAGTTCATTTTTCGTAACCACAACGAAAATTAACTTAGCTAAAGGAAAACTTATAAAAATTCAGTAAATGTTTTTTAGTTCACAAACTACGAAATGGGAAGGATTTTTCCTTAAATAAATTTCCAACACAGTAGTTAATGCATCGTTGATTCTATTATAAAAATACATGGGCACTCATTCAAAATATTTCTGCTATCCTGAAAAATGAACACAGAAAAAAAGTGTCTTGTAAATTTAAGGACCATTTTAACTTCCACATAGTTCAACAAATTTACTGTAATATAGTTCATTTTTCGTAACCACAACGAAAATTAAAGGAAAACTTATAAAAATTCAGTAAATGTTTTTTAGTTCACTAACTACGAAATGGGAAGGATTTTTCCTTAAATAAATTTCCAACACAGTAGTTAATGCATCGTTGATTCTATTATAAAAATACATGGGCAATATAAAAATCTTACTACGAAATGTGGACAATTTACTAAGAAAAAATTTTGTATGGAAAAAAGTTTTTGTAGTAAAAATTAACTTAACGACATTACCGATTCGTATGATGGCTACCTACAGATTATTTCCCTTTTTATTATAAGTTGGAGTGTTTTTCCTCACATTGAAAATTTTAGATAAAGTAGAATAAAAAGTAGTTAATATAATCCTTGACGGGTGCATATCACTTTTTATGGATTCCTCATAAATTTGGTATATATTTTACCTTAACTTATAGATAGAACTCCAACTAATCAATAAACGTGCTACTGGAAAATGAAGTGAGAAGAGAGTAATGAAATCATTGCATCATGTGAGGGAGTTTTTAGAGACATTTTGTGTATATGTCGTATGATTGTTTGTGTATGTTATTGCGTCATTTAAAGGGTGATACGGTCAAAATTTGGTCAAGGGAAAACGCGTGTAAATTGGTGAAATCGTTTATTTAAAAAATCAAATTAAATTTCTTTTTCAAGTTCAATTAGTATAAAATTCAGGAAAAATATTCAGTTAGGCTTTCGCTTTTCCAAATCCGAATTGCCGGGCCTCACGCTTGACACCTGCCATCACATTTTGTACAGCCACCTTGTCCACCTTCTTCGCCGCAGAAAGCCAGTTGCCTTGAACTGCTGATCGTCCTTAGCAGTTTTTTTGGTCTTCTTTAGGTTCCGCTTGACAATAGCCCAGTATTTCTCAATTGGGCGGAGCACTGGCGTGTTGGGAGGGTTCTTGTCCTTGGGAACCACCTGCACGTTGTTGGCGGCGTACCACTCCATGGCCTTTTTACCGTAATGGCAAGATGCCAAATCCGGCCAAAACCGTACGGAACAACCGTGTTTCTTCAGGAACGGCAGCAGACGTTTATTCAAAAACTCTTTCACGTAAATTTCGTGGTTGACAGTCCCGGAAGCTATGAAAATGCTGCTTTTCAAGCCACAGGTACAGATGGCTTGCCAAACCAGATATTTCTTTGCGAACTTTGACAGTTTTATGTGCCTGAAAATATCTGCTACCTTTCCACTTCCTTTTGCCGTATAAAACTCCTGTCCCGGAAGCTGCTTGTAGTCGGCTTTGACGTAGGTTTCGTCGTCCATTACCACGCAGTCAAACTTCGTCAGCATCGTCGTGTACAGCCTCCGGGATCGCGCTTTGGCCGTCGTATTTTGTTTATCATCGCGATTTGGAGTCACTACCTTCTTGTAAGTCGATAGTCCGGCTCGTTTTTTGGCTCGATGCACGGTTGTAGACGATACACCCAGCTTATTTGCGGCATCTCGGAGAGAGAGGTTAGGGTTTCGCTTGAAACTACCGGCAACTCTCTTTGTCGTCTCAGCGGCTTCCGGTTTTCGATTTCCCCCCGATCCAGACTTCCTGGCTGTCGACAAACGTTCCCCAAACACTTTAATTGCATTTGTAACGGTTGATTTGGCAACTTTTAGCGATTTTGCCAGCTTTGCGTGCGAGTAGCTCGGATTTTCGCGATGCGCGAGCAACATTTTGATACGCTGCTCTTCTTGCTTTGACGGCATTTTGACAACTGAAGAGTGAATTCCAAAATTAAAATAGGAGCAACATTTTACACACACATACCTTCAAAATGAGAGGTGTTCAGGTTTTTTAAATGCAAAATTGAAAGAAATACGTCAAGTTTATATTGACCAAATTTTGACTGTATCACCCTTTATGCTGTTGTTGGTTGTTTTGATTCGAGAGACAATGGAATGTTCCTTGTGTGTTGTTGGTATCTTTTGTGGTGAGAGTTGTTTTCTTGTAATAGCGAGATCAGAAAGGGATCGTTTGTGTAGAGTTGCTTTTCTTTACGGTAGGTACGTATCTTTAACATTGCTGCCGCTACTACTTCAATCGAAGTATTTTGCTTCATTTTCACAAAATTTACTTCGTCACTCCTTCTTCCAAAAATCTGCTTCACTTTTTGTTCTGCTTCAAATTTTAAAAATTTTCCCCATATTACCTAATTGTTTTTTCCTATTCCTTTAATTACGATGAACATAGCGGTTTTAATCATTGAATTATTAACCGATGTGGACCAATTTTTGCATAGTTGTTAGAGACCATATACTTACACCATGTACCAAATTTCAGCCGGATCGAATGAAATTTGGTTCTCTTAGAGGCTCCGCAAGTCAAATCGGGGGATCAGTTTATATGGGGGCTATATATAATTATGGACCGATGTGGACCAATTTTTGCATGGTTGTTAGGGATCATTTGCTGAAACCATGTACCAAATTTCAGCTGGATCGGATGAAATTTGCTTCTCTTAGAGTCCCCGCAAGCCAAATTTGGGGGTCCATTTACATGGGGGCTATACGTAAAAGTGGACCGATATGGCCCATTTGCAATACCATCCGACCTACATCAATAACAACTACTTGTGCCAAGTTTCAAGTCGATAGCTTCTTTCGTTCGGAAGTTAGCGTGATTTCAACAGACGGACGGACATGCTCAGATCGACTCAGAATTTCACCACGACCCAGAATATATATACTTTATGGGGTCTTAGAGCAATATTTCGATGTGTTAGAAACGGAATGACAAATTTAATATACCCCCATCCTATGGTGGAGGGAATAATAAAATGAATTCTATTGTTTTGTTTTCAAAAATGTATGCTACTTCAATTTTATTCAATCTACTCCACTTTTTTCCAAAATCTACTCCACTCAATTTTTCACTAGCGGCAGCACTGATCTTTAATGACTATTTGTGTCTTTGATTTTTATTGCTGCATTCAGTTCTGTTGATGCATTTATGAAGTGGACACGTGGATTTAATTTTGCAAAATTGTACGTGCGGTATTGGTGGTTATTAAATAAAATACATTTATTTCGAAACATTTTAGAAACTGAGAAGTGAATGATGTGATGTTAGAGAAATCAAAAACACTTCTTATTGATAAAAAAAAAAAAAACAAATAACAGATTAAGGAACTGTATACTTCTTTTAATAGTTTAAAATTAGTGCGGATTTTTAATTGATTTACATAAAAAATATATAACATGAGTGGTAATAGGATGATCTATATTTATTCTACATCTGGATCACAGGTTGGAGATGCAACCATTTTTTAATCTATATTTTTTATGTTATAGCAATTCCTACAGGTGAGTACTAAGTTCGAGTTTAGCCGCTAAAATTAAAAATAAATCACTAAGAAAAGTATAAAATTATACGTCTGCGATACAAATTTAAACATAACTTGATGAAGAATAGCCCAAACCAAGTTTTCTATAAAGATTATTTTTTTATAATGGATTATTAAAGAAAACTTATCATGAAAATTGCGATTTTAACCTCTAAACTCGAACTGAATATAATGTATAATTTTATAATATTTTTTATTTCAAATATATTCTGAGAATAATTTCAAAAACGTCCCATTATTCCATGGATATGATTCCAATAATGTACCTACTGGATGGATTTTTCAATGTGGTAAGTTTCTCTATAAACGGTATTTTGTCCCTTTTTAATAAAACCAAAATTTCAATTTATTAAAAATAATTATTTTCACTTGCAGGTAGACATGTCTTGTAATGGTATTTTTTTTTAATATTCTTACTATTTAATGCTAACTAAGCTGATATCCTTATTGGCTCTAGGAAATACTCTTGAAACCCGTAAGTTAAAAATCAATATGAACGATAGAATTTGATAATATTTTTCTTATATTTTATATAACTTTGCAGTTTCAGATGCTTATAAGACAAATCCGTCCAACAAAAGTTAGCCAAAATCGATGAAATTGGACAACAATTCAATGAATATAGCAACTTGTGCCACATATATCTTTCATATGGATAGAAAACATGGAAATTTAAATTAATTAGTTTAGTCCTAATAACATAGAATATTTCCTTTATTGTATATCATAGGTCATAGTTTTGTGTAATATAATAATAATTTTCTGAAATAAAATACTGGTGGTTATAGAAAATTGACTTGTTTTGTACGAAAAATTTCTTAGTTGTATACAGGCTTGTTGTACCTTTGATTTCTCAATTTCTCTACTTTTTTTGAAAATTATACTGACAAAACATTTTATTTCAAACCAACTTCTTAATACAGGTTTCCCAAAAAATTGTTCCTTTTTCCGAATAGCAGGAATATCTTGAATGAGTTTATGTATATTCTTTCCACAGCATAGTAATAATGAACTAAAATACGATGCGATACATGAACTAATTTATAAGAAAATCATGAATTTATCTAGATGAAAAAAATCTTTGGCGCCAAATCATGGTCATTCTTACTGTGGGTTAGTTCATTTTTCATAAAAAATAGTAAACTTTTTTTTCGGTGAACAATTGTTTTGACTCATTACTCATTATTATATATGAAACCCATTATAAGAAATTTGTTTTAAATAATTTTGTATAATTTTGAAAAAAAAAACATTAAGGAATCAAAGATACAACAAACCTGTATACAACTAAAAAAATTTCGTCAAATTTCTATAACCACCAGTACTTCCTTTCCTGCTACATGAATGAAAATAAATGTAAATTTGATTACAAGAGAACAGTGAATTTTCTAATTAAATTTGGAATATTTTACTTCTCTAAGGTCTAATGAGTTTCGTGTGACTGTATTATAATATTTAATGTAGAATATTTTGGTTTATTAAAAGCCAAATATTAAATTTCTTCATTTTTGCTTTTGTCGTACAAGAGTCAAGAAATCTTCCATTGATCACATAGTAACTTTGGTAATGACTCATTAACAATGATGCTAAAATATTTAATTGCCAGCAAGCCATCCCAACATCAATCCAAAAAAGGATGGTACTGAGTGGTGTTGCCACAAGCTACATGCAATGATCAAGGCCTACATGGAACACGGGGGCAAGTTTGAAATAGACAGCATATGGAAGTATAACCAAATGACTGGATGAATGGATGAAAACTCGTACAATGCTCTTAATGCCAATGGCCCTGGTAATAAAGTAATCTGAGCAGCTCTCTATTTCATTTGGATTTGTGGGTTCCTTGCCTTCCATAATTTGATAGCTTCACGCGGAGAACGGTGGGACCTGTGGAGGAAAACTGGTAAAATACAACTAATTGATTTCTCCTATGTTGGCCATATCATGCAGATTGGTTATCATTAACAAACTTGGGGAAAATAACAAAAACATCGGGAAGTAATGACAATGACACTTGTAACTGCTGTTCATTGCCATAAAGCATTGGCGATAAACATTGACAATGTACCGGCAGAGAGGCATAGGCCTTTCATTGATTTCCGCAACATGACCAAAAACTCATCAATTCTGATAAGTTATGATCCATGTGAAAATATGTGTCAATTAATAGATTCGGCATCAATTTCAACGCCTACTCACAGAATTTGATAACCCATCCAGGCGGGAAGGTTATTACGATTTGGAAAAGTGAAGTGCGAGTAATAAAGCCAATATTACCAATATCATAAATGGGGGATATCAACAATATTCATGTCATAACGTCAGAACACGTCGTACATCAGTTTCGGTAGAAACTCATAAAAATTGAACAATACTCAAATGTTATAGAACATTATGATTTTGTGGTCTACAAATCTTTATAAAGAATGAAGATGGACATTTTTGCTAAATTTATAATAAAATCACTCCAGAATTGGAATTTTCTCAATACTACACACACAGAGAAAGACTATGGTCTCCTCAAACATAAAAATGCAAGCATAAAATGCGTGGTTGTGACAAACATTTTACATGTTCACCATCCAAAAATAAAATTTTTTTCTTGAATATTCTTTCATTTCAATGAGAATGTCTTTTCACGAGGGCGTTGAATTGGATGGAAAATAATAAGTTTATTCAATTTAATATCCAAAGGCTGGTCGTAACAGCTTTTCGTATTTCTAACCACACTTTTGTTGTATGCGTTAGTTAAATAAACAAAAACGGGATAGTGGGTTAATTACACACAAATGAAGTATCTCCTTTTGCTAGATTCGTATGTCTCACAAAATAGTTCAGAAATTCATAAAATTTTTAAATTTCAACACAAGTGCGCCCATCTTAAACTTTTACAATATTTTACTTCTTCGAAATATATTTACTCGTCTTTGTGATATCGGTGTTTGTATTACAGTATAGTTGAAGTATTGTAAAATTAACCTACATGTTCCGTTCTGGTGGGTTCACTTCTTTCTATTTGAGTGTGAAATCTATCGCTCCACCAGGCTGGAGCAAAGAGCTTCCAACAAAAAAGGAGCTTCCAAAAAAGTAGTTTGGATCTTCAACTTGTGATCCGGAAGTAGTGCAAACTTGGATCATTTACAATTTGAATTTTACATTGGCTTGTCATAGGACGGAAGTACTTCGTTCTCGGGTCCTGTGAATTGCTTTAGAACCTGTGCCTTGGAAGTTCATTTTCTTATTTTCGACATATATTTTTGTAGAAATATATTTTTTCGATTTAAACTCAATAAAAAATTGAAATTTCTACACACAGAGAAGAGATTGGTTGGAAATCGGTCGAAGCAATGAAATTTCTACATTCATAATTAAACATCAATTATCCCAATCGTTCTACTATATTTGCAATCACATGTTTGTCTCTACTACCTTGATTCGACTATTTCAAAACATTTGCGTTTGTGATAGTAGACAAACAGTTGTAGGAACTAAATATCTTTATTTTGAACATTTTTGTTGGAATTCGGGTCACACAACCTGCCTTAATTAATTGTCGTAACTGTCGCATAGAAATCACCACTTACGGATGGTTTTCACAACCGAATGTCTTTTAAATTATTTTTCGAATGTCATTTCTATTGAAATAATAAGTTAAAATCGAAAAAGTCGTATTTTTTATTATTCCATATTACGATAAAATATAACAATAAATATAACAATAAATTTTCTGAGACATAGAAATGCACTTTCTCAATAGGCAAGGAGTCAAATATGCAGGGAAATCAGGTCAAGATAGCGCGAGAAGTGAAAGCGCACATGATGGGAAATGAACCCCCACGATGCTACATACAAAAACCTTAATGATTGGAAACATCAGGTAGGTCCTGATTACTTTATATGCTCGAAAACGGATTGGGATATACCCCAATTTCCAATTCTATATGTTTAATTGGTAATTGTCTTTGCATAGGAAATCGGCTACATTGGTGTTGGGTATTTAAAATTCGGCGCGGTCGATCTTCCTGTCGTATTTAGCTATTTTCGAGACGAAAATATACGAATCATTTTATTAATTGATGTTTATTTTGTTTTGTTAGCAAAGCTTTTTGCCGCATAGGATGATTTCGCCAATTCATGGGGAAGGGTATATGAGCTGATTTACAACCAACATAATCGCTAAAAAATTTTAAATGCAATTTTCATCTTTTGATATCAAATACATTATATTTTTATTTGTTTGTACCAATATACATATATTTAAATAAACAAATATAATATTTAATTGCGAAGGAATTGATTTTTAATTCGGTCATTGGTATTATTAAGGTTGGGCAACACAACCGAATGATGATAGTAACTACAACCGATGTCGTCGTCAGACCCAACCAACACCATATGTTGTGTTAGTTGTGTCGACCGAATCAGCCGGGTGACACAACTGCCAACTGATAGTAGCTGCAACTGCCAAAAGGAGGTTGGCAATAAATTCGGTTGTATTCTCTGTGTAGTAATTTGCAAAATCTTCTCAAATGAACTTCCATGGAAGAGAAAAAGTCAAAAGACACAGGTTCGCATCTCCGCTGAGGTTTCTATTCTGTTTTGCTACATTTAATTGTCCAAAATTTAATTTTGCTTTTAAACCTCCAAATATTCACCACTCTTGCATTATGATATTTCTCATTTTCCATTCATTTTAGAGATGGTTCGATTTCATTTTGTTTCAGCAAAAAATGAAACATTAAGTTGTTTACCAAACATCTGCAAGCCGGCCAGTTTTTTTATGTTTAGTTCCTTGCTGAGCAAAGAATGAAACAAGGAACAGTTCTGGTCCCACTCCCATACTCCATTTATTCCAATGACCGTACTTCTTTACAGATGATGCGAATCGTAATATGATACTGTGAGATGATATCCAACTTTTTTCTTTTAGTTTCGTTTATCTTGTATTTACGATAAAATTAAATAAAAATAGCTCTTAGATAATCACCCTTCTGACTTCTTAAACTGTCTACGAAAAATTTTAATAGATTTTTTTTTTTAAATTCGACCTAACTGTTTATTACCAAATTGTTAACATATCGATATTATCGATATTTCCATATAAAAAATGAAGCATTCCATTTTTAAAGGGTGATTCTTTTGAGGTTAGGATTTTCATGCATTAGTATTTGACAGATCACGTGGGATTTCAGACATGGTGTCAAAGAGAAAGATGCTCAGTATGCTTTGACATTTCATCATGAATAGACTTACTAACGAGCAACGCTTGCAAATCATTGAATTTTATTACCAAAATCAGTGGCAGAAAATCCGCTTTTTTATCGACAAATTTTGTTCAGCGATGAGGCTCATTTCTGGTTGAATGGCTACGTAAATAAGCAAAATTGCCGCATTTGGAGTGAAGAGCAACCAGAAGCCGTTCAAGAACTGCCCATGCATCCCGAAAAATGCACTGTTTGGTGTGGTTTGTACGCTGGTGGAATCATTGGCCCGTATTTTTTCAAAGATGCTGTTGGACGCAACGTTACGGTGAATGGCGATCGCTATCGTTCGATGCTAACAAACTTTTTGTTGCCAAAAATGGAAGAACTGAACTTGGTTGACATGTGGTTTCAACAAGATGGAGCTACATGCCACACAGCTCGCGATTCTATGGCCATTTTGAGGGAAAACTTCGGAGAACAATTCATCTCAAGAAATGGACCGGTAAGTTGGCCACCAAGATCATGCGATTTGACGCCTTTAGACTATTTTTTGTGGGGCTACGTCAAGTCTAAAGTCTACAGAAATAAGCCAGCAACTATTCCAGCTTTGGAAGACAACATTTCCGAAGAAATTCGGGCTATTCCGGCCGAAATGCTCGAAAAAGTTGCCCAAAATTGGACTTTCCGAATGGACCACCTAAGACGCAGCCGCGGTCAACATTTAAATGAAATTATCTTCAAAAAGTAAATGTCATGGACCAATCTAACGTTTCAAATAAAGAACCGATGAGATTTTGCAAATTTTATGCGTTTTTTTAAAAAAAAAAGTTATCAAGCTCTTAACAAATCACCCTTTATTTGTTGTGATGTTTTGGTGATTGCCTTATAATGGCCCTCATCAAAGATTCCATAGTCTAGCGCCACCATTATCAAATATCCCATTTGAAATGGGTAAATGTTTTTCTAAATATTTCAAATTATCTTCGAATGAATCTCCTCCCCACTGTGAATAAACAATAAACAGTCAGACGAAATGGAAGGAAACAAGAAATTCTATTAAAATGTCCAAAATGTTACTTTTCCACATATTCACCCACATATTGGAATATATTTTTGGCTCAATGAAATGAAAAACATTGAATGCAAAAACTGTTGAACCTGTTCTCCATGGAATGCTGAAATGGTTGCGACAAAAGGGGGAAGATATTTGTTTTGATTTCTCCGGTCATTGATTTCAGGTGTCACCAAGTCGTCATAATCCACAATATGGGCTAAATGCAAATTCAAAATAAGTATCGAATGAGAAGTCAAATTATTTGAGAGCTAAAATTAATTTTAGCCGGCAGCTTTAATGAATTTCGGTTAAATGAGTTTAGACCGGTCTCTTTGTGGCTAATATCAGGGGTGCGCCTTAATCAACGCTTGTGTGTTGTTGTGTGTGTATGTTCATCTTCATTTTTTGGCAATGACTTTATCAAATGAATGAACAGGTGTTGATTTCAATCCTACTTAGTCACGTCTACGCCTTTGTGTCCGTCCATCACTCACTGGGCCATTGGGTCTGGCATGATTTTTTATGTGTTTGATTACGGGATATTCATTTTAGTCGTAAGAGATTTAAATAAATTTCCGTATCACATAAGAAATACTTAAACATGGTCATTAACATGAGAGGGGGAAAGAAAGAGAGTAGGACTGAATATGGGTTAATAATAATAATAATAAATTTAAAGGCTGTGTAATTTTGTGAGAACACGTTTAGGAAAAAGCGATAAATGGTTTCCCGCTAAGAAACGGAAATGTGGGCAATGGATTTTTCGTTGTTAGTATGCGGCTAATGATTTATTTTACACGCATAGATTTTTTCGGAATTAAATGAACTTGAATTACACGCAAGCTAATTGATTTCCTTATTTATGCGGTTTGACTTGAAGGACGTTAATGGATTTTTCACAAAAAGTTTAAGCTTTTTACGGCAATTTACATATAGCTTCGTTAGGCTTTAATAATTTAATTTTAACTAAACATTTTTGGATGGTTTCTGACATATCAAATTATAAACAGAATCCTATACCTTTCCGTTGTGTAATTTAAAAGCTGGTTACTCTTAAAAATGTGAACTATTTTAGTTCATGGAATTATTACGTTTTGAGAAAGTTTCCTTGACCTTCCCAGCAAAAAAAGCGTCGCCAAAAAAGTAATGAAAATGTTATTTTTGGATCCGGAATTGGTGCAAAATTGACGCAGAAGCGATTAATTTAACATGGGCTTGTCATAGGACGGAAGTCCTCCATTTCAACAGCCGTTGCACTGAATTCGCATCACTTTTTTAGGTGTGATCCGAATTCAATGTTTTGGATGTAAATTAAAAAATTCTGTCATCTCCTTTAAAGTAATCACCGTCCGATAAAAAAACGTATGCCAACGGTTTTCCTATTCTCATCCTTTTCCCTTATAACCATCAGTACCTTCTTTGGTTCAACTCCTATCTCCTAAAACCCTGGAAAAAAAAAACCGTGGTATCTTGTATCTTGGGAAGGAACGATATTGTTAAAATTTTTAAAGAAAAGGCCACGAAGGACGAATACAGACGTGCATTGTAGTGATGCAAAAACCAGTATACTCCTCAAAACTTTAACCTGCAATTTATTACTACAATCACAAAAAAAAAACACTTGGATCATATTTTTCGATTTGCAATAAACACATGACAATATGCACAAGCAACTCAGCCTAAAATTAATCTAAAATGTAACATCATAGTTTTTTATAATATTTCAATATAGTAAAATATTCTAAATATTCCAATTGCAAGTATATATATCATTAATTTTTTAATTATTGAACTAATTATACATCCATGACCCAAGTCATCTTCTTCAATCATGTCATTGCTTTTTTTAAAGACATCTCAATCTGTGACAAAAATTCTTTATTGCTACTAAAATTTATGTTCGAGCATTTCTTTTGTCACAACGACATAAATTCTAAACGATTGATCATAAAAATAAAAAAAAAAACAAATTTTACGTTTCCCTAGTCCATTTGGTATTAAGTGAGTTATTGCATATCATTGATTAAATTACGAAATGTTTAATGTATGCAAATATAAAACTATTTATATATCTGCTACTGCTGCTCATTGACCCACACGCTCCAGTTCAATGGAAGTAAGTATGGTAAGTAATGCATGTTTGGATTTAATAAAACTCTGGTTGTATACACATGTACATATGTTTGTTAAGTATGCATATTTTTATTACAATCTTTGGATAGTTATATTCACATAAGTCTGTGTATTGGGATGGAAGGATATACACAGTTTGTAATATACTCACTATGGTTTCTTATATTGTACATCATGGGGAAAATTGGTGAAATAAGTGATAAGCGTCAGGCTTGACATGGTGGCGAAGTATAACGCAGGAATTTCGGTTGAAAATATCAGCAAATTGTACAAAACTTCGCGCCAAGCAGTATAGTATCAAAAAACAAATTTAAGAAGTCTAATACTACAAAATATCTTCCAAGATCTGGAAGGCCACACAAAACAAGTGGGCACGATGCTCGCCTTATTCTGCGATAATTTCAAAATGGCCCGGTGAAGACTACAAAACTTGTCGCAAATGAATTCCGTGAAAATTCATGCATTCAAGTCAGCGAAAGGACAATCCGGAGACGACTAAAGGAAGGTGGTTTCGGCACTTAAATGTAAAATCTCACCAAGATTTTACCCAATGAAAAGCCGAACGTTTTCTTAAACGTTATAATTCATAGTTTTTATTAATTAAATTACGATGGCAATGTGAATATGAATATTTGGTAATTTTAACAATGTTTCATTTAACACTAAACTAGTTGAAACGACCGTACACGTTTTCTCTATCGACTCTTGTTAACAACTGACTCCTTGTCTTCTTTTACAAATTCACCAAACTCTAACCAGCGGTGAGAGGACACTGGAAAGGAACCGTTACAATGAGTATAACTATTTGTGCATATGTATGTGTAAGTCAGTGAGATGGTTTGTCTACCTATTCGCTGTTCTCTTTCTTGTTGTAAAATGTCATACCTCTGATCGCCACCCTACATAAATTGCTAGAAAAATTCCCCAAATTCCGTTAAAAATAAGGCTAAACACTTGGAGTTTGCCAAAAAATATATACAATCATATTGGAGCAATATTTTATGGACGGACGAAAGTACTTTCCAATATCCCGCATCAAAAAATAAAATTTACGTAAGACTTCAAAAAATTATACGAAAAACAAAAGCTCCAGTTTGTGAGAGAACAAGTCATGGTGGCGGCTTTGGAATGTTCTGGGGATGTATTGCATACAACGGGGTCGGAGATATACACGCAAAAAAATAATTCTTTCCTCCCAAACGAAATTTTAGACAAACAAAGTTCGTATCTAATTATACAATTATTTTTCGAGCTTTATGGACATATAGATTAAGGAACATGGTTAATAGAGCCATTGAAAAGAAAACGCCAGATACAAATCTATACACGCCTGGACTGTACATGTTTCGGTTCGGGCGAATGAACCTTTCCACAGCCTTTAGTATAGATCTGGCTGCGAGAGATAACTCAATTTTGGGCCCTTTATGCTAACTCCTTATGGAGAAAACATTTGGGAATTTACCTCTTACAAATTGAATCATCTTTTCTCCCACTTTACATCATCTTTTCATATAAATTACAAGTCCCTTAATCTTATTTTTATTTCGTTTTGTTACATAGTAATGTAACAACACGAAATTTAATTTGCTTTTCGCTGAAAGGAAGTGTATTTGGAAGAAAAGTATATATTTTTTGTGATAAACGTTTATTCTTTTCCATGATGTAAAAACAATTTTATAAAGACTAACTCAAAAACCAAAAAAAAAAACATTTGTTTCTGGCTAATTGCATATTCCCCCCCACATCTTTCTCACTTCCACGAGGTTTTTTAGTTCTTAGCACCTTTTTCTGTAATACAAACAATGTAGAAGAAATTATACGATATTATAAATTTTTAAAAATTTTTTTACCTTTCGCTTGGACGGAGAATAGAACCTCGGACCATGCACTTTGTAAGCCAACACACTAACAACTGAGCTATGTACCTGTTATGGTCATCAATAGATAATTATCCATATAAGTTATATTTATATAGCATAGCTTGCGGCGCCCACGAACCGAATAAAAAAAGTTTATTTGACAGAAACAAACATTTAGTTTGGCACCGTGGAGCAGTGGTTGCTACGTCCGACTTGCATGCCAAGGGTCGTGGGTTCGATCCCTGCTTCGACCAAAGTTTTTTTTGTTTTTTTTTTTTTTTTACATATATTCCAGATATGTTCTGAAGATTTCGAAAAAATGTTCAACATTACATTGTAGTATATTCAATTTTGAACTGTAAAATGTGTCTTATTAAAGACCTAAGGTCAGAAAAGAACAGTGTTTGATATAAACGAAATGGACTGTGTTGTTGTTTTAAAAATAACTTTTTTTATTGAAAAAATAAAAATTTTGTAACAAACAAATTTTTTTGGTGATAAAAGTTTAAAATTTTCGAAACAATTCAAAAAACTCTAACAAAAGAAAAACCTTTTCGGTACACGTTTTCCAAACGTTTTTTTTTCTTTGCGTGTAGTTCCTGTTAATGGAACAATGGATAAGGAAAAATATTTACAAGTTCTTAACGAAAACGCATTCCCATCAGATGACAAACTTATCGGAGAGTCCTTTATTTTTCAGCAGGATAACACACCATGTCATAAAGCCAAAATAATTACCAAGTTCCTTGACTATATTGGGGTAAATACTTTGGATTGACCACCCCAAAGTCCTGATTTAAATATTATAGAAAATGTATGGGCCTAAGTGAAGCAAAAACGAAACACATCATTCACAAGGATACGATTTCTGAAATTAAAGATCTTTGGAGAGAAATTCCTATAGTTTTCGTTAAAACATTGGTGAATTCGGTTCCAAGAAGATTGCAGAAAGTCATTGACTCCCGAGGAGGTAATATATTTTATTAATTTTTATGTATCATTCTGTATATCCCACCTTTCGAATTCCTTCTAGTGTTTCGGGGAATTTGTCAAAATACTTTTGTCACCCAACATTTTCACTGTTCCCTTTGTATTTTCCACACAAATAAAGGATGAACCCACGTTTTTTTTAATTAGTACCCCCATAGAAACATTACAAGGCGTTACGAATTTTTTATATAACTGTAGAACCAATCAATGTTCAATATTAAAAAAAAATTTCAAAATAGTTTTGCCGATGACTGTATATGACACGGGTTCAGAGGGTTTGTAGAAGTGTAAATTTTTTCCAAATCGGTTCAGATTTAAACAAATATATTGCGATATAAACCTCTATGTATAGCTCCCAACAAATTTGAAGGATTTGAGATGTTATCAACAATTTTGGTCTACAAAGTGGTGAAGTGTCGGCCCCACCGACTTTAGACTTTCCTTACTTGTTTTAGAGTAAAACGGTTTTTAATGAACATTTTCATATCAGACCACCCTAATACATCAACATGATTCGTTAAATGAATATATGTATTTACATAAGAAATAATTTTAGTAGTCATAAATTAACAGAAGGTCAAAGAGAAATGCCAATTTGGACAGATTTATCCATATCCATTTTATTTGCATTAATAATTTTATTAAAATAGTTCGCTGTATAAATAAATCATACAACGAGAAGCGACGATAAGAGTCACCGATATTCCTCTAAATGCGAGTTGTAAAAATAAACCGAAAGAGATGATCTCCTTATTTCAACAACATCAGACCGGTGTAAACCAGATTTGAATGACTTCCTTGTATTTCTATTCTCATCTGGATGTTCTTAGAGACTAACCAGAAAACGGTGACACTCTATGGGTGGCATTGCATCAATGACAAATGGTACCAACAATGGGAAATATTCCCGGGTTAACTACAACCATTCTCCTAAGCACACAAGCATAATAATGACATGCAAGTAAAACGAAGGGACGGACATACAAACACTCTGGCAGTTAATGTCTGAAATTAAATTCTAATCTATCTGGGTCTGAGACACAAATGAGGGTAAGGTTGATTGTTGGAATCGATGAATAAATGGTGTCGTTGACGGTGTCATTTAACTGCTGCTACTGGTGTTGCTGGGGCGGTGTCATTGTCGCAGCTGGAGTTTTGGTTCCAATTCAAAGGCAAAGCATAAACACCAACGCTATGCTGCTGTTGCTGCTGTTGTTGTTGCCACTTAACACTCTATTACCGCTAACATGATTACATAATTATGCAAATACATTTTGGCCAATAATACAAAGCAAACAAAAACAACAAATAATTAAATATACACAAATCCAACAAAACCAGAATGAAAAAAAAAAATAAAACTACTAAAAAGACATTAAACACACACCAACGCACTCATTTCCACACTCCAACCCTCCCGCTAGCGTCTTCAGATGGAACGTATACTCGTACTCGTAGAGGAAGAACAACGAATCGTTAAGCCACCAATTTAACCATTCAACCATAAACAAAGGAGCAATCCAACTAAACAATTCTCCATTTATGAATGGAAGCATGACTGAGTGAACAACCACAACAAGGCATCTAATGAATAATTTCGACGTTTTCTTACAATTCTACCATAGTCAATGAAAGTGGGAGTGTTGTTCTGGCTGGGAGTGCATTGTTTACGTTCGTCATGGTGGCACTTTCACCAATAGCCTTGCCTATTCAAAGCTGAATCATAGGCTTCTCTCGCTGCTTGATTCATTCAGGATAAATATTATCGATCAGCATTGGAATCGAAAGTGTTCTACTTATTTAGCTATTCTTTATACTTTTGTTGTTAACTATTCGTCACACTTTTCTGTCACACCCTATTTGTCATGTCAGCAACAGAAAGTCATTGTAATTTACCTGGCTCCATTATATATCGGTAAAATTATGACGATTTTCTTGATTTGCTATAATTTCATATCGGAGTACATTTGGCATATGCCCTAGAAAATTTATAGGAGAAATGTAACTAAATCCATTGGATATAAATCGTCCCAAATATTGGCTTTCTCATAAGAACGAAAATGCTGATCAGCTAAATCATTCGTCATCGATGGGAACAAGTGGTAATCGGAAGGAGCAATATCTGGGCTATACAGAGGGTTTTATACCATAGCGTTTTCCAGACGAAGGTTGTGCCTCCTGAAAGTATGCAAATAATTTTTTTATAACAGGCAAACCGAGTTACTCCCCTGCCGTGTTAACATATATGATTGATTTTAGATATAATGGTTATAAAATTACTAATTTAAATCTAATTTGAAAACAGTCTACTTCAAAATTTCGTAGAATATATAAAACCGATTTAGCACATTGCACCACCGACGAAATTGCCTTAAGAACGTCTAAGGAATATTTTAAGATTTGTCATGGCCAAAGAAAAACGAAATCCGTTCATGAAATCGTGAACCCCCATGGACGAAACCGTGGACATTCCATTTTAATTTTTCGTGAACATTTCCGTTTCATTTTGTTACCTCCCGTTCACGATTTTGGAATGTAATTTGTACATTAGTGCAGTAAATATTAAAATTAATCATTCCCGTAGTGTAGTCCCTATTCGAAACATACCACGAATCACTATGCGCTTCACTCTGTATCTATGAATAAAAAATTAAAATGAATTTCCCAAAAATCTTTAGGCTCTCTTTGGGAGGATCCATTATAGGATGGAGGTGTAATTTTAGTTCTTCATCGGCCTCCTTATAGCATTACCCACATTGTTCCCGGTAAATTGTTTGTTTTTGTGGAATATAAAATAAGAAGAAAGAAAACAGAGCAAACTAGCAAAAGGTTGCTTTGGTAGAGATACTAACGGGCGGACGGACAAAGAAAAACCGGCCAAGTAGTAAAAACCAAAACAATAGCGGCAAATGGGTGGATTTCCGTAGGTTTGAATAGCACCTATCTACCCTCCTCTTTCGGTGTTATGACAACAACTTTATCTTCTTATATATTCCCAATTTTAGTGCGTCAATTTTCTTTTGTTCTCCGAAACCTAACAGCAACAGAGGAGCTTCCCAAAAATAAAAGAAACGATTACGCATTGTAATTTTTATGATATCTGACGTTCATTCGATGGCTTTTACGAAATTGCCTTAAACAGCGCAGACCAGCTACCGAGGCGGATAGAATCAAGTGCTTCTTGTGGTGTATTTTGTTTATATTTTTCCCAGTAAATGAAACGATAATTAGCTGTTGGTGGTTTGAAGTGGTCTCCTTGCTACGGAGTACGTCGCTAGGAAGTGTTGGCGAATGACACTCGATTGAAGAATATTTTCAATAGCACGTGTAGACTCATTGCAGACACCAAATACATTTGGGAAGCCATCATCATCCATATTCAGTTTGTTTTTTCATAATAATGTAAATGATTTTATGAATCGACATTTGGGCAAAAGATGAGAATATACTTTAATACTGATAAAGAAAAATAATTCGGTCCCATACTAGAGATAGTAATAATCACTTGTTAACGTAAACCATACGAAAACCCATTCACTAATAGAAAAAATTACGTTCCAAAATCGTGAACAAACGGTGACAAAATGAAACGGAAGCGTTCACTAAAAATCAAAACGGAATGTTCACGTTTTCGTCCACGGGCGTTCAAAATTTTATGAACGGATTTCGTTAGACTGTCTCGTGGCAACTCCGTCGTTGGTGCAGTACGTTAAGGTGACTGTTAGCGCGTATGGTACAGTCAATCCAGGTTCGAGTCACGGTAGCAGATTTTTCATTTTTTCTTTTATAAATTCCTACCCGCTACGTTTTCAGATCATGAACGCTGGTTGCTGTTTTGACAAGACATGGTGTCATTTTATCGTTGTCAGATTGACACCGTATGTTCTCCGTTTAACACCACATGTGTGTTGATTCACTTTCATGAACGGATCATTTTGAATCATCCATGATTTTTGCTATGGGTGTTCGAACTAAAAGTAGTCTCTCTAATTCGATTGAGTTTTCCTATTTTTGAAAGTTCGTTTTGTTTGTAATTGAAATTTTTGGTCTTATACGGTGTTCTCACCAAGCATGTTTTGGAGCTTGAAATGTTTTCCCTTTATAAACACTTCAAAACGAGTCGTTTTCACCATACTAAAAAACAAGTTCAAAACACAAGTTTTCCTCCAAAACACGTCAATTTTAGAATGTGAACCCACCTAATTTGGAATATACCCCGAATAACATACCTTATTCAAAATATTGAAATAAGTTTCATAGAAAAAAAAAAAGAATAAACAAAGGCTTTTAAGAACATGGACATGTGAAAATAACATAAAAAATGTTTTCCCTTTGCGCTCGCGGTAATTATTTGGACATAGGTTGCATATTATGTGACTTTCGAGTAAATGTGAATTTCTAGTTTCCATGGTAACTGTCAAACTAAAACATCTCAACCCGGTGTGAACGGTGAAATGTTTTGGAAAAACGAATGAGGAAAACGAGTCGGTGGGAACATAGCATTAGAATTCGTTCAAATATTAACAATCACCCGTATGCCTGAATTCGCCCTCGCTCTCGCCGTCGCTTGTAAGTCGTCTCGTCCTTCATTTGGTATTCCTGCGGAGTGGCGGCGGCGACGACGATGATTACTTTTTGTACCAATTACAATACTCGGTCGGCCGATATCACTGGAAAACAATCAGCTGATGTGCAAAAAATGAATGAATGAATTTTATTGGTTTAGGTTAGGTTAGGTTAAAGTGGCAGCCCGATTAAGATTCAGGCTCACTTAGACTATTCAGTCCATTGTGATACCACATTAACTAAAAGTACCTATTACATATGGGCACTTCTAGTTTTAACCGCTGAACCTTCTTGATTATTTTTCTTTGTTGAACCAACCAGATTGTTCCAAAAACATTAGCAGACTGCTTAAGTTAACGTTTCCCAGATCCGCCAGTAATCTGAAGCTATATGCTCCTAAAAGTTGCTTGCGCTTTACACAAAATACAGGACACTCACACAAGAGGTGTTTAATTGATTCATTTTCCTCCGCATCATGACAGCTCATACAATAGTCATTATACTTCGCGCCTACAGTTTTTGCAAAATCGCCTATCAGACAGCGACCCGTTATAGCAGATATCAGGAGTGATATCTGACGTCTCGAGAACACTACCATATCCATGTCGTTACAGCCGTTGCAATTCTCCCATCGAACATTTGCCATCATAACAGCCTTCTCACGCAGCATGAGCTTGCAGGTAGCCAGGAGCATACCAACAGATTCTAGTTCCCCTGGAATATGTATGTAAGGCCTTGCCAACTCATCCGCTTCGCAGTTCCCCGGTATGTTCCTATGACCAGGCACCCATATTAGGTGAATATTGTACTGCTCAGACATCTCATTGAGAGATTTGCGGCAGTCGATGGCCGTTTTCGAGTTGAGGAACACAGAGTCCAAGGATTTTATTGCAGGTTGACTGTCTGAGTATATATTAGTGCCCACATTTTTTGGAACATTACTTCTCAGCCAATTCGCCACCTTTTTATTGGTTTAAAATACGTTTTATTTCTTACGCAATTCTAAGTCGGAAAATCAAAAAAAAATTTAATTTGACGCGGAAAAATATATATTCAAGGACAGTAAAATCTTCCAAAACTATAAAAATGGCAACGACAACGCTGAGATCCATGGCACAAGGATCATAGTGAAAGAAAACAAGACTGAGTTTTAATTATTTGCGTTTAAAATGCTGTTTGTTTGTAATCCAATTTTGACTTGGAAAATGGTGCTAAATAAAATACATCGGCCTTGAAGGGTTTCTATTAAAAATAAATGGAATTGAAAATCAACACGTTTACTTTAATTGTGTAGTTTTCTTTTCTATGATGTGAATGTGATTACCATAGCTACTATATATACAGATCTTTGCGCATTTTTATATCAATAGATTTGTGATCATGGTCAGCTCAGGTCTCCTTGATATAGAACATGAGTTCCTCAAAGAGTGGAATACTTGAACAATGTAGATTTTATTTAATAATAGTTACAGCTTTTCTACCATTTGGCTGATCTCTAGTTCCTTTGTTCATTTTTTGTAATTTTTGAAGGTCACTTTACTCCTTACCAATTTCCATTTTTTTTTAATTTATTTTTAAATTGTTCGATTAATAAAGTCTAAATAAACTTCTTCAAAAATTAATCACTAAACTTGCCGCTGATAAATTTAACGGTGACAAAAAGCGACACCAGGAAGCAGAATATGTCGACGAGCGGAATACCAATTAGTGGCGACAGACGAAAAGCGACAAAAAGCGACGGCGAGGACGACTTCAGGAATAAGGGTGAATATTTTAAACATTTTCCTAACACATATTTTATATGTTCGTTTATTACTCGATAACAAAATACGAAGTGGTTTGACTTTCGAAATGGAGGAACCAAAATCTATCGTTCGATATACAGGAAAAGGGCATCAATGTTCTTCGGTTTGAAATATGAAAATTCGACTTTTAGATGTTTGTCATAATAAAACACCATCTTCGACTTTTCGACTATTTTTTTCAACGGGCGGACAGTTCTTAGTTGTATTTTGTTTTCAAATTTGAATTCTTTGAGGTTTAACCGATATTTGGCGATTAGTTACTAATATTGGCAAATTAAAAATCCTGATAATCGAATTCTACTACTGGCACTTGCTCTTTAAGAATACGATCTCGCAATCAAATGAGGACACTATGTTTTATATGCAAGAAACGCTTCAAAGATCTTCAAATCGATTTTATTTCATAACCTTTTTGGTTTTTTATAGCCGCACATGAGTACATAAAATTGAGGCTCTAAGTCATTCGTAGCAATCATAAATCATATTTGTCGTTGTTGTGTCGTCATTTAAGGTCATTGAAGAAATCCCAGATATAACTGCCACCGTCTCCGTGTAACAATGTCATCGTAGTTTTTATTTTTTTTTTTGGCAAATATTTTTCTATCGAAAGAGGTGCGGAGCTGGGTAATAAAACGGCGGATTCAAATGCAAAAAAAAATGTGTGTATTACTAATAAAATTGTGACCATTTCTAGTATTTCTACAATCTAATTTAATTTGGAATTTGACATGGATTTTTGCTGTTATGACAAATCTTTTTCGATGGGGGAGGTTTTGGGCTACTGCTGTACTAATCGTTTAATTATTCTGCGAACGTTTTTGGCCAAAAACAAAACCAACACACAAAACGGAACAAAATACACTGTGAAGAATTATCAATAAGGAAACCACATGCGGTGACATTCGACGTGATACTTGCCAATAGGTTTTCTTCATTTCATTTGATTATTTGACTATGGTCTAGATAGAACACAAAAACTCTACATTTGCAGTCATGACCTACTAAGGTCGGGATTTTTAATCGGCAACCTTAGATTTCTTCAAATAAAATGTTAATCATGTGCGCAGAAAAAAATATATCACCAAAATATTTTCAATTAAAAAGTTTATTGAATCTGAAAAGTTTTTCACTTAAAAAATTAAGTAATACAATTAAATTTTTCATCAAACTAGACACATTAGGTCAATGATTGAAAATGTTTTAACGTTTAATTAATTGATACAATTAACTATTTAATCAAACTCGGAAGACTAAGCCAGTTAAAAGATTATTTACAATCTTTTTTATTTTTTAATAAAAAAAATTAATTGATACAATCAATTTTTTAATCAAAATAAAAACACAAAGTCATTTAGGAATGTGATTGAAAATAGTTACATCTTTAATTAAAAACACTAGCCAACAGTCGTTTTGTGAATTGGTTCTAGCATAATTTTTCTCATTGATTTTGACCTACTAAACACGAAAATGAGTTTTAAAAATTTTCTGTCGATTGGTTTTCGAGATACAAATTTTGGAACTTTTTTTTAATTTTTGGAGGTACACTTACAATTTTGAGCATATCTTTCGTCTTCTTTGACCTATTTGATCCTACTACTACTCAGATTAAAGAAAATTGAGCCGTCTACAACTCATTCAATTGAAGCAATTTAAAATTTAATTGATTTTTGCAATCAAAATCAAGTAAAGTTTTAATTGAATCATTTTAAAAAAAATTAATTGAAACTTTCAAATCAAATAAATTATTTTTTTAATCAAATGTGTTTTATGTCCAATTAAAACTGTAATTGATACTATCATTTTCGTGATTGAAGACAATTCAATTAAAAAATTAATCATTTGGCGATTTAATCAGAAAAAATGTTTTGTACTGAATTATCAAAGTTAGCCCTTACACTGGAAAATTCTTGCCAAGTTCCAAAATTTAGGTCTTTGCTTAAATTATTTCGATTTTGATTCCTAGTCATAGAAGGGAGGAATTAAACAGATTTTTAAAAATATTTTATGCGTTTGTGATACTAGAGACAGATTTTAATTCTTTAAATTTTCCATCATATCATATCAATGTCCCAGCAAAAAAATTTGGAAGTTCTTCCAAAGGCACAACTTTAAAAACACTTCCAGAAGATGCACTCACAATGATGTTCTTTATTTTAACTACCCAATTTTTTATAACTTAGTTTTTTTCATACTTTTAATGGGCAATTTTAACTTTTTTTGCTTCAAATAGGTTAAAAATAGAGTAAGAATTCATAAAATGGTACAAATCATTTCAATTTTGTCGAAAAGAGTGCTAAATCCAATCTGAAAAAATGGAGGTCAAACGTTTCCGACAAGCGTTAGAATCCATTAAAAATTATAAAAAAAAATATAAAAATTATTTATTTGACAAAATATCACAGAATTGTTTAATTTACATCCAAAACATTGTATTCGGATCACACCTAAAGAAGTGATGCAAATTCAGTGCAACGGCTGTTGAAATGGAGGACTTCCATCCTATGACAAGCCCATGTTAAATTAATCGCTTCTGCGTCAATTTTGCACCACTTCCGGATCCAAAAAGAACATTTTCATTACTTTTTTGGCGACGCTTTTTTTGCTGGAGTTCTTCATGAACGTATTACCTACAACAAAAAATTTCAATTTTAAAATTTTTAGGCTATTGCATTCCAACAATGAAATTATATTCAATTTAAAATAACAAAAAGGTCATTATTTGTGTTTCAATCGTCACAAAAACACTTGGTCTTCGACATAAATAATTTGATGCATAGTGCGATTAGATTTTTTTTGTTCATTTTATCAAATGATAAATATCGATAAAAAAAATGCAGATTAACTTGTCGTGTGTTATATCTGAATAAACAGAAACAATTTCTTCAATTAAAAAGCGGAATTCATCCATTCGAAATGTCTGCAAAAATCATCAATGTACGAATTTTCTGAAATTAGTTTTGATTGATTGAGGTCAATGCTCCAATAGCAATTTAGTGTGATTCTGTTCCTGGCATCAAAATTACACAAGCCAAGAGAATTTCTTTCGAAATTCAAATCAGTTAAATGATGGAATTAATGTATAATAAAAGAGTACAAAGGTTTATTACACTCAAAAAAAAAAGGTTTATTATACTAAAAAATTCTTTACTAAAAAACCATGATATGACAAATAAATATAAAGTACATATTTTTCGACAATTTCAAGAAAATTTATTAGTATTTTGTTTTTAATTGTTACAGAAATTACGTTCATATCCAGAGAATGAAGCCGCCGAGTCGCACGGCCGATTTTAGCCGCTGACGAATATGTCGACTCATCTCGAGTCCACGGTTGTCAGATTTTGCCAGAAGTGACTTTTCTTATGTATTTTGATCTGCTAAATTCGAAAAAAAAATGTTAAAACATTTTTTATTTGCATGATTTGACATCGAATTTGTTCACTCAATTGTTTATAACTTTGTCATTTTTCGGTCGTGTTTCTTCTAGTTGGTCTTATTACTTACGTTAGAATATCATCTATGCGACCATGAAGAGAAAAATGGTTTGTACTTTTCCGGCGGAAAAGTGTCACTGTAAAACATGATTTTTTGGCTTTTTGCATCGATATTTTTTGAACCACTTAACTTATTGCAGATCCAATTATAGACGATTATTCGTCATGTCAATACCTTTAATTTAAGTTCCAACAACGATATAACGATAACTCGAGATATAATTTGTTTTGTAAAAAAGAGCGAAAAACTAAAAATAACAAAACCTGTTCCATAAAAAAAGTTTATACATTTTTCGAATTCAGCAGATCAAACTACATAAGAAAAGTCACCTCTCATCAAATGTACATTTTCAGTGTAAACTAGTTTAATTGGTTTGGATATTTTGCCAAATTTTTTAACCGTCCACCCAAAATCAACCAGTATCAAGTTGCCATAATACTTCAAAAGTAAAGGAATTGATCCAAAAACGTATGTCCTATGACGATCTCATATACAATTCATCGGAGTTGATCCAAATTGGCACTACTTACTATTGATCACAAGTTGGGCGCATCGATACTACTTTTTTGAAAGCTGGGAAGTAGCAACCCAGTTGTATTGACCATCTCCAATTTGTTGCATACTCGTCTTATTTAAAATTATTACTTTCATATTTATTTTTAGAATTACATAAATCATAATTCTGTCCATTTTAATATCTTCCCATCACTCATTATTCACTTCCAGTTGTGTCTGTCTGGCCTCTTTGTATTACCATTCACTCATTTTCAATTTTTTTTTTTTGTTAAGGAACATCGAAAGCGTTTAATAATGAGAACATATTTTTTCTTTTTGTTTTGGAATTTTCTGTTTTCCTTATTTGCCAGATGTTTGAATAAAAAAAAAATAAAATTAAATAAAATCATCAGAAAGTAAAACAACACTCTGAAATTATGATTTATTTACTTAACATTTTTAATGGTGATGTTGTGATGCGAATTATTCGAATATAAAAAGATGGACGGACGGACATAGATTAATGTTTGTGGAAAATTGTAGGCGATGACTAAAACACCTGCCTGAATTAGTGTTGCTCGCATAGACAGACTCATGGTAGTGTTAAAAATCTTTGCAACGTGGAAATTTATATCATATAATTGTTGTTGCCGTTGTTATTGTCATAAATTAATGAATTCTACTGTCAACTAAGATTTTAGTTTGTTTACTTTTATTTGTTTTGTTTTTTAAATACATGCAATTCTTCGAGTTTTTTTGTCCTTCCTTTGCATTAAGAATAGACCAACACAATATCCACCACTTGAAGTTGAAGTTGTTGAGCAATGTTTGAAGCATCCATTTGATAGATAAATGCGACCTCAAATTCCTATGCACTTGTCCCACATCTAACATACACAGCCTAGAAAACACTTCATGCTTTTGCGTGGTGCCTACACCTCTACTCACAATGATTTCTAATGTCCAATGGGTGATAATGATCATGTCTGTACTCAACTCCAATAGAACTGAACCTGCCAAGTGTAATTAATTATGTTACATTTCACTTAAACAAAAACTACAATTTGTTAACATGTGACGAGTGATGAGACACGTTCCCTCAAATGTGCACTTTTGCAATTGAAGTATTTCTACATAATTGGAAGCAAAAAATACATATTTGAGGTATGTTAGGGGGCGATGTTACTTCTATTAATGAAGCTGCATTTGTGTTGTCACATTCTAGACGACTTCCAAACACTAGATAATGTTAAAATTTATTGATTTAATTATTTTTAGCGTGTAAGATTACATTGCCAAGCTAAACAAATGGAAATATTATTGTCCACGAAATAGGGATGCCATTCGGGATTTTTCGGAAATGGACATAGAATTTTCATATGAACTGATATGATATGAAATTTCGTGAGAACATGATTAACTAAAGGTGGTGCAATGGTTAGCATGCCCGTGCAGTGTTGCCAGTATTTTTCTGGCTCTTGTCCCCAAATTATGATGTTTTCGTCCCCAAAAATCCCAATTTAAACTTAAATTCCTCACAAAAATCCCCAATTCATTTTTGACAAGTTTTTTTTTTTTTGAAAAAAAGCAAAAGGCTGTAGAAAATTAGTAAAAATTTCAAATCGTCTTCCAAATGCTGGAGATATGAAAATGGGAGTTCGGACGCCTTGTATTTATTAAAGATAATTTACTTCTAAATATTCAAGTTGTAAAAATGGGGTGTTTGGTAGATTGGTAGAATTTTGGATGTTTTGGAAGATTCAGTCTTCTGACAAAATGTTCTATATAGAAATAAAATCTTGATAAAATGTTCTATATAGAAATAAAATTTTGAGAAAATTTTCTATATAGAAAAAAAAAATTGAGAAAAATTTTCTATAGAAATAAATTTTTGAAAAAAAATTCTATAGAAATAAACTTTTGAAAAAATTTTCTATAGAAATACAATTTTGACAAAATTTTCTATAGAAATAAAATTTTGACAAAATTTCCCATGGGAATAAAATTTTGACAAAAGTTTCTATAGAAATAAAATTTGGTTTTGTTTTTTTTTATTGTTGTTTGGTTTTCAGTCATATTGTATTATTTCACAACAAATATGAAATAAAATTTTGACAAAATTTTCTATGGAAATAAAATTTTGACAAAATTTTCTATGGAAATAAAATTTTGAAAAAATTTTCTGAAGAAATAAAATTTTGACAAAATTTTCTAAAGAAATAAAATTTTGACAAAATTTCCTAAAGAAATAAAATTTTGTTAAAAAAGATTAAACCTATTTCTCGAAAAAAATCCCCACAAAAATCCCCAAATTTATGGAAATTCCCCACCAAATCCCCAAGTGCCCAACTCAGAAATTTCGTCCCCAATTTAGGGAAAAATCCCCACTACTGGCAACACTGTGCCCGTGGTGCAATGTTTAGCATGCCCGCCTTGCATACACAAGGTCGTGGGTTCGATTCCTGCTTCGACCGAACACCAAAAAGTTTTTCAACGGTGGATTATCCCACCTCAGTAATGCTGGTGCACTCAGTGATAAGAGAGAAGTTCACCAATGTGGTATCACAATGGACTGAATAGTGTAAGGGAGCCTGATATATCGGACTGCCACCAAACCTAACCTAACTAAAGGTGACAATGGGGGAGAGTTGACGACAGACATCAATGTTAGCTTATTAATATGTCGTCACCTTAAGGGAAAATGGTTTACCATATTTTCAACAATGAATTTCGAACTAGGAGAGATGTTGTCCGAAAACTGCTTACAGTATCTCCAAAGAAACCTTTTCTCATCTGTATTGCAAGCTTGTTTTATAGTAACGTTTCCTCAACAACAACAATTAAAATATTTAGCAAGGATGTGGAATGTTGTCAATTATCACTTTAACTCATTATTTACTAGTAGGTCTAAATCCTAAAATATTTTAACTGTTTTTTTTTTAGATAATATTTAAGACAATAGCTTAATTGCAATTGAGCAACGATTGTTGTTCAATAAATTCTTTTGGGGTCTGATTGTTATTACATGATATAAAAACGTGTTGGCAAATTAATTGCACTCTTTAATTATACTTGCTCACGAGATTTCAACAAATAAATCGAGATCAAATGTTTGAGCTGACTAAGATTCTCCGAATAGTTAAACATTAAGGTGGGTATTTCATTGCGAAGGAAAAAGTTAATATATATTTTTTTGGGTGAGAAAAATATATATAACACTTTTCCTTATTGTTGTTTTTGATCTCAGCTTAAAACCATGCATTGACTAAACTACAAGTGTAGCTTACCCAACAGAGGAAAAGTATGCTTGTCAAATTTATTTGGGCAAAGCCCTATAGACTGCAAGATGGTTGGATGTACAGCTGTTTCGGAATTACCACATTCCTCTCTAACAACCATGCAAAAATTGGTACATATCGGTCCATAATTACATATTGCCCCCATATAAACCGATTCCTAGATTTGGCTTTTGGAGCCTCTTGGTGGAGAAAAATTCATCCCATTCGGTTGAAGTTTGGTACATTTTTCTAGTATATGGCCGCTAAGAACCATGCCAAACTTGGTCCATATTAGTCTATAGTTATATATAGCCCCCAGATAAACCGATCCCCAATCACACAAAAATTGGTCCATACGGGTTCATAATTGTATATAGCGCCCATATTTCAATTTCTCCTCCCGATATTGTTCGTAGTTATTTGTAGACTTCCCTATATATATACCAGTCAAGAATTGAATTATATACACTCAAAAAAAAAACTTTACTTGGATCCAAAGATTCTGACCTTCCCTTAAGGATTTTGGTATTGATTCCGAGCCCAAGATGCGGCTTCTTTAATATAAAGACATCTTCGACAATTAGATACAGATCTCGTTCATCGAATTTTTATCCTCTTTTTGCGATATTTTAATAAAGGTATTTATGTACAAACAAATTCCAATTTAAAATCCAAATTATTACAGGTACTTCAAAGTAAAAACAGTTTTCTTAATGTTAAAAAAAAAACTTTAAACCAAAGATGCAAATTCTTAAAATAAGTCTTAGCCTATATTTGAAGCGATTTTATCTTAAATTTAAAAATGCAATATGTCAGTTGAGTAAAAGACGATTTCTTTAAATTAAAAATGTTTTTCTTTATTTTAAGTAAATTTGCCTTACTTCACAGATCTACAACTTCAGAAGAGAGACGGAAAATTTCAAGATTTGTGTCCTAAATTTTAGGAAAAAAATTTTTGAAGCAAGGATTATAAACTTTCATTTAATTAAAATGTCATTATTTTAAATAATTTTGTCCTTAACTTTGGGTAAATTTCGATTCCTAAAATTTAAGTTGCATAATCTTCCATATTAGGTCAATATTTTTTTCAGTGTAGGTATTTAATCTGCCTTTTTTGTCTAATATATACCACGTATGGACTCACTTAGAATTTAGAAGACTTTAGTAGAAGCTCTGCCGAACTTACTGCCGTATATACACTTTTTTATTTAATGAATCTCTCCAGTTAGGCTGTTTCATACACGCAAAGAAAAAAAAAACGTTTGGAAAACGTGTACCGAAAACATTTTTCTTTTGTTAGAGTTTTTTGAATTGCTTCGAAAATTTTAATGTTTTATCACCAAAAAAATTCGTTTGTTACAAAATTTTTATTTCTTCAATAAAAAAAGTTATTTTTGAAACAACAACACAGTCCATTTCGTTTATATCAAACACTGTTCTTTTCTGACTTTAGGTCTTTAATAAGACACATTTTACAGTGCAAAATTTAATATACTACAATGTAATGCTGAATATCTTTTTCGGAATCTTCCGAACATATCTGAAATATATTAAAAAAAAAAACTTTGGTCGAAGCAGGGATCGAACCCACGACCCTTGGCATGCAAGTCGGACGTAGCAACCACTGCTCCACGGTGCCAAACTAAATGTTTGTTTCTGTTAAATAAACTGTGTTTATTCGTTTCGGTTGCGCCGCAAGCTATGCTATATAAATATAACTTATATGGATATTTATCTATTGATGACCATAACAGGTACATAACTCAGTGATTAGTGTGTTGGCTTACAAAGTGCATGGTCCGCGGTTCGATTCTCCGTCCAGGCGAAAGGTAAAAAATTGTTTAAATTTATAAAATCGTATAATTTCTTCTACATTGTTGGTATTACAGGAAAAGGTGTTAAGAACTAAAAAACCTCGTGGATGTGAGGGAAAATGCAATTAGCAAGAAAACAATGTTTTTTTTTTTGAGTTTGTCTTTATGAAATTGTTTTTACATCCTGGAAAAGAATAAACGTTTATCACAAAAAGTATATACTTTTCTTCCAAATACACTTCCTTACAGCGAAAAGCAAATGAGAAACGAACTTTGTTTGTCTAAAATTTCGTTTGGGAGGAAAGAATTATTTTTTTGCGTGTAGATAATTGGCATCGCTGTTCCATAGATGATTAGCATCGCTTAATCCAATTTATAAAAATAGCCGAAATTAGTAAGATTTTTAAATGCATTGATTTCGAGAAAATCCGTTCCAACATGAGTGTGTCCTTAATCGTTCAACAGCGACTAATTTGACTAATACTGCATTTCAAATTTGGAAAATGATGTTTTTCTTCACTGTAAGGAACATTTTTTTACTGTAAGTGGGCAAATTTCCAAAATTTGTGTTTTAAATTTAAAAAAAAAAAAATTAAAACAAAATTTAGAAACTATATTTCAATTAGAATTTCATTATTTTCAAAAAATGTATGGTTACCTCAAATATATATACGTAAAGAGCTATTTTTTATGAGAATAATTTTAATTTTAGAGAAAATGACAGGATTGCAAGAAACATGTTGCATGTTCCTTATTAAAAAGTAACAATTTGCTTTCGAAAAATATTAGAGCCAATTATATTCCTTCTCTGGGTGTATGATTGAGGGTGTATAATAACAACAAAACCAACAAATTTACAATTACTGAATTTATTCGTAAAGTTGCTAAGCAATGCTAAGCCGAAATGCAACTTTTATTCATAATTTTTCAAATAAAAATTTAGTTTAATGAAGAGTTATTAGCATACTTGTGCCAACATTAGGCATAAATTAAACCACCGAGAGAATTCAGGTTATTTGTCTATCGCTAATTTCATTAACGAAACAAATACGATACCAATATTCAATGGAAAAAACAGAGGCAAGAAACAAAAAAAAAACAATTTAAATATTCATAGTATATTGGACGATTACGAGTAATGATTACAAACCTGGTCTACGCTAGATCCACAGACAGACAGGCGGTCGACATTATTTTAGCTTTAGCTGATGATGGTTGTCACACTTATCATAAATTCCAAAAGTGTCAATACCACCAGTGTGCTCCACCTCAGTTGAAATCTCGAAATTAAATTAAACCGCCCCTACTAGAAATGGGAATCACTCATTTGAGCTTATGGCAAAATTTGAATGTTTTTAAATGAACCGCAAGATGATGATGTTGGCTAATAAATTTCAAATTTCTTCACAATTGATGAATGGGGCGGATATAAGTAAATCGATCACTTTTGTGTTGATTGTTTAAAACATTGCAAATTGCGAAAATATTTTGTGTTTTTTTTTCTTTCTTCTTCTAAACAAAAAAATAGGTTTTTTCCTCGCAATTAGTATTACACTAAAACTAGAAAATTATGAATTCATTAACACTTTTTATGAGGTCGGTTTTGAGTAATAAACAAACGCTGCAAATAATATTCCCACAAAACGATCTCACACCCGCACAACAAAAGATAAATCCCAGATTTATGGTTCTTATACAAAAGAAAATATCACAATAACAGCGGCAGCGACGACGGCGATGTCAACGACGTGAGCAACAAAACTGCAGCCGTACTTATTTAAAAAAATAATAATCAACCGTTAATTATTGCTAATTTGACAGTTAATTGAAATTTGAAATGGAAATTACTATTATCAACCGCCAAAGTAAATCTTTTTAATAGTCTAGAGACTGAAGCTTATTTTGAATTTTAAATTTTTTATCCGTTAATCACGCACAAATCAACCGTTCATGCGAGTGTTTTCTACGAAACTGAACTGACTATTTGGCCCAAAAATATAGCAATCATTTATGCTGCCTTACTTTGCCGGCATTGTTGCCGTCAACGTCCAAGTTTACCGGCTTATTTCGCATGAATTTACTCGCCCCCTCCTTTTCTACTCATATCATCGTCGTATTCGTTTGTCATCGTCGTACATGTAGCGTTTAGAAGACATTCCACACTCGCAACATGTTGCAGCAACAATTTTACTATGACAATGAAAAAGCGCGCCAAACATATAACGACAGCTTAAAGCTCTCTTTGCCTCTATTGTGATTATGTTGGTGAATGAATTAATCACTTCATTATGTTTACAACAAATCATTTGTTTACGTTCAATTGCTTTTTTTTTGTAGTTTTAGTCAAGTTAAAAAGCTTTTATTTGGCCAGCACACATGCCAAACGATTGTTTATTGAAGCTTTTGTGTTCCAAAAGAATTCATGAATGAAATTGACTAAGATTCGGGGGAATTTGATAGTTATGGAGGTGGTTAAATCAAACAGTTGGCTAATATGTTTAAAGCAGAACTATCAGAAAATACATACTATAATAAAAGGCACCCGGTACACATGAAAAAGGACTCTTTGACAATAGAGATATTCATTCTCCAAAAATTATTTCGATTTATTTGTATTGAATAGAAAAGAAGATAATTTGTTTGATTTACTAAAGTTTTCCTAAATTAAACAAAAAAATTGTAAACTGTTCTGAAACTAAAGTGAGGTAGGCATTTTTATAAATTTCTTTTGGAGAAGAATTTTCAGAGGTGGAAAACAAAACTAAGCTTGTAAAATGAGAATAAAGATGGATTCTCATCGCAAATAGAATAGTCAAACAATCCATTCAATGAACATAGTAAAGAAAATAAATATGTTCGGACATAAGTTCGGCCGGACCGAATCTTAAATACCCACCACAATGAATCAAATAAAGGATGTTTTTTTTATGAGTTGTTATACCCTGCGCCACATTGTGGAACAAGGTATTATAAGTTAGTGCATACGTTTGGGAGCCACCGTGGTGGAATGGTTAGCATGCCCGCCTTGCATACAGAAGGTCGTGTGTTCGATTCCTGCTTCGACCGAACACCAAAAAGTTTTTCAGCGGTGAATTATCCCACCTCAGTAATGCTGGTGACATTTCTGAGGGTTTCAAAGCTTCTCTAAGTGGTTTCACTGCAATGAGGAACGCCGTTCGGACTCGGCTATAAAAAGGAAGTTCCTTTGTCATTGAGCTTAACATGGAATCGGGCAGCACTCAGTGATAAGAGAGAAGTTCACCAATGTGGTATCACAATGGACTGAATAGTCTAAGTGAGCCTGATACATCGGGCTGCCACCTAACCTAACCTAGTGCATACGTTTGCAACACCCAGAAGGGGACGAGATAGACATATGGTGTCTTTGACAATATTGTTCAGGGAGGGTCCGGAACAAGTGTCCCTCTATGAACACTTTTTTGTAATCAAAGTCTAGATCGCAATTTTAGTCCAATCGACTTCAAATTTGGCACAAGTTTCTGGTTTGGGTGAGAAGAAAACCCTATTGATTTTGGAAGAAATCGGTCCAGATTTAGATATAGCTCCCATATATATCTTTCGTCCGATATGCACTTATATGGTCCCAGGGGCCAAAGTTGTACTCTGATTTACGTGAAATTTTGCACAGGGAGTAGAATTAACAACTAGGCTTTCCAAATTTTGAAATCGGTTCAGGTTTAGATATAGCTTCCATATATATCTTTCGCCCGATTTACACTCAAATAACCACAGAGGCCAAAGTTTTACTCCGATTTACTTGAAACTTTGCACAAGGAGTAGAATGAACATAGTAACTATGTAGTAGTAAAGGTTAAAGTGGCAGCCCGATTAAGATTCAGGCTCACTTAGACTATTCAGTCCATTGTGATATGTAGTAGTAAGTCAATTAGTAACTATGTACGAGTAAGTCAATTTTGATTGAAATCGGCTTTATATGTTTTATTTCCGATTTGGGAAAAAATACCAAAATACCCACATTTTCCTTGTAAATCACCTCTGTTAAATCGAATACTTCTAAAAATGGCTCCAATTTTCCTATACTTCTAATACATACCTGTCAACCGATATATTATAAATACACTTTTGCGAATTTGCTTCACAATTTGTTCAGATATAAATGTTTCCCATATTTATACCCTGCGCCACACTGTGGAACATTGTCTTCCACCCCAGGGCATTAGCCAACTTAAATTTTAAGTCTATAGCAGAGAATGAAGCCGCCGAGTCGCGCCGCTGATTTCAATCGCCGCCGACCATTTTTTGCCAGTCGATACCGCCGCCGGATATGTCGACTCATCTCGACTCAAATTTAGCCCCCAATTAATCAAAAATATCGATTTAAAACAGAAAATTGTATTAGCAACTGTCGTATTTTTTGCCAAAATTTTGAACCTTCCACCCACAATCTATCGCTATAATAGTTTCGCAAAAATTTAGCTCAGAAAATTTTAACGAAATGTAAATTTGATTGTAAGATTGGTTGTACAACTAATCTCATTACCATTCGAATAACTTCAAATTGATTTTATCCGCCGCCGAATTGACAAATTTTTATCGGCTTAGCCGTCAAGCCGCCGCCGCCGGAGACAAAAATTTAGTGTCAGCCGCCGCCGACAAAAATGGGTCGGCTTCATTTTCTGGTCTATAGATTTTGTAAAAGCCTAACAAATTTTGTCCAAAAGGGTTCATATTTAAATGTATGTATAAGGGAACAAAAACCTATATATAGCACCCTACACATTTGACTGATTTGATATGGTTAATATATACTTGTTTTTTAATGAATCACTCTGTTGTCAGACTGCTGTTTTTACAGATTAAAGTGACGCCTCTACTCAGTATTGTTTGGCAAATCATCATGAATGGGTTAACTTCAGAACAACGCATCCAAATCATGGATATTTATTTTCAACATTGTTTAATCAAAATTTTTTATAGAGCACTTCGTACATTTTATGGTGCACATAATCGTCCGTCTGAGACCACCATAATGAACGTAAATACCAAATCGCCGTATTTGGAGCAAAGAAAATCCACACGCCGTTGAAGAATTACCAATGCGTCCCGATAAATGTACTTACTGTTTAATGCGGTCTATGGGTTTGTGTAATCATTGGTCCTTATTTCTTTAAAAATGAGGAAGGACGACGCATTATCCTGAATGAAATCGATACAGAATTATATTCTTCAAGATATGGATGTAAACGAAATGTGGTTTCAACAGGATGGTGTCACTTGTCATATTGCGGGCGAAAAAATTGACTTATTGAAAGAACATTTCAACGACAACATTATTTCGAAAAATGGACCGGTGAATTGGCCTCCGCGTTCGTGTGATTTGACGCCACTCGATTATTTTTTGTGGGTATCTAAAGTCATTGGTTTACGTGGATAAACCAGCAAGGATGCAGTACACTAGATAGGGTCACGGCCTAAAGGAAAAAAAAGTTGATGCGGTCACCCCCCAGTTTTGTAGCATATTCGAAGACAATTTCAGAACACCAAAACTTTTTTCCGTGCACCCTACGACCCCCCGAAATACAATTTATTGTGCTGTGTCGTCATTTGAAGTCCGATCGAAAAAAACGAATATCGTTGTTCGTGGTTGATTAGGGGCTATATTTCGTGCATTGGTCATTTTTGACTCCGACGTCAAATTTGATTTTTATTTTTTTTATTTCACTTCGTATACCCCTATGATGCCCATTTCTGATAACCATTATAAAGATCTTAACAAAATATGAAACTTTTGCTTTTGAAGTATTTACTTATATTCATAAACAAAAAAGTTACAGAGATTTTAAAAAGTCAATAGTGCAAATCGGACCAAAGGTATATATGGGAGCTATATTTAAATATGAACCGATTTCAACCAAATTTGGCACAGTTAACCATATTATAAAACGTACACTTTGTGCAAATTTTGAATCAAATCAGGGCAAAATTCTGGTTTTTGAAGCCATATAAGTGCAAATCGGACGAAAGATATATATGGGAGCTATATCTAAATCTGAACCGATTTTAACCTAATTTGGCACAGTTAACAATGTTATTAAACGTACTCCTTGTGCTAAATTTGAAGCAAATCAGGGTAAAATTCTGGCTTTTGAAGCCATATAAGTGCAAATCGGACGAAAGATATATATGGGAGCTATATCTAAATCTGAACCGATTTAGCTGATGTTTTGCAGCTTTTACGTGACTCATAAAATATTCAGATGTACAAAATTTGAAGAAGATCGGTTCATAAATACGTGAATTATGATCAAATCGGTGATATATATATGGCAGCTATATCTAAATCTGAACCGATTTTTCCAAAATCAATAGCGATTGTCTTTGACCCGAAGAAAGACCCCATGCCAAAAGCTGTACTTTGTGCACAAAATTACATATACAGACAGACGGACGGACAGACAGACAGACGGACATCGCTAAATCGACTCAGAATTTAATTCCAAGCCGATCGGTATACTAAAAGATGGGTCTATGACTATTATTTCTTGGCGTTACATACAAATGCACAAACTTATTATACCCTGTACCACAGTAGTGGTGAAGGGTATAAAAATTAAAAATCAAATTTGACGTCGGAGTCAAAAATGACCAATGCACGAAATATAGCCCCTGATCAACCATGAACAACGATATGCGTTTCTTTTCGATCGGACTGCAAATGACGACACAGCACAATAAATTGTATTTCGGGGGGTCGTAGGGTGCACGAAAAAAAAAGTTTTGGTGTTTTGAAATTGTCTTCGAATATGATACAAAACTGGGGGGTGACCGCATCAACTTTTTTTCGTGACCCTATCTACAGTACACCTATTTGTGGACCTAAAATACCTCCAGATTTTTAATTTCATACAAATCGCAAAAATATTGCGATATCTAAAAACCCAAGAAATCAAATCGGGAGATCGGTTTATATGGGGGTTATACCAAAATCTGGACCGATATAGTAATCATCGAACCTCCGTGTAGACAAAAACGAATATGTGGCAAAGTTCAGAACGATAGCGCCATATTACCACTATTGTGGTACAGGGTATAATATATATGTGCATTTGTATGTATCGGCAAGAAGGACCAGTTCGAGACCCATCGTTTAGTATACCGATCATCTTAGAATTAAATTCTGATTCTGAAAGTGAACGATGTTAAAACTGGGTTTAACAGTCGGTAATGGATATTTCGATCTGTTACAAAAGAAATGACAAACATAGTATACCTCCATCACCCTCCTATGGCTGTGGGTATAAAAAAACATAAATAAAATGTAATGTGGGCCTTTTTGAAGAAGCTAATAAAATATAAAAACCTGTTTGCAATAAATTCGAGCTGCCTTTTACTTTTAACTCGTGCCGAATTTCTTTCCGGCTTCCGAAGTAAGACAAAAACCACACGTGATGAATGAATTTGCAAATATTTCTTAGTCATAAACATTTCGCTAACAAGATACAGTGTTGTGGAAACCCCAGAAATCCAAGAAAAGGTCCAATAGTCAATAGTCAACAAAATCAATAAAAAGATTAATTTGGTAACACTGAAAGAAATAGGCGAGCTATAAACATTTGTGTGGATTCGAAGGAAACAATGATAATAAACTAATTTTATATTCGTATTATTAATTTTTTCTCTTATTTTATTCTCAGGGTAGGTAATCGACGACAAAGTGACGTCGTTATCTTAGGTGCTAATTAATAACTCTTTAGTGAATTGTTGGTTTGCAACAAAGCAATGGCATCGTTCGATTAAGCGAAGTAATACAGTGTTTGAGACGTCAGACTGGTTGCTGCGGCATTGTCGTATTAATTCGGAATCGGAATACAATCAAAATTCAAACTAATTGTTTACTCTTGGCAATCGCCAAGTATGTAGTAGTGCGGCATTTCTACGAATCATTGTGATAATCATTAATGCTGTCGCCGTCCAAACCGCGAATATTAATGATTGAGATAGATTCTCAGTGTTTTTCACCTTTTACCGTGTAGAATTCTTCAAATACTTGTCATGAGATTGTTTCCATTTCAATGAATTGTGGCTTAGGTTTTGTTCTTTTCTATTGAAGCCAGTGGAAGATAGAAGGAGACTTTGTCTAGATCAGTATTGAAGTCAAAGCTGGCAATGATTTCCAGTTGATTCCACTACAAGATAATCCTTCGATGACAACATTTGAGAATATTAGATCTGTTGACAGATATTTCAATTATTTATGAAAAATTCCTGATTTATTATTGTCAATCGATCAAATTATGAATCCATTGAAAACCGGTTTAAGTCATTTATTCGACTAGCACATAATTTCTCAATGAGTTTGCAGAACAAACTGGAAATTGAATTGCAATTCCTGGGAGTTTTAATTGCCAAATAATCTTTTTTTAATTGACATCAATGGTCTATCAATGTTCTTTTGTCGATCGTAACCCAATAGACTTTTGAATTGATTAATAATATAGATCACTTTTGGTTTGACCACAAAATGAATATTTTTCAATTTAGTTATGGTTAATTCCATTGTCACGGTTGGGCTCTAAGCCAAGATGATATGATATATTGCAATAATTAATGGTATTGTACCATTCATTGTTACATTTATTATGCAATAAATTAATAAGGATATTAACATAAATTTAATAACATGCACACAGAGACGGAATATGATCACCTCAAACATGTTTCAAAAGCATAATGTTACTTTTTCCCGTGAAACATGGTTATTTACATTTTCTCAAAGATAAACGCTGAGAAAATAATATGTTTCTCTGACTATGAAGATATGTTATACACACACACAGAGAAGAGATTGGTTGGAAATCGGTGGTACTAATGAACATTCTACGTTAAGAATTATAAATCGGTTGCGTCAACCTATGTTCAACATTTATTTAAATATATATGGTGTTGGTTCTATCAGACGATGGAATTGGTTGTTGCTCCCTTCTTCATTTGGTTATTTATATTTTTTGCACGATAGAAAGGAACATATACCTAAATACAATATACACACAAAAAAATATTTTTCTGATTCAATCACGAAATTAATTGATCCAATTAATTTTTTAATTGAAATGTCTTCCATCACAGAAATGATAGTATCAATTAAAAAATTAATTGACAGTCAATTAAAAAATTAATTGATCCAATTAATAACTTAATTGATACTATTAATTTGTGTGATTGATTTTTATTTCAATTAAAAAATTTGTTGAATCAATTAAATTTTTAATTGAATATTTTTTAAAACTCAATTAAGATTTTAATTGGAAAATTTTTCGTAAATTTTTTTTCTGTGTATTGATAACATTATAAAAAATGTTCACCCTTAAAAGTATACCCCGCAGAATGGATGGGACAGGGAATTGACAGATAATGGACCTAAATCGTTGGTACTCTTAGCATATTAGTATTTATAGATGGTGTCCGAATTGTCTATAGCCCGTCTAAAACACACAACAAATTAAGTCATGAAATTAGTGTAGAATTTTAAAAAATAAATACGAACCAACCAATGAGGAATTCTTGGAATTCGTTAGATAGTTTAAACGAATGCCCTTGTAACACAATGAAATTATTCCATATTGAGGATGCGCACCGTATCATTGAGTACCCTGAAGCTATTTGTTTGCAATATATCCAATATTGTTGTGTATTATTTTACTTTCACAGCCTATATAGTGTACTTAGGCCAGTTTCGCATAAGCGGCCCACGCAGGAGGCAAATAAACTTCGAAACGGCTGAGAAATATTTCGTTTTCAGTTGTTGTTATTTGAAATTAAAAAAACATACTATCCTTCAACATCAGTGGTAATAATTTTATTGACATTCCAAAAATATATCCAAAGGAATTCGGCTGTGAATACGAAACGTAAGTGCTGACTACTAAATGACAGTTACGAAGGTTTTATAACGTTGGGTGTGCCTATCGAATCCGATCAAAATTTTTCAAAAGAAAGGCATTTAGTTTAGACAACTATTTGTCTTGTATTACAAACAACAAATGGTAGAAGGAACAAAATAACGATTGTAAATAAAGTAAATTGAATGACACAACTGTGATTTCATTGAAAATGTAGAATTTTCATCACAAAACTCGATTTTCAAACAATATCTTCTCTGTGTGTAATATTAGTAAATTTTGGACAAAAGCCGATAAAACCGCATACAGTCCACTTTCAGAAGACCAAGCCAGGAAATTGTACATGGTCCTTGCTGAACCGGATTAAGGGACTGGGTTAAAGATTGCATATCAACTGGATTGCGTCCACCGCTTAAAATAATTATATTGCAACCGCTTGCAAGAGTAATATGAATCGAAGGTATGTGTAATTTGTTATGTGTGAACGGATGAGGGTTGTATGAAGGAATTATAAAAAGCGAAACTGAAATTGCATATTTTCCGGTTGAGAAAAAAGATCTGTTCGAGCTATTTTTTTTAACCGGATTGAGAAAATCAACGATTTTCACGAAAAAACCTATCGAATCGTCTATATTAAATCTCATCCTAAAAACAGCTTTCTACGAAAGCTAATTTAAAACTTTCTCTGAGAAAACATAATTCGTCGATAAATTTTTCGCCACTTTGAAAGTGACCGCAAAAGAATCCGAAAAGATCAAAGTCCAAAAAAAAATTTTGTTGTTCTACTTTTACCACAAAAGGAAGAAACACGAAGGAGAAATAATTCTAAACTGATCGCTTTGCCTAACGGGTAAAAGATTTTTTTTTCATTTTACCGATATATGTATATACATATTCTGCTTTTTTTGTTTAGGCTGAAAAAACAAAAATTGCGTTATCAACTCACCACTTTATACAATACCAATCGCATAGAATCTTCTGCATAGAATTTTAAAGAACATATATTTCATAAAGCTTCTTGCTACATGAGCTTACCCCGCGACAACAAAGATATTAACTGAAAACCAATACGGAAAATCATATACTGCTTCATGATACTAAAAATAATAAATTTCTTAATTCCCTGTTGAATAGCAATCAATTTTGAAAATTCTCTACGCATAAAACTTATTATTGCGTTACATAAAGAAGAAATGTCAATCCCAGCAAAAAAAGCGTCGCCAAAAAAGTAATGAAAATATTCTTATTGTATCCGGAAGTGGTGCAAAATTGACGCAGAAGTGATTCATTTAACATGGGCTTGTCATAGGACGGAAGTCCTCCATTTCAACAGCCGGTTCACTGAATTTGCATCACTTCTTTAGGTGTGATCCGAATTCAATGTATTGGATGTCAATTAAAAAATTCTGTGATATTTTGTCAAATAAATAATCTTTATAATATTTAATGGATTCTAACGCTTGTCTGAAACTTCACAATTTTATCAGATTGGGTTTAGCATTTTTTCGACAAAATTTTAATAATTTGTACCATTTTATGAATTCTTAAACTGTTTTTAACCAATTTGAAACGAAAAATAAATAATACCCATTAAAAATATGAAAAAAGCATGTTATAAAAAGTTGAATGAAAAGAACTTCCTGTGTAGTTAAAATAAAGAACATCATTGGGGGTACATCTTCTGGAAGTGCTTTTAAAGTTGTGCCAAATTTTTTTCTTAACATTCCGACTAACATAACATAATACGGTTTACATATGAGAAACAGACCCTCTCTTGCACTGTTAGAGAGAACCATCAAGTTTATGTTTAACTCCATTTTCTTAGCACTATGCTCTATGCAAATAGATAGTCACATTCAACCTCATCTTCTCAATAACTCCAACATATTCTTCAAAAGTTAAAGGAATATTTGTCACCATATTTAAATTGAATTTAATATTACGCCTTCATCATATTATGCCGATCATTAAGGAGACACAAATTACTTCGCACAAATTTTAAAATAAATTTAAGTATTGCTCTGAAACCTTCTGCCACTAACAACTTACATATTAAAAAGTTTGTCTCGCAGTCCAAACTTCATTGTTTGCAGCCACTGTGTGGTTTTAGCTAACAGTTTCAATTTGATTACATACTTTACAAAAACAACATTTATTTGCTTATGCCAAATTTAAAACTGGAAAAATTGGGCCTACAACTCGTCTTCTCTTTAATTTTAAAATTTTAATTTTCACAATCATCGCTGCCACACATTAATTCTCATAAATAGTCTCCATTTGGTTTACATGAGTTCTCATTGGAAGACATATGCAACTCAAAACTTGTGATTGGTATTTTTGCTCAATACATGTGCATCCCGAAAGGTGGATTCCTATCCCGCAGCTCACTACAAATAAGGCAACACTATTCTCTTTACTACAACATAATTAGCTAACGCACAGAGAGCAATAAACGAACCTAATACAGTTGATCAATGACATTCATTATTGAGAAAGCATACGATAAGCATAACAGAAATTGAACGGAGAAGTCAGTCAACATTTTAAAGAAATTACAGTTATAAAAGTCTGAAATAAATGTGAATTTATGATATTGAAAAGCAAAGAACGAAATAGTTAAGAAATTAAAGGAAATACTGCCCAAAATTGTAAGTCGTTTTCAAATAAAATTTGACGAAAGAAATATTTAAAAGAAAGTTGGATCTGTGGCTGAAATTAAATTCCCCATTCCTTCATCCCGGAGTACAAACCAAGCAAAAGCAGTGGTATTAGATTGGTGGCAAGAATAAGGTGTCGACATATATATTATATACAAATTCATATGGTTGGTAGTGCATGCAAAGTGGAGTATAACATTAGAGAATTTGGAGTATAACACATTTGGCTTTGTGCATATGGTAAGCCGACCAATGTTTATAGCTACAAATTTGTCAGAATTACGGCATCTAATATTATACTATTTTTCGGCTTATATTGCATGCTATTTATATAATATATAAATTTATTTGGATTATTTACAAAACACATATTTATATATACATATATATTTTTATTGTGATCTTACACATTTTCACATGAAAAATTGTTTGATTTGTGTTTGATATGAAGATTGGACATTTGGCAAAATTAAAACATTTCTTTCTTCTTTACAAACACGAAGATTACATATATCGAATAGGAAAAGAAAAATTTGAGTGCATTGAACTCTATCAATATTTTGTAGTACCAATTGTAGCTACTCCTTTGTGCTAACAAGTAAAACATATGTAAAGAACATCTGGTCCATAAATATCCAAACAATTTCAGATAGAGTCGTAGAGTTCTGGTACTTCTATTACATTTTTTCTGGGATTTTCAAAAACGATTATATCGATAACAACATTTATAATTAAAGTTCATCAATACTATTTCTCCACATGTAAACTGAACTTTGTGTTCTGTTTATAGAAATATATATTATTTTACAAAAAAAAAAATCCATCCAAATTATCATCGTATGTACTTCGACGAACTAAAAACTGCGTCCAGATTTTTATTTTACTTGTATTTTTAATAAAATTCTAATTAAATATATACAACACCAATAAATTTGAAGATTATATTTACTCAAAATCTAATTGAATATATATAACACCAATAAATTTGAAAATTAGGGCATACTAAAATACAATATCTCCCCCATATTTTTGTTCATGGAAGAATCTATGCTATATATAACATCAGTACTTGGACTGATAGCTTTTTGAAGCTCTAAAATCCATAGTAAAAGTATATATTTACGTATACATAACTCATTTAGAATCAATGATTTTAATTGGATGTTATTGTCTGCAATATATATGGAAAGAGTACTAACCACTGTTAATTGCAGTGTGCGTTTGGCTGTCGATACGCGAAATGTTTACATTGATGCTAATCATTTTTACTTTAGCATATTCTGTTTTTGTTACTCATTTAATTCGAAATAATCGATTGTTTCTACACCGTTAATTGTAAATACTCTATTTTTGTTACACATACATACACTGTTAGAAAAATATGTTTTTCATATGTTCCGATATAAACAAAATGTGTTTCGGGCACGATTTTAAACCACAATATACTTAAGTGCGAACATGTAATGTTCCTAAACTAACACTAAATGTTTGGGACATCTATGTTAATATGTTAGAATATATTATGTTTGGGGCATCAATGTTTCATAAAAATCATATGTGTGAATACAAACATATATAAATTTACAAATTTCGTCTAAACATACATATGTTGTGATATTTTATTCAAAGCGACAGAGAGAGAGAGAGAAATAGAGATGGAAACCGGGAGAGTTGACGAAAGATATCAATATAACACAGCAAAAGAGTCAAAAGAGAACAATTTCTGTGAAACCGCTTGTATGTTGTTTCGGAAAACTGTTTTATGATAAGGCCAAAAATTTGATATGTTTAAGTCTAAATATTATTTAATTTGAATAAAGAGAATATACATTCTGAACCAAGAGAATAGACATTTGAAAAACAAACAGCTTATGTTTTCGCCTTGAGAGCAGCATTTTATGTATGTGTGGACATGTGTTTTGTTTATCATTTTGGCATTATGGGCACAATTTTTTTCTTGGCTCGTTAAAAGAAATCAGGGGTCTTCATAAAAATAACGAAAGGGCACTATACTCTTTTTAGAGTTGGGACAGTAAAATGAAATAAGGAGGAAATAGTGAAAAATTACACAGTAAAATGTAAAAAAACAAACTTTAGATCCTCTTTATTAAAAAGTAGTCCACGAGGAGTTGACGGACACCATCAAATATAAAAGCGGGCATTAAGTTCGAGTTTTACAGCTAAAACAATTTAAAAAGTTTATTTTCTTTAAAATGAATTATTAAAGAAAAATAAAAGGAATTTTAGAGCGATGGTGTTAAATGCTAGTAAAAAACTGTTCACTCCTAAATAAATTTATGTTTATATTATAAAATTATGTATGTATGTTTATACTCGACTCCACGTTCTTCTTTTGTTAGTTTTTGAATTCCTTCCAAATTTTAAAGTTTTGTACAAAAACAGTTTTTTATTACAAGATTGTTATTTTTGCAATAAAAAATAATATTTTATCCAAAAATCAGTCAATTTCGTTTATATCAAGCACTGTTACTGACTATAAATCTTTAATAACGCACATTTCGAAGTTTCATTTAAAAAAAAAAAAAAATAATATAATATAAATATAAATGTTAAATTAAAAAAAAAAAAAAAAAAAATGTTCGGTCGGAGCAGGGATTGAACCCACGACCCTTTGCATGCAAGGCAGACATGCTAACCACTGCTCCACGTGGCAAACAAATGTATGTTTCTGTTAAATAATGTTATGTTTGCATAGGCTCGTGGGCGCTGCAAACTATGCTATATAAATGTAACTTAAAACGATAATTATCTACTGGTGACTATAACAGCTACGTAGCCCAGTGGATAGTGTGTTGGCTTACAAACTGTATGGTCCTCGGTTCGATTCTCCGTGCAGGCGAAAGGTAAAATTTAAAAAATTTATAAAAGTGAATAATTTCTTCAACATTATTTGTATTACAGAGAAAGGTTCCAATAACTAAAAAATTTCGTGGAAGTGAAAATTACGAGTATGTTAGGGAATGAGCACAATCGTGTTTGGGAAAAATTCTTCCAAGCATATAATATTTTTGGCTCAAAATGCTTCCAAACATATAATATGTTCACATAAAACAAACATATTAATGTTTCGGCAGTATGCAATAATATATGTGCTTCCTGCAAAATATGTTTGGAACATATGTTAAAGAAGCGATTTTTTTTGAGGGTGTACGAGTATACATTGAGCTACTCTGCTGTTGTTACAAATTATCTTTGAAATATTTTGATTTTTATACATATTTATTTTAACATTTCTGTTGTTTTTACATTGCCGTTTGAGATTGCTTGTAGATTCACATCTGCAAACACTGTTCTGTTGAATTAAATATTTAATTGTAATCTGTAAAGTTTTGACACTTACACCCATTTCACTGTTAAGGTGGGTATAAAGTTGGAGTTTAGCCGTTAAAATCGTCATTTTTTCACTAAAGTGAAAACTAAATCAGTAAAAAAGGTATAAAATTATACATTTTTGTTCCAGATTTCATTATAACTTAATGGGGAATAGCCCTAAGCAAATTTTAACAAAGTTTGTATTCCTAAAATGGATTATTAAATAAAAGTAATCGTGAAAAAATGACGATTTTATCGGCTAAACTCGAACTTAATACCCACCTTTGACTCTAATTTTCCATTTTCACGACAACAGGTTTTTTTTTTGCGATTTTCAAATTTCGAAGGCACTAGTGTTAACGTTTCAAATGTTGTGCGAAAATGTCTTCGCAAAAATTAATATTTTTCTCGGACCAATTGGTCACATATCACGACCCTCAGGTAAAAATACAAATGAACGACTTGGTACAACACCGATTCCACAACAATTTGCCAAAATCAACATTGGAGCCCTCTCTAAGGTCTATATACAACCATATGAATGAACTGGCAGATCCGAACTTTTATAATCCAGTTAACATCGAAGTTATAATTGCCAACGATCCACTGCCTGGAATGATAAGAACATCATCAAATATTACAAAGTAGTATTTTCGGTTGCCTTATTTCAGGAGCATGTCGTTTTCAACATTGCAGTCTTGCAAGGCGGCGACATGTTAAACCCAGTTTTAACATTCTTCGTTCACTTTCTAATCATAGTTTAAAATTTATCATTAAGAACACGAATTACTGTCAAATGAAATTAATTAATGAATTTATCATCTTAACTTTCCATGAAAATAATTCCTTTTTTTATCTATTAGTGGTAACTCTACTTTAAATCGTCAAGCAAGAAAAGCTTTATATAATCTAAGCCTAGTTGTCTCACTCGAACTGAATTGTTCTCTCTTTCATTGTAATATATAATGTTCATAAGTTATCATAACTTGCTTTACAGAGAAATGCGTCTTCTATGCTAAGAAAAATTCGCATTCGTATTTTAAGAGTATGAAATCATTGGCCTTATGACAATATATTTTTCAGTGTATGAAAGCAGGCATTATGCATTTTATACAGTTTCCAAATTACAGATGTTACAGTTTAAAATGACTTGTTTTTAAATTATGCCACGAAATCTGACAAATTTTGATAATTTTCATCTTCGACAATAGACGATAGAGCGTGGATATCCTCAGAAGAACTGAGTTATATATGCTATTGGCAATGAATAGAAAAATATGAGTTCCATATTAAATTCTCCCTATTTATTCCTTTCAATATTTGTCGGCAAGAGTTACCACCTGTTCGGTTGCTGACTATATTAAAAAAAATCAACATATCAAGAGAAGAAAACGTATGTATTGACCTTGAACAATGTGGTATTATGAATAAATTTGTACGTGATATAATTAAAATAATTTCGTGGATAGCATCAATCTTTAAGTGCTAAATAAGTTGAATACGTTTCAAAAAGCACGCATTAAATTAATTTATTTTAATTCATATTTAGCAATAATTGCATTAACTGACACTTATACAAATGTTTTTAAATATTTGTCAATCATAGACACAAACTGAATTGCCCTTTTAGAACAGGAACACTCTATTTCAGAAAGTGAATGTACCCGTGAGCAAGTAATTCAACACGTCAAAATAAATAATAGGAATTCTCCAAACGTGTGTATTGACCAAAGACAATACACATTAGAAGATGGGAAATTGGCCTGCGTCATACTAAATGTTGCATTGACGGCGCTAGGTCCATACATGTTTGTAATTTCTTTTATTTGCATTTTTTAATGAAAAACTGAATTTATTAAATTGAACAAAGGTAAATTTTGAGCAATAAATTAAAAATTATATTTTCCCGTTTGTTCCAAGATATTTCAAACTCTTAATTTCTTTTTATTTGCACTTTAAAGTGTCGATCCAAACGCGTAAACGACAAGTATGGACCTAGCGCGGTCAATGGTTTGATGTTCTCAGCAGCCAATTTCCCATCTTCTAAAGTCTGTTGTCTTTGGTATTGACATGAAGGCCTTTGTGGACAAACGTGGCCATATTTATTTACCTTTAAAGCCTAGTACTAAGATCACATTTTCGCACGAAAAACTGTTATACTCCATACAAAAAACGTTAGCGCGGAATAAATGCGCAATCTTTGTTTTGAGCATTTTCAAACACATATTTAAACAACCATGGATTTTTCGCACGGAAAAATAGGCAGGCATATTATTTCGCATAAATAAGTTAACATTCCTGGGTTTGAGTCCCTATTTACGGAGATAGATGAAGATACTCGTTTTTCGCAGAAACGAACTTAGTACTAAGCATTAGGAAGAAAGAGCTATTTTTTGTTGATATCATTTTACGCAATGCCTTCGAAAACATATGTAGCATACAAAGAGTTTTCAGCCCCTGCCAATATTTTGGAACTATACATCTCTCCCCTGGACCTTCATAACCTAGTATATGCAATGAAAAGTTTGAGAAGTGGCCATATAAGGTCGTCCAAATGTTTTCCACATTTTGGAGGTGTCCGCACTCAAAATAAGTTTACTTGGATCCAAAGAATTGACTTTCCCTTAAGGATGTTGGTATTGATTTCGAGCCAAAGATGCGTTTAAAAATCTAAATACTTCAAAGTAAAAACGGGTTTCTTAATACCAAGAAGAAGAAACACAAAAATGCTAAGTGCTCAAAATAAGTCTTAGCCTACATTTGAAGCGTTTTTATTTTATACCTAAAGATTCAATATTTCAGTTAATTTAAGGAATATTTCTTTTAACCAAAAATGTGTTTATTTACTTTAAAGAAAATTTGCCTTAGTTCGAAGACATTAACGGAGGGAAGCAAAATTCCAAAATTTGTGTCCTAAATTTAATAAAACAAGTTTATGAAGCAACAATTACAAACTTTGTTTTAATTAAAATTTCATTATTTTAAAGAAATTTGCCTTAATATTTTATAATTCGCTCATCCCAAAAATTTAGGTTCCGTATATTTAAAATCAAGCAAATATTTTTTTCAGTGCAGTTAGAGTGTCCAAGTTTGAGAGGCTTCACTGCAATAAGATTTACCTCCAATGGAAACTTCTTTCCTTGATTATTTATTTTCATTTCTGCTTTTTCAATTTCGAACTTTGTGGTTGCTCGATTCGGCAAAGTCGAAATTAAGTAAATTAGTCAGGCTAGTTTCCAATTGAATAAATAATTTTAAGTATTCTCATTGGCATTAGCAGTAGTTTTCTTTTCTGCCTGCCAACATCCCATTGGTTCCCGATGATGACCTTAAGTACATGGTGAAAATTTAATACGCTTAGTTGATTTAAGCTAAAACGAATTAAAATATTTTCATTTAAAATGAATCACCTCGAAAGTTTGTATATGTGCATGGAAGTGTGTAAGTGAACGCCAATTATTCGCGGCTGTTGTAAAATAAATTTTCATTCTTATAATTATTTGAGGAGGCATAATTGAGTGCACCGTTGTAATTGCGGCTTTCAAATTGCATTGCCGCGATAGCCCATTGTTGTTCAACGCTGACAGTTTGCCTTTCACTTTCATTTAATCAATGAATGAATAAAGGAACAAACAGATGGACCGACAGACTCATGTAAGAGTCCCTTCAATTACAAACAACACCTGTTGCTATACTCTAATAATAAATAAAACAAAACCTAGACTAGTATCTATGGAAAATGTCGGTTATTGTTGCTAATTTTCCATCTCGAATACTATAGGCATGGGTTTATGCGATGCTATTGCCATTTGACAGATGTCATATTTCGAGTGTAAGCTAGGGATATTGATTTCAAGCTCATTGGATTATCGCCGGATAACAATCACAAGTTGGGAAAAATGGGTACCTGGGTACTGGTACGTCTCATCATATTGAGTAATATATGTTCACTGTGAATTATGTAATTATTTTGTTAGGGTTATGTAAAACAAATCGGTGCAGATAAGGTGATATTCCAATCAACATCAATCTGCTAGAACAATGAGAAATAACAATCGACTATCTTGTCGTGATATTCGAAAGAATTTCTCACATACATTGGGACATGAATACATTATTCTTGATTTGTTTCTCCTAGATTCAGGAACGGGTTTGAATTTATTCAAAGATTTGAGGAGTGCAAAGTTCTATTTTGCAATGCAAATATGTTCCCAAATTAATCATAAATCAATTCCATATCACGCGAGCATTGTCTAAGCCATATCAAAAGTCAAATGCATTCCAATAGCGCAATTGAAATATGATCATGTAATTTCATTTAAATTTTGATTTAATTAATTTAAAGGTAAAATCATTTGTACGAAAACTATAAGTTCACAATATTTAATATAAAAACATTAAAAAAAATTAGTAACAATTTACAAGTACAAATTTGTTCATAACACACAGGTGGGAAAAATATATTTTTGATTAGCATTGGAAATGCGTTTATTAATTATTAAGAACATTACATTTATCGTGGTGAAATTGGTTTCTTGCCACAACATCATCGTCAAAATCCCAAATCACACTCTAAAAGGTTACTTTAAAGATTGTTGTGGTGAACTTCTCTTTTATCAATGAGGGCTGTCCGATACTATGCAAAGCTCAATGATAGCCGAGGCCGAATGTCATTTCACATTGCAGTGAGGCCACCTAGAGAAACTATGAAAAATTCAGAAATGTTACCGCTGACAAAAATCAGGGTTTTGGCGAAAATAACCAACCCGATTTCTTTTTAATTTCAATTTCCAATATGTAGTATAATTTAAATCGTTATGTTCAAAATATTTTAAACGCATTGTCAAAATGAAAAAAGAACCATAGCGTGACGTGTTTGCTTAGTTCATGGGACTAGTTAAGATCCACTTAGTTTTTTATTTATTTTTAAGTTAAAAATAATAATGCATTTGTGTTGACAAAAATATGCAAATTTTAACCGGTGATTTTTTCGAAATTGATGACGTGCAAAGTTGTGTGTTTAGTTTTTGTTTAACATACTGAAATATTTTCCTAATTGAAACAAACATTCGAATGAAATTACTTTTGAGAGATCACAAAAAGATTTTAACATCGTCCATTCTACAGCAAATACACAGAAAAAAATACATTACATAACATAGATTATAAGACTTAAGGTTTAGGAGGCAGACTTTTTGACTGCAAACCCTACAAGTGTTGATTTTGAGAGGATGACTAAGTGTTAGTATATTTCATAATTGCACTGAAAAAATATTGACCGAATATAAAATATAATTTTTATTTAATTTTTAACTTTAGTAGTAACATAGCCGCTGAAATTGTTAAACACTGCAAAAAAAAAATTGAAGAACTATTATGCAACAAATGTATTTAAAATAAATAAATTTTAATCAAAGGAAAGTTGTAAATCTTAGCTTCAAGGATTTTATTCATTAAATTTACGACACGTATCAATCTTTCAACTTTGCGTCCCTTAGAGTCATGAGTCTTTGAAGTAAGGCAAATTTGCCTTAAAATAATAATAAACAGTTTTGACTTAAATAAATAATCGTTGAATCAACTGAGATATTGAATCTTTGGATTAAAGATAAAAAAAAATTGAGGAATATGGAACTTGGGTTTATTTTTTTCTAATTAAGAAAATATCTTTTATTTTGAGAATATATTATTTAACTGCAAGAATTCTATAAAGATATAATTCTTGTGCATAGGTTAGTCAAATAAATAAAATAAATAAATAAATGTGGATTTTTAAATGTGGATGTAAAAACATTAATTGAAAGTGGCAAAGAATCAATATCATATATTTTATGTTTAATTTAAAAACTAATTGGAACAATTGTTTTCGTAATGTCCGTGTACATAATTAACAAAGAACCACCCTAATGTTCATAGGTAGCCTAATTATTATTGTAACCCATGAGAATAATCGCATTTGTCTGATGATTGGTTCTGTAGTGACATGTGATACTCGAATTGCATGTTTGCCAAGCCCACCAAAATTAAAAGTGCACAACTCTGATTATCGTGTGGCAATCATGGAATGAATCGAGAGGGGGGGAGGGGGGGATAGTATCGATTACACACTTGAGTGACATTAATTAAAACAAAATCAACAACAACAACAATCAAGCTGTCTCCTCTTTTGCTAGACGATATGCTAGTATAGATTTTTTGTTATCATCGGGGGAAAATGAAAGCTGAGACACTGTTTTGTGTTGATTTCTTTAGACGCTACCAGCAATGTACATTCACTCCAGATGCAGCAAACGATACATCACGCATAAAGCAGACTAGGTAACAACAGGTGTTTGTGGGATTTCCCCAGCAAAACTCCATCTCATAATCAGTTTTCACATAAAAAAAGAGAATAAGAAATTCCAGTGAATTGCTATTCATGCTAAAGCTTATTCCAATTCATAGCCAATATGAATGTTCGACTACAGAACTTGTTTGGGGAATTTTCCTAAGCGGAGGAATGCAGATGTTCTCTTCTTTTAATGTGGTTTAGCCAATATCGTGTAGTTCAAATTGGGATGAGTGAATTGCTCATAATTTGCTAACAATAATTTCTTTGGACAAAATAAGTCCCATTTTTTTAGATTTTTCTTTAAGCCTATCTAAACTTAGTTAGGAAGAACCATCGTAATATTGTTAAAATTAATTTTATTTGATTTTTTGGGGAAATTTTTCATACTCGTATACATATATACACATATATTTCATATTGTATACACAGAAAAAAATATCACGACATTTTTTCCAATTAAAACTTTAATTGAGTTTAGAAAAAAAATCTATTAAAATTTAATTGATTCAACAACTTTTCTAATGAAACAAAAATCAATCACAAGAAATTATTTTTTAATTTAATTTCTGTGATTGTATTTCAATTAAAATTAAATTGGATCAATTAATTTCGTGATTGGAGACAAAAAATATTTTTTGTGAGTAGGAACAGAGAAGTAGACGCAAGTCACGTTTTTTGTTCATATCAAATTATTTGGTATAATTTTATTTCGATAATTTCCGCAGCCTAATGGATTTTAATTTATAATTTGTTACAAAGTCCTTAGCGTTGTACAAAGTTTAAGGTGGGCACAATTTAGGAAAAATTTACTGGTATAAACCAATTCAAAATTATTTGGAACAAAATTCGAATTTCAAAAAACTTCGTTTTTTAAAAAAAAAAATTTCATACTTAGAGTTCAAGTCCTCCGACAGAAAATTTAACAATCAATTTCAATTTTAATGAACTTTATTAAAGTTTAATTGGTTTTGGAAATGTTCGCCGTTTTTTCTGGTATAGGTTTAAAAAAATTGGTATCCAAAATACCGGTCCTTACCATAACAACTTCTTTATCAATATTATAATAGACTTCTCTTTATGTAGAGGTTATATTTAAAAATTAACGTAATTAGCGTAATGGTCAAATGTTAAACTACTGGACTGAAATATAATTTATTAAAGGTATGTTTTGAACAGTTGGGTAAAATTATTGTAAACAAGTGTAATTAAATGTACATATTTATAAATTTGAACAATAAACTATTCGACAGATCTATTGACCCTTGAACAAATATGACATGTTTCCGTCAATCCAATAACAATTTAAGAATTTTAATCAATCTCTCATTTCTGTAGCCAAATAGTTGTATTATAATATCCTGTATTAGTATTCATTTTGAAACCATCGATAAGAATAATGAAAATGAGATGAATTTAAATAAGTAAACGGTGAAATATCAAAATTGTCTATGCCAAATGATTTAACTTTACCATCAAGCACATTGCACTACAAGCGCTTACAATGTATTTCAGTTAATGCAATTTTTGGCATCATGGTAAAATTAATGTACGGACAATTTTTCGAAAATATTTTGGCTTTTCTACATTATTGAACATACATACATACTCGTATACTTGAAAAATTGAAAGATATTATGTAAAGAAATTCTGAAGATATTGGATTGAAAATTGTAAATGAAACACGTCAGAAAGAATTGGAATAATTTTACTTTTCTTCTAATACATGACTCAGGACATATAGTCCTGATATAAAACCCCATGTTCCGATATTCCGCAAGATTTTTTCCTTTTAGCAAAAAAATGGAGATACTCTCGGACTCCAATATAGTTTTAATTTGCACAATAGGGACTTAAGTTAATAAGATTAAGGGTTAAGAAATTATGGCCAAATGAAAATTTTGCCATTGCGAATTTCGGAACATGGGGTATATCCAAACGTTACATATCTTCAAAGATTGGAAACTACTGTGAATAATCTTTCAAACTATTGGTGAATGCCATCTGAACACATCTTTCAAACCTAATTTGGAACATGCATTGGAGGAGTTGTCTTAGAAAATTCTTTGATTATTAGATTTTTGTTACTCCAAATAGGTTTTACATCATCATGACTTAGTTTGCTTGACAAATTATGATTTTGGTTGTGCGCCTTCCTCGACATGTTTATTTTATTCACATTGACAACTTTTTTTCATTATAACATGTACATATAACAAAATTTTTTTCGAACAGACATTTTTATATTTGTCTCTTTTTGGGAATTCCCTTTTAGGGGAATACTTTACTATTCAATCCTGAGTTATTTCTGATTCATATCAAAAATGTAACGCAGTCATAGATTTGTAAAGTAAACAAACGATGTACTAATTTTTCCGCAACGTATTTTAATTTTATTTTCAAGGAAATTGGATGATACAACATTAACCCTTTCACTACCGAAATAAAACTTGTGTTAAAAACTTTAATTTTTCTTCTGTTTTTACTTGTACTAACAGCATGTAGTACAATTACTTCAAGAGCTATTACAATGAGTTTGTTCTGAAAACTTGATTCTTGAATTGCGACCAAACGACCTTAGGTAAATGAGCACTATTTGCCCTATAATATCTTTCAAAGTGTGAGAAAAAATACAAAAACGAACTCGAAAGAGTATAGGCTACAGTTTTTGTATAAATATTAATTTACTAGAAACATACAGCAGAAAAACTGTCTGAAAGAAGTTTATAAAAATGTATTTTAGTGCTCACCACTATGGAAAATATTTATAGCTTATTTAGATTAAAGCCTCTACTTTAAAACAACATCGAGAAATAAATCGAAACTAAGTGGCAAAATACAATTTAGTGTTTTTTTCGAATGTCCTTCTAAGTGGACATCGGTAGTGAAAGGGTTAAAACAAACAACTATTAAACAATCAAACAGTACATTTTCATTTGTCAACGATTTCTTTATTTGTGTAGTTGTTAACGGTATAGAATAATATGCACTAGCAAAAGTCATGGTGAAAATTGAATTATGTATAAAGACATACGAATTTTACTGAGGGACGCAAATTTCAATAACTTGTGTCTTAAATTTAATAAAAAAAAATTATTTATGTTAAAGAAATTTGTCCTTAATACTTTGCAAATGGCATCCTAATATTTAGGTTTAATATCACGCAAATATTTTTTTCAAATATTTGGTATGGGTCTTGAAGTTGCGAAGTAGCGTTGGCATTGAATTTTTGTTTTACCTGCCTTTTTCAGTTTGAACCCAAGTAGATAGCAGTATATCTGATATATAAACTAATGAGCTGAATTATGTAATGGTAAAAAAGTTCTTTCTTTTGAATTTAAAAATATGAAAAATATCCGAAAATAATAAAAATATGTAATATAAATGGAAACATTTATATTTTTTCTATTTCCAGAATTTGCAAAGTATCATAAACATAATACCAAATATTTCATTGTTTTGCCATTATTTTTGTCTTTGAATGGTCCAAGTTTTAATAGACGATTTCAATGTGTGGAAATTTTGGAGAGGAAATGTACTTAAATTAAATTACCGAGCTCCTTAATATACCTTTTCATGCTAGAAGACTACAACTGCAAAAGAAGATTATAAATCTGCAACCTGGAACTAAGAATTGAACTTGATATTCTATGCAGGTAAGTTTTAGCAAAATTAACTTTTAATTGAACAAAATTAAATTCGAATTATTCTGTTTACTTTCAGAAAAACTAATTTAGCTTACAGGCTGCTGATTTATTGGAAATCTAGGCGCATTTACATATTAGAAGGAACATGCTGACATGGTTATTATGATAAGGAAGATAATGATTTATATAGTCTATTTTTTTCACCCTATAATTGTTATTGATAGCAATTGTATGTGTAAGTTATGTTAGAACAAAACACAAATGACAAGAACCAAATTTATTTGTCTATTGCATAATTCAAAAAATAATAAAATATTAAATATGTTTTATAAGAAACACATATTTTCTTTTATTTCAAATAAAACTAAATACGATTTTGGGGTCGCAATATATAAATTTTTTGATTGAAATTTATAGCCAATTTCAATTAATTATTTAATTGAATGAATCAAATAGTTGATTGATTTTTGTCGCGAAATTAATTAAAATTTTAATTGATTCAATTAAAACTGTGATTGAATTGTGATTGTGATTGTTAAAAATCAATCACGTTTTTAATTGATTCAATCACACAATTAATTGATTCCGTTACAAAAGTCAATTACATTTTTAATTGAAAATCGTGTTGGTTTTCAATCAAAATGGGTGATTGATACTATCATTTTCGTGATTGAAGACATTTCATTTAAAAAAATGATTGAATCCGCGATTTTCGTGATTGAAATCAAAAATTTTTTTTTGTGTGTATGATCACTTCAACCATGTTTCGAGAGCAAAATGTTATTTTTGGACGGAGAACATGTAACATGTTTGCGGCAACCATGTTATTTTCTCAAAAAGCATATGTCTGACTTCGGCAACCATGTATATGTTTGCCGAGAAAACACCATTTTTGCGACAAAAATGTTCCATGGTCAAAAAAGTAACATTTTGCTCTCGAAAAATGGTTGAGGTGATCATATTCCTTCTCTGCGTGTACTTCAGAAAAAAGAAAATGTCATTGGGCTGGGGAAAATTTCTTACAATATTTTAAAAATTTGCTAAAGCAGAGTTTTTTTGTAATAAACATAATTTAATTTTGGCTTCAGTTTAACGAGTGACTTTGTTTTCTGTATTTACAATTGGCCAGAATTAACTAAGGACATAACAACGCAAACACAAAATTTTAAGTCTATTAACACATTTGTGTTTTGTCTTTCCGAAAATATCGAACCCTATAATTCCATATCAATTAAAAAAAAATGTCGTTTTAGATTTTTGTTTTTATTTTTAGTGCAAATCACTAGTGGTCGCCGGTGAATTTTAATTGTAATTGTCATTAAATGATTTGTGCAATAACAGCAAAAAACAGAAGAATATGCAAACGTCACAGCCGATACCACGGCATATACAACTTTTTTCCCAGCACATTCAATTAATGATGGACGATGTTACACGGCTTTATTATCGCTAAATATCCAATGAGGGTGATGATGGACCAAAATCTCCCCAACGAATATAACACATTTGCGAATGTTCTAACAAATATCGAGTTAAATATTCACTTGTAGTTATTATTTAATATTACATGAAGAGCGAAATGAAAAGAATAACAAAAAAACAAACACAAACTAGAAGAGAGCAATATAAAGAGAGTGTTATAACCCAACAAACAAATGTTGGCGTGTGCCAATAAACCGAGTCAGTCGATATGACATAATATCCAACTACCAGCTCAAACATGTTGTTTGGCTGGATTCCCCAAATAAGAGCTGTGATCTACGCCACAGTAAATGCGTCAACAGCATCTGTTGTGAATCAATTCAGCTACTCTCTGTGCTAGCACTCGGCTTGAAGCGTACTATAACAAGTCTCGTGCCTTAAGAGTACGAGATTCAATAGAAATCGTAAAGGCCCGGTTGTAGTTAAATTTCAATTGAATGTTCGGATGTGAGTGTTTGTATGACTGTATGGGGGATGTCCGAGGTAGGAAAAACGAACGAAAACCAAAATACACAAAACAATCTTACGAACATACGAACGAACACGTGCTGCAGTTTCTGCTGTGCGCTTTTTTCAGCATAGCATGCCATGGCAATTCGCGTATATAAAAGTAACTCTTCAATGGAGGTTCTGATTAGTCTTTGAAACGCTCTTTTGTTTGTAACGTTTGTCGTGCAAAGAACAGGAAACGGAAATTTAAAATTTGACAAAATATAAAAGGAGCCAAACTAATTAAATTAAAAAAGACATAAAAGAACTTTACTGTTGCAAAATATATTAATTCAAAAACTGAATAAAACAAGAACTTGTTTACAAAAAAAGTTTACAAAAAATACTGAAGTAATATTTTCCGTGACCGTGATTCAAACAAAAGTATGTATAAATAATACATTTAAGTGAAAGTTTAAAATGCAAATGAAAATATTTGAAATATTTCAAATCCAATTGAACTGAATAAAGAAAAGTATGGAATATTTTAAAACAAAATTACACCTTATGCAAGGATGTAAACAATAATGAAAGTGATGGGAAAAAATAGAAAACGCTAAACTCAATGAGAAATGTTCAAGTAATCATTGTTCATTCTCTGTTAATTTCCACTCATAATTTTCTACACGCACACATACACAGAAAACCAATACATTTTCCCGATATAGTTTTTGCACATGAAATTTGTGCGAGTTCCTGAAAAACAGTAACTTATCCTTTAGAACAAATCTGTGGATTGCAATCCCTACAGACTAGAAATTTTAAAAGTAAATAACATTTCACTTCCAAGCCATTAATGCAAAAAACTATTTTTGATTTTAGTTTTTTTTTTTTAACATTTTCTGAAAAATTTTACAGCCCATTGCAATTTTCTTTATCACTCATCCCTATCTCAAAAAATTTTATGAACTAAAAAATTCCATGTTCAAAGTGAAACATACTGAAAGAAGATTTTTTTCTTTTCAGAAATTTTAGAAATCAAAGATTTATTTAAAAAAAAAAACTTTATTTAAAACAAATAAAAATGTTTAGAGACAATCGGTGAATCGTTTGTCATAAATGCAGTTCAATTACACTCAAAGACAATGCTTTCGAAGAAAGGAACATTTTGTTTGTCTAAACATTCGCTAAAGAAGAACGTATTTTTTCTTTGCGTGCAGAATAAAATTTCAAAAAATGATCTACTGCATGGTTAATAATGTCATGGACGCAAATTATGTTTCCTTTACTTTTAGTTCATTTTCTCTTTTATGAGAAATTTTAGACAATAGAAATTACCTTTTCCTAAATATTTTCTTTAACATCAAATAATTCCAACTTTGTGATTTTTTTTTGCTTTTAAGCATCGAAAGAAAACTTCGTTTGTCAATTACATTCCTCAGTGTAGTTAAAAATAAATCTTAAAATGCGGAGAACAAGTTTGTTCTATTTTCGTAGAGTTACACGCAAAGAAAAAAAAAACGTTTGGAAAACGTGTACCGAAAACGTTTTTCTTTTGTTAGAGTTTTTTGAATTGCTTTTATCGCCAAAAAAATTCGGCTGTTACAAAATTTTTATTTTTTCAATAAAAAAGTTATTTTTGAACCAACAACACAGTCCATTTCGTTTATATCAAACACTGTTCTTTTCTGACTTTAGGTCTTTAATAAGACATATCTTATAGTAAAAATTTAATATAGTAGAATGTAATGTTGAACATTTCTTCGGAATCTTCCGACCATATCTGGAATATATGTAAAAAAAAAAACAAAAAAAAAACAAAACTTTGGTCGAAGCAGAGATCGAACCCACGACCTTTGGCATGCAAGTCGGACGTAGCAACCACTGCTCCACGGTGCCCAACTAAATGTATTTTTCTGTTAAATAAACTTTGTTTGCTATATAAATATAACTTATATGGATAATTTTCTATTGATGACAATCACGGCTACATAGCTCAGTGGATAGTGTGTTGGCTTACAAATTGCATGGTCCGCGGTTCGATTCTCCGTCCAGGCGAAAGGTAAAAAAATTTTTAAATTTATAAAATCGTATAATTTCTTCTACATTGTTTGTATTACAGAAGAAGGTGCTAATAGATAAAAAAAACTTCGTGAAAGTGAGAAAGATGTGAGGGAAAATGCAATTAGCTAGAAAAAATTTTTTTGGAGGTAGTCTTTATGAAATTGATTTTACATCCTGGAAAAGAATACACGTTTATCACAAAAAGTATATACTTTTCTTCCAAATGCACTTCCTTTCAACGAAAAGCAAATGAGAAACGAACTTTGTTTGTCTAAAATTTCGTTTGGGAGGAAAGAATTATTTTTTTTTGCATGTAGCTCATTTTTTCCATAAAGCAGATTACTTCTGGGTACACTGAAAACTTAAAATAACCCTAGCTAAAGATGACAAAAAAAACCTTTTAAAATATGCTAAGAAGCCAGATATTTTCGCAATGGATTAGCACAGATCCTCTTAATAGTATTAATTAAAACTTTCAATTCTAAGAATATTAGTTTTATTATTTTTGTTTATTTAATGAAAAATATCAAAATAATTAATTATTGCTTATGATATGTGTATGAAATTTTGGAACAATTGCGTATATACAAAAAAAAAAAACAATAAATCCACCAGGAAGGTAAATTTTGGTTATTTTACAATATTTTAACTAAACTGTATTACAAACGCAGATGTCATGCTGATTTAAATTAAATTAAATTAAATATGTTCCGACAAAATAAGTAAATACATATGTTCTGACAAATATTTGGATACATCATAGACTGTGAAAACAACCCAGTCAGAAATTTCTGATGGTTATAAATATTGAGCGTTGTATGTTAACAGCGTTGGAAGCTAACGTTGAAACAACACTTGCTAAACAAATTAATTGACATAATTATCGTTGAAAATCCATTTTCCATCAATGTTTAAGGTTTTTTAATGGATAATGGAGGTATTACTGTTGATATGAATTGATTTAGAATAGGATAATATTCCTTTTTCATATAAATTGAATGTGTACATTAAAAATACAGTGAAACCACCAGGAAGAACAATTTTGGTTAATTTTACAAATGTAGGCAATTGTAGAAAGTTTTAACTAAACTAAATGCTGACATCACGCCGATATCACAAATATAAGTAAATATTAAAATTTTATGGACATAATCACTTTTTTTCACAAGTTAAAGATAATTTCGTTGTTTGAAGGAAAAAATTGGAGTTCAAAATTGCAAGAATGTTCTCTTGGCGCATTTGGGGTAAAATGTAAAAATTTTAAGAAATTCTGAACTATTTTATTAGAAATACGGATATTTATGTATAATTTTTTCCTTTTTTAGTTCATTTAACCAACCTACGCAAAAAATTATTAATGTAAAGGAAACTTTCTCAAAACACAATAATTTCCTGAACTTGAATAGAGTTAAAGTGACTTTAGTGTCCTAGAGGGTTCACTTTTTTAAATGTGGTTTTTTGAATGGAAGATGTATAAAGTAGTCAAATTAAAAACTACAATTTGAACTATTTATATACCAATCATTAATAATGAAAACATTTTTTTTGTTCAGTGCTTTTACTGGTTGCAAAAACCATCGATACACCGTATATCGATGTTATCATTTGTCAAAAGCGCATAAAATATTGTTTTCATGACGCTTTGAAAATGTTGTTACATACAATCGATACACCGTAGAATGATGTTATCATTTTGCGGTTGTAACAACGCTTTTTCCCACAAGTAAAAGTCACTGGGAGCTAAATCAGGAGAATAAGGTGGGTGGTCAAGCAACTCGTACTTTAATTCGTTGATTTTAGCCATTGTTAAAACACTCTTGTGCGCTGGTGCGTTGTCTTGATGAAAAATTATTTTTTTGTGTTGTAAGCCAGGACGTTTTTCTCGAATTTGTACATTTAATTGAAACCAAAAGGTTGCAATAGTACTCTGAATTTATTGTTTTACCCTTTCGCAGATAGTCAATCAATAAAATACCTTTGAAGTCAAAAAACCGTTGCCATAACCTTACCAGCCGATTGAATTGTTTTTGCCTTCTTTGGGTCACTTCCTCCACCTCCAGCTTCAGTCCATTGTTTGGAGCCACCGTGGAGCAATGATTAGCATGCCCGCCTTGCATACACAAGGTCGTGGGTTCGATTCCTGCTTTGACCGAACACCAAAAAAGTTTTTCAGCGGTGGATTATCCCACCTCAGTAATGCTGGTGACATTTCTGAGGGTTTAAAAGCTTCTCTAAGTGGTTTCACTGCAATGTGGAACGCCGTTCGAACTCGGCTATAAAAAGGAGGTCCCTTGTCATTGAGCTTAACATGGAATCGGGCAGCAGTCAGTGATAAGAGAGAAGTTCACCAATGTGGTATCACTATGGACTGAATAGTCTTAGTGAGCCTGATACATTGGGCTGCCACCTAACCTAACCTAACCTAACATTGTTTGGATTGTTCTTTTGTCTCTGGAGTATGGTAGTGGATCCATGTCTCATCAACAGTTATGAAACGACGCTTAAAATCCATTTTATTTCGCATAAAACGATCCAAACAAGCTTGAGAATGTTCATTCTTATGCGTTTTTGATCGACTGTTAACAAATGCGGCACCCATCTTGCAGAAAGCTTTTTCATCTGTAGTTCTTCATGCAAAATTAAATGGACTCGATCATTTGAGATGCCCATGATATTAGCAATTTCACGCACTTTTATTCGTCGATCATTTAATACCATATCATGCACTTTGGCTACAATTTCTGTTGTTGTTGCGGTTTTTGGTTCATCTTCAATGCTTGTACGACCACGTTTAAATTCAGCAACCCAAGTTTACAAAACACTTAACTTTTTTCTGTTTATACCGCGAGCTAGGCTAAGAAGTTTCCGAACTGCCCTCGTAACATTTTTTTAATTTAACTTTTCCATTACTTTGTTACCACATCCCAATGTACAATTAACAATTTACATTTTATAGATACTATCTCTAATACCAATTAATTCCATGATTAAGATATTAGATCTATTCCGAACAATCTTATTTCTCTGTATAAACAGATGCATGCATTCACCTTTCAGATTGATTCTCAATTATAGTAGAATACAAACAATGTAGTGTAAAATTGTTCGGCGTTTATCAAAATGAGAAAATGGCAGTGAAGCAATAATGACTTGACAACGAAATTGAAAAACTTCAAAACATACATATAACACCTTATGAAGTTTATTATTCAAATATGCCGTTTGTAAATTTGATGACCATTTAGGAAAAGGCAACCCAAATACCAGTTATATTAAATTAAAGAAATATTATGGTGCCTCTCTAACATTGTTGCAAATAAAAATCAATAACAATTCAACCAACCAAATCTATGAAAATATTCCACATTGCTACTCTCGGTTTGGTTTAGTGAACGTTAGGCTTGCGCAATAGAATTTTCCTCGGCATGGGTGTCAGGGGTAGATTTGTGACTATTGCACAAGAGTTCATTAGCACGAATTCAAGAATAAATAATAGTTTATGCTTACATTGTAAATTTTCAGTTTATGAAGTTTAGTTGAGCAGATTGTTCTTTGCACTTCACAAATTCTCCCATGGAAATACGTTTCTATGCATACATAATAGAGTGGGATGCAGAAAAAATGAGAATTCCCATATTTAACACAACCCTGAAAGAGCAGATTTCAAGTTTCTGGTCAGTATATCGCGACCTTAGAATGACAAGGTTCTAAGTGAATAGGGATTTAGTATACACATAGAACCTTGTCATTCTAAGGTCGCGATATAGGACGCGATGTCAAAAGTGATCTGAACTATCTCGTGCGAAAATTTAACTAAATTGTATTCAAAATTTTGAGATTAATTAAATTAACGAAAATTTTCTTTTAGTTCATAGCATTGATTCATCCATTTGAGGCATGCTTGGAATGAAGTAAATTCGTTGGGGAAAATCTCTTTACAACAAAATATTTTTTCAATAAAAAAATAATAAATTTGTCCTCTTCTTAGATTAAGTTCAATAGCACCTATTTCGAATGTAATGAAACAAAAATGATATGATAATTTTTCTTTCAAGCAAAACATTTTTCACAGTCGAACTATAAAGAATGGGAGATGGAAATTACTTCAATATATAAGATATGCATTATTCTGAAACTATATTTTTCGCAGCTTTTTTAATGTAGCAATTCCAAAAGACAAGCGATAAAAACGTTGAATGAATTTGACATGGGCTTGTCATAGGATGGAAGTAGTTCTTCAACGTTTATAATAAGAAATTTTTGTTTCAAGAAAAAATGATTTCCACCAATAGAGAAGCACCTTATTGTAAATTGTTTCGTTCCATATAAAACTCTAATGTATAGAAATTCATTAAAAGGAGTTAAAAATACAAAGTAAAATGGGTGCTCTTCAAATTATGAAATTCACCATAGCGAAATTTTAATGTATATTCATTAACTATTCGTAAAATAAAAATCTTTGTAAAGCTATTTTCTTTTTTTATGATATTTTCATAATATTCTCCTTACATTGCCCCACCTTAATGTACATATTTACGAAAATAAACATATATTATATCTAATTACTGCAATTGGTATAAGTATAGTCTACAATGAAAATATACTTTAATGCTATTTCATAATACATTAGGGTGAATGACATGACAAATATACTTACACTCAAAGAAATTTATTAGTAGAATCATTGGTTTTTAACAATTTGTGGCATTTAGTGTAAGATAATACATTTTGTGACCAATTTTATGAAGATTTAGTTCATAATAAACGTTTTTTCTTATCTAGAAAAATAGCAATATGGAAATAGAATCAGGTTACACTTATTTATTTGAAAAACATTCCCTTGTCCCTCAGAAAGTAATATTAATGGCCGATAATATATGAAGAATTTATATAGAAAACTAAATCACTACAGTTTATCCTACAAACATTCATAGGCTAACATAAAGAATTTGGATTGATTAATTTGTATTAAAAAAAAGGTAATCAGTTAAAGGCCTTGCTTGAACAAAATAAATCATGAAGGACTATGAACCAAAAGATGTTTCTTAAAAAGTAAAAAAAAAAAGAAATATTTATTTTAACACACATCACTTTAGTTTTTATACATTGTATCTGTGAATTACAATAAGTTGCATTTGAAATTCATAAGAAAGAAAAAAACACGGTTACGGATAAATGCAAACGGTCAGTGCAAACAATGGTCACAATTTGAATTATTATTCAAACCAATGATTGAGAATTAGATGTTTGCGTTTTTTCCTTCATTTTTGATTTGTCCATTGTTACTTTGTTTAATTTTGTTACATTTTGTATCTCCATTGTTATGGTAACCAGCCAATAACTAGCAAATTATAATTGATTCAATGTACCGCAACGTAAGAAAAATCAAATTCGATTTTTTTTATATATATTCACCTTCCAGTCACTTTGGATGATAAGGAGAAATCTTTAGTGCAACCTAACGTTGTAAGGTAAACAGAGCTGGCCCAATATATTGTTCGGCTGGATTAGATGCGCTTATAACAAGTGACCGAAGCCAATATATTACATCTTTCTATCAGATGTGCCCGAATCGTTTCGCTTATTTTTTTGTATAATTTATTCAGAATAAATTGCTAATGTGGCGCTTTACTTTAACCAAATTCAAATTCAGTGGAACGATGTTCTGAATAATTCAGATGAACAATAATGAAGATGAGGCTGAGAAAATGTGCAAACAAACTACACTGAAAAAAGAGTGAACCCACCAGGAAGAAAACTTTCCGTAATTTCAGAAAATTTTGAATATTTGTAGAAAGTTTTAATTACAAACGTTGGCATCACGCCGATGTCATAAAAATAAGTAAATATTTTTCGAAATATATTCAAGAAAATTTATTAGACATAACTAGGTTTTTTCACTTGTTAAAGAAAATTTTGTAGTTTGAAGGAAAAACTTGGAGTTTTTGGTTTTTGGTAGAATTTACAAATTTAAAGAAATTCTGAACTATTTTGTGGAAGATACGAATTTAGTTTATCTTTATGCTTCATTTGAGTATATTTTTTCCTTGAGTATATTTTTTAGAGTAAAGACCATCATCATGACAGTTTTTTGATTATTTCGATTAAATTTACGCAATCAGGCATTAAATTAATCCTCCCACAGGGCCTGGTTCATATGATACATCCAGTATTAACACAGACCATTGTGAAATACAGACATGCCGTAAATATTTTTTCAGTGAAAAATAATTTAAACAACTTAAAATATGTTTCAATATTGTAAAGCAATGTTTAGCTGCCGAATATTGAAAACCAATAAATATTCGGCCTTTTCAAAAGCAAACTTGCATACAAGAAAATCGCAGTAGCAGGCCTTGCCTAGTCACTAATGTGCTGGCTTGTCGCTGGTGCTTTGCCCATTGAAGGTCAATGATTATGAATTATTCTTGCTGTTGCTCTTCAAGAACCCAAATGTGTTGTAATTCTAATTTGAAGCTTGGCAAATTTCATTTGATGCAGTTGTAATTATTGGGAACAAGCATATCCGTTTGTCCCCCATTTTGACAGTACAATTGTTTCGGATTATTAAAATTGCTATTGTTTTTATTTTTATTTCCAATAGAAACTAAGCAATATTTTAACAGCTTGAGTTATAAACGATTGCCATAGATTTTCCATCAGAAGGGTGGAAGACGGAGAAACTAAATTGGTAAAACTGCAACGATGATTTAGAAAATCTATGTAGTGGCAATGGTAATGATGCACAGTGTTGAGAGTTGATAGTTTTGTAGATAAAAAAAGTGTTTGGAAATTACTAATGTTTTCCAAGATAAAGCATTACACTATGCTGCAATGTTGATATTGAGAATGATTTCATGAGAATGATCACCATGGCGCCATTTAAGCAAACCCCAATTTCCTTTGAAAATTTCATTTTATTATTTTTAATTTCGGTTGCAAATATGAATAAAAAAAACAGAACAGAACATACACATTTACATAATACTTTTTCCTCGAATTTGAACTAAATAACCTCTTTGCTTGCCATCACAAACACACTGAGCATGACAGTAGTTGAGGTGAAATACTATTCACCACTAGCATTTGTGTCAGACAATGTCGTATTCATTGGATTTTCATGACCACTACCACGTAGCACATACATTTCTAGTTTATTTCACTTGTAAGGAAGGCCCGGACGGAATAGAGATTTGCATCTGGCATTTTCTTTTCAACGACTCATTTCATCAAGTTCCTCAATCTTCTTTGTCCATAGTGCTCTAATAATAATTAATTAAAAATAAAATCATGCATTTCGACGTTAATCGATATCAGGCCAACATGAAAAGTGTAAGGATGGTTAATTAGAAATGAGTTGCTCTTATTTTTATCACTTTGTTGTATTATTTATTAAAAGAACAAATACGGAAGTCATAAAAATGTAAAAGTGACCGGGTTTGAATACTACCAAAATGATGTTAAAAATAAAAATAATTGTATGTTCAATGTGTTCACTTGTGAATTAAACCCATCATATCAGATGGTAAATTCTCTTCTTAATTGAGCCACTATATGTCTTCCATTTCAAACTTAGATTTCATTGGATATTTATAGAATATAAGTTTGGAATAATTTCATTGTTTTTCTCTACAATCGTTTAGTCAATTTCTGTGCGAAGTCCCATGAGAGGATGACGCGACGACGGAAAATGCCAACGGACAAGCGAGCGATCACATTTAGTTTATTAAGTGCTGAAATGCAATTTGTTTTGATTTGTTTAATTGAGTCAATCTTTTGGTCATGTGTCTGTCTGAGAGCATGAATTGTGAGTACCGTACAAGGGGGTACAATTCATGCCATTCCATTCATAACCGGTAGTTTATGGTGCTTATACGTACTGGGTGAATACTCAATGGGCCGGCAGAATATTATAAGGACGGACATGACAATGAATGGTACAAATTCGATTTGCGTGTTTTCTCTTATTTTTAGAACATTTAGATTCATTCAGATTTTACATACATATATCTCAGGATTTACAATATTTTGGATATATTGGGCAATAATCAAACCATATACGTTAACAGTATATGTAAACTTTCTCTAATATAAAGTCATCAATTGAAAATGTTATAAACTTCAATTACACTGTTTGTTTGGGCGAATATTCGTTTTATTACTCAATATAATTAAATTTTATTAGCTTCACGTAATTTAATTACTTTCGAAATACAAAATCAAATATCCAAAGATGAAATAATACAACAGAATAACAGGTTGGCTGATAAGTCCCCGGTCTGACACATAGATGGCGTCGCTAGTGTTAAATGCATATTATTTTTATATAGTACCAACCTTCAAATGATTCGTGTCAAAATTTGACGTCTGTAAGTCAATTAGTTTGTGAGATAGAGCGTCTTTTGTGAAGCAACTTTTGTTATTGTGAAAAAAATGGAAAAAAAGGAATTTCGTGTTTTGATAAAATATTGTTTTCTGAAGGGAAAAAACGGTGGAAGCAAAAACTTGGCATGATAATGAGTTTCCGGACTCTGCCCCAGGGAAATCAACAATAATTGATTGGTATGCAAAATTCAAGCGTGGTGAAATGAGCACGGAAGACGTTGAATGCAGTGGACGTCCGAAAGACATGGTTACCGACGAAAACATAAAAAAATCCACAAAATGATTTTGAATGACCGTAAACTGAAGTAGATCGAGATAGCAGATGCCTTAAATATATCAAAGGAACGTGTTGGTCATATCATTCATCAATATTTGGATATGCGGAAGCTCTGTGCAAAATGGGTGCCGCGCGAGCTCACATTTGACCAAAAACAACAACGTGTTGATGATTCTGAGCGGTGTTCGCAGCTGTTAACTCGTAATACACCCGAGTTTTTCCGTCGAGATGTGACAATGGATGAAACATGGCTCCATCACTACACTCCTGAGTCCAATCGACAGTCCGCTGGCAAAGTAATGCGTATGGAATAATTTTTATCGATTATCTTGAGAAGGGAAAAACCATCAACAGTGACTATTATATGGCGTTAAAGAAGAAGAAAAAAGTGTTGTTCCATGAATTGGGCTTCGAATTGCTTCCCCACCCACCGTATTCTCCAGATCTGGCCCCCAGCGACTTTTTCTTGTTCTCAGACCTCAAAAGGATGCTCGCAGGGAAAAAATTTTGCTGCAATAAAGAGGTGATCGCCAAGGCCTATTTTGAGGCAAAACCGAAGGAGTAATACCAAAATGGTATCAAAAAGTTGGAAGGTCGTTATAATCGTTGTATCGCTTTTGAAGGGAACTATGTTGAATAATAAAAACAAATTTTGACAAAAAATTGTGTTTTTCCTTGTTAGACCGGGTCTTATACGCCAACCTGTTATGTACAGTACCATCTCTCTCACTCTCTTCCACTCATTTACTCAGCAAACAACAATGATAACAGATATGTAACGTTTAACAGATATTGATATACATACATAGGTTCAATATAAACATTTCCTCAAACATTGTTTATTATGATGAAACAACCCCGCAATAATTAACCAATTCTTTATCAGTTTTTAAATGGATCGATCGAAGATATATGTTATCGTTGAAAAAACCTGGAAAGACATGGTACCATTGAAATTATTAAAAATTATATAAATTATTAAATTCCGTTGGAACATAGAATTTCGAATCTTCAAACCGACATTCGACTAATGTGTTTGTTTAAACTAACACAAATTTCAAATATTCAAATTAATTTAAATATAATTAGTAGACATTTCAATCATGTAACATATGTTTACTAATTATGCTTAAATAATGCATGTCTAATAATTATCCCAGCAAAAACTCTCATTACCCGGTAATCTTGTAGGTAAGCCAATTTAAAAATTAATAACCACTTATTAATTGGCATCGCTTCGGATTACATTTACATACGCATGTCCTAGGAGGAAAGTACTTCTCCCCAGGAATACTTTCGGCCATAAAATAAGTAGTGCATTTAAAGCATATAATCACCTAATATGTAATGACTTATTCGTAGATACACCAAAGCTTGCAAAATAGACACATATTGTCTCAGGCAACCAAATCTCGAAAATATTGATTTCTATGGCCGATTACAATGGATCAAAATATGGCGAGTGGTGCTGTAATAGGAGAACTACTTGAATAGAAATAGAATATTGTATAAATAAACAAAAAATCTAATAAATAATCTAAATAAGACTACACTCAAATTAATTTCACACTTAAAATAGAAATATATGTAGGTTGTTTAAGGGAGTTGGATTCGTGAATTACGTTATAATATATCCAATAGCCAATTCACATAAGGTTCGAAATCTACTAAAAGTGGATTTTAAGTCTCTTTTTATAAGGCAAATGGCATTTGAAATTTAGTTTAAGCGCATTTTGGAAGTGTAATGTCAATGAGGTATAAGAAAGCATTTATTTAAAACATAATATGATAATGTAATTATACACAATTATTATGAAATATTTGTGATAAAAAATTCTTAACGGAAAAATCTTCAGAATTACCGTTACATTACATATTCTTTTTGATTTTTTATGTAAGTGCTCGATTATGTGAATAATTATATTAACTACAACTGCCTAAAAATTTGAGAATAACAATTCGAAAATTGCCGAGAAGTATTTATTTTTGTCATTACAAGTTAGTCATTATAACTCGCCGCAATGTAATGCAACGTGTAATGACAGCTTTACTCCTGGTAATGTCAATTGTAATGAGATGTGGTTACCTAGTTTTTGCTGGGATGTTAAATAAAACGTCCGATTTCTTTCTATCTCTCAATTTATTCACCAAAACAACAAAAACTACTTCATAACTACCAAGGCGTGTTATACACCCAGAAAAAAGGGGCTATAATGCCAACTGAACTTTATTTTAGTTCATGACGATTAGTTGATTTTAGTTAGATTTTGCACAATATGAGCAAATATTCCTTATTTGAATAATTTTTTGTTAACTTTAATGATGTGAACTAAAAATAAGAAAAAAAGTTGTATACAAATATAGTGCAGAATTTTATTAAAAAATAAATTAGTTCATATTTTCCTAAAATGGTAGAAGTTTGCTTAAATTCAGTTCATACGTATCTCAAATGAGTAAATTTTACTAAAATTGTACCTGTCTTGAACTTCTTACAGCTTTAAAGACATTTTAACAATTTTTAAATCCAATTTTTTCCTTCAACATATGAAATTTTCTTACATACCATACAATTTGACAAAAATTATAAACTTATTTGTAACATGTTGCAATTAGAAAACTATTTTGGTTAAAATTTTCTAAAATAAACCTACATTTTCTTCCATGGTGGGTTCACTTTTTTTTTGGTGTAAATACAAGATAATGTTTAAGTTTTATTATGCACACTATAATGTGAGAAAACCGGGATTGTTAATAAATACAGTTCAAAAGGTAACTCGAACAAAAAGTATTATGTAGCAAATTTTACGTGGATCGTTTTATTGTTCGAGATTTACCTAGCAAAAGGCCAGAGAGAACGTCGAATGTATACTCATCTACCTTGTTGAGATTATTAAGTATTAATTTAAAAAATATCGAACTATTAAAATTGGAATTCAAAAGCCGACATTCACCTAATAGACTTTACATAAAAAATGCACTAAAATATTCTTTCTACAAAACTAAACAATATACAACATAAAAAAACATAGCGCAAATTTTCATTTGTTTAAAAAAAAAACACATTTTACACGCAGAGAAGGAAACACATGTTTTAAGAAAAATATTATTTTTCGACAGTGAACATGCTGCGTTGCGACAAATATGTTTACCGTCATAAAATAACATGTTGCTCTTAAAACATGTTTGGGGGCATCATATTCCTTCTCTGGGTGTAAATAAATTCCGCAGTGTGTATTCTGGGAGAAATTAATCAGTTACTGAGAAATCGAACAACATTTGATTTCAATTCTCAAGAAGTCATTTAGTTAACATTTACACACATCAGAAAAATGATTTATTACAAACAATTGTAATAAAAACAATAGTTTATTGACAAAAATGTTCCATGTTCTCCGTAAAAAACAAAGTTTGCTCTTGAGCAAGATATATCCATGTGATATCCTAAAAATATGAACCATATATTTCATCAGAAATGTGACCATAACTACAGCATTCTGATATCCCATAAGGATTTCTTATAAAATGCCCTTTAAATTAACTATGGGTGATGCACATCGGTTCAGACATGCATATATAGCTTTGATACACGATCTAAGAATCGAAATAAAAAGCAACAGTAAACACTACGCAATAAATTGTCATACACATGTTTAGATTATGTAGTAATAATTCTTTATAGAAGATTTAGTTGAAGCCAAAACCCAATACTCACATACTAGACCAATATCAAGATCACCTGCCGCGTTTCAGCATTGACATGGTAGACAAATTTTTCTGTTGGACTTAATTACTCAAGGATAATGGTGAACGCACACCTGGCCCAATATTGAAATTGCTTGGCATGGCTAATGCGTTATGACTACACTGAAAAATATATTGACCTAATATGGAAGATTATGCAACTTGAATTTTAGGAATCGAAATTTACCCAAAGTTAAGGACAAAATTCTTTACAATAATGACATTTTAATTAAATGAATGTTTATAATCCTTGCTTCAAACATTTTTTTCATTAAATTTAGGACACAAATCTTGAAATTTTCCGTCTCTCTGCTGAAGTTGTAGATCTTTGAAGTAAGGCAAATTTTCCTTAAAATAAAGAAAAACATTTTTAATTTAAAGAAATCGTCTTTAACTCAACTGACACACTGCATTTTTAAATTTAAGATAAAATCGCTTCAAATATAGGCTAAGACTTATTTTAAGGACTAGCATCTTTGGTTTAAAGTTACTTGAACATTAAGAAAACTGTTCTTACTTTGAAGTACCTGTCATAATTTGGATTTTAAATTGGAATTTGTTTGTACATAAATACCTTTATTAATATATCGCAAAAAGAGGATAAAAATTCGATTAATGAGATCTGTATCTAATTTTAATTTTATTTATCCTAGATTTAAAGCCAGGGAGGTCCGTCAAAGATGTCTTTATTTTAAAGAAGCCGCATCTTTTGCCCGGAATCAATAACAAAATCCTTAAGGGAAGGTCAAAATCTTTGGATCCAAGTAAACTTTTTTTTGAGTGTACACAAAAAACTTCAATCCACTTTTTTTTTTACAGGGCTCACGTAAATTCTATTGTTATTGAGAAAATTATTATCCATTTTCTATTCATAATTTTCGAATATTTTGTATTTTTTAAGTGTTGATTATCGATAAACTTATTACAGAAAACATATACATTAATTAAAAGTGGCAAGAAAATTACATTTTTTATCTAAAGATCTAATAAAGTAGATAGGCAATTTGAATATGATAAAGCACTATAAGAACTGCTTTTTTAGTGAACATACCAATAAAAATCAGTTTTAAATTACTTTATAATATTACGAAATGCTCACAAGAAATCGAGTTTATTTATTTTATGTTTTTTTGTCTGTCATACAATTTCGAAAGACAAGTGCATTTGAAATAAACTTTAATCGTTTAGAATATAGCACTAACTTTTGTGAGTCAAAGCTAATGACCGATGAAACTTTTCTGGTTCTTAAAGAACAGGCAAGTTTTCATTTCATCAAGTAAAATACAAAATGGTATAAATCTAAATTAGCTAAATGTTGTGTAAAATTTATAGGAATAATTTAAAAATAGTTGAATGAAAATAAAATGGCAAATGCATAAAGTTCCGACATTTTGGCGAATGGTTTGGCTAAAATATTCTTATGTTAGAATATCTTATTCTCTGAGCAGGGATTTGTAGTGTTGCATGTGTTTTAAAAATAGTTTTTGTTATCAACTTTTGGATTTCTACCACATATTTACAAAAGCTACTCCAAAATACGCAGCCACTTGTTCATGTACTCTTGCAAAGCCTTTTACAGAATTCGGAAGCATTCTTAAAATGTGTTGCTGTACAAACTCGAAATTTGATTGTAGATGATTGACCAAGTATGCAATTTTTGAGTTTCTCTTTGCCGACGGCCAGTGAACCTGCCACTGTATTGGTGCCAATGCAATATCTTGTTTTTTTTTTTTGTAAATATATCAAAATATGTACCAGAAAGCATGAATAGAGCACGAAATACCCACTCACCAACATGCAACATTGATTTTTTAGAGCCAATTATGTTTTGGCTTATGTTTCAACACTCAGGGAAAAAATTTGACTATAAAGGTGCCCAGCGAAAACTAGGTAACCACATCTCATTACAATTTCCATTACCAGGAGTAAAGCATTACATTGCGATGATTTTTAATGACTAACTTGTAATTAATGACTAACAATAATAAATACTTCTTGGTAATTTTTGAATTGTTATTCTCAACATGTAATGCTGTTAATGACTTAATAAAATAGAATAAATGATGGTATCATTAGATATAATTATTCAAATAATTGAGCATTTACTTAAAAAACTCAAAAAGTTAAGGAATATTCTTCATGAATATTTCATGGCCGAAGGTATGCCTGGGGAGAAAGAAGTACTTTCCTCGTAGAAAATGCGTATGTAAATGTAATCCGGAGCAATCTCAATTAATAAGTGGTTATTAATTTTTAAATAGGGTTACCTAAATAGGTAATGAGAGTTTTTGTTGGGTGGGTATTAAGTTCGAGTTTAGCCGCTAAAATCGCTAAAGTGAAAACTAAATCAGTAAACACAAGTAAGGAAAGTCTAAAGTCGGGCGTGGCCGACTATATTATACCCTGTAGATATAAATTTTCGATACCATATCACATCCGTCAAATGTGTTGGGGGCTATAAATATATAAAGGTTTGTCCCAAATGCATACATTTAAATATCACTCGATTTGGACAGAATTTGATAGACTTTTACAAAATCTATAGACTCAAAATTTAAGTTGGCTAATGTACTAGGGTGGAACACAATTTTAGTAAAAAAATATGGGAAACATTTAAATCTGAAGCAATTTTAAGGAAACTTCGCAAAAGTTTATTTATGATTTATCGCTCGATATATATGTATTAGAAGTTTAGGATAATTAGAGTCATTTTTACAACTTTTCGACTAAGCAGTGGCGATTTAACAAGGAAAATGTTGGCATTTTGACCATTTTTGTCGAAATCAGAAAAACATATATATGGGAGCTATATCTAAATCTAAACCGATTTCAATCAAAGTTGGCACACATGACTATGTTACTAATTGTACTCCTAGTGCAAAATTTCAACCAAATTGGGCCAAAACTCTGGCTTCTGGGGCCATATAAGTCCATATCGGGCGAAAAATATATATGGAAGCTCTATCTAAATCTGAACCGATTTCAATCAAATTTGGCACACATGACTATACTACCAATTGTACTCCTTGTGCAAAATTTCAAGCTAATCGGGATAAAACTCTGGCTTCTGGGTCCATATAAGTGCATATCGGGCGAATGATATATATGGAAGCTATATCTAAATCTGAATCGATTTCAACCAAATTTGACACGCATAGCTACAATGCTAAATCTACTCCCTGTGCAAAATTTCAACCAAATTGGGCCAAAACTCTGGCTTTTAGGACCATATTAGTCCATATCGGGCGAAATATATATATGGGAGCTATATCTAAATCTGAACCGATATCAATCAAATTTTGCACACTTGACTATACTACTAATTGAACTCCTAGTGCAAAATTTCAACCAAATTCGGCCAAAAATCTGGTTTCTGGGGCCATATAAGTCCATATCGGGCGAAAGATATATATGGGAGCTATATCTAAATCTGAACCGATTTCAATCAAATTTTGCACACTTGACTATACGACTAAGTGTTATGTTTGTACAAAATTTCAAGCAAATCGGTATAAAACTCTGGCTGCTGGGTCCATATTAGTGCATACCGGGCGAAGGATATATATGGGAGCTATATCTAAATCTGAACCGATTTCTTCCAAAATCAATAGGGTTCTATTCTGACCCAAATTAGGAACATGTGCCAAATTTGAAGGCGATTGGACTTAAATTGCGACCTAGACTTTGATCACAAAAATGTGTTCACAGACAGGCGGACGGACAGACGGACAGACGGACATGGTTATATCGACTCAGGGACCCACCCTGAGCAATATTGCCAAAGACACCATGTGTCTATCTCGTCTCCTTCTGGGTGTTACAAACATATGCACTAACTTATAATACCCTGTTCCACAGTGTTTTTTTACAATATTTTATGCATAATAGAGGGTTTTATATGGCAAATGACAGTTGAAATCTAGTTAAAGTGGATTTTGGAAGTGTAATCTGAATAACTATAGTACCAAGTCGTAGTAGTTGTCTTATGGAGCATACATAGTCGTGGGTTGTAATCCAGAATCCAACGGGCTCCCAATTGTTAAAAAGAAGTTTGCACGTCCTAATTTATGATTGTCATATTTCTGTAAACCGACATTCCGATAGACTGGTAGACTGAGTAAACCTTTAAAAACAACGAGACATTTTACCTTATGTAACCCACGTTGGCAATTGCATAATTTCATAATTATTGCAAGGATGTTTTATTATGAAATAAGAAAATTCCAACCTTTTTTAAGATAGTTACTTTAATTTCAAATTTATACCTTATACACATTAGGCTTGAAATCTATTAAAATTGGGGTTTAAAGCCCTTATTTATAGGGCATACGACAACTGAAGTCTAGTTAAAGTGGATTTTGGAAGTGTAATGTGAATGTCGTATAACATGGTAGTGTTTCCTTTTGGGAATATTGACTGAACATATGCATTTATTGACCCCGTTTAACGATGGTGAAATCGAAATAAGTTTCTTTCATTTTCAAACAGTTTTTTAGTGTTACAAAAAATCCCACTATATTAATAGTGTTCTTCCGAAAACTATACAGAAAGAGACTGCCTTAACCATTGTCAAAACGTTTTGTATTACAAAATATTTCGTATTTTATGTTAGTATTATTTATGGCTGATGTAAGACAACAACATTTTCAAAAAGTTTGTATTTCTTAAAGTGGATTAATTAAGAAAAGTAATGAATTTGGAAGAAGTCATCTTTTTAAGCATCCGCTGCATTGCTTCTTCAGACGTGATTCTATTTCAGAATTTCGAATTTCATTAAAACAAAAAAAATTAAAAAAAAAAAATATTTTGTTTTTAATTTTTTTTTTTCAACTTTTATCTCTACATAGAGAAGTTTTGAATAATACTAAGTAAATATTTTGTCTGTCCTCATATTTAAATGATTCGAATTAAAACTGAGTAATTTGGATTGAAATAAAAGCTTGTTCGACGAGAAGGTTTTTACTGGATTTGGAAAATTAAGTTGTCTTTAACACGTTATTAAAGGACTTTGATAGCATACGAAGAAAAAAAAGTTGACAAAAACGAATCAATTAAATGGGTTTCCTAGAAGTACACTTATCTCAAATTTAAAAGAGAATTGCGTCTTAAAGGTATCCTTACTTCACATTAAAGCATATGAGCAAACAACATGTTTGCTGATAACATTCCGGAAGGGATATTACCGTGCCGAAATATACAATAAAACTATTTTTGGTTCTTAAAAATGCTTTGGGTAAGGTCTTAAAACATAAAAATTTTACAAAGTTCGCTACCTAATCGCCAAACTCGGAAGTACAAAAATATAACAGCAAATACCGACTGCAGGTTTTAGCAGTTTTTTTTACAAGTGTATTAAATGTTCGTTTCAATAGCTTAGATTCTTAATTTGCGTGTAGGATTTTCGTGCTTTCCGTGCTTACCCAAGGAATTTGGGTTTCATGTTAATGAAAATTACATTGCACTCGATAATAAATTTGAAACGCCGATGAACAAGCAACAATTTTGTTGTCGCAACAACTTTTTCATCTTAATTTTGAATTTTTGGTATTAATGCAATCATGGCTATAGTTTCACTAAACCACTTACTTAGTTTAGTGAGATGCAACTAACAATTCTTTTTTGATTTCTACTCGAAATTATATTCATTAATTTTATTATGAACGGACATTTTTTTCTTGCGAGTTATGTTCCATACAAGTAATGAGGTAATGGGATAAGTCATTGTCATATATGACAATATTTTGTAGCCGGAAAAGTGAGAGGACTACAAAGGTTACGGCCATGTGTCTATTCACACTTTACCATGATAGAACAAATCATTCTGGATTAGAGAATTCACTCCCAAATGACCAAAAATCACCATTAATTTTTGTAAAAGTATGCTGAACCATTACCAACGAGTGCAAACGATTATTGCAAAATTAATTGTAGTTAATTACCTCAATCTCAAAAATATATAGATATTTTTCTTCTTGCCACCAGCTTAGTTATTTATATGTGTATATATTGCAAATAATGTAATGTGAATAATTTCATTAGCGTCCCCCTTTCCACGAATGATATGTTATACTTGGCCTGTAGGTAGATGGCGCTAAACATTCGTTTTATCAAATCGAGCGAAAGGAAACAACTTTCTCTATATTTACAGATTATATTATAGCTTGTTCAAGCCACGGCAATGTTTTTTTTCATATGCACATAAATTGCAATAGTTTCTTGTTAACGAGTTATTATGGTGATTAATGCGGAATTCTAAACGATTTACTATTTGATTTTGTTCATGTGAGAGGCAGATGATTAACAGATTACTGGAATAAATATATTCCTCTAATTTTGAGGCATCTTTGTATCGGTACACGCAAAACAAAACGTTTTTCTTTTGTTAGAGTTTTTTGAATTGCTTCGAAAAGTATACACTTGTATCACCAAAAAAATTCGTTTGTTAAAAAATTTTTATTTTTTCAATAAAAAAGTTATTTTTGAACCAAAAACACAGTCCACTTCGTTTATTTCAAACACTGTTCTTTTCTGACTTTAGGTCTATAATAAGACACATTTTAAAGTTCATAGTAAAAATTTAATATAGTAGAATGTAATGTTGAACATTTTTTCGGAATCTTCCGACCCTATCTGGAATAAAAAAAAACAACTTTGGTCGAAGCAAGGATCGAACCCACGACCTCTGGCATGCAAGTCGGACGTAGCAATCACTGTTCCACGGTGCCCAACTAAATGTATTTTTCTGTTAAATAAACTTTGTTTAATCGTCTCGTGGGCGCCGCAAGCTATGCTATATAAATACAACTTATATGACTAGTTGTCTATTGATGACAATAACGGCTACATAGCTCAGTGGATAGTGTGTTGGCTTACAGATTGCATGGTCCGCGGTTCGATTCTCCGTCCAGGCGAAAGGTAAACCAAGAATTTAAAAATTTATAAAATCGTATAATTTCTTCTACATTGTTTGTATTACAGAAAAAGGTGCTAAGAACTAAAAAACCTCGTGGAAGTGAGAAAGATCTGAGGGAAAATACAATTAGCCAGAAAAAAAAATTTTGAGTTACTCTTTATGAAATTGTTTTTACATCCTGCAAAAGAATAAACGTTTATCGCAAAAAGTATGTAGTTTTCTTCCAAATACACTTCGTTTCAACGAAAAGCAAATGAGAAACGAAGTTTGTTTGTCTAAAATTTCGTTTGGGAGGAAAGAATTATTTTTTTGCGTGCAGTTTTTGAACACTCAAACAAAGTGTGCCTACCGCAGTGATGCCAGAAGTAGGGGAAATTCCCTACATGTAGCGTTTTTTTCTAATATTTAGCGTCTTGTAGGGACGTAGGGACACATTGTATTTTATTTCTATAGAAAATATTGTCAAAACTTTATTTCTATTAAAAATTTTTTCAAAATTTTATTTCTATAGAAATTTTTTTCTTCAAAATTTTATTTCTATAGAAAATTTTGTCAAAATTTCTATAAAAATTTTTTTCAAAATTTTATTTCTATAGAAAATTTTGTCAAAATTTTATTTCTAAAGAAAAATTTGTCAAAATTTTATTTCTATAGAAAATTTTTTCAAAATTTTATTTCTATAGAAAATTTTTTCAAAATTTTATTTCTATAGAAAATTTTTTAAATTTTTTTTTCTATAGAAAATTTTTTCAAAATTTTATTTCTATAGAAAATTTTTTCAATTTTTTTTTCTATAGAAAATTTTTTCAAAATATTATTTCTATAGAAAATTTTTTTTTCAAAATTTTATTTTTATAGAAACATTTATTTCTATAGAACGAAAAATATTGTAAGGGAAATTGTAGGGACATTTTTTTGGGAATGTAGGGCAAAGTAGAGAACTTTTTTGTCCTTGTAGGGTAAACCGAAAAATTTCCCTGACAACACTGACCTATAGTGGAAGAAATATATGGTTTATTTAAACAAATTAACTAAAACAATATGTTACAACTTGATACAAATAAGTTAATATCTTTATATTGAAGACAATTCATAAAAAATCATAAGTTGAAGGAAAAAATATCAGTAAAAGTTTTTGTCTTCAGCATTATACGAAATTAAAGACAGACATAATTTAGGTAAAATGTACTAATTTTAAAAAGTTACGAACACAGTTTAAGTAATATTAACCCATTTCAGTACAATATGAACTATTTTCGACGAATTTTGAATTTAGTAAAATTGGGTATTTTATTTTTATTTTTTTTCTCAATTTTGGTTGATCTCACAAAAAATAACAACAACAAAATTCTCACATATGACAATGCGACCTTTTTTGTGAACTAAAATCAACAATTTCTATGAACTAAAACAAAGTCAAATCGGTTATAGAATTTTTCTATGACTGTTTTTCTCAGTCAAGTCATGAAAGGGCAAAGGCCCTTTCATTCATTCATTCCTCATCAAGATATAATAAAATTGTAGTTTAGTCAATGTATGGTTTTAAGCTGAAATCAAAAAAAACAACAACAATGATTAAAGAACAAAAACCAACAATAACAAAACAAAACGAATGAAAGAAAGAAGAGGAAGCACGCTCAAAATAAAACCCAGCCAACTTCACTCAAATCGATGATTTGACGGTGGCAAAGGAAAAGAGAGATGTTTGTATGAATTTATTTCGGCATAAGCCGGCTATCAACGTAAAACCTTTTTTCGGAAGGTTCAAGTGTGGTTTACTTTTGGGTTTAGTGAACTGCCTGAATTTATTCTGATAATTGGTTGATAGTTTTGCTGCAAGTAGAGTATGCTGATGAGGAATGTGGTAATTCCGAAACGTGCGTCCATCCAACCATCTTGCAGTCTATAGGGCTTTGCCCAAATAAATTTGACAAACATTCTTTTCCTCTGTTGGTTAAGCTACACTTGTAGTTTAGTCAATGTATGGTTTTAAGCTGAAATAAAAAAAACAACAACAATGATTAAAGAACAAAAACCAACAATAACAAAACAAAACGAATGAAAAAAATATAATAACATTTTCAACAAGAAAATATAATTTTAGTCTGGTTTTGAAGATTTATTTTTGATTTAGCGGCTAAACTCAAACTTAGTACCCACCTTTAGCGAAAAGATATTTTTCCACAAAAAAAATTGGAACTCAACATTTTAATGGCTCGCAAACATTGTAAACTTATTGAACTATGTGATTTTTCCATAACCATTTTATTTCGTAATTAATAACCAATTTTTAAATATTTATTTACTTATAACAAATTATCCTAGATAAGTATACATCGTAAAATATTTCAATTACATTTTGAATTATTATTTTCTGTTTTCTAAATATACCATAGAGATTATAGAGTGATAATTGATATCTTTCAATGCATTCAACGACATTGTAATTTTTTTAATTATATGATAGATACATAAATCAGTTTAAAATTACTAATAATGAAAACCAGAATGTAGTTTACAATATAATCTGTATATCATCAAATAGTATATGCAATTAAGGGAGGTTTCTTCTACACCTAGGCAGGTTGTCAGATTTAAATATTTATTACCCAACAAAGCTGCTATAGAGGGTGTATTTGTAGCAGTACTACTTCACATTGGGTTAGTTTTTTTTTTGTACCCTCCATCATTGAATAGAGGTATCTTAGTTTATTACTTCGTATGTAACATATCGATTTGTGTTATGATCGAGGCATCATTCTAATGCAATCTAGCCACATATTGTTCTTGAAATTTCATACATGTTAGACTTTTTCTTGAATAATAAAATTTGTTGTCTTTATTTATTTCCCAGAAATATTATGTTCCAAAGATGGTTCCAAGTCAAGAAGTAACATCGTTTTATATGGGCGCTATAATAAAACGTGTACCTATTTAATATAATGCCCATATAAAACGACGTTACTTCTTGACCGCAAATTATTGAAGATTTCCAAAAGCAAGTCATACGATGTCAAAACAATGGTGGAGGGTATTTGTTTCTCGACCCTGCTGAACTAACAGCCAGTTTTACATTTTTAAATCAAATGCTAAACATATTATTATTTATTATATTTATATATGCAAAAGTTTAACAGCGAATTGTAGTAGACCAACTGAATACTAATCGTTGTGAGAATATCGTATCTTGAGTTTTAAATCACATGCGAGACATGTGATGTAACAATTTAAATGACATAACTATTAAAAGTTGATTAAAAATTCTAGAAAATATGGCAAAAATAATTATATTAGAGAAAATTATAGTTTAAAGTGTTGTGAGGCAAAATATATATTGCGTTAGGTTAGGAAAAACGGTCATCAGTTGAGACAGCACTGGATTAATTTCAGTGCGGCCAATTATTGTGAGACCTATTTTATTATAACTCTCTATGTTGGGCAATGTTTTAAGCGAATTTGGTCCATATATACAAAGGAGAAGCATTCCAGCTAAAATTCAGCTCAGCTACGTTAACCCGAATCGACCCTTTTTTTAACTTTTTTTTGAATTTTTCGGAAATATTTCATAGGGCATTTATGTAGGTCCTAGGGATTATAAATCGATTTTTTTTCATTTTGCCCTTTCAGATCTAAAGATATAGGGTGTAACCATATGGTCACATTGGGTACGATTTGTGTTCGTACAACACGAAAAAAATCGAGTTATTTTACATGTGACAATATGGTTACACTGGGCTGATTCGGGTTAAGGTTAAGGATAAGTAAACACATGAGTATTGACACATTGGCTTACTAAAATGCGTAAACTATGCAAATATCCATATATAATTGACAATTAGAATTGGAATTAAACAAGATAAATATGAAGAATACCAATCTAAAAATGCGCGCATTCTCTGGTCAAAACAGTTTTTGGCAAAAAGTCTTATTTTTGCTACATACTTATGGGTATGGCCAAGGATTTTTTTTATTTTTACTTCATTTAAATTTATTAATAAAAGATAATTTAATTGATCTTCGAAAGACAGACAATGTTTTAAATTAGAGCTTCTGGAAATAGTGAAAAAGTGAAACACAAATCAATCCGCAAGGATGGACCGATTTTTGAAACCGATTTTTTTGTGTAATCGATTGGGGCAGCACATAATTGAAATCATTTTATATTGGATCAAAATCGAAATGCGGAAATGGAGCGATTTAAGTTACATTTACCACATTCTATGCACTATTTACAAAACCACATAAATCGTTCTAATAGCCGGAAGACATTTCAAACCTCTTTTTAGATTTATTGGCTCCAATCGATTTGATCTTTGGCCTACTTTTACCTCTAAATCATGATAAAAACTGGAAATCTGCCAAAGATCAATTATCCACTACTAATCTTCAATCATATTTTACTCTCGAATGTTTGCTGAATGAGATAAAAGTTTATTTCTCTTTGTGATAATATCAATCATACGCTATGCAGGTAAAGATTATTCCGGTGGCGTATGAGTTACCTTCATAGCGTATAATATACGCCATGGTATTCTGTAATACATCTCCTAAACTTAAATCGTCTCACAAAGTTGTAGAACAACTTTTTCAACAAGCAAATGTGAATACATTTCCATGATATTACGAATGGAATTCTATAATACATCTTCTAAAATTAAATCATCTTACAGCCACCAAAGTCGTGGAATAACTTTTTTAATCAATACCTTTAAATAAATATACTCAATATTATGTGATTAAAACATCAACAACATTTCCACAATGAAACATATTAATTTCAAAGAATCTGAAGTTGGAAAACATTTTATGAATGACAGTGGTTCACTCAATCGAATAGCAACGGCCATCGATGTAATATCTAACAACCATTAAACAGTCGTTAACAATAAATAAGACATGAGTTCAGTGTTGAGACAGATAAATGTCATAAAATGGTAATTATCTCTTGATTTTACTTGGATTTAAATCCAAGCCACAAATATCGAGAGTTGGTGTTGCGAAGCTGCGAGAGAAATCCTAGAAAAGCAATTAATGCCGTTCTCTTGCCATGTTTATGAATGCCCACAGTCTTCGGCCTGCAACTGTAATTATCGGCAAAATGTATACATGAAACAAACAAACAATACAAGTAAAAAGTATTTGCAATAAATAAATTGCATTCTTTTTTTGTGATTTTTTAAAAACAAAGTTAGTTACTTGTCGATTGGTGGCATTGACAGCCACCATTAACACCAGGAGCGGCACTTGATACGACAGGCATTACAATTTATTTATTCGATCGATTCATTTCTCAGATTACAAGAGCTTAAATATAATTATTAAAAGACAGCTAGATAGCTAAGCTTATACCAATTGGATGGAAAGTGAATGAGTTAATAGTTGCAAATTTGTTGCCAATGATAAATATGAATACGAAAAATACTCTTAGTATCGGTATCGATAGATAAATAGTTGATTGTTATCGATTAATTATCCTTTTACATATGGTATAATTTAATTTGTATATCTTGCTCAAAATCTATTAAACTAAAAGTTCGAATACCACAAAATAAACTTCTGCTCATGAAATCAAATATGATCCATTCACTACTGTAAGTAATTGTGGCACCTTAGGGGAATAGTAAACGTGATTGCCTTGAATTCAATTAGTCCCATACAATGGCATATTACAAAAATTGTTTGAAAGATCCCAGCAAAGCACCTGCTGAATTTTCAGCAGCTTACCAGCAAAGCACCTGCTGAATTTTCAGCAGCCTATCAGCGCTTACCTCTGCGAGGAATTCACACCAAGAAAAAAGTGCCTTCGAAACTAAAGGAAAAAATTTTCATCAATATAGTTTATCCATTTTATTTCCATCAAGGTAAATTTTTGTGAAAAATAATAAAATTTACTCGTTTCAGTAAAAAAATCCTAAACTGTAAGCAGTTAGGAATAGTTCATTAACTAGAATAAGGCATGGAATTTTACTCATACTATTTTCTTCGCTGGGTATAAGAATTTACTACTGAAAAAGAAAATTTTATTCACCGATAACAAAGCATTCGTAAAAATAAACAAAAACCGAACTAAAACCAAGTTTCCTCAAAATTAGTAAAATTTCTTATAAAATGATAATTGCGACTTCCTTTATAATAGAAAGTTTTTCATACATACGAACAACACTTGGCATAGAAAAATATTTTAGTTCATTCGTACTAAGAAGTATGCAATCCTTTCAAAACTTAAGGAAACACACTTGTTAGAATATAGGAAATTTTCCTAAATTTCTATTGTCTACCTGTAATCGATACCTGTCATCGTAATCGATGTGTTTGCGCGTGGGTGTAATCGATATGTTTGCGCGTCGGTTGTTTTTTCTAGTTGGAATCGCGTTGTTTTGGTATACGGAGAGATTGTTAAAAAATAATATGGTAAAATAATATAATAAATAACAAATAAAATATATAAAATATTTGTTATTTTAAATTAGTGAGAAAAATAAAGGATAAAGTGTATAAAGGAAGAAAACACCAGCAGAATAACAACCCTTTCATTTGTCTTCATTTTGGAATCTTCAATTATCAGGTAATATTCAGTGACGATAACCTTTTGGAACAAAAATGTTTTATGATTTTTTATATTTGTAGGTATTGAAATTGTAAAAGGAGGACAAAATCGTTAGGCAGCAACTTATTAAAAGTGAAAAGTACAAGAAGAAGAAAAAGTGCGTTTTACAGTTGATAATATCACACGGAAATTGGAAATAGTGGAATAATAAACTAATATTTCAAAGAGATTCGATGCTGTTGATTCTTAATAAATATATTCAATATATTAATAAAACATGTCTTTTATTGAAGATAAAGTTGCTTATAGATATAAATAAAATTGTAAAGGGTGATTTGTTAAGAGCTTGATAACTTTTTTAAAAAAAAAAACGCATAAAAATTTGCAAAATCTCATCGGTTCTTTATTTGAAACGTTAGATTGGTCCATGACATTTACTTTTTGAAGATAATTTCATTTAAATGTTGACCGCGGATGCGTCTTAGGTGGTCCATTCGGAAAGTCCAATTTTGGGCAACTTTTTCGAGCATTTCGGCCGGAATAGCCCGAATTTCTTCGGAAATGTTGTCTTTCAAAGCTGGAATAGTTGCTGGCTTATTTCTGTAGACTTTAGACTTGACGTAGCCCCACAAAAAATAGTCTAAAGGCGTCAAATCGCATGATCTTGGTGGCCAACTTACCGGTCCATTTCTTGAGATGAATTGTTCTCCGAAGTTTTCCCTCAAAATGGCCATAGAATCGCGAGCTGTGTGGCATGTAGCGCCATCTTGTTGAAACCACATGTCAACCAAGTTCAGTTCTTCCATTTTTGGCAACAAAAAGTTTGTTAGCATCGAACGATAGCGATCGCCATTCACCGTAACGTTGCGTCCAACAGCATCTTTGAAAAAATACGGTCCAATGATTCCACCAGCGTACAAACCACACCAAACAGTGCATTTTTCGGGATGCATGGGCAGTTCTTGAACGGCTTCTGGTTGCTCTTCACTCCAAATGCGGCAATTTTGCTTATTTACGTAGCCATTCAACCAGAAATGAGCCTCATCGCTGAACAAAATTTGTCGATAAAAAAGCGGATTTTCTGCCAACTTTTCTAGGGCCCATTCACTGAAAATTCGACGTTGTGGCAGATCGTTCGGCTTCAGTTCTTGCACGAGCTGTATTTTATACGGTTTTACACCAAGATCTTTGCGTAAAATCTTCCATGTGGTCGAATAACACAAACCCAATTGCTGCGAACGGCGACGAATCGACATTTCACGGTCTTCAGCAACACTCTCAGAAACAGACGCAATATTCTCTTCTGTACGCACTGTACGCATTCGTGTGGTTGGTTTAATGTCCAATAAAGTAAACTGAGTGCGAAACTTGGTCACAATCGCATTAATTGTTTGCTCACTTGATCGATTATGTAGACCATAAATCGGACGTAAAGCGCGAAACACATTTCGAACCGAACACTGATTTTGGTAATAAAATTCAATGATTTGCAAGCGTTGCTCGTTAGTAAGTCTATTCATGATGAAATGTCAAAGCATACTGAGCATCTTTCTCTTTGACACCATGTCTGAAATCCCACGTGATCTGTCAAATACTAATGCATGAAAATCCTAACCTCAAAAGAATCACCCTTTATTTAAAAACGAAGGTAAGCAGTTCTAATTATGAAGTAAAAGTTTTACCACAAATGTGTAAGATTTGTCCAAATGAATGAAAAAATTTCAATAAAATCATTCCATATATGAATTCAAATTAGTTAAATTTTTTCATTCTGTAGTATAGTGGTACATAAATAAAGGAAAATGTTAACTAATATATGGAATACATTATTCCTAATTTCTACGAAAATCACATCGTTCAAACAAATAAAAATGGCTTTGGCGCTATACGAAGTTCAACTTTCTTCACAATGAGTTCATTTTAACTTAAAGAAGGGGTCACTTTTTTCTGGGTGCACTGATGATTTTATAAGGAAATGCCCCGTTTGAATGTGCGTCTGCTTTATATGAATATCAGCGCATTCAGAAGTAGGAAATCACTGCAATTTTAGAGCGCTTAAGAATGCACATAATAATTTCGAATATTGGAACCATAATAGCATTAAAGTCCTGCCAGATAGCGGTAAAATATATTTTTTGATAATTATTGTAGCTGTATCAGGTCCGCATTGCCGGTCTCAAGAGTTATTCTTAGTTTGAATTAAATTGAACAATATAAAAAAACAAGAGAAAATGAATTGAATCGTCCGCAAAACACGTCTTTGTCCTTCAAACACAAGAATTCAACTAATTTATTTTTACAAATATATCTTCGCACAATTTCGTTCGTTCGTAAGAAGTAGTGATAAAAATTTAGCTAATCTCAGCACTTCCATATTTTAACAAATTTTTCCCGGGAGTTCAATGAAGAAAACTATTAAGTGCGTCGCCCACTATAAGCGAAGGGCTTACCTACACGTTTAGAAGAAGTAGCGCTGAATTCTACACTTACAACCTTGCACAGAATAGTAGTACCTACAGTATCGACACTACACTCAACAAAAGTTTACTTGCATCTAAAGATTTTGACCTTCCCTTAAGGATATTGGTATTGATTCCAAGCCAAAGATGCGGCTTCTTTAAAATAAAAAAAAATTTAGCGACCGATCTGGGTTTAAATCTAGGACCAATAAAATTAAAATTAGGATACAGATCTCATTTATCAAATTTTCATTCTCTTTTCGGGGTTATAAAAAAAATTTTTGGGGCCGATCTGGGTTTAAATCTAGGACCAATAAAATTAAAATTACACTGAAAAAACAGTGAACCCACCATGCAGAAAACTTTTTGTTGATTTTAGCAAATTTTGAATATTTTTAGAAAATTTTAACTAAACAGTATTATAAACGTTGGCATCACACCGATATCACAAAAATAAGTAAATATTTTTCGACAAATTCAAGAATATTTATTAGACATAAATAATTTTTTTAATTTGTTAAAGAAAATTGTGTAGTTTGAAGGAAAAAATTGGAGTTCAAAATTGTAAGAGTGTCTTTAGTGATATAGGAAGTTCATGATAGACGCATTTGTAATAAAATTTACAAATTTAAAGAAATAATTAACTATTTTGCGAGATATACGAATTTAGTAAATATTTATGCTTAATTTGTGTATAATTTTTTCCCGCTTTTTAGTTCATTTAACTAAAGTACAAAAAAAAATTATTAGAGTTAAGTAAAATTTCTCCAAACATAATAATTCCGTGAACTAAAATAAAGTTAAATTGGCTTTAGTGAAATAGAGAGTTCACTTTTTGTTGAGTGTAGGATACATATCTCATTTATCAAATTTTCATTCTCTTTTAGGGGTTTATTAATAAAGGTACTCACGTACAAAAAATTGCCAGTTTAAAATTTTAAATTATAACGGATACTTCAAAGAAAAAAATGTTTTATTACATTATAACAAAAAAACTTGAAACCAAAGACGCTAAATCCTCAAAATAAGTCAATATTTCAGTTAATTTAAGGACAATTTCTTTAAATCAAAAATGTGTTTCTTTAAGGGAATTTAGCGTTAGTTCAAAGACATGAGACTTTAACGGAGGGACGCAAATTTACAAAATGTGTGTCTTAAATTTAATGAAAAAATGTGAAACAAAGATAATAAACTTTATTTTAATTAACATTTCATTATTTCATTTTTCATTTCATTTTCATTTATTACACATGTAATACAAAAGCCTTCGCGGCCAATAAATATATTACATAGTATTCTTAAAGCTGAGTATACAACGGACTAATAATTTATTCTAATATTAACAATAATAATTAACAATAGCAGAATAGCAGAACCCCCAGCCATAACAAACAAAGAAAAAAAAAATAGCAGTAAATATTAGAGATATAAGGTACCTATAGTAAGCAAATATTCGTAAAATTGAAATAAAAGTTATCAAATGTCATTCAAATAATAATTCAACAGTTTAATGCGAAACACGTTATTAGAGTGAGAAAATACTCGTAGATCGTAAGGCAAACAGTTCCAACTACGTGCAATTCTAACGACATAGGCCCTTGCATAGAGTGATCTAGCAACCCTATTAATCAAAATTTGAGGGTTCCTCGTTGATCTCGAAAATTTAAATTTCCCACATAGAGAACGAGGACCTCCCGTCCTGACTATTTTATAGAAAAAAGACAAATTTCTAAATCTCACAAAATCAGCAAAGGAACAACCGAGAAAACGCTTAACATGACTTGTGATATGCTCCCTTCTACCCACATTATAAACAAAACGAACGACAGTGTTAACAATTACCCTGATCCTGTTCATAACATTCGAACCGCAACCCGACAACATTATTTTAAAGAAATTTGTCCTTAATATTTTGTAAATTTCGCATCCTAAAATTTAGGTTGCGTAATCTTTAATATCACGTAAATATATCTTTTTTTGTGTATAATTTAGGTGCTTCCAATTTAATAATTTTCTTCTGCTGGGATGGTTACATTTCTGATTATTTCTGTTTTTTTTTTTTCAGTAGTCTTCACTCTGTGTCGTAGGAATATATACCTTCGAGGGTATTACATTGTTTCCCAAGTTTTTGTCTTATTAGTACATTGAATTTTCTGTTGGCAATCACGATTTTGCTAGCAACCATTAAATGGTTGCATTGGCCTTATACACCCAAAGAAATTTGTTAGTAGGGACAGCAGAAAAGTCTGCTAAAACAGCAGAAAGTCTGCTGAAAAAGGGACTGCAGTCATTGTTTGCTGAAATAGCAAAAATTTCCTGCTATTTTTGAAGCTCGGTTACACTAAAACATGTTTTATTTTGGCTAAAACAAATAAAAATGTCTACTTAGGAGCTATCCTAACATAATTAACACAATATTTTATGAATATCTATAGTATTTGACCAAAAATCTGAATATTTATCGAATTAAGTTAGGACAGTAAAATCCCGGCAAAAAAATGTGGAAGTTCTTCCAAAGGCACAACTTTGAAAGCACTTCCCGAAGATGCACTCCCAATGATGTTCTTTATTTTTACTACCCAGGAAGTTCTTTTAATTCAATTTTTTATATGTTGGTTTTTTTTCATACTTTTAATGGGTAATTTTAACTTTTTTTTAACTCCATTAAAAATTATAAGAAATTATAACAATTATTTATTTGACAAAATATCACAGAATTTTTTAAATTACATACAAAACATTGAATTCGGATCACACCCAAACAAGTGATGCAAATTCAGTGCAACGGCTGTTGAAATGGAGGACTTCCGTCCTATGACAAGCCCATGTCAAATTCATCGCTTCTGCGCCAATTTTGCACCACTTCCGGATCCAAACATTTTCATTACTTTTACGCTTTTTTTGCTGGGATGAAATAAGGAGGAAATAGTGAAAAATTACACAGTACAATGTATAAAAACAAAGTTTAGTTTCTCTTTATTAATAAGTAGTCCACGAGGAATTGACGAACACCTTCAAGTATAAAAGCGAGTTTTGCATCTAAAACAATTTAAAAAGTTTATTTTCTTTAAAATGAATTATTAAAGAAAAATAAAAGGCATTTTAGAGCGATGGTGTTAAATGCTAGTAAAAAAACTGTTCACGCCTAAATAAATTTATATTTATATTATAAAATTAATTATGTATGTTTATACTCGACTCCACGTTCTCACGTTAGAGTTTTTGAATTCCTTCCAAATTTTAAAGTTTTGTACCAAAAACAGTTTTTTGTTACAAAACTGTTATTTTTGCAATAAAAAAATAATATTTTATCCAAAAATCAGTCAATTTCTTTAATAACCCACATTTCGAATTCGATTTCATTATAAAAATTTAATATAGTGTAAATATAAATGTATAAATTAAAAAAAAAGTGTTCGGTCGGAGCAGGGATTGAACCCACGACCCTGTGCATGCAAGGCAGACATGCTAACTACTGCTCCACGTGGCAAACAAATGTATGTTTCTGTTAAATAATGTTATGTTTGCATGGGCTCGTGGGCGCTGCAAACTATGCTATATAAATGTAACTTATAACGATATTTATCTGCTGGTGACCATAACAGCTACGTAGCCCAGTGGATAGTGTGTTGGCTTACAAACTGTATGGTCCTCGGTTCGATTCTCCGTGCAGGCGAAAGGTAAAATTTAAAAAAGTTATAAAAGCGAATAATTTCTTCAACATTATTTGTATTACAGAAAAAGGTGCCAAGAACTAAAATATTTCGTGGAAGTGAAAATTACGAGTATGTTAGGAAATGAGCACAATCGTCTTTGGGAAAAATTCTTCCAAGCATATAATATTTATGGGCTCAAAATGCTTCCAAACATATAATGTGTTCACATAAAACAAACATATTAATGTTTCGGCAGTATCCAATAATATATGTGCTTCCTGCAAAATATGTTTAGAACATATGTTAAAGGAGCGATTTTTTTTGAGGGTGTAAAAATGTTATAAATTGTTGTTCATTACGCCCTGAAGTACAAAAATATAACAGCAGACATCGACTGCTGTTTTTAGCAGACTTTTTTCTATGAGTGTAGAAATAGGTTTCGTTTGTTCTTGACAAGATTTCATACAATTCTCTCTGAATCAATATAAAAAATATAGGCCGGATTAATACAGTAGTTAGTTCATTCAACATCTACTATACGATACGTGAGAACTTGTGATCAATCAACTTTCCTTTCTCAACAACGTGTCAAAATGCATTTCTAAGATTGTCACTTTTAGTCCAGGTCGATGTAGCTATGCGATTTATCGCTACGCAACGTCAAACAAACAATGGGAAATTCATTTCTACAACGTGCAAATATTAAAATTGTGTAATAATGATTTACAAATGTTTACAATGCGTTTTTTGAATTTGAAAACACAAAAAAAACTAACAACAACTTCAAATGGTGTTTGCATTTAACTTAGCAAATCGATGGGAAGTGATATATGGTTTATGGCGTTGGAGCATGAAACATTACAATTGTTTAACTACAAAAATGACAATAGTTTTCAGTATGTATTTGTAATTTATTCATTTCCTATTTGTTGTTTATAAAAAAAAAAATAAATAAATAAAATAAAACAAGAAGACCATTCATTATTGAACATTTATAAAATATGCAATTCTCAGTTTGTCAGAAGCCAAGTTATGCATTTGGTTTGCACTCTTTGGGGCAACTAAGGCCCAAATGATATTTCCTCTGATGAAATCCTGTTTCTAAATTAGATAAACAAAGAAACTTAAGTTATATTAAGTTATTGAAAAGTACAATAAATCAAACATTTAATGCTAATGGTAGTAGTAATTTTTAATTTATCAACAAAAATAAACTCAGAATTTATTATCCATAGTGTTTAAGTATGCATTTAATTACTTGCACCACGGCCAGAGACCAACATAAGAGCAATGTAATTCCAACAAAGTTTCTTTTAACCTTCAAATGCAAGCAATTATTTCCTCAAATTACGAAACAAAAACATCGTCACAAAGAATCGGACAATTCAAGTTTTCTTGTCTTCTTTTAATTTTCTTGTTTTAGGCAAGAACTTGGCTTTTTTCAATTTTGTGGTGTTAACTTCCGCAGCACTTGAGGTAAATGGTGACATGCGAAGATAATAACAAATCTCGTCATTTTTCTTATAAATTATAGGAATAATTAAATGAAATAGTATATGTAATTAAAAAAAAATATATATTACACAGGGGAAAATGAGTTATTGCGATAAAGAAATGGAGATTAATTTAATTCATTCAATTTTTCTTTTAAAATTGATAAATGTGGTAAAATATGAATTTGTCGATAGTAAAACTGTGAAATAAAATGAGCAGCATGCCATGATTATTTCAACTACTAACTAAAGTGGCTATTGTGAAAATTCAGTCGGGGGATCCAAACAAATATTTATAACCTTTAAATATTTCGGAAAATGATGTTTAGTAAACATTTTACTTATTTCAAATTGAAGCTTCAAATGAACTTTTTAAAACATTTGTTATAAGAGTTTTCCATAATTTCCGGAAATTTTAACTTCCTACTTGAAATGTGATGAGCCAAAATTTTGTTTACAAAATACAATTTTTTCAGTGTAATAAAGAGAAATATAATTTCTTGTATCTATATAGAAAAAATGCCAAATTTGTATCAAAACCAATTTAATTATACATTTACCCAACCTTGGAAAAATCTCCAAGTAAAAAATTATATTTATATTATAATTATTATTCTAGTTTTTTTACGAAGAACTGTAATGATCTTGATTAATTGAGCCATCACTCAAAAAAAATTAACTTGGATCTAAAGGTTTTGACTTTCTCTTATTGATGCCGAGCCAAAAATGAAGCTTCTTTAAAATAAAGCCATTTTTAGGGTACCGTTTTTTCTTTTTTTTTGTAATTTCTTCACAAATTTCAAACCTTTGCTTAAATACTGTAGTGCGCGATTCGATTCCCCGCCTGAACGAAAGGTACAATTTAAAAAAAAAATGTATAAAATGGAATTGTATGTATTACAGAAAAAAATGCTAAGAAGTTAATAAAGGGTGATACGGTCAAAATTTGGTCAAGGGAAAACGCGTGTAAATCGGTGAAATCGTTTATTTAAAAAATCAAATTAAATTTCTTTTTCAAGTTCAATTAGTATAAAATTCAGGAAAAATATTCAGTTAGGCTTTCGCTTTTCCAAATCCGAATTGCCGGGCCTCACGCTTGACACCTGCCATCAGATTTTGTACATCCACCTTGTCCACCTTCTTCGCCGCAGAAAGCCAGTTTGCCTTGAACTGCTGCTCGTCCTTAGCAGTTTTTTTGGTCTTCTTTAGGTTCCGCTTGACAATAGCCCAGTATTTCTCAATTGGGCGGAGCTCTGGCGTGTTGGGAGGGTTCTTGTCCTTGGGAACCACCTGCACGTTGTGGGCGGCGTACCACTCCATGGCCTTTTTACCGTAATGGCAAGATGCCAAATCCGACCAAAACGGTACGGAACAACCGTATTTCTTGCGGGAAGGCAGCAGACGTTTATTCAAACACTCTTTCACGTAAATTTCTTGGTTGACAGTCCCGGTAGCTATGAAAATGCTGCTTTTCAAGCCACAGGTACAGATGACTTGCCAAACCAGATATTTCTTTGCGAACTTTGACAGTTTTATGTGCTTGAAAATATCTGCTACCTTTCCCCTTCCTTTTGCCGTATAAAACTCCTGTCCCGGAAGCTGCTTGTAGTCGTCTTTGACGTAGGTTTCGTCGTCCATTACCACGCAGTCAAACTTCGTCAGCATCGTCGTGTACAGCCTCCGGGATCGCGCTTTGGCCGTCGTATTTTGTTCATCATCGCGATTTGGAGTCACTACCTTCTTGTAAGTCGATAGTCCGGCTCGTTTTTTGGCTCGATTCACGGTTGTAGACGATACACCCAGCTTATTTGCGGCATCTCGGAGAGAGAGGTTAGGGTTTCGCTTGAAACTACCGGCAACTCTCTTTGTCGTCTCAGCGGCTTCCGGTTTTCGATTTCCCCCCGATCCAGACTTCCTGGCTGTCGACAAACGTTCCCCAAACACTTTAATTACATTTGTAACGGTTGATTTGGCAACTTTTAGCGATTTTGCCAGTTTTGCGTGCGAGTAGCTCGGATTTTCGCGATGCGCGAGCAAAATTTTGATACGCTGCTCTTCTTGCTTGGACGGCATTTTGACAACTGAAGAGTGAATTCCAAAATCAAAATAGGAGCAACATTCTACACAAACACACCTTCAAAATGAGGGGTGTTCAGGTTTTTTAAATGCAAATGAAAGAAATACGTCAAATTTATATTGACCAAATTTTGACCGTATCACCCTTTAAACCACGAGGCAAAATGAAATTAACCAGAAAAAATAAAAAAAAAACATTTATTTGAGTTAGTCTTTATTATTATTTTTACAGACTTGCAATTAAAACAAAAATAAATCTATGTTATTATTAAATTTACGTAGGCATGTTATTTTCAGATCTGGTAAAAGAGTTAAAGTTTTTAATTTTCGGCCAAACAAACTTCCTTAAAGCTAAAACCAAATGTTAAACGATATTTGTTTGTCTAAAATTTCGCAAACCTTATTTTTATTTCGATTTGTTACTGCACTAATACAACAGCAATGACTTTTCAATGACTCAATCAAATTCCGTAACAGAGATTATCCAAAAAACATAACTCGAATAATAATTATATTATAAATAAATTAATAATATTATAAATAAAATAAATTAAAATGTAATGGAGTTTCTATTAAAACAATTGATTGGTGGAAATCCAATTAGAAGAGAAGATAAGAAAGGCATGTAATTTATGTAACATAACAAAAGTGTCAAGTACTAGAGTTTGTAATTAGAAATAAAAAAAAACACATTCGATTTTCCGAAATTTTATAATTAGATCAATTGGACAAGTGAACAAGTGATTGATTTCAGTTTTGGGCCAAATTCAAGTCGTCTCTTTACGAATTTTTGTGTTTACGTTTTTTGTACTTTTTCAATACAGGCTTCAGATTAGCTAAATAAAATCCAAAATAAAATTGTTGTACAATGGATTATTTCTTCTATAAACAAATGACAAACTATTTTTTCCTATGTACATATACATGTATGCCAATAAAAAATAGAATGTTGATTTCTGGCCCAAAAACAACCAAAAATACTTAAAATACATACGGTAATTTCATTTTAATTCTCAGTTTCAAAACAATGTGTAAGGTCACGGTGATGATTATTGAGTTTTACACGATTCATTCAACCAAGCCCAAAGAATTAAATTTCCTACATTTAATTGTAAAATGTCTGGGCAAAAGTAAAACTGGAACGACTAAACATGCCACTACCACTACCACTTCTCTGTTCTCTTTCTGTTGATTCATCTTATCAAGAGATGTCTCCATACATATCTACATCTGAAGTATCGTTTTGTTTCTGTCCGTTTGTCTGTCTTTAAGTAAATTCCATGTCCCAACACCTGTTTACTTGCTCTATTAAAAACAATTCCATTTAACATAGATCGTAGGTCAGTTCAACAGATGGTCATCATCTACCATTCCAATTTATAATTCTACGCCATTTTTGGTATAGAATTGTCTATGTACCAAAAAAAAAAAAAAAAAAAACATCACATAAATACATTCTAAATGGTTAGTTTGGTATATGGTTATATTTAATGATTATTATATTTTACAATTATTTAGATGCATTTAATGGCGAAACTAAACAACGCATTAAATTTTACCAACCCCCCCCCCCCTCCTTTACTACACTGAAAAAAAAACAGTGAGCCCAACAGGAAGAAAACTTTCGGTTAATTTTAGAAAATTTTGAACATTTTTAGAAAATTTTAACTAAACTGTATTACATATGCTGGCATCACGCCGATGTCATTAAAATAAATAAATATTTTTCGACAAATTCAAGAAGATTTATTAGACATAATTAAGTTCTCTCACTTGTTAGAGTTCAAAATTGCAAGAATGTATGAAATTCATGATGAACGCATTTGTAGTAAAATTTGCAAATTTAAAGAAATACGAAACAATTTTGTGGAAGACACGAATTTATTTGATTTTTATGCTTCATTTGTGTATATGTTTTTCCTCGGTTTTAGTTAATTTAACTAACGTACGCAAAAAAATATTAGAGTAAGGAAACTTTCTCCAAACATAATAATTCCGTGAACTAAAATAAAGTTAAATTGGCTTTAGTGAAATAGAGAGTTCGCTTTTTTTTAGTGTAGTTTTTGCAAATAATACACCAGCAGAACATTTCAATATGACCCATAATACCACTAACACTACTTTACCAATTCTAAAGACAGAAACCAAAGATATAATGAATGCTATCTACCAAATATCTTGTATAGAATATGACACGGTATCAAATTTTCTTCATTTCAATTTAGTTGTATTACTTCAACTATCAACATCATTTTTAGGTTAGGTTAGGTAGAATAACAGGCCGTTATTGCATGCTCACTTAGATTATTCAGTCCATTGTGATACCACCGTGGAAGTGAACTTCTCTCATATCAATGAGTGCTCACCGCTTCTATGTTTTGCTCAATAGCATTGGTGTTTGGTCAAAAGTGACCCTTTGTATGCAAGGAGGGAATGCTAACTATGGCACCTCGATGACATTACTCTCAAATTCTCCATTTTTATTAGTCTGGAATTCAGCAATTTTCACCTGAGGAATACAATAAAATAGTGAATGTAGAATATCCAACTGAGGTTGATGGATCCAGTCATTTGATCGATGGGTTCTACAGCAAACTACAACAACATGTTAAATATTACAAGATTTTAAATTTAGATACAACTTTGGTCGTTGGCGATTATGAAATGGTTAAACGTTTTCTTTTCTAATTTTGTTATACCATATAATTAACAATAACTTTATGGGTAATTTAAGAAGTGTTTTTATAATCAAGTATATGTTTTCATTCGCCCGTGTAAACCAAATAATATACATTGGAGTGGGACGAAAAAAAATTGTATTTCCTAAATTAGTTAACATTTTACAATGTCTTATGGCGATTTCGATTATAATATAGCCAACTGCAACTTTAAGATACCAAGATAGCACAATCTATTTAGGATGACATTGTAACTTGAGCGAAAAGACAATTATGGAAGTAGTGTAACCCTATGGTTACACTAGCCTTTTCCTCGAATTAAAATCGCCTTTAGTTAATGTCATGTATTTTAACAAAATAAATTCAATTCCCCATCAATTACATAAAATTTAATCTTCTGAACTCATAACAATTAGAACACAAAATTTACTTAATCTAAGGACAAATTTCTTTGCAATAAAAAAATTTTACGACCATGTATGGTACAAAATGGATTCGTATACGTCATACTGAATATTTTTATTTATTGGGAAAGTTGAGTATTTAATTGCAAGTGATTGAACATGCTGACGTTAAATGAATTTAGAATTTCGCTTTAAAAAATCGAGTCATCCTACTAAGCATGCATGTAAATTTTTCCTATGTATAAAATTAATATTCCATATTTTTTATATCATATTTTCTGCAGATAATAATATAATGTTTAATTACACACATAATAAAATATATGTTTACCAATTACATTAAATTGTTGCCTTAGTTAATATGCATGAGCATACACTAAAAAAAATATTGCTCTAACAAATATTGCAGGAAACTCATATATTTTAGATATTCCCTTGAACATTATGTTGTTTGTTTTATGTGAACATATAATATAATGGAGCAACATTGGAAAAAAATTAATATGTGTGAAAGTATATTCTACCAAGCAAGATTATGATATCTTCCTCTTAATCTTACTATTCTTAAAGTGAAATTAAATTTTGTGTGAAAGTATCTTCTCACAGAAAAGATTGGAGAACACAATCTCTCTTAATCTCACTATTCTTAAAGTGAAACTTTATTTTTGTTTTCATACATCTCACATGCCATTTTTAGACTTAAGCATATCAAATTTCATTAACATGCCTAGAGAATAGACAAAAACGAATGCACTCATATAGTTTTCCGAAACAACAAACAAGCAGTTTCTTTGCGCTTATGTCGATATCATCCTTCAAAACTCTCGGTTTCCATCTCTATTTCGTTTTCTATACTCTCTCTCTCTCGCTCGCTGAATAAGATATCACAACATATACATATATGTTTACTCGAAATTTCTAAATTGCTATATATCTACTACACACATATTAGTTTTATGAAAGAATGTGTTCCAAACATTTGATGCTAATTTTGAAACATTAAATTTTTGTACTTAAAAATATTGTATTCAAAAAATTCAAACAAAATGTGTTTGTTTATATGAAAAACATATTTTTCTATCGGTGCACCATAAAAGAAAATATAGAATAGTTGGAATACATGTAGATTTTTCCTACGTGGCTAGGTTAATATTTCATATTTTTAATTTATATTTTCTGCTGATAAAACGTTTAATTATACGTATAATAAAATCTATATTAACCAATAACATTATATTGTTGCCTTAGTTAATATGCCAATAGGTTAAAAAAAAACTATATATTTTTTAAATTATTTATAATTCATATTTTGAAGGAATAACTTAGAGTTTAAAAATTGCAAAAATAACTTTTGCGCCTAAGGCGCACTCATTTGTGGTAAAATTTAGGAAATTCTGAAGTATTGTGTGTGGAAATTTATGTTTGTTAAAAAGATATGCTTCATTTGTGTATATATTTTGTTCTATTGTTTAGTTCATTTAACTAAAATAAAAAAATATATTAAAGTGAAAGAAACTTTCATATTGAGGAACATTTAACTATAAAGCATAATAATTTCCATGAAATAAAATAAAGTTAAATTGAACCCCCTTTTCTTTGAGTGCAAGGACAACTTAAACGAAATGTTTGCAGGTATATTCTAACTGGCGAGTTTGGGCGTCAGGTAAAAAAAGAACATGCCGTTTTTACTATTTTGATAATACCTATCAATTGATTTGTAGAAATAATTGTTATTAATTGCAGTGTTAAGGCAGCATAAATTAATTGAATTTGAATTGAAACTGGTCCCACAACCGCTACAGCGCCACATTAGGTCAAGCGTTTTGGTAGGGGAAAGTGGTTCATGAAGTTATTTTTTGTCGGTGTTGCAGTAATTATTGTTCATTTAAAAATCAAGTAGTAGTAGAATATAATGCAAATTTGGATCAAAGTGAATTTAGGTGCATATTGCATTTGAATGAACAAGTGTAAGCATAAGCGTAGAAAATGGAGGGTTTAGACTATCCCCACTCTCTGGTCCCACCCCAGAATTTGAAAACCTACTTACAAATGGCCACTCTAATTCATGTAATACTAAAAATCACTAGTCAATCAAAACAACAAAATTAATATTGAATATACAACCAAATAATGCTATCGGTATTACAGTTGTGTTCAGTTCCCCCAAATAAGTTTGTTTCTTCAGATCGAAATCGATCTAGGGTTTCCATTGCGAAAATCTCATGATTGCTTGATTTGATAACTTTTTTTTCAAATAATTAAACAGTTTTTTGATATATCTATCATAGCAAATTATTATTTTTTTTATCAGGGTGGCGTTTCTATGATCCCAGAAACTTGTGAGTTCAAAATGGGCGTAGTAGGTAAATTTTTTAATATATGTAGCCCCCTACAAACATAATAAATTTTTATGTTTTCCTTTATTATACGAGGAAATGTTTAAATGTTTTGCTATGTTGAAGTCTCATCGCAAAATTGTATTTTTTTTTAGCTAGAGTGGGTTATGGACTCCGCCCCCTCTCAGGAAAATGTTTCATCTACGCTAATGAGTATAAGGCGCTAGTTTGATCAACTTTAGATAAAAACAATGTTGCATGTTGTTTATCCCAAAGACAATAAACTTGAGGAAGATAGGAAATTGGCTTGCGTCATACCAAATGTTGCATTTACCATGTTAGTTCCATACATGTTTGTAATTTTTTTATTTATTTTTGGTTTTAATTTTTTAAATGAAAAACTTAATTTTCTTAATGAAACAATGTTAAATTTTAGGCTACAACAAAAAAATTACATTTTCCCCTTTATGGAATTTTATTTCGTGCACTTAATTTATTTTTATTTGCATTTTAATGCTATGTCAATACTTGTCGTATACGCGTTTGGTTCGAGTATGAAACTAACACGGTAAATGGTTTGATCTCCTCAGTAGCCAATTTCCTATCTTCCTAGAGTTTATTGTCTTTGGTTTATCCATTTACATACAACAATGTTGATCTACAACTAATGATTTATGTTGTAATCAAAGACAATACACGTAGGAAGATGGGAAATTGGCTACTGAGCAAAGATAATAAAAGAGGAAGATGGGAGATTGGCTTGCGTCATACCAAATGTTGCATTTACCAGATTAGTTTAATACATGTTTGTAATCTTTTAGTTGTTTTTCGTTTTTATTTTTTAAATGAAAAATTGAATTTTCTTAATGAAACAATGTTAAATTTTAGGCAACAACAAAAAAAAATACATTTTTCCCTTTATGGAAATTTATTTCGTGCTCTTAATTTCTTTTTATTTGCATTTTAATGGTATGTGAATACTTGTCGTATACGCGTTTGGTTCGAGTATTAAACTAATGTGGTAAATGGTTTGATGTGCTCAGTAGCCAATCTCCCATCTTCCTCTTTTATTATCTTTGCTACTGAGCACATCAAACCATTTACGGTGTTAGGTCCATACTTTTAGTTTATCGAACCAAACGCGTATACGACAAGTAATGACATAGCATTAAAATCCAAATAAAAAGAAATTAAGAGCACGAAATAAATTTCCATAAAGGGGAAAATGTAATTTTTTTTGTTGTTGCCTAAAATTTAACATTATTTCATTAAGAAAATTACATTTTTCATTTAAAAAATAAAAACGAAAAACAACTAAAAGATTACAAACATGTATTAAACTAATCTGTTAAATGCAACATTTGGTATGACGCCAGCCAATTTCCTATCTTCCTCAAATCTATAATCTTTGGTAATATCCAAGTCAATGACATATTTCTTTATTACAAGGAATTAAGTATCTAGGAACTTTGTTTTCTTCAAGAAATATTCTGTACCATGGTGAAATGGGACAAGCAGATGGTACCACTTTGCTAGGCTAGAAACTTGCAATGTAAGTTGCCCAGCAAAAGCTGGTTAAGCAGTTGAGATGAAAAACTGCGCCCACAGAAGGAATATGATCACCTCCTATAGCAAAATGATATTTTTGGACGGTGAACATGTAACATGTTGGTCGCAACCATGCTATATTTTCTGACATTATCTATCTGATTTCGAGTAGCATTTTATGTTTGTGCAAAAAAACTAAATTTTGCGGCAAACAAAAATAACATTTTGCTCTAGTATTCCTTCTCTGCGTCTGCTTACTAGGGCTGTTATTCAGAACTAATTCCGGGGTTTCGGGACGAATTTTTTTTTAATCCAACTTACATAGCCACAGCTCATTGGTATTATTTACTTTTGGCTAAACTAACATATAAAGGAAATTCATGGAAAAACTCTTCAAAGACAAGTTGCTAGTCCTGTTCTTTTTAAATAAAAAAAATGTATTTTTTTTTTTAATATGACCGAATAAAGCTTATGTTTTTTTTTTCTTCTCCCAATATATTTGCAGCAGACAACAAGTAAATCATGGGTTCCATTGCTAACCTCTCCATTGTAAAGGGACGTCAACAAGAGCTCATACCACGCCATCTGCACAGAATTTTTGAAGAAGGCGTAGCACATCGCTCACACAAGACTGCTTTAATTCATTATAATGACTCCAACAATGCTACCGATATGCTGCAACAGTTGCCAAGGCAAACCTCATATCAGGAGATGAACCGAAGAGCAAATCAATGCGCTCGCCTCTTGGTCAGAGAGGCCACACAGAGATTTTTGCAACCCAATGCAGATGGAGATTTGATTATTGCCGTTTGCATGCAGCCATCCGATGATTTGGTCACCACACTTTTGGCCATTTGGAAAGCTGGTGCTGCTTATTTGCCTATAGATCCGAGTTTTCCCACAAATCGTATACAGCACATATTGAGAGAGTCAAAACCGATAATTGTGGTAGCCGATGACAATGTCGATAAATCTCGCTTTGGGTCGTCTGTCACCATCATTACCATCTCCGATTTAAGTTTGAACTCCGTACAGTTGGGGGCAGAAAATCTGAGAAGTTCAGAAATGTTGGCCAATGGAGTTAGTAATCTGGCCATTGTTTTATACACATCGGGTAGTACAGGAGTGCCAAAAGGTGTTCGCCTACCCCATGAAGTCATACTGAATCGTTTGCAATGGCAATGGACTACATTCCCCTATGCCTTAAGCGAGACGGTTGGAGTTTTCAAGACGGCTCTAACATTTGTCGATTCCGTAGCTGAGCTATGGGGTCCTTTATTGTGTGGTACGTATTCATCATTGGATTGTTGATAAGATTTAGTGATTCTAATGTTGTGCAAATATCTTTCAGGTCTAGCCATTTTGGTTGTACCCAAAGTAATAACCAAGGATCCTGAGCGTCTGGTCCGAATACTGGAAAAATATAAAATCCGTCGTTTGGTTTTGGTACCCACACTGTTGCGTTCTCTCCTTATGTATCTCAATTTGGATGGCAATCGTACAACTGCAGGAAACGAAAACAAACTTCTGTATAATCTACAAATATGGGTTTGCTCCGGAGAACCCCTTCCTGTGGCATTGGCTAGCAATTTTTACGATTATTTCCAAGAAGGTGTTCATGCCCTATACAACTTCTACGGTTCCACCGAGGTAATGGGCGATGTAACCTACTTCTGCTGTGAGAGTAAAAAACAGTTACAACAACTAGACCGAGTACCAATTGGTATTCCTGTCAACAACACCGTTGTTTATTTACTGGATGCAGACTACAGGCCCGTAAAGAATGGTGAGATTGGAGAAATTTTTGTATCAGGCCTAAATTTGGCCGATGGCTATGTTAATGGTCGCGACAAGGAGAAATTTGTGGAAAACCCATTGGCTGTCGAACTAAGTAAGTTCAGCAGGAACGAGTGAAACATAAGAGGCATCCATAAATAAACCTTGAACTTCTTTACAGAATACTCTCGTATCTACCGAACTGGTGATTATGGCTCCGTCTCTGATGGCTGTATTTTGTACGAGGGTCGAACAGATTCGCAAATTAAAATTCGTGGTCATCGTGTTGATCTTTCAGAGGTAGAAAAAAATGTGGCAGAGCTTCCCCCAGTGGAGAAGGCTATAGTGCTCTGCTACCATGCTGGTCAACTTGACCAAGCTCTTTTAGCCTTCGTCAAACTTAGAGATGACTCTCCCCTCTACACCGAACTGCAATTGGAGGGAAACCTATCAGACAAATTGGCCGACTATATGATACCACAAATAGTGTTGATCGATCAAGTTCCACTTTTGGTCAATGGCAAAATCGACCGTCAGGCTTTATTGAAGCAGTATGAAACAGCGAACAACAATGAGGGAGATTCCAGCATAGTGCTTGACTTTGATTACTCTGAAGTACCTGATGAGCTAAGAGCTGTAGCCGAAGACCTTTTCGAAACTGTGGGCAGTGTTATTGGCCGTTCCACCCGAGCTACTTTGACCCCTCAAAGCAACTTCTATGAGCTAGGTGGCAATTCATTGAACTCCATTTACACTGTAACACTGCTGCGAGAAAAAGGCTACAGCATTGGTATCTCAGAATTTATAGCTGCCAAGAATTTAGGTGACATCTTACAAAGTATGACCAAAGATCGTGAGATAAATATGGTCGAAGACACTGACGGCTGGCTAAGCGCGTGTCCCCATTTGGACATGGAGGCTATTCCTTTGCAATACTCACACAAAGAGGAAGTTATACAGTAAGTTTAAGTGACTGGCAACCGATAGTATGGCAAGTTTTATTTCTTAAATTTGTTTTAGAATTATCGTGGACAGCTTCTATGGGAAAGCTGACTTGGAGCAATGGCTTAAGCCGGATATTTTTCGCACAGATTATATTGATTTAATATCGGTAAGTAGTTTCAATATCATGCCTGGGTCTACTGTTATCAGTCTCGTCCTAAAAAACGTACGATTGATATGAGAGGATTGCATTTTTTCCCTCTGGGAGATACGTGGGGATATGAAAATGCATGCTCAGTACGCAATAGCGAACGAAAATAATTAACAATTATCCGGTTTTAAATTAATCATTCGAAACTGGCCGAACTCGAGACTTACAGCGGAAACTTAAACTGCGGTTATGTTCATTTGTAGTGTGATGATAGTATTACTGGCATTTGATAATAGAAAGATCAAAAGCAGACTATTAATTTATTTTATTTTTTACTATCTTCTACAGGACATTTGGAATGATTTAGTTGAAAAGGACTTGAGCTTCGTTGTCAAGGACAGAAATACAAACAGGATCATTGGCACCGCTCTCAATTTTGATGCACGTAATGAACCTGAAGTGGAAGTGAAATCCAAATTGATTATTGTTTTTGAGTTCCTCGAATTTGTTGAAGGTCCCATAAGGTAGGGTTCCGGTCCTCAGGACTATTTGCACAAATAAAACAGATAACACATAATGGATAATATATTCTTACAGGGATACTTACTTGCCAAAGGGATTAAATAAAATTTTGCACTCATTTATGATGGGCACACATGTCGATCTCAATCCCCAGGAGAATATTGCATGCATGCATTTCATGGAGAACGAAGTGCTGAAAGTTGCCAAAGATAAGAAATTCGCAGGCATATTAACCACCAACACCAGTCCTCTAACCCAAGTACGTATTTGTCCGCTCAATTGAGACACCTAAACGTAATTCTTTTTTCTTGCTTTTGCAGCAATTGGGAAATGACGTCTACAACTACAAGACCCTATTGGACTATCAAGTTAATGAATATGTCTTCACCGATGGATCACGACCATTTGGAAAAGCACCTGACTCCCAAAGAGCCATTGTGCATTGGAAAGAAGTGGCACAATAAGATTATAAAATGCACCAATGTATTTCGTTGTAATGTCCAGTATTGATCTGCAATTATTTATAATAATTTAAGAACTCCCATTATTTCACTCTGTGTCTAGGCACAACCCCCTTCAACAAACTAAATTTGCTCATTAGAAAATCACACAAATGTTCTGTACCTGTACCAAACGTTAAAAGACAAAATTCATCATGCATTCATTCCTTTGACTTTCTTTCATATATTTAAATTATATTGTTCATTGTGACTATAAATTAGAGTTAAATAATTTAGTTTTAGAATTATATGTGTCGTTGCATAAACTAGCATTAAGAAAGCACATTTAGATAAACATTAAAAATAAATTAAATTTTTAAAAATAATTCTTCTATTTTGGGGTTTAAAAAGCATATTAGAGGTAAGAAATACCAGGCTCAACACCATTAGAAGGTAGTAGTTATAAGTATATTTTCTGCTATACAATATGAATGAATAAATAAATACGTTCCCATTCTACATTGGAAATCATCCATATGACCTGAATCTTATTTATGGAGCTTCTTTGGAAAACTGAACCGATATGCTTGGAATTTCGATAAACTGACTTTGTTTCACATAATAAAGTTGTGCGTTAATGCGATAAATAAACATTTATATTTGAAAGGAAAGTCGTAATCGAAGAAAAAACAAAAAATTCCGTCAATCATGGTGCGGTCAATATTATGGTCTGGGGTTGTTTTTCTGGACAAATTATTGGGCCGATTTATTTTGTCCCATGTGATATTGCCATAAGCATTCCGAGAAATGCCGTCTGCATGGATTATTCAGCGCGATCATGACCTCCAGCACAAGTGTAAGGAAATAAAACAATGGATTTCCGATGAACAATTGCAGGTGCTTGACAGGCCTGTTCAGTCGCCTAATGTAAAAGTCATAATACAACCTTTGGAAAATTATAAAACGAAAAATTGGTATTAAATTTTTGCAAAAGGCTGGTGATATCTATTTGAACCTGAACCATAGGATATCATTGACCATTTAATGCTAACCAATGGCAAGAAAGCGACGAAGCTATTAAATTGCATGGCTACAGTATCAACTATTAACATTTATCGCTAAAATTACGAAAACGTTTGTTATTTTTAAATACAGTGGTGGTCATATAATTAGGGACACAATTTTTAGCAAAAAGTTTCACGGATTTTTAACGACCTGGATAATAAAAACATTTTTTATGATTCAGAAATGTGTGCTATAGTGTTAAAAAATAAAAAATATTTTGTTCATATTAACTTAAATACCGAAATTCAAATATTTTATGGTTTTTTGGTTGGACAGCTAATTAAGGACACTTGTTAAAATTAATAAAAAAAACTACATAAGGTTATAAAATGACCCTATTTTATGTTTATATTTAATATTTTGTCGGATAATCTTTTGGCGCAATCACAGTTCTGCGCCTCCGAGGAATACTCTCAAACAGACGTTGGCATCTTTCTACTGAGATATTCTGACATATATTTTTAACATTTTCAAATAATTCATCACCATTGTTGTTTGTTTTCTGCTCCAATGACCTCTTTACATCAGCCCACAGATTTTCTATAGGATTTAAACCTGGGCTTTGTGCAGGCCAGTTTAAAACGTTACTGTTTTGATCGGAAAACCAGGCTTTTACACTTCATGTCGCATGTTTTGGATCATTATCCTGCATAACAATTAATGTGCTTGGCATATGGTCATCAGCAAAAGACTTCATTGTATTCGTCAAAATATCTTTATATAAAAATTGGTCCATTTTCTCGATTATTCGAGGGATTAGACCTATTTCAATTCATGAAAATGCCGCCCAAAACCTCATATTCCCACCACCATGTTGTTTTATAGTCTTTAGTTTATAACGTGGGTCGAGTTTCTTTATTGGGAGGGCTTCGAACATATCTCTTACCATCCGAACCAAACAAATTAAACTTGGATTCGTCACTCCAAAGAATGTTTTTCTAAAACTCTAAGCGTTTTTCTGCATGCTCTTTAAGAAAATGTATACGCGTTTTATAATTTTTGGCAGAAACGTGTGGATTTCCCTCAAGTAGATCTTGTCTTACAATGCGAGTGGATATTTCATTACTAATTTGAGGTGTTATTTGCTTATGAATCTACCTGGAAGTTAGAAAAGGGTTAGATTTTCTCACTCGGCAGATTATGCGATCATCAGCTCTTGTTTTTTTCTGGGTGTGCTTTCAATATTTTCAACAGTCCACTTATTGCTATAATGTACAATATCATTATGCACCCTCGTTTTGGAACATTCCAACACGTTCGCTATGTCACGAATTGAACGTACTTACAAACGAACGTACTTACAAAGTATAAGTTTGCGTAATTCCGGAGAGCAGCTCATATTGCGACCATTTACAAAATATTGTACACTTTTATACATACTGTATACGATTTTATGATATTTTTGTACTTACAGCGTTTTTGGCAATGTTTTCTCTGGAAACAAAGTGAAAAATTCCTTGTCCTTAATTATGTGACCAACTTAACACACACTCAAATTACATTACATTAAATTTTTTATCAGTTTACGTAACAATGAGAGATGTGTAATTATTGAGAAAAACAAATAACAGTTATAAAAATCCCGTTACTTTACACATTGGCCTTAAAAACTAACATACGTGGAGAAAAAATGCAAAGAAATACATATTAGTAGTTTTTGAAAATGTCCCCAATTATATGCCCACCACTGTATATGTCGATGTCCTCATTCCAGAGTACGCTAAGTCGACTTAGCATTTTTGATGGAGTTCGTTGTTTTTTATTCGGATTGATGTGAATTGCATCCTGTCAAAAGTTCGAATTTATTGGGCACTTCAAAAGTTATTGTACGTTGCCTGCGATTAAAGTTTTAAAAATTTCCAATCCAAAAAGGGCAAAAATCTTTGTTCGGTCTAAAGTGGTCGTAGTCATTTTTATTTCTATTATCACTATTTTCAATTGGTACATTCTAAAAAAAATCTACAAAAAACATGATTTTAAGACCGAAAAAAAGTGTATTTATATCTTATACGGTTTTTGAGAAATTCAAAAAAACTTTGAACTTGTTTCCTATAAAATTAACTTTTTAGACTTGGCGTACTTTGGAAAGGACACATCGATGTGACATGAATATGAATTCGCAAGAAAAACTTACTTTTATCGAGTGTTAAAGGGCTAATTGTTCTGTCTTTGGATCATAATGCTTTAACGTACGATAATAAAGTACTTTTGTAAAAAACTTTACATTTCATTGCATATTTTCAGGCAGAATCTCTATTAAAAACACAACTATATGACAATGATGCCAATTTGGTGCTTTTAGCACCAAATTTTGTGCTTTCTGATTTCCAAAGAGCACCAATTGCCTTTTTAATGCCTTTTCAAAAAAAGCACCAACTTGGTGCTTTCTGCAGTTTTCAATTAGTGTTTTTGGTGCTTTTTTCAATTTGAACAGTATTGAGTTTAATTGACGATATCTTTCCATACAAAAATTCTAATTAGACTTTAAATTTATGACAGAAAAGTATTGAAATAAATTCTCCTCATAATTGATGGTAAGAATTACTTCAATTATTCTTGCGAACCGTAACATATGTTCTCATATTTCGAAGCATACATCGATACATTTCCAGATTTTCTCTATTTTAAATTTCTCACTTATTGAACATATTGTCCAACAAGTGGGAAATTTAATTAAATTTGACTGACAATCAAAGTTTCAATATGGCGAATGACATTTTTGTTTTTGTAAAACTAAAACTACCTTACTAAATCTGCCTTGATCGAAACCAAAACACCGAAAACAACTATGTTATATTATACATTCCTCTCTACTTGGGCTAAATTAACCCAATGGTACCAAAAAAAATGTAATATTCATACTAATATTTTATATGAAATATTTTAACGAAAATTTCCAGGGAAAGCAGGAGTGAAAATATGGGAAAATCACAGGAATTCCCGGGAAAACCTCATATTTTGTTGTACATTCTTGTCGTTTTAAATGTCTACATGGAAAATTGTGTTCCAAACTTGTTTATATTTATTGAGAACAAAATGTGATTGCGTGTGTCTTCCGAGTAGTCAAATGTGACGAAATATAAAAATTCTCTTATATAAGCCAAATAATTATTACTTTCACTTTATTACATAACTATTTATTATTATTATTTTATAAACTCTCGTTCAAGGTTTTTGAAATTCTTCTCAATAATTTCGTTAAAAATTATATTTTTTATGTGCCTATAGCATAATTGCAAAATAAATAAAAAAAAATCAGAACATTTTAAATTCACAAAATGTGAAGAGTTCTTCTCTTCTTTATTATCGATTTTAAATTAAAATCAATATGAAAGAGTAAACATAAGAAAATAAATACCTTTCGAGAATGCTGAACTAAAAGTAGAAATAATGGAGAGAAAAACAAACAAAAATTTGGATTACTATAAAGGGGGCATAATGTTTAATTTTAAGTTTTTTTTTCATATATTCAGATCATGTCTTATTATATATTTTATATATAGAGTTTCTTTTAATAAATCTAAGCATTATGAATAAACTACCAGGGTGTTTAATTTTTGTACAACTAAATTAATAATAAACGTTTTACATAATATATATTTTTCCATCCGATTTCTTTCTATATATATATATTTAGTAATTATGGATAATTTAAATGTAAAAATTTTATTTTTTGTTGTGGGTGAGGCTGCTTAAAAAAAAACATTTTATGATTTGTATGGTATTGACATTATTGCATAGTGGTTCCTAAATTCTTCTGTACTCCGGTAGAGAATTGTTGGAATTTATTACGGAAAAAATTAAAACTGAAATGGAACTTGCAATTAAAGAAATGCTTGGCGCTAGTACTTACCAAAAACTCAGCAGCAAATTCTTAAGATTATTATTGTATGGGTGTGTATGTAAATTCTATTCCTCTACATTAAGGATCATTCCTTAGAGACAGCAACATTTAAAGGATACATATGGATTGTGTTCTAAGTAGGTTTCTTTTCAATGATGGTTATGACAATTTTAATATTGATGATGTTATGTGCTTTGTGGTTTGGAGACAAATATTAAATAATTCTTTTCTATATTTAAGCGCTTTTCTCTAAGCTTTCCCTATATCATGAGTAGATGTTTTATTACACTTGTTTTTTGGATAAATTAAACCGGTGTTTGTTTGTTTTTTACTGTTTAGTTTTTTAAACGTTTTGATGTTGTGGGGCCCGTCGTTGTTGTAGATGCGGGCCTTATTCATTATATTACCACAGAATTTGTAGCTTGCATTACATTATTACCGCCACCATCGGCTGAACTTTGATTGCTCTGATCCAGACGTCTATAATTTTGGAATGTCTTCCACTCTCCCGTGTTGTAATCTAATCGTATATGAGACTCCACTAAACAGAGAGCTGTTTGACCATCTTCTTGCTGAACCTCTTCCTACAAAAAGAAAAATGTGATTTTATTTAATGTTTATTAACTTTATTTTCACTATATAGTTTAATTTATTTAGAATAAAGTAGATGTTCTGTCTGTTGTACAGAACATCTCCAATAAAGGAAACCGCTTAGGATGTAAAAATGCGCAACTTTTGGTCACTTTTCCCACAACACAAAACACAGCAGTGATGGACTTTGCATTCGTATCCCTTCTATACAAACTTTAATTTGAGGACAAAATAGACACGAAAAATTATTAAGATATTTTTTATTAACTGTCCAGTTAATACAACGAATATTGGGGTATAAGATTAATAAAAAAATAATAATAATTTGTGAAGGCAGTTTCAGATGAATGAATTTTATGAAATATATCAAAAAACTTGTATGCACATTACTCATTTCATTTAAAACAAAGTTCTGCATGAATTTGATTACAAGATTGAAACAACTATCTTAACACTATAAAACTATCTTAACACAATAAAAAATGGTGTTAAAAATATATGTTAATATATAAAAGCTTTATTGGGTGGTTGCAAATACTTTGGGTAACATTGTAAACCCCTAAAGTTTTAAGAATTGTTTTTCGCTACACTCATACAAAAGTGCCGCGAAACAGCAGTCGGCGCCTGCGAACAAGAAATTGTTAAATGGCTGGGGTTTAAAATATTACCAAAATCATACTTAAGAACCAAAAATAGTTTTTTGCAAACATTTTGTTTTTCTGCAAACATTTTATTTTTCTGCAAACATTTTGTTTTGCTGTTATGCCTCAATAAATACTCAGATTTTTGGGCAAATACAAGACATATTGATTTTGTCCTAAGTTCAAATATTTTGTTCGTTTCACCTAAATTAAAACATTGTTTAGTATAATCGATTTTAAAACACATCAGACAATGGTTGCTATTTCAGAAATTAGTAGCTACTTCCCCCTTTTGCTATTTTCGTCGACTTTTCTGCTGTGTCCACCAGCAAATTTCTTCGGATGTGAACATTGACTACTAATTTTTGCAGAAGTTTTCTATGAGTGCATCATTAGTCCAGGTACAAATTTCTATTGTGAAATTTAATAATACTAAACATAAATCAATTACCTCTGACTCTCCCAGCTTTATTACAATCACATTTTCAGAGTTCGGTCGTGGATTTTCACGCATGCCGGCCATGAAGCCAAGAATTAATGCTTTGTCAGGGCGGGAAATACGATTGGCTTTACGGAACATTTCATGGGCTTTATGAACGTGTTCAGTCTGCAAAAAATGAGAAATGAAAGATTGGTAAAGTTCGGTAGGGAACAAGAAAACAAGAGACTTACTGTCAGAATTAAGCTTTTACGTGGTGAGGCAGCCTGTTGCGGCTGTTGTTGTTGTGGCATTTGAATAATATGGGTGCGCTGTAGTCCACCCGTACTTGTCTGTTGTAGTTGAATCTGTTGTGTTCCTGTCCCCGTTCCAGCTGTCATCATGCCACCCGTGGTTGTGGTTATCAGACGCTGTTGAGTGGTAGCGGGTTTCTGTTGCAAAACAATTTGCTGGGGTCGCAATTGAGATGTCTGTTGTTGTTGTTGCAATGGTGGTTGTGTAATGATGGTGCGCTGCATTTGAGTCGTCGATTGTTGCGGCGACTGAACTGGCGTCGTCTGTACTTGTACCAATTGAGGTTGTTGCCCTGGTCTCTGGATCAAAGTTAAGCCACCGGGTAGAGTTGTTGTTAAGCCGCTTTGAACATTGGTCATTACGGGTCGGATAATCGTCTGTTGTGAGGGTTGCTAAAATTTACAAAAATACATTGCAGTTAGAGGATTTTACGAATTTGAATGTATCTTTCAAGGTATATAGAAGTTTTTTTATGTTTTTATCATAACGTTATAATATTCCATTATTTAATAAAATATGCCTCAGCGCCATATGGGATTTTAGAGGATCGTTGGCAGCAAATTTATATACATTTTATACTGAATTATATGACAAAATATTAATTTAGAATTTTTGTTAACAGCTCATCAATTTTTGTTAACAAAAAATCTTTTATATTCGTTTTAAAAAAGGTAAAGGCTTGAGGTGGACTTCATATTGCAAGGCAAAGCATTAAACTTGACTGTACCAGAAAACTAAATTCTTTGTTTAGTGGTTTCACTTCTGCAAAACGCTACTCTTAAATGGCTTCTGTTACGAGTATTGAATGTATGGTTGTTGGACATAAACGTCTCCTATTGCATGAAGACATTTATAAACATATACATACAATTGAAAGCTATGAATTCCGAAAATGGGTAAAATAGTTGGAAACACTTCAGTGTATAGTGTAGGTTAGGTTATGTGACAGGGTCACTTAGACTATTCAGTCCATTGTGATACCACAGTGATGAACTTCTCTCTTATCACTGAGTGCTGCCCGATTCCATGTTAGGCTCAATGACAAGGGACCTCCTTTTTATAGCCGAGTCCGAACGGCGTTCCACATTTCAGTGAAACCACTTAGAGAAGCTTTGAAACCCTCAGAAATGTCACCAGCATTACTGAGGTGGGATAATCCACCGCTGAAAAACTTTTTGGTGTTCGGTCGTAGCAGGAATCGAACCCACGACCTTGTGTGTGCAAGGCGGGCATGCTAACCATTGCACCACGGTGTATAGTGTACCTCAAAGGTAAATTTCCCACAGACTTGCAAGGCCTTGTTCTGCATCGTTTGCAAACTTCTAAGTTCCGTAGATCTCTTCCATGCATAACAAACGGCTAGGTAATTCAAATGATTTCGTATTAATGCCTGATAAACCAGAAATTGTTCCTTAAAAGTTCGATAACAATTGCACAACCGTGGAGCAATGGTTAGAATGCAAGCATTGCATACAAAAATGGACATGGCTTCAATTCCAGTTTGAAGGAGTGACAAGGAGTCATTAAGCTAAACATAGAATCGGGTAGCATTCAGTGATAAGAGATAAGTTCACCACTATGGTATCACATTGGACTGAATAGTCTAAGCGAGCCTGATAAACATGATCACTTTAAAACTAGCTTCAAGACTTTTTAATTAAATATTACCATTTTTAAAGAAAAAAAGAAGCCTTAAGTTTTTTCAGACACACAATCAAACAATTCTACGATTAGATTGGAAGTCACCGTGTTTCAATCGTTAAAAAATTATTAAATTGTACTCTTTTACCATTCAAAATTATTTACAAAAACTATATGATCGAAACTTATAACTCATCTAAAAATCTATAAGCAAAGCTGTAGTAGCGATTCACGATACTTACATTTGTGATTAAGCTTGTGGTTGCCTGTGGTTGCTGTTGAACAATCATATGCTGTTGCGTTGGTATCAGTGTTGTCAACTTTTGTGTTGCTTGTGTAGCTTGCTGGGAGGTTTGCTGTTGCAAGGTAATTGTCTGAGGTTGCTGGTGTTGAAGTGTAGAGGCTGATGATGTTGTCTTCACAAGTCCGGGCGGACCAGCCGCAGTTGTCATAAGCGTTGTAGCACCAGAGCCAAGAGATTGCAAACCACTGACATTACTAATAGGTATCTGCTGATACATATCGCCTCCAATATTTCGAAGGATTACTCCCTTTTGTGTAAGTATAATCGTTTTATTCTTGACATTTGCATTGCCCGATACACCGGATTGTCCAGAAACGGAGGTGGCATTATTACCCGGTTGCATGAGAACCTGTGTGAGTTTAGGTTGCTGAGTAGCGGTGTTATTGGAGACCAATGTATGCTGTTGCTGTTGATGTTGTTGAAGTTGGGCTTGCATGTGTTGTTGTTGTGCAGCGTGTGATGCAGGTTGTATAGTGACAGGACGATTGGGCAATTGTACATTTTGAATATTCAAAAGTGTTGGCTGTGTTGATGTTACCGACGAAGCTGATGAAGATGCTATTAACGGAGGAGGATTGCCGCTGTTGCCTGTAACTATTTGCTGTGTGGCTGGTTGCTGTCGTATGACCACTGAAGATGTGGGCGATGTTTTCAGGAGGATTTTAGTTGAAGTAGGCGTTTGCGGCGTTGATGGTGTTGTTTGGTACGTGGTCTGTTGTTGACGTTGTGGCGTGAATGTTGTTAATGTGGGTAAGGTCTGTTGCTGCTGCTGCTGTTGTTGTTGTTGTTGTATTATTTGTGTTTGTTGTGTATGTTGTTGATTGTTTTGATGCTGCTGTTGCTGTTGTTGTTGCGCCCTCTTCGCCGGCTGAATTATGGTCTGCGATATTATAACAGGTCCACTGTTTGTTGCATTCTTCAGTTGACTCAAAGGCATAGATTTTATAGCTTGAGCTGTTTGTGGTGTTGCATTTTGCGATGATGCTGTGGCAGATGCCAACTGTTTTTGTCTCAAAGCAGCCGTTTGTGAGGGAGTCGAAGCCAATATTACCGGGGTGGAGCTATTTATGAGTATTGGCTGTTGTGTTTGCGGCTGTTGACTACTTGTGGTGGGTTGTGTCACCTTACCGGTTTTTGTCGATGTTATTTTAACCGATATATTATTGGGCAAATTTGCCAAAGGATTGTGGTTTGATGTAGTAACCGAATTACTTACAGGGCGCATAGGCTGTTGCTGCGTTATTATGGTTCCAGGTTGGTGTGAGCTACGCACAAGCGGTTTTATTTCCAATTTCTCCATCTTAATGGGAGTCGTTGGTGTGTTCTGTTGCCTCACGGTTAATGTTTGTTTCTGCGTTTGTGGAGACGTACGTATGATAACATGCTGTGTGGGCTGCTGTTGTTGATTTGTATTTGTTGTATGCTGTATCTGCTGCAACGTGGGTAATGTGGTTTGTTGCTGTATTATAACCCTTTGCTGAGGCTGTTGTTGATGAATTTGTGTTTGGTGCGGCTGCTGTTGCTGTTGCTGCAGCCGCTGGCCCATTGATGTTGAAGTCTGTACGTGTTGTGTTAGAGGAGGCGGATCTATCTTTTCCACTTTGATGGTGGCTGGTACGAGAATTTCTTCACTTTCTATTTTGATTTCTTGCTTAATACGCTTGTGGATATGATTCAAATTGCTGCTCTTATTAACGCTATTGGTCGTCTGAGGCGATTGTTGCTGGGATGGCTGTTGTTGTTGTAGCACTGTAATTGTTGATTTTTCCGAAGACGCCTGTTGCATCATTGAGTCTATGAGTTTCTGGGTATTAGGCTTACTATCTTCCATTTCCATGGCAGCATTATCCGTGATACCAGATGGGGTACTTTGAATATAGCTTAGAGAAGGCGGAGCATAATCGGGTGTTGTAGTACTTGATTTCTCAGATGACGATTTCACCACAATTGTTTGGCTTATATCGGGCTTTATGTCTTCCTTGGAGTCGGAAATATGACCACTCTCATCAGCACTACTACTTTGGCTTTGATTGAGATTTATTTCCGTTTTAATTTCAAAGCTGTTGTTAGCAGACGTTGGTGTTGTCGGAGTAGTCGACTCCTTGCCGCTAGCATTATTATTGATATTGGATGGTGATGTACTGCTGTCTGTTGGATTTACAGCTGCAGCGGCGGCAGCAGCAGCCTTTTGTTCCTGTTTTCGTGCCTGCTCCTCCAGTTGTTGCTCACGTTTACGCTTCTTGGCTGCTGCATATCCAAGGGGCTGCTCAGATAATTCAATTAATTTAATTCCACCATCTTTGCGTCCAGCTGGCGTACGACTCATATTTGGTCGCTGAGCATTTGACGCATTAATACTGGGACTGCGAAAACCAGATGTAGGCACTCGTGAAGGTATACCCTTGAGAGGCGTAGTATCTGTCATCTTACGGGGCATACCGCGTGATCTCAGCGGTATGGTAGGAGCAGATGCTTTTTTGAGAGAAGACTGCGCATCCGCAGATTTGTGTAATAGCTCAGTACGTAAAGCGGCACTTTTTGGTTTGCGTTTAATAGTAAAATGCTTTATTGCATTAGGCTGCTGTCCAACCTGAGATAGAGAAACAAATTTTAAAAAAATATTTTTGTTTCGTTTTTTAATACAAATGGAAAATTTTGCTGGCTACAATAAAAGTCGCATAATTTATATAAACCTCAACTATCAACTCTTTACGGGAACTATTTCGCCATCGTGTGATCTCTGAAGGAGAGGCGCCAACAGACATGTGTCGATAGGGATATGCGGATGGAGAAAAATAGGGATCAAATTTTTGGTTTGAGAGCGTTGAAGTGGTAATTTCTAAAACCATATAATGAACAATAGACATCGCGAAATATCATTCGCTTACAACATATCCTTTTTGACAATGGACTATACTTTAATGGTTGATATTTCGCGATGGCTGCTTTTGTATTCCGATTTCCATGACTCCAAATGACAATAAATATCTATAGATTAGATATAGTGACAGTAGTTTTTATCGCGGCAAGTTGTAGTTGCATGTTTACAATTGCTACAGGTAGGTTTACGGCAGGAGCAATTAGAAAATTGAAAATACCCTATATTCATTTGTAAACATATAGTCTCTGCCCAGCAAAAACTCGCATTACCCGGTAATCTTGTAGGTAAGCCTATTTAAAAATTAATAACCACTTAATAATTGGCATCGCTCCGGATTACATTTACATACTCATGTCCTTTGGCCATGAAATAAGCAGTGCTTGTAAAGCATATAATCACCTAATATGTAATCACTTATTCGTAGATATACAAAAGTTTGCAAAATATTGACATCTCTAGCCGATTACAATGGATCAAAATAGGGCGAGTAATGCTGTAATATGAACACTACTTGAATAGAAAGGAATATTGTAGAAATAAACAAAAATGTAACAAATCATCTAAGTTTACACGCAAATTAATGTCACACATTGATTCGTGTTTTACGTTATAATAAACCTAATAGACCATATTGGGTTCGAAATCTACTAAAGGTGGATTTTAAATACCTTTTTATAAGGCAAAAAGGATGTTGAAAGTGTAATGTGAATGAGGTATAATAAAAAAAAGAAAAAATATGTATAACGTTATTGATATAAGATTCCTGGTTCAATTTTCCATATAAGATTGTTGTTTTTTTTTTGTTTTCATTAATTGATGCTTTGTATTTTCATTTAATATTGTAATGTTCGTTAGAGTAGTACATTGTACTTCGTTAAATTCGTCCTTTAAAGGCTTTGCATTGCTTAAATAAATAAAATAAAAAATAAAATAAGTAAATAAATGTACCTTATGGTACCATCAATTATTCTATTTTATTACGTCATTAACAGCCAAATGCATTACATTTTGAGAATAACAATTCGAAAATTACCAAGAAGTATTTATTATTGTCACTACAAGTTAGTCATTATAACTCACCGCAATGTAATGCAATGTGTAATGACAGCTTTACTCTTGGTAATGCAAATTGTAATGAGATGTGGTTACCTAGTTTTTGCTAGGTGGTTACCTAGTTTTGGGTGTGACACAAGGTTGCTAATAATGTCGAAATTAAATTAAAATAATTTTCATAAATGTCATCAAATGCCGAAAGCCCAATTATCGTTCACTATCTATGGCGATTTCAATTGCAATTGTAAGAAGATTTTTTTCTGTATTCGCGAACCTCAACACCAAAAATATATTTCGACTTTTAAAATGCCTTACAACTAGTACTCACCACAGATATCAATGCATTCTTATTGAGATATTGACACTCCAGTGGCAACATTCCCAAATCACTGTGTTTTGCTACCAATTTCCGTAAATCATTGACCATGTCAGTGAATATGGGTCGGGTGTCCTCATAATCGGAGATCTCTGTATTGAGCGAACTGGTCGCTGGAAACGTTTTCATACTTTCGGCCAGCATAGAAACCCATAATTCTGAGTCTAGGCCTGCGACTTCTATGACTTCTTCTAGTTCGGCTTTCCACTGTGTATCCAAAATTCGCCATTGATGAAATCGATGTTGCAATGAAAATAAACAAAACATAAACAAGAACAAAAACCCATTTAGAAAATACCAAACAGCATAACTTTAATTCAATAATAATCGGAAACAAAAAAAATAGAAACAAAACACCAATATGGGGAAGATCTCTCCCCCTCGAAGTGGCGGGAAAATACAACACTGATTAAGTTGTCAGTGGATTCACATACGAATACACCAATTGCAATTGGATTATCACTTCAATAAACCGATATGAATGTTCTCGGCACATTATCTCCAATTATAGCTTTAATAGTTTTGCACTTCAATTCATGTTTCAAAATTCTTTGAGGATGATAAAAATTCACAATTTTTGTTCGTATTTTACACCTCATCATGTTTTTCTTAAATTTCACCAACAACACCATTTATGTTTTCTTATTGTTGTTGGTGGCACTGCAATGTGTTGGTGAACTATTGATGTGTGTATAGGCACTGCAGTTGTTCTTGTGTGAGTGTATGTTTGCTTGTATGACTTAACGAAACTTGATTTTTTCAGTATTTCACCAGCGAAGGAAAATTTTTTGCGTACCTCCTCGACAAGACGACGCGGAATATGGAAAAAGCTTAGCAATAATTTTAGTTTCACTTGTGTCTGGAGATCGGGAAAACACTCCTTGATGTTGCGCAACACTTCCTTGTTTAATTGAGAGCATATTGAGCCACTTATCCACGAATCATTTGATGTTCCGAGTTTATTATGCAGCCACAATGATGTGTCGCTGTCTCGCACATTCGCCATCTTAACATAAACTGTCAAAAAATTTTTTTTGTTTCGTCAACTATCGGGTCGCTCTTCTTCTTTTCTTTCGTTGAGTTACTTCTTGTTATATGGGTTGATAATATTAGTATTTTAGTATTTGTACTTTTAATAGTGACTTTTCAGTACAACGTAACATTGTGGAATTTATTTGTGAATATTATTTGTGAAATTGTCGCTATCGGTAAGAAATCCAACGCCCTTACTTGACACAAAATATTGATATTTAGAATTTAAATCTCTTTACAAATCCCAAGTGTTCATGTTGGAAAAAGTAGCGAGATTTCCATCATTTGACGATTTAACAGCTGTTACTTATTTAAAAACTTTAAAAGTAGACTTTTTGAAATTTGACTTGAATATAATTATTTTACACACAATTTTAAAAATTGAGCTGTTGGTTTCATTTGATTAAAGTTAAGATTAGTAAGTAAGCAATTAAGTTTCATTCGTTGTTTGCCAACATAAATGCGCCTTGCAGATTATAAGTTTTTCCGGACGATAGTGGTCGTGTCGAACATATCCCATATATTGGCCACATTATAAGTTAAGTCCGAAGGCATAATCAATACTGCTGCATGTTTATGGGATCGAAACACAATTACCGATTATTTAGTCATCAACAAATTGTCGTATCGACTGGACACACTGTAAGATTCTTTACAAGCACAGACATTCTGTCCGAAAAAACTTATATTTATATATATTTCTATATATATAAATAGAAGTTTTCTTTGTGCACGTATTATAAAGATTTATATGTTCACAATATGTTCGAACTCTCGCTTTATCTACTTTTCCAAACCGCCTGTCCATACAAAATCTGGGTTTAATGCCGGTATTAAGATCGCGCTAAAATAGTATTTTTCCCGGTTACCTTTCTTTAAGCCTAGTACTAAGATAACGTTGTCGCACGAAAAACTGTTATACTCCATATAAAAAACGTTAGCGCGGAATAAATGCGAAATCTTTGTTTTGAGCATTTTCAGACATATATTTATACAACCCTTAGTACTAGGCTTAAAAGTAAAATTTCAAGGCATATTTAGTAAGGTACTTTCGCCAGTCTTCAGATGAACAAGTGGGAAATTTAAAATAGAGAAGATCTGGAAATGTATCGATGTATGCTGTGAAATATGAGGAAATGTGTTACGGTTCTCAAGAATAATTGAAGTAATTCTTACTATTAATTATGAGCACAATTTATTTCGATAATTTTCTCTCATAATTTTTAAACAAATTTGATATTTCAAAATTTTTGGTATAAAATAATTTTATTTTGAATTTTTTATTTTATTTGTCACAATTTTCAATTAAACATTCTCGTAAGGGATTAAAGCTATAATGTGTGCTCATTGTGAAGATACCTCAAAAAGAGAATAGATAAATTCTTGTAGAGAGGAAAAACCAGAATATTTAATTCAATGATATATAATCGTAGTTTGCAGAAATACTGCATGGTATTTGGTAGGGGAGATGACAAACCCATAAAACCCCTTTATGCGCTTTACAGATTATCAGTTATTCCGGACGACAGTGCTAGTGTCGAACATATCCCATATATTCCCTGCCAAAATTTTTTGAATTTGGGGGCGCTTCAGAGAATCCCCACTACGTCGAAAACAGTCGTATACGATATCCAAAACTCCTCGGAAAAGCGCCGTCACTATTGAGAAGTTGTACCACGCCAAGTTACTACAAAAAAGTATCGCATGAGTGCAATTATTAGGAGCCCTTCTGGATACATTTAGAAGGACGCCAATAAGAGCCTCTTCAAACAATCAGACAAAGTGCATTTTAAGATAGTTGTAAAAGAATCATTGTGGTCAAGTAAAACACGATTGTTTAGATGTTTATTAATTTTATGAAACATTTATAAATTCTCATAAATATAACATTTATACGGCTATCACATCACATTTAACACATTTTTATGCATTAATAAGAGATTGATGTTGAGTTACAAGTTGTAAGTTAAATGTTGTAGCGTCTATCAGCCAGTACTTTTATTCCCAATGGAGGCAGCATGTCTGGAAAAATATTTGAAAAACTATCACTTTATTCCATTTGGAAAGTCAAAAATTGTTTACCAATTTACTTTTCACAATTTTAAGCGTAATAACTATGTTTTCAGCACTTTATTTTCGTTTTCATTGAAATAAATTATAATAAGCCAGTTGCGCTTGGTGTTTCACAAAATATAAAATGGCTCTTGTAACAATAGGGATGGCAAAATACTTTCATGCGAATAGTGATGGCAAAACACTATCACAGTTGGCGATTGTTGCAGTGTCACTTACGAGTCTGTGGTAGCGATGAGGATGAAATGGAACATTGAAATGCTGGCAGGGTTGTGCGCATTATAAGTTAAGTCCGAAGGCATAATCGATACTGCTGCATGTTTATGGGATCGATAACACATTTACCAATTATTTAGTCATCGCCGACAAGTCGTATCGATTCGACACATTGTAAGATTCTTTACAAACACCGACATTCCGTCCGGAATAACTGATAGTCTGTAAAGCGCATTAGCTACACCTATGCCATTAACCAAATACCGACAATCGAAGTTCAGCTCAAATGAAAAAATTTTAGTCATCTTTACCTTTCTTTGTTTACCTTTCTTTGATAATTCATTTAAAGAATATAAACTTTATAAAAAGTTGCTTTGGGCTATTCCCCACCAAGTTATAATAACATTTGCATCAAAGAGGTATAATTTTAAACATTTTTAATGATTATTCTTGACTTTAGCGGCTAAAGGTGGGTACTCAGTTCGAGTTTGGCCGCTAAAATCAAAATTAAATCTACAAAAATAGAAAAAAATATACCCTGCCAACATTTTTTGAATTTGAGGACTCTTTTGAGAATCCCCACTACGTCGAAAACAATCATATACGACATCAAAAACTCGTCGGAAAAGCGCCGTCACTATTGAGAAGTTGTACCACGCCAAGTTACTACAAAAATGTTTCGCATGAGTGCAATTATTAGGTGCCTTTATAGATCAATTTAGAACGACGCCAATAAGGGACCCTCCAAACAATCAGAAAAAGTGCATTTTAAGATAGTTGTAAAAGAATCATTGTGGTCGAGTAAAACACGTTTGTTTAGATATTTATTAATTTGATTAAACATTTACAAATTCTTAAAAATATAACATTTATACCACTATCACATTACATTTAACATAATTTTTGGCATTAATGATGATGTTGAGTTACAAGTAGCGAGTTACATGTTGCTGCGTCTATCAACCAGTGTTTTTATTCCATGGAGGCAGCGTGTCTGTAAAATATCTGAAAAACAATCACTTTATTCCATTTGGAAAATCACCAAATTGTTCACCAATATACCTTTCACAATTTTAAGCGTATAATCTATGTTTTCAGAACTTTATTTTCGTTTTTATTTAATTAAAATATAACAAGCTGGTTGCGCTTGGCGTTTCACAAAAAAAATGGCTTTTTTAACAGTAGGGATGGCAAATTACTTGCATGTACTTTTTGATGTACCTTTTCATGATGGTTGAAGTGACATTTACGAGTCTGTGGTAACGATGAGGTTGAAATGGAACTTTGAAATGCTGGCAGGGTATCTTCTTGTTACAATTTTATTAATTTTATTTATTATCTTGAGGTCCAATTTTCGACCAAAACTTCAATCGTTGCTGGTTTATCAAGGTAAACCATTGTCTTCAGATATCCCCACAAAAAATAACCATCCTGTTTCGTTGACTTCCATACCTTATTTTTGCCAACAAAAATTCATTGATCGTGAATCTTGGGCCAAATTACAGTAGTCGAAATCGAGTACTTCGTCATCGTAATGTAGTTTACGAGGATCACCGCGGTCGTTATCGAATTGTTTCTACTCGAAGTTGAACACGATAGGTAACATGCTATCGAGCAAAAAAAAAGGTAAACAAAGAAACAATAAGATGGTGAATATGTAAGTATTGTTTATAAATTTTGGCAAAATACATTTAAGAAAACATAATATTACTTGCATTTAGGGAAACGGAACAAAGAAAGGAATGCTTAGTAGCTCGAATATTTTTCCTTATTAATGCCACTTTGTACGAAAGACTATTAATTTATTGAAGACGTGAGATCAGCTCGTTCTTCCTCTTTTTCTTTAAAAACAGAGATTAATATCATACATGTTCCATGAGACGTTGCAACTTTTTTCGGCTTCTCTTATCATTTTGCATTCGTAACAAAACTTAATTCGCTTATTTTAGCAACTTTTTAACTCTTAACCCTTTCGACCCCGAATTTTTATAGGTATCGCAAATTTTTTTTTTTTACTTTTAATCATAGGGCTGTTTTCTTTTTGCACTGATAACCAGTGCTAAAATAAAACGCAAAAAAAATTTCAGTTCAAATTTCGATTTTGATTGGCAACACTTGGTCGTCAAATGTCAAAATCAAAGTTATTGTTTACAAATAAAAATAGGGGGTATACATTTAATAATCAATTTATAGAAATAAGTGTACCAAAAACGAAAGAGTGATTATTAATTTTAAAGGATTTGCTGCTTGCCTTTAAAAAACAAATGACTGCTGGCAACAGCTACGTGCGTGGAAACAGATTCAGTGCGTCATGTTTATCAACCAAACGCGTGGAAATATGGGAATTTGCTCAAGTGGTGGATTTACAAGTGGCTAATACCACAAGCATATGTGGTATAGAAATGGATATGCCAATTGCATCAAAATCACAAAAGCCTAGTTAACGTAGAATTACAGACATCGGCCAGCCATCACAAAAGGGAGAGAATATACAGGAAATATAATTCAACTTAATACCACAAATTATTTAATTAAACACCATGTCATCGCAAAATGTAAAATAATTTACCCACGCCGAAGTTGCCAAAAATATTACAAAAGAAAAGAATTGGTTCATAATCCACAACAACGTGTATGACGTGACCCCTTTTCTCAATGAGCATCCTGGTGGTGAAGAAGTCTTGATCGAACAAGCTGGTAAAGATGCTACAGAAAATTTCGAAGAAGTTGGTCACAGTTCATATGCCCGTGAAATGATGCAACAATACAAAATCGGTTAACTAGTTGCTGAAGAGCGTACAAATGTTCCAGAAAAATCCGAACCCACATGGAATACAGAGCAAAAGAACGAGGAATCGTAATGAAGTCATGGCTGATGCCTTTTGTCTTGGGTTTAATAGCCACCTTGGTTTATAAGTTTTTCTTTGGAACGAAATACCAATAATTGTAGGCAGAGAAAAACATCACCACCACCCTGCCAACATTTTTTGAATTTGGGGACTCTTTTGAGAATCCCCACTACGTCGAAAACAATCATATACGACATCAAAAACTCGTCGGAAAAGCGCCGTCACTATTGAGAAGTTGTACCACGCCAAGTTACTACAAAAATGATTCGCATGAGTGCAATTATTAGGTGCCTTTATAGATCAATTTAGAACGACGCCAATAAGGGACCTTCCAAACAATCAGAAAAAGTGCATTTTAAGATAGTTGTAAAAGAATCATTGTGGTCGAGTAAAACACGTTTGTTTAGATATTTATTAATTTGATTAAACATTTACAAATTCTTAAAAATATAACATTTATATCACTATCACATTACATTTAACATAATTTTTGGCATTAATGATGATGTTGAGTTACAAGTAGCGAGTTACATGTTGCTGCGTCTATCAACCAGTGTTTTTATTCCATGGAGGCAGCGTGTCTGTAAAATATCTGAAAAACAATCACTTTATTCCATTTGGAAAATCACCAAATTGTTCACCAATATACCTTTCACAATTTTAAGCGTATAATCTATGTTTTCAGAACTTTATTTTCGTTTTTATTTAATTAAAATATAACAAGCTGCTTGCGCTTGGCGTTTCACAAAAAAAAATGGATTTTTTAACAGTAGGGATGGCAAATTACTTGCATGTACTTTTTGATGTACCTTTTCATGATGGTTGAAGTGACATTTACGAGTCTGTGGTAACGATGAGGTTGAAATGGAACTTTGAAATGCTGGCAGGGCACCAGCCACAAACAAATATCGCAAGTTTATTTGTATATACAAGTCATACAAAAAACAAAAACAAAACATATACAGTGACTCACAAAAATATTCTTTTTTATATCTTGAAATCTCAAACCGCTTAACATTTATATGAAAAAGTTTTATTAAAATGTTTCCATGGATATACATAACAGCAAAACGTAAACAAAAATCGTGAAATTAATTTTATTGTATTATTTTTAATCATTAAATCAAAAAACTACAAAAAAAGCTCACAAAAGTATTCGTCGTATCAGTAATCACATTGTATGAGACATTATTTTGGTCCACTTAGTATTTGGAATAGTACCCTTTGTTAGCGCAAATGGCTACCAGTCGTCTTGGCATCGACACGTTTCTTGAGAGATTTTGCCCCATTCTTCTTGTAACACTTTTTTAAGGGCTGTCCAAGATGAAATTTGGTTTTGTCCGATCCACGGTTCCAAATGAGATCCTAGTTTTCAATGGGGTTGCTACCTGGGCTTTGTGGTTGCGTTTTGAGATATTTAGTGTTGTGAAGGAGCCATATTTTCACATCCCAGGCCGTGTGTTTGAGGTGTTTGCTTGTTGGAACAAGGAGTCTTTATCACGAAATCCCATTTTAGAGGCGCTGGAGTGAAATTTTTAAATATGTTAAAAAACATTTAGGCGTTCATGGTTCCATCAATAAAAACTAAGTTTCATTACACTTGTTTTTACATTTTTTATTTTCAAGGTTTCCCTAAGCTTTCGCCGTGAAAATAAAAAATGTCGAAAAGTGTAAGACAAAAGTTTTTATTATTTTAAAATTTATTAAGAAAATGTAACCATTAAAAAAATTAGGTTTATTTTAGTTATCGGAATTATTATTTCTTCAGCAAATTAACTTAACTTTATTCATTTTTGGATTATGTTTGTATAATTAACCCTCTAATGCCCCAATTTTTTGGCCATCTGAATAAATATTTAATGTTAACGACACAAAAGCAAGAAAACTAAACAAGAAAATTTTATAGGTAAAATTCAGTATATGCTGCAAAGCCTCTTGAACAGTTCCAACTGTTTTCTTTTTATTTTACCCATTTTTATTGTGTTAAGGTGTGTTTTACTAAAAGCTTCCTTATTTATTGAAGGCCGCCTAAAGGCGGGATTGGGCATTAGAGGGTTAACTAAAGAATAGAAAAATTATACACAAATGAAGCGTAAATATCTAAAAAATTCATGAAAATTTTAAATTTTACCGCAAAATCCAAACCAAAATCATACTGTCTTGGTGAATATTTTCTAAATAATGATGAAGAAGGCAATTTTATTATTATATACTATTCCAAATGCTATTTTTATACCCTCCACCATAAGATGGTGGTTTTTTAAGTTTGTCATTCCGTTTGTAACAGATCGAAAAATTGCTCTAAGACCCCATAAAGAATAGGGTGGTTAAATTTTCAAGGGCCGATGTTGATTTTGAATAAAACACAAACTATTTAGGACATTATTGTAATTTTATTTTATTATGATATATTCGTATTACTCAATTATGTATGGAACAAACTATAGGCCAAATAGACGCCGCGACCTCGGTGGCACACCTCCATCCGATGGTCCAAATTTTCGATGACGCTGGGGCATAATTGAGGTTCTATGCCGTTAATGTGCCGAATTATCTCGTCCTTTAGCTATTGAATTGTTGCTGGCTTATCGACGTACACCTTTTCTTTCAAATAACCACAAAGAAAAAAGTCCAACGGTGTCAAATCACATGATCTTGGCGGTCAATTGACATTGCTATTACGTGAGATAACACGGACATTAAATTTGTTGCGCAAAAGAGCCATTGTTTCGTTAGCTGTGGGGCAAATTCGGGCCATACAAAGTTCGTTATCATCTTACGATAGCGAACACCATTCACAGTAACTGCCTGACCGGCCTCATTTTGGAAAAAATACGACCCGATGATGGTCGGTCCGTCTGTTGAAATCACGCCAACATCCGTTCGAAACAAGCTATCGACTTGAAACTTGGCACAAGAAGTTGTTATTGATATATCTTATTGGAAAAGGGCCATATCGCATTACTTTACGTATAGCCCCCATATAAACCGATCCCCAGATTTGACCTTCGGAGACTCTTGGAGGGGCAAAATTCATCCGATCCGGTTGAAATTTGGTACGTGGTGTTAGTATGTGGTTTCTAACAACCATACAAAAATTGGTCCATATCGGTATTGGGCGGGGCCGACTATATCATACCCTAAACCACCCCATGCGAATTAGTAAACATAAGCAAGGGTATCATTGGTATAGGTTTGGGAGATGAACCGAATTTCCTTATTTATGAAAATTAAGCAGTATACACTCAAAAAAAGGCATGTCCTGTTACAAAGATTTTGTCTTTACTTTAAAAATTTACTTTTTCCCTTTCCTTTTTTTCCTTTTTTTTTAAATCCGAGCCAAAGAAGCGGAGAATACTAGTAAGGATATTTTTAAGACACATTTTTTTTTTTTAAATTTCGGTTTTGTGTACTTCTTTCTAGGAAGCGAATTTTAAGTTTTCATTTTTTCAGCTTTTCAGCTTTTGTTCTCCATATGCTATTAAAATCCTTTAAAACGAGTTAACAACTTTATTTTCCAAATTCAGACTCGACTTCCAGTATACTCATAGAAAAGGTCTGCTAAAAACAGCAGTAGATGTCTGCTGTTATATTTTTGTACTTCACGGCCTAATGAACAATAATTTATAAAATTTTTATACCCTGCGCCACACTGTTGAACAGGGTATTATAAGTTAGTGCATATGTTTGCAACACCCAGAAGGAGACGAGATAGACACATGGTGTCTTTGGCAAAAATGCTTAGGGTGGGCTCCTGAGTCGATATAGCCATGTCCGTCTGTCCGTGAACACATTTTTGTAATCAAAGTCTAGGTCGCAATTTAAGCCCAATCGACTTCAAATTTGGCACAAGTATGTGTTTTGGGTCAGAATAGAACCCTATTGATTTTGGAAGAAATCGGTTCAGATTTAGATATAGCTCCCATATATATCTTTCGTCCACTTATACGGCCCTAGAAGCCAGATTTTAACCCAAATTTGGTAGAAATTTTGCACTAGGAGTACAATTGGTAGTATAGTCAAATGTGCCAACTTTTATTGAAATCGGTTCAGATTTAGATATAGCTTCCATATATATCTTTCGTCCGATATGCACTTATATGGATTCAGCCTGAGTTTTACCCTGATTTGGTTGAAATTTTGCTCAAACATAACGCTTGGCCATATAGTCACGAGTGCAAAATTTGATTGAAATCGGTTCAAATTTAGATATAGCACCGATATATATCTTTCGTCCGATTTAGACTCATATGACAACAGAGGCCAAAGTTTACTACCGATTTTCGTGAAGTTTTGCACAGAGAGTAGAATTAACATTCTAGCAATGCTTGGTAAATTTGATTGAAATCGATTCAGATTTAGGTGTCGTTATGTGTGTTGAATTTGGTTAAAATCTTTAATATTTTAGATATTTAAGTGTGTTAAGTTTGATCTGATTTGGTTCAGATTTAGATAAAACCCCCATATATTCGTGTTTCCAGTTATTACAAATATGACCAAAATTCCCACACTTTAGACAAAACTCTGTGATGATTTCCTCATATCTTAGTCATATCCTGTAGTGCCAGAATTTCCACAGAACAGTTGATTTTTAAATAAGGCTCCAAGTCGCTCGACTTGACCAAATAATATGTTACAACCCACACTTGACCACATATCTTGGCGAGATCTACCAATATCCTTTTAAAATCGCCACTGGTGAGTAGCAAAAATTGCAAATATTACTAAAATTTTCCTATATTTGGTATACATATGTATCGCCTGATAAATCATAAATGTCCTTTTGTACACTTGCATTAAAATTTCTCTCGCTTCATATTTTTTACTAACATTGTGTTTCATCCCATGGTGATAGCCGATTTTAATTCTAGTGTTTTTGTACAAATATTCTCTTCATTATAAGTATTTGTATCTGGAAATGCAAACCTTTGCATAGCTCCCAGCAAATTTGAAGTAGTTAAGGTGGTAACACAAATGTTGGTATACATAGTGGTGAAGGGTATAATATAGTCGGCCCAGCCCGACTTTAGACTTTACTTACTTGTTTTTTACTAACATTGTGTTCCACCCCAGGGCATTAGCCGACATAAATTTTAAGTCAATAGAATTTTGGTCTTAAATATATTGTCGGTTCAGATTTAAATGCATGTATATGGGAACATAAATCTTTATATATACCACTCAAAAAATTTGAAGGAATTCAGATGGTGTCGAAAATGTAGATCACAAAGTGGTGCAGGGTATAATATAGTCGGCCCTGTCCGACTATAGACTTTCCTTACTTGTTTTTCTATAGAAAAATTTGTCAAAATTTTATTTCTATAGAAAATTTTCTCAAAATTTAGCATATTTATTGAAAATGTATTTCTATAGTAAATTTTCATATAATGTTATTTCGTGCTGATGGTCACTGATTCTTAAAAAACCTCTAATATAAATCTTTCGACCGATTATAAATTCAATTTTGCGAAATTGCCTAAAAATGTATACCCTGCGTCGCACTCTTTATAGAAGTATTACAATATACATTGTCCAAATCGAGTGAGGTAAATAGCAAGATAAACCTTTATAAAAAGCACTCAACAAAATTGAAGGATTGAGATTTTATCAAAATGTGGATCTAAATACAAAGTTGTGTATATTATAGTCTGCCCCGCCAGACTTCAGATTTTCTTATTATTATTATTTTTTTTATTTTTGACTAAAATTATGTTTCGTCCCATAAAGCTAGATTCAAATATTAAGTACATAGATTTTGTTGAAGTGTATACAATTTTGTCTAAATCGGTGCAGATTCAAATTCATGCATATGGGAATATCAACCTTTATATAGCTCGCAACAAACTTGAGATGGTATCAATGAATTTGGTCCACAATGAAGGGTATAATAAATTATTTTGTTTTTAAACATAGGAACGACATTGGCCTGAATTCGAAACATAGAGTACAAGTACACACACTTTTTCATTAGAAATAAGTTGTTTTAGCACACTATACGAGTGCTGGAGATCATGATCGCACTGAATAATCCATGTAGACGGTATTTCCCGTGATTGTTATGGTAATATTACATGGGACAAACTGTTTTTGAAGATTTCCAAAAGCATAGTGCCCTCTATACTCTATAAATCGGAGCCATAACATGTCCAAAAAACGACCCCCAGACCATAATATTACCCCCACCATTGTTGAAGGAACTGTTTTTATTTCTTGGATTAAGACTTTTCTTTGGACCTTCGTACTAAACTTCCACCACCCGAGCCATGCAATTTAAACTTTGATTTGTAGGAAAATAAAACACATTTCACTGATTCTCATGCCATTTAAGGTGTTTTTGTAAAAATTTAAGGCGCGGTTAAATTTTTTCGAACTCCATAATTATTGTGAGTCTCACGAAATACAGAGAAGGCCTTTGACGAAATGTCCAAATGAAATCGTCACTTCCGTGAGAGTTCCTTTATTGGAAGTTGTTAGAGACGCTACATTTAAAGTTGGGACCCTAGATATTTCTACATAATTCGATACATATTCCTGTTTTTGTTGCAGTGAAACAAAATTTAAACAAATACTTCTGTTTTGTTTATTTACATTTGCTTTTGTTTCTTCTTCTTTTCAGTATGTGACATTCACTTGAGATGTGTTCCTCCCCAGTATTTTAGTTAGTTGCCAATTCATATTTTGACAACTACAAAATTCGCATATAATGGTGACTCTGGTGCGACTTGCACTGATAGTTGCACTGCATAGAACACCAGTGCAACGATTGCCATACAAAAGTTCTATCCAGTGCAAACAAATACTTCTGTTTTGTTTATTTACATTTGCTTTTGTTTCTTCTTCTTTTCAGTATGTGACATTCACTTGAGATGTGTTCCTCCCCAGTATTTTAGTTAGTTGCCAATTCATATTTTGACAACTACAAAATTCGCATATAATGGTGACTCTGGTGCGACTTGCACTGATAGTTGCACTGCATAGAACACCAGTGCAACGATTGCCATACAAAAGTTGAAGTCATTTAAGAAGCGTCTAGCCAAAATTTCGGGTCGCCACGCCCATTCGTTTAGGCAGTAGAGAATGTTGCCTGTGGGCAACTTTGGGCAATTGTGACTACAAACTATTTTGTTTTGTAATGATAGGCGTATTACGTATTACGGATTTTTGTTAAGTTTTTATTTATTTTACAGTAAATATATACTTAGATGCGCGCGTGAGTGGAATTTCAATCACGCTCAAACACATTCACGAAGAAATATTTGTACTCACGCATGCCATGTGGGTAGGAATTCACGGTCACGAAATGAAAAGTCATACTCGCCCACGCTCACACATGAACAATGTTTATGTCTCACGCTTTCGCACGATTCACGACAATTTTCGTAATTCACGACAAATCTCGTAAGTCACGAATATTTTCGGAACACGACAATTTTCGTGTCTCAATAAAATTCTGGTAATTAACGAAATTTCTCGTGACTCACGCTATTGAAATCTTAAGGGTGATTAAATATGTAAAGGTGATTAAAATCGGTGAGCTTCAATTTAATCGTGAACGTGAATTTGTTCGTGATTGTGACTTTTTGCGTCTGTTTTACCGTGAGTGCGAATTTTATAGTGAATATGAATTTTATTGTTAACGTGAATTTTATCTTGAGCGGGAGTTGGATCGTGAGCGTGGGTTGGATCGTGAAAGTAAATTTTTATCGGGAGCGTGATTTCGGAGAAAGTTTACTCACTCACAATCACGAACACAATTTGATTTTTACTCACGCTCACGCGCCACACTTTTTTCTTTAATCCCCTTCATGCACATTCACGAGGTTTCGTTTAAATTTCATTCACGAGATTTCGTTTAAATTTCATTCACGGCTTCGCGTGAATCACGCGTGACCCACTAGTATGTTGCCAAGAAGTGGCTTCCTCCCTTTTCACGATTCCTTCCAAATTCCCCACTGCACTGCAGATGTTTTCCACATCATCGCCGCATTTCTCGTCACTGGGACATCCCAATTGAAGTTCAAAAATTTTTCAAAATCATTGTTTTTCAAACCTTTTTTCTCCAGGTCTTATGTTCAAAAATATGTAATTTTACATAAAGGCCGGTACTATGTTCATTCTTGCGAAAAATTTTTATGGAAACCATTATTTCGCACATAGAAAGCGGCGTTTTTTTAGGTAGCTTGGAGCGTTATTTAACAGGGAGCGATATTGGATTAAGTTGGTGGTTGTTGCTTGTTTTTACAAAATAACATTTTATTTTTCCTTGGGCAATTGATCTGCTATTCCTTTGATCCTTTGTATAGTTTCGGAACAAAAATATGGTCCGTGTTTGATTTATAAACCCGCACAAATAGTTTTTAAAAAAATAAATTATTTCTTAATTCACATTGCAAATGGCGCCGTGCTATAAACGTCAGTTTTTCAACACGAAAAAACAAAGTATCACAAATGGAAAAAATTTCGCAAATTTTTCGCATTTTTTGGTTTTGTATGGAGTTTCAACGCGAAAACCGAACAGAGTACCGGCCTTAAAGAAGACGTGGATTTGGCTTTGATAGTGTTAGTAATAGAAAACGGAGATTAATCTCATACTTGTTGGAAAAGCGATGCGAACTTACTGGTTTGATGCAGACAATTTTTATTTAGCTATTTTCTCCAAAATTTCAAGCAAATTTCTGTGTCGGTTGCACAAAATTATTAATAAAATGTTTCACAAAGTGTTTTTGTTCGTTTAAGAGTTAAACAATTGCTAAAATAAGCGAATTAAGTTTTGTTACGAATGCAAAATGAAAAGAGAAACCGAAAAAAGTTGCAACGTCTCATGGAACATGTATGATATTAATCTGTTTTTTTTTCAAGAAAAAGAGGAAGAACAAGCTGATCTCACGTCTTCAATAAATTAATAGTCTTTGCTTTGAAACTATCTTTTGCTTCCAATTTCTTATTACCATATGTTTACAGCAATGTAAAAAAAAGTAGTAGACAAAATAAATTTTACAGCAATCGAAATGTTTCTCGATACGAAACAGAACTCGGTGACGAATGCGGTGATTTGGCCCCTGTATCGGTTTGGATACCCTATCCTTGTGTTCACACACTATTGGCTCAATGGGTACCAAGAAATGAGAGAGGGTTCTTGTTAACATCGGTATATTCAGGAGCTGAGTTTGGAACAGCATTGCTTTTAGCTGTCAGTGGTAGTATGTTCGACTCTTCAATGGGATGGCCAAACATTGTAAAATAATTATGTGGATCATAAGCGCTCTATAAACATTTTTAATTGAACACTGTGGAGAAATCTAAAAAATAATCTAAAAAATTTCACAAATCGGTCAGATTTAACTATATGTATAAAGCATCCAACAAATTTCAAGAATTTGATATGGTATCGAAAATGTGGTAAAAGGTATAATATAGTCGGCCCCGACCGGCTTCAGACTTTCCTTATTTACGAATTGGCACACAGCCACACGATAGCTTGAGGTCATATGTTCTTTTTGAATGGATCTTGAATTTTTCATATTTTGTTTTGGACTGAACTCTCCAAGTGGTGAGAAATGGAACAACTGGAACTTGCATCAACCGGGTCGCAACCCAAGACAATGTCAAACACAGCTAAACTTTTAATTTTTGCAACGGGCGGAATAGGTATTGGTCTGTCCGTTGTATGTTCATCATTTGTTGCACCGGCTTTTAGACGCATTTGTTTACCATACGTTCCCGCCACCACAGAACAAATCTCAAATGTTTTAAAATTTCTACCTCGAAATTCTCCTAACCGTCTACTGGACATTGGATCTGGGGATGGAAGAATAGTCATTGGTACGTCTTCTAAACACAAATACTTTGGTTATGTTTACATAATTATGTTACCTTTCACTAGCCACGGCTAAACAAGGTATTCAATCAGATGGAGTTGAGTTGAACCCATGGCTGGTGTGGTGGTCACGGCTGGCCGCACTTCGTGAAGGCAAAGAAGTCAGTTCAAAAACAAAATTTTTCCGCCGTGATTTATGGAAGTTTAATTTGAAATCCTATGACTATGTGGTTATCTTTGGAGTCGAACAAATGGTAATGTTTGCAAAATAATCTTCAGTTTACTCTCTATAAACCATATTCTATATTCATAATTCCCAGATGAAAGATTTGGAGGCAAAACTCATTGCGGAGGTACCAAATTCTAAAGTGATAGCATGCAGATTTCCACTGCCAACTCTGGAACCCTTGAAAGTTATTGATGAAGGAGTAAATTCTGTTTGGTTCTACGACCTTAGTAAAATACAACAGAAACCTTTGAATGAGTAAAAGTATTTTTTTATATATATTAAGATTTATTTTTTTGAAAAAATAATAAAAAGTTTGTGATTTAAATGCATTTTTGACGGCTGACAAAAGAAATACATTGCGAAAAATAGTTCGTTTGTTTTGTTCTCATATAAAACCAATAAAAGAACGGCGAGTGTCCAAATAAGAACACTTATATCTAAAAAAATATGTATAAATACTAGCGATAAAATTGAATTGTACGCTTTTATCAGCTGCGTACTTTTCTTTAGTTTTGTGAATTGATATTAAAAAAAAACTGGGAATAGCACACTGTCAAAATGGCGGGCGGGTGTGTAATTTGGAATATCCAAGTGAAAATTTTAGACACATTGACGACTCGTCAATATTTAGATACGTAAAGCGATCTTCTGTTGTATATTGCATGGATATATAAGAAATACGTTACATGGAGGAGATTCCAATTCTTCGAATGTTACTCTGCTCATGGTCAAATAATTGGGAGGTGTTGACATTGCTAGAAGCGGCGGCCAAAATAAATAAATTGAGCGTCACGATAAATTTCGGCAAATCCCAGCTTTATGTAATATTGCAATATTTCAAGTCCAGCAGTGACATATTCAGTTGGTAAACGCACATGAACACCAAAGCAGCCATTTGATCTGAGAGTGGCCAGAAGAACAGTTATCAAACGCTTTGATATGGAACAGTCTGGGGATAAGTAATGCTCTAACACGGCCGAGGTCATAATAGCTGGATATGAACCAATCACTTCGGGTGGACATTGTGGTTCGTATTCGTGTAATTCTTCAAACATTGATTTATGTATGGCAAAAGCTTTTTGAGTGTGCGGAGAGGATGTATTAAAGACATCACGTTCTTCTAAATCCTCCGGATATTTCTCCTTCATCTCTGGTATCCAACATGTTTTTGTATTGCGCACAAAACTATTATAATCCAAGGCTGCAGCAGCATAGCCCACAATCTTATTTGTTGAGTCTGTCGCCACGATACAGAACTCTGGATGTAAAGTTATAAATGGTCCTACAATACTATCAGCAATTAGATCTGAATATTTTTCCTTTAATTGAAGTGGATGCTCTTTCTCCTCTGATGATGGAGGTGCTACTAAACATAGAAAACCTTGTGTGCACACTTGATATACGGCAGATTCATCCATAGCTTTGTAGGGACGCAAAGTGTGGTAATCGGTGGTGGGAAGGTCGGGTAACTTGTAAACAAATAAGTCATTGCCCTGATCGATTGGCATTAATCGGTGGGCGTCAGATATTAGACCTCCACGAAAAACCCATGGTTCTTGATCGCCGGACATGAAGGCTTCCTTCCAACCTTTGCTGAACCCTATTTAAGCAAAAAATAAATTAAAGGAACCTGGAGACAATAGCTTGAACTTACACGTATAGCTTCCCTGTGTATAACCATACACATTGCTTGGAAAATGACCCAAACTAAGCCATTTCACAAATGCATCCAATAATGATAAGGCATATTGGATATCCCAAACATAAGCGAACAGATCATGGCATATTTCCTTGTTTTCACATAGAGCAAACTTTTGCAGCAACACATTCACCGATTGGCATAATTTGGAAAAGTATTCTGCCCGTCGACCCCACTCGTCTATTTCAGGATTGAGTGGAATTTCGCCAATGTGCTTTCCTTTAACCGATTTTCCCTCCAAAAGTACATGAGCGTTCGCTTTAAGCCAATTAAATTCGTTTAGTAATTTAGAACCACGAGATCCATGTTCAAATGGTAAGTAGAATAAATCACAAAGTAAATGTAGATCTTGAGCATTGATTTTAGTGGACTCAATTGGTAGTCTGGAAAATGAATATGGGAACTTTTTAGAGTTGTGTACTTTATAATATGATAAAAAACGGTCACGTACTTTTCCTCTTCAGTCATTTCGGCAATCGATATGGGAGATGATGATTCCACACTTTCTACTTGCATGGTGTTCTGAAATTAAATGTAATAACTTTGATATCTCAACTTGATAAGGCAACTTACATTTATGTTATCGCTATTGGAACTAGTGTCTGCCATAATAACATCTTCGTTTACTGTCACACCCACAGATTTGCCTACATCATCTTTTGGCGATATTTGTGATGTTAAACTACTACTGCACTCCATTGGTTCATTGCCATTACTACTAGGGCTATGGTTATTATCGTCAGCCATTGGATCTATGGACAGACCTGAACTGTCACGTTCTGAATTTTTTATTTCCAATTGGATATCGTCCTCCAGTTTATCGTCATGTTTTACAGACTCGTCGACTTCGGGTAGTACTTCTTTGTCAATACTATTTGGCGGAGCATCCGATTTGACCGACACTTCTTGTTGGACTTTTGGTAAGTGTGAAATTTCATTGTCATCGAGTTCACGCATATCGTCACTATCGCTGTTTACCTCTTTTGAGTGCATAATGGGCACTGATACTATAGAGATTGGAATCTTTTTGGGCAGCTCTATATTTGAGGCGATCGAGTTGGGTATAGGATTGATTATATCCTCATTTGTCACCACTTTAGTAGGTGAAACCAGCGAATTCATAACTGCATTCGAAATGGGATTAACTGAGGAGGAATTGACTGTGCAAACTTCCGCCAAAGCTTGCAGTTGTGTGGTGTTTACTTGTGGTACGTTTGATTTTGCACTTGTTGATGTTGTAGTTGTGGTTGTTAAACTCATGCAAGTGTTGATGGATGGGATTATTGGTATGGGTATGATGGGCATAACAACTGCAATAAAAATAACTTAGTAGATCTCTATCACATTAGAAGTTGGGATATATCATTTACGTGTGACTTGTGGCTGTGGCTTTATTATTGGTCCCCAGGCCTCTTTTTCTACGAAAAATTCTGGTAACCAATCCGTAATTGCATTCCTGTAAAATAAAATTAAATATTAAGTCTCCAAAGTCGTATGCTATAAAAGTCTCCTACTTCAGTGCTATGCGAGGGTGATAGATATTTTTGGAATGACTGCAATCCAGAGGCAAGTCATCTGACCCTATCTCGTCGTCGTCATTTTCTGTTTCAAGTTTGATATCCGCCGATATGGAGCCTGAAGTTAATATAGAAAAGAAGCCATTAGATCGTAACCTAAAACATAAACCAACTTACTGTTAACTTTGGAGTCTAAACTGCATCTGGACCAGTTGGCTAGTGTGTGTATGGCTATGGTATTAGCATGAAATTCACAATTTGGATTAGTCATGACACCCCTCAAATGTGGTATCAATTCGGGCGATCGACCTGAATATGGACCCAAAAACACTCTCTTCTGATCATAGTCATTTGCGTGTAGATTATCCCAGATCACAGGTGGTCTCCTCAGGATTTCCGTTATTTCTTGTATGGACTCCACCGATATAATTTTCGAAATCACCTTGTCTCCAGTCCACATGATATCAATATCGTGATTGAGCTTCGATCCGAGTGTATTCAAGTACTCAGAATCGTGAACGGATGGTACGGCGCGAGAAGCACAGTATTGAGTGGGACAGAAAAGAAAACGGGGATTGCCCAGGTGCGTGTATATTTCATTAGTGACCGAAACCTGAGCATTAGCAAAGGTTTGGAACACTTCCTTATCTCCTTTGGACAACTCGGACTCAATGTCATCAAAAAGAAGTGCAAAGGCTTCACAACCAAACTGTGAGACTTGGTCCAACTTTCGCTTTAATGTCTGCAATTCTTTTTGACTACTGTAAGACATGTCCAAACCAGGAGATAAAGCATAGTAAAATGTTATACCTTGCTCCTTGGCGGCCGATATTAAACCTTTGTCAGAAGAAAATATTGAAATATTTCACTAAAAATGTTTTTACCCCCGTAGCCACTTACCCGATAAATGGTCAGCCTCTTCAACGGTATATAACTCACGCCAATAAGCTCTATGTTTGTAATCATCCTTCGGGGCGTATACGTAAGAGTCCATGCCCCATTTTTTTAGTCTAAAAATATATTTCTAGTTTAAAGAGACTAGCCTTACATTGTCTACCACCTCCCATACTCACTTTCTAAACAGATCTTTTCTTTGTTCTGTTGTCCATGGGCGCCCATAAAATCCCTCAATAACACCGCAAATGAAATGAGGCTTTGACTCCTTATTGTCCATGGCTTTTGGGCATTCTGGTGCTTTTGAATTCGATTCGCACTCCTCCATATTACTCTCGTCGCTTTTCAATGAACAGAGAAATCTACAAAACGCTTCGAAGCACACTTTTGATACTCTCTATTTCCAAAACACCACAAGAACTACAAAATAAAAATCTTCGAAATCTGATCTATTTGTTTGCGCGTGCAAACATCTGTTTAATGCAAAATTATTTGCAAACGTAATGCGGTATTATCGATTTACAGTAGTTTCGATAAGTACACAAACCTAAACAAAGGCGTGTAGAATCGTATGTAGCAAATGAATTTAGGCCCTCTAGCGGACATTTTGTTAGCGTAAAACAACACAGTTTGGCAATGTATTTCAAGAGTAAACAATCGGTAACAACATCTAACAGTGTTTGCGGTAGCAATCAATTAAATTTTATTTTTTACGATTATAAGGTGGAAATGAAAATATCGAAATATCAATAGGGAACTAATTTGCCGTAACAAGTTATGTTTTCACTAGGTTTGCGCAACATATGCTTCATTGTTGCTTTTTAGAACATTGCCGGACACATGACGCTTGCATACAACATTACGTTTACGAAAAGGCCTATAATTATGTTTTTTTATTGCTTAAATATGGTTTATATGTTTGCATCTAAATTCTATTAGTAATTTTTAGTACCGACTCTAATACATGTCTACATTTGCTTTCGGCTTTTGTTATCGACGCTTATCGAGTCCCTACCATCTCAATTGTTTATTTCTCCGTTTAGTTTTACACTTTTACATAAATAGAGTATTAATGCAACCGTTTATAGTTATACGAAACTACCGAGAAGATGATGAGCTTAAGTGTCAAAATGTTGTACAGGAATACATTATGTCCTTTGCAAAAAAGTCTTTCTACAGTTTTTGTTTCAGAGAGGTAACTAAACTGCTGAATCTTAGTACAATTGATATTGATTGATTGGATACTGATGATGACCTTTCTTTTTCCAGATAACATTGCAGTTTATAGTCATCACATGGGCTGTGCTATTTATATTCTTTGGAGTGCCACTGATATTCTGTGCATTAACTATTCCTGGTTGCATATTCTTCCTATTCTCTGGGACATATTTCTCTTTCTATGCTAAGGCCATAGAATTGATGCGGGTATGATTTAAAGGTCTATTCTAATTTTCCAAGTGACAACAATCCGAGTATTCTATGATATACATTTTTAATAGACGTTTACACTAGCTTTATAAGTGGGTAATATGTTTGTGTCAGCATGACTATTCCCGACTTTTTATCTCCGATTAATGTTGTTTTTTTTTCTTTTTGATTTCAGCTTAAAACCATGCATTGACTAAACTACAAGTGTAGCTTAACCAACAGAGGAAAAGAATGTTTGTCAAATTTATTTGGGCAAGGTCCTATAGACTGCAATATGGTTGAATGGACGCACGTTTCAGAATTAACACATTTCTCATCAGCATCCTCTACTTGCAGCAAAACTATCAACCAATTATCAGAATAAAATCAGGCAGTTCATTAAACCCAACAATGAACCACACTTGAACCTTCCGAAAAAAGGTTTGACATGATAGCCGGCTTTTCCTCTGTTGGTTAAGCTACACTTGTAGTTTAGTCAATGCATGGTTTTAAGCTGAAATAAAAAAAAAAACAATGATTAAAGAACAAAATCAACAATAACAAAACAAAACGAATCTCCGATTAATTTAAAAAAGTATTCAATTAATAATAATTGAAACTTCATAGTAAATAATATCCAACTATTTACAAAAAAAATAAAAATAGCGATATTTGGGAATGAATTTTCCATGGTAGAACAGGAATATGTCAAAAATTATTCTCTTTTTACACATTTCATGTTTACACAACAACTAGTCCCTTAATTTTACTTATTTAAGCAATTCAAAGAATTTAAGGTGACGAATAGCGAATTAGTGTCAACCGAACGGAGGACAATTTCGTTCGTTCGTTGCAAGCAGACGCGAAATTAAAGCTCTTGAATAAATTGGATATTTTTTTCATAAAAACAATATCTAAAACATTAACAATTTTTAAATCATTTGAGTGAGATTTGATTTCACTTAAATGGTATTAAATTCATGAGATAACATGGATTTAAATTGTGGAAAATGTAAAACCACTTGCCGAGACACGGAAGTAAGGTGCAGCAGTTTTTGCGGAAAAATTTTTCATATGAAATGTGTTGTCTTAACAAAGTATGAGTGCGATGCAATTTTTAAACACCAGAATATTACATTTTTTTTGTGATTCTTGTATTAACTTTATGCTGGTCACAAATGAAAATTATAAACATTTATTGTCAATGGTTATTGAAAATGAAGCAAAAATAACTAGCGAAATTAACAAAAACAACCAGTATGTGGAGAAACGAGTTGAAGAGGCAAAGATAGAAATTATGAGCGAGCTGAAAAATAACAAAGCTAATCCAGGAGTACAAACATATGCAGACAAGCTTAAATCTACCAACAATGTACCCGTTATTTTGAAACCAAAAAATAAGCAGAACAGTGAGACAACTGAGAGAGAGGTAAAAGAGAGGATTAAACCTTCAGCACTCAATGTACAAGTAAAAGGAATAACGAAGAGAAATGATGGTATGATAGCTATAAGATGCGAGAACGAGAGTGCACGGAACGTTTTAAGAGAACAAATTAAAGAGAAAATGGGAGAAAATTACGAGGTACAATCACCATCAATGAGAAAACCGAAACTGTTAATTGCAGGTTTAAGCGAGGAGTTGGATAAAGGTTCAGTCGTTGCAGCTATAAGAAAACAAAACAATATACAATGCAATTATTTGGAATGTGTCAAGGTATACAGGTCATATAAAAATCGAAACACATTTAACGCCATAATTGAGACTGATGGAGAGGGATTTAAGGAAATTATTGATAAACAGAAAATTAATATAGAGTGGGATAGATGTCCTGTATATGAAAGTTTGAAAGTTTTAAGATGCTTCAAATGTTGGGGATTCGCTCACACATCGAAACATTGCAGAAGTGAAAATCAAGTATGTGCTAAATGCAGTGAAGTTGGCCACTCGTACAGAGAGTGTAATAATAACGTATCCAAATGCATAAATTGTTTAAAGGCAAAAGAGAGGTTACATTTATCGGATATAGACATCAATCATGATTGCCGAGATACTGGGTGCCGTGTTCTGAAACGTAGAGAAAGAATAGAAGCAGAAAGGGTGCAATACTAGCAACCAAAGAATATATGTGGATTGTACTTAAATATTGGTGGATTATGTGCTAACTTTGATGATCTGGAAGTAATACTTGGTGAAAACGAGTTTGACTTTATTTGCTTGAGTGAAACACACCTAACTGCAGACTTGGAAGATAGAGAATTCTCTATTCAAAACTACAATATTTTGAGATGTGATGGTGATTCTAGGCATACGGGTGGTGTGGCTCTTTACATAAAAGATTCATGGCAATCAAGAGTTATTGAATGTATAGCAATTGATAAGACGATTTGGTGGCTTAAAGTGGAAATCTGGAAAAGTTATATAAAATTTTTTATTGCTGGTGTTTACAGATCGCCAAATAGACAAAACAGCTCAGAAGAAATATTCTGTAACTTTTTTGAAAACCAAATGGACAAAATTAGTGGAAATGACATTGGTATTATTGTTGGCGATTTCAACATAAATTGGAATGAAATTTCTACAAAGCGACAAAAAATTGAGGAAATAATAAATGATAATTTTTTTAACCAAATTGTAAACCAACCTACCAGAGTTACTAGTACGACTTCAACCTTAATTGATTATGTAGTAACCAATATTGACCTATGTACTGCAAAAACCTGTACAAACCTCAAAATTAGCGACCACGAATCAATTGAAGTTAAGTTTCCATCAAAAAGAGAGACAGTTACCACAGCTAAGAATATCCAAATATTGCGTTACAACGACGACCTTTTCCGAAGAACCATAGTTAATGATGACATTTATTACTACCATCCTGTAAATTCCGTTGATGACTACGCCGAACGTCTGTTTGAAAGTATTAATAGGGCTTTGCATCCAATGATATGCACGAAGGAAACAAAATCAAAAAAATTACCAAACTATTGGTTTAGTAGCAATTTAAAGAGAATGCAAGTTCACAAACAACAATTACATCAAAGAGCTGTTTGGATAAACGATAATACTAGTTGGGAAAATTATAGGCATTTCAGAAATCAATACAAATCACAACTTCGTAGTGCTAAGGAAACTTTTATCAGTAATAAAATTGATAACTGTACAGATCAACGGTCAATGTGGAAAACTATAAAAGAATTTGTACTTAAGAAAGATGATACCCATATTAAGAAAATAAAAGTAAATGGATCCCTCATATCTGATGAGAAATGCATAGCTGAAGAAATGAACAAATTTTTTATAGAGAGTGTAGAAGAAATAGTCAGCAGTATACCTCCGATCAATTATGAAAATAATATTTCACACATTCCAAAGGAGAACTTCAAATTCAAATTTATAAATACCAATGATTTGAAATCTTTATTAAAGGGAATGAATACAAAAAAAGATCAACATTTTCTGTCAGTAAAAATTTTATTAAATAACTTTGACTTGCTTGGTGAAGCAATAAAACGTTTAATAAATGAATCTATGCGATGGGGAATTTTCCCTAAATGTCTAAAAGAGTCATATGTAATACCCATACCGAAAATCAAAAATACGGATAACCCCAATGAAATAAGACCTTCCGATTCTTAGTAAAATATTGGAAAAAGTAATATACACGCAACTGAATAGCTATTTTGAATCAAATAATGTATTTATCGAAACGCAATCAGGATGCAGACATAATCACAACTGTGAGTCCCTTTTGAATCTCGTTATTACTCAATGGAAATCTGAAGTCACGAATAAAAATTGCATCGTAGCAGTTTTCTTGGACTTAAAACGTGCATTTGAAACCGTCGATAGAGAATTATTGGTACAGAAAATTGAAAAATATGGAGTAAAAGGAGTTGAAAGTAAATGGTTTAAAAGTTACCTGGAGGAGAGAACACAAAGAACAAAATGTGGCCTTTATGTTTCATCAGGGAGTACTGTAGGAATCGGTGTACCGCAGGGAGCAATATTAGGAACACTGCTATTTTTAATATATATTAACGATCTAAAAAACATATTAAGAAATACTAAATTATGTTTGTTTGCTGATGATGCTTTGTTGTACATAAGTGGAAAAAATACAAACGAATGTATATCAAAGCTTAATGAAGATCTAAGAGCAGTGGAAAAGTATTTAAAAATGAACAAACTGAAGCTCAACATAAACAAAACTAACGTAATGGTTGTCAATGGAGTCATTGAAGGAAATATTCTAATCGATGAACAAGAAGTGAATCAAGTTGAGGAAATAAAGTACTTAGGTATTGTAATTGACAAAAAATTGAAGTTTGATGCACATTACAACTATATCTGCAAAAAGATCTCAAAAAAAGTTGCTTTTTTAAAAAGAATACGAAACAAAGTTTCTCTTCCAACCGCAATCAATATATTTAATACGATTATTAAACCTCAAGCTATGAAAGCCAGACTTCAGAAGTTACAAAATAAAGCAATGCGAGCGATTCTAAAATGTCATCATTTAACGCATACAATCAGCATGTTGAATAAACTAAAATGGATGTCAGTTAACCAAAGACTTACAATGAACGCATTGATATATATATATTTAAAATAAAGCACGACTTAGTTCCAAAGTATATGCAAAGTTTTATAACGTATGTAGCAGACGTTCAACCGTACAATTTACGAAATATTCAAGATTTTCGATTAAATTTAAGTAGAACCAATTTTTATCAAAACTTATTGTTATATAATGGGCTTAAATTATTTAATGAACTGCCAATTGAATTAAAAAATGAAAATAACATACATTCCTTTAAAAAATCGCTCATTTCATATGTAAAAGAAAATTTTTGAAAAGTTATGTAATGTCAAAATTACCCAATCCAATTTAATAATTTAACGAAGTATTGTTTAAAATCAGTAGCATGTTATGCTAAATAAATAAATAAATAAAATAAAATAAATTTATGTAACCCATCGGAATTAGAGAGACTTTGCAAAATGAATCTTGAAACAAAAACATAGGAGTAATATCCATTATCAAGATCAAATCACATCAAAGTACAGTTACAAATAAAACCTCTCAAGGAAAATAATAAAATTATTCACTTTTATAAAATTTATTTTAGAACGTTCGAAGACCAGTAATTTAATGCCAATTGAATTAAAAAATGAAAATAACATACATTCCTTTAAAAAATCGCTCATTTCATATGTAAAAGAAAATTTTTGAAAAGTTATGTAATGTCAAAATTACCCAATCCAATTTAATAATTTAACGAAGTATTGTTTAAAATCAGTAGCATGTTATGCTAAATAAATAAATAAAATAAAATAAATTTATGTAACCCATCGGAATTAGAGAGACTTTGCAAAATGAATCTTGAAACAAAAACATAGGAGTAATATCCATTATCAAGATCAAATCACATCAAAGTACAGTTACAAATAAAACCTCTCAAGGAAAATAATAAAATTATTCACTTTTATAAAATTTATTTTAGAACGTTCGAAGACCAGTAATTTAATTTGTATGTTATTTTTAAATTATTACTAAATTATTTATGGCATTTATGTAAATAAAAAATACAAACCATTCATTACGAATTGGTTATTATTGGTATACTTACGATTTAGCACCGTTGAATTAAAGACTTATAAAATGCAAACACCTTCAATCCTCGTAAATTTATTTAAATTTAGCAAATCCAAGAGAAATCCACAACTCTTATATCCGAAATTGTGTGGTACTGTGAGCCAATCTTTTGGTGTGAGGACTGCTCGTATATACAACAGGTCGCCTGTTTCGTTAAGGAATTTCTCATTTTCATATAATAGTTTTAGATGCAAACTTTTGAAAAATTTTCAGTCATAGACATGCATATTGAGTAACTTATAGTATTACTTAAAAAAATTCTCTCTTTTTCTCTATTCGCTCACAATTTTTTTATTAAAAAAATTTTTTGGTGTATGCGAATATAGTTAGTGTTTTTTTCTATTCTTATGCCCTCATTTTTTGTTATTAAACAGCCTTAAGAAATAGATTGGAAAACATTAAAAAATGAAAATAAAAAAATATATATTAAAAAAATATATATATTAGAATAAGAATTAATAAAGTAAGTTTTTTATTAGAGCTAAATATTATTAGAGCTTAATTATTAGAACTAAATATTTAAAATACAAATTAAGTACGTAAAATGCAAAAAAACACATTTTGTTGTAATGATATTTTAGTAGTAATAAGTTCTTTTTTATCCATTGTTTATTACACCCAAAGAAATTTGTTCGTAGGGACACCAGAAAAGTCTGCTAAAACAGCAGAAAGTCTGCTGAAAAAGGGACAGCAGTCATTGTTTGCTGAAATAGCAAACATTTCCTGCTATTTTTTAAGCTCGATTACACTAAAACAAGTTTTATTTTGGCTATAACAAATAAAAATGTCAACTTAGGAGCTATCCTAACATAATTAACACAATATTTTATGCATATCTATAGTATTTGATCAAAAATCTGAATGGTTATCGAATTAAGGCATAACAGCAAAGAAAATGTTTGCTTATCGTATTTAGGAGCTTGTAAGTATATTACAGTGAAAAAATATACCAAAAACTACTCTTGATTCTTAAATATGCTTTGGGGAAAAATTTATAATCTTAAAATTTTATAAATTGTTGTTCATTAGGCCCTGAAGTACAAAAATATAACAGCAGACATTGACTGCTGTTTTTAGCAGACTTTTTTCTATGAGTGTAGTAGTTTTTCTTACTTTGCTTTCTATTTCATTTTTTTTTTCTAATTTATAAAAAAATGTATATTTATTCTTTGTTCTTCTCTTTTATAATTTATTATTGTTAGTTTTTATTCCAAATTTTATTTTGTTATTTTTGGTCAAATTTTTATATATTTAAAGTTACTTTTGTAGTTTTTTTTTTTATAACCATTTTTTTTGTAACCATTTAGGCTTGGTCATTTTTACAATAAAATATAATAATAATAATAAATGTGAACCAATACACATTCGGATTTTGTCAATTAGGCTAGAAGAAATGGGAAACTATATTTACTTTCTTGTTGTTACAGACAAAACCAAATCTTTCGTTAGTGGCTGAGTGTTACGAACCATTTATATTCCGTATGAAACCATCTGAGTGTACTTACCAGATATTTATGGATGATGCACCATATGAAACCTCGTACAAAAACAAATTTCGTAAGAAGGTATGTAACAACAGCACGGCCAAGATTATCAAAAAAAAAAATACTATGTATCGAAAGCTTATATTTTTCTGGTGTTATATGAAATAATACTGATAATTTTGTATTTGCTTTTAGATTATAGCTTGTATAAGTGTCAAAAACCATAGTAGCATTTATAATGCAGCGTGGATATATCGCTTCGCAGTAACGCCAGGATATCCGATTCCAAAAGTTGCCGAACCTATGATAAATTTGGTATCCAAGAACTGTGTTCAGCTGGGTTACAGTAGTTTGGAATGCACTATGTCGGAATGGCAGGAAGAAGCAAGAGACTTCTTTGATAATTTGGGGTAATTTTGACATTAATGCCTAGCTATCTATCACTATATATACAACCTTTTTATTTTTAGTTTTATTACCAGACAAATCTACCACAAAAAAATAATCGGAACAAGTTTGACCGTTATGAAAACTCAATTAACGTACGATTTAAAAACCGACACATTGCAAAAACAAAACTGATATTTTGCGTTCACAGGACGAAATTATGGAATCTCCTCTTTTTATTTGAAAAATATTTTATCACATTCCTCGTTGATATTTGTTTTGTTTTTGATAAAATTATAAATTATTCTGACGAGTATGAAAGATCATTTACGGCCATTTTCATGTAGCTCCGTTAGACTTTAACTGCCAGTTAACAGAAAGTAAATAGCAAATATCTACTCTTCAGTTAACTCTAAGAGACAAATTTGCGCCAGTTAAGTTCCAAACTGGCATATGGAATATATAGGCAAAATGATAGATGTGTCCATAATACTGTTTAAAAGTTCGTTAGTTGACGGAAAACTAACGGAGCTTCATGAAAATGGGGGTTAATTGTATAATAATAAATTATGTAGATTAAATTAGGTTGTTTTACTTCACAACGCCTATAGAAAATTCGATTAATAGTACAGGTTATGATGGAAATATTTACGAAAATTTCTTTTAAAACAAGCAATTACAATCTCTTTTGTCTTTGGATATTCTTTTTGTAATACTGGCAATATTTTGACTAAATGCCCATTTTATTTTTTTTAATAACAAACAATGTCTCCTCGGAAAATCATTCAAATATGAGTTGTCAGTATTTCTTTTTATTTTGTTTAAAAACCAATTTCTTTGAGTGTACTAGGGAACATCAGAGTATTCCCAAAGTATATTAAGGAAGGTACCAAGTAGAGCTCGACCGAAGCGGTTTTTGTTTTTGGGCGAAGCAGATGTTCGGCAAAAAACCAATAATCGGCCGAAATCGATTATTTTCCTGAAATTTTAAAGAAATTTGGTGTTTTGACTGAGAGAAATTAAATACTGAGCAATGCGATATGAAATGTATTATTCAAAAAGCTTCGGCTTCGGTTGATGCTGCCATTAATAAAATATAAGCAAATACTGACAAAGTTCTGTTCAAATGAAAAAATTATTGTAACAGATCATCATATCCGATCTGTAAATACTTCAATAAACATTCAAACTCAACTATTATTCATGAAGAGTTTTCAAATATTTTAAATCACTCGAATAGAATGCGCAGCTTTCACAAAAAATTCTTTAGTCATTCTTTTACCAGATGGTATAGATATCAAAAATAAAATCGATCTATATTTTTCGGCAGATCTATTGGCGTTTTAACAGACCTGTCAACGACTATTTTACTATTTTAGCAAAAGTTTTCATTTATTTACTCAACTATGTGTTACTTATAGGGTTTTTTCTCAGACTTTTTCTATTCCCGGCAAAGCGGGATTTTTTAACGATAAGAACTTATTTAGTCCACTAGTCCAACGAACTGTGGGTTGCAAAAAGTATACCGATCATAACTCAGGAAGACAAACCTTCCATCGGTTCTGTTAGAATCTGGACCACCTCTATGTATGCCAGACAGAGCAACTATTAATACGTGACACTATATTCCAGAGCTTCCTAACTCAATTTGCTTCGCGCCCCCCAACCTACAACAAATTTTGTTTTCAAACAAACAGAAGTAAATATTAACAAAAGCTGAAAATATTATTAACAATAATTAATTAAATAATAAAAATGTTAATGAATATTAATATAAAAGAGTTTATCAATTAGTGCGAAATTTGGCAATTGTTTCATTAGCTAGATTTTTAATATTTGGTACTATTCAGGGATCCGGAGCGGTCCATTTTTTTCGCTCCGCTCCGCTCCCGCACCGGAGAAAAATAAACCGCTCCGCTCCCAGAAAAAAAAATCGCTCCGCTCCGCTCCTCTTCGAGAAAATTATAGTACAAACATTGTATTATTTGTTCAATTGAGTTTTATTTTATGGGGGCACAGCGTGACCCCATTTGTCGAAATCGGGCGATACATATATATGGGAGCTATATCTGAATTTGATCCGATTTCTTCCAAATTCAATAGCGTTCGTCCTTGTGCCCAAAAAACTCCCTGTACCAAATTTCATCAAAATCTGTTAATAATTGCAACCGGAATCCTGTGAACAACAAATACATGGACAGACGGACGGACACCAAGCGCTAGATCGACTCAGGAGGTGATTCTGAGTCGATCGGTATATATTTCTAAAACTACCTACCAGAAATATTGGTCTAAAACCTATATTTCTGGTAGGCACATTTTTTGGCAGATCAAACTTATTATACCCTAACCACTATGGTTTAGGGTATAATGACTTTAAAACAATGTGTTGATACATTTTATTAATTTTGAAGATTTTTTCAGAAATATTAAATCCATTTTGACTTCATTAAAACGAAATTTTCATTCATGTTAGGATACACATTTTTATGTCGAATCATTTAGCTATAAGGACAAACAGCCTTATTTGAAAAGTTTAGAGACTTTTAGACAAGGAAAAAACTTTATTTCAGAGAAATACGTCTTCTATTCTAAGCAAAATTCGTATTCGTATTTTAAGCATGTGAAATATTTGGCCACCCGACAATATTCTTTGCGGGACGCTGATTGGAATTGAAAGTCTATACACAGAGTAGAAGTAACTACTCTCCGAAAGTTTTTTTTTTGTTTTGCAACAGACGTAAAGAAAAGGTTTTGTTATATATGTAATGTGTGTGTGTATGTTTATGTTTGCAACAACCTCCATCGAAATCAGTCCGTGGTATACCTACGAATATTCTTACTCAGATCTAGTGTTACCTATTTTCGCTTTTTTCCCCTTTATTGTAAAAATACATTTTCGAACAGCGTTTTTAAGAAATGTTCGTTCTCAAAAAAAGTAGATAACATGCAATAATACAAATGAAGTCATTAGTTTTCAATGTGAGAAAAAATTAAAATAAATGTATATGCGCACATTTTTCAACCAAAATTGAAACTATCCATAATTTTAATTAAATTTTCGAGAACTAATATCAGAAATAAGAGAATGCTAGGATACAGTACAATAGTAAAGCAAATATGAATGTCCTTACTCTGAAAAAAAGCATGCCCGGTTCCAAAGATTTTGTCTTTACTTTAACAGTTTGGGTATTAATTCCGAGCCAAAGAAGCGGAGAATACAAGTAAGGATACTTTAAAGACGCAATTATCTTTTAAATTTGGGGTTATGTACTTGTTTCTAGGAAGCAAATGTTAATTTTTCATTTTTTTAGATTCTCCGTCAGTTGTTATCAAAATCCTTTAATCCTTTATTTTCCATATTAAGACTCGACTTCCAGTAGAGATTATGCTATGCTTCAAGTAAAAAGCGTCTTTTAATTAAAGTGTTGAAAAACATGTCTTATTTTTTAACGATTTTTTGCTTTGTAGGCAAGATGCAAACAGGAAACAAATTTAAAGACAATTTTATTAATTTTAAACAATTTTTCTTAATTATTAAAGTCATGTTGACCTTACCTCAAAAATTTTATCTTTCATGTTATGATACACATTTTTAAGTAAAATCACTTAATTATAAGGACATTACAACTTCATTCAAAAGTTTACTGACTTTTGGACAAGGAAAAAACTTTATTTTAGAGAAATGCGTCTTCCATGTTAAGCAAAATTTGCATTCTTATTCTAAGGACATGAAATCTTTGACTTCACGACAATATTTTTTTCAGTGTAGAAAAAAATAATATCGTTTAATTGCATTTATTTGACCTTCATTACAAACATCTTTGTAGTAATACGGGATGAAATTGATCGAAAGTACTGTTGTTACTTTTACAACACATACTAGAGATATATTTTGACATTTGCCGTTTTTGAAAACAATTACTAAAAAAAAACACGTTGTGTTTTCCCCAATGTACGTACGTACAAAAATACATATCGTATATTTTAAACGTTTACTCACACTACGCTAAGTACTAGCTATATTTGAAATTACCTACACAGTGTAATTTCAAAGTTACACATTTCATTCAAGTAATATTTTATTCGGAGCGGAGCGGTTTTTCATTTGGAAACCGCTCCGCTACCGCTCCGCTCCGGATTTTAGAAATGCCGCTCCCGCTCCGGCAAAAAAGGGCTTGCTCCGCTCCGCCCCACGCTCCGGATCCCTGGTACTATTACTGATAAAGTACGCCTTAAATCTGTTTCAACATGAAGGCAAGACAGATATTTTGACTTTATGTCTAAAAGTGACGAAAATGGTTTCAAATTTTTTAAAATGTGTGAACGACTAATAAAGTGAACGACTAATAATGGAAAACCTACAACAAATTATAGAATTGCATGTAATTTCTATTCTTTTCCCATTGTGGTTATAAATGTACATTTCGAAATGTACGTATGGTATACTCTTTTGTAGTATATTATTGATTTTTCATTTTGCAATGAAAGTAATTGAAGACTGACTACAGAAATGATCCTATGAAGTATAGTCAATAGGTGAACAATGGAATGATTTTTTCAATGATATATTAGTCTCAATAAAATTAAACAATTTTCAAAATAATATTATAAAAAAGCAAAGTTGTTGTTGTTGTTGTAACAGTTTATTGTGATTTCATCCATTTTTATGTTATACGCTTTGGTACTTCAGCTTGTGGCCAGATCGAGGAACTCTGCGACTAAGGTGGGGTGCGTCCAGAGTGACCTGGCGGTAAGTCGGGTTGGTTTAGCTGGGCAAGAGAAAAGATGACGCGTGTCGTGTGGCCCCTGGTTGCAAATTGGACATACGTTAGCTACTCTGCTATCAATCACTGATAAATAGGAATTGAGGCGGCTGCACTTGCCTGATCTTAACTGGGCTAAAACTACCCTAGTCTGCCGTGGGAGGTCTCTTTCCTCCGGTGCTATGGGCGGTGGACGGACTCCGAGAACAGGATTAACCTTGTAGCTTCTCACCGCTTCAGCTACAGTATCCTCATGAATCCTGTTCAAACCTGCCTGGTACGCTGCTTGATCTAGAGGTTCTCTTTTGTAGCGCTGGATCTCGCGCTCTAGATTATGCTTTGACAACATGTAGTTGTGTCTTCGCACAGGGATGATCTTTGTCTCCACATAAAGGTGATCCAGGGGTGTGCTGCGGAGACACCCAGTCGCAGTTCTAAGGGCAGCGTTCTGACAGGTTTGTATGTTATTCCACTGCGTATCACTAGTCTGCGGTGTCCACACTGGCGCTGCATAGTTTACCACTGACCAGCCAATTGCTTTATAGGTAGCTAACAAGGTTTCTTTGTCCGCACCCCAAGTACTGCCGGCAAGTGACCTTGTTTCTACCACGGAGCTTATTACAAATTGCAGTGGCATGGGCAGACGACCTGAAAAGGGTGTCGATTATGACCCCAAGAATCTTGGGGTAATTTGTGGTCGGAATTATTTCGCCATCGACACTAATATTCAACTGCCTGCGCACTTCTGCCGTCCATGTAGTGAATAGTGTGGCTGAGGATTTGGTGGGGGATATCCTCAAGTTTCTCGCAGTGAAATAACTGGTAAGATTAGCTAAGTATACATTTAAACGATCGCAGATGTCATCAACATTGGGCCCAGATGCCAAGATTGTACAGTCATCCGCATATGATACAATCTCGACGCCGTCAGGTGGGCTTGGAATTGAGGACAGGTAGTGTTTAAACAGTGCCGGAGATATCACCCCACCCTGGGAAACTCCCTGTTTAACTCTACGCGGTTTTGACTTTTTGTCCCTGAATTCCACGTACGACTGGCGTCCACACATATAATTCAGCACCCAACGTTTCACTCCTGCCGGTAGGGACGTATTCTCGATGTCCTCAAATAATTTGGCATGGTTGACCGTATCGAATGCTTTCGTAGGTCAAGCGCCACGAGGACCGTCCTATGGCACGGCTTGGGCTGATTAAGTCCCTTATTGATATGTGTCGAAATGGCATGTAAGGCTGTCGTCGTACTGTGTACCTTACGGAATCCATGTTGATGGTGGGCAGCTGGAAAATTCTCCACAAGGCTAGGGAGGAGTAGTGCCTCAAATGTCTTGGCTACTGGCGAGAGAAGGGATATAGGTCTGTACGATTCACCTTTACTCGAATCTTTGCCTGGTTTCAGTAGTGAAATCACCCTTCCCATCTTCCAGACATCGGGTATAATGAGTGATTCTAAGGACAAATTGAGGAGTCTGGTCAGGTACTCAACTCCCAGTATTCCCAGATGCTTCAACATTAGCATTGAAATTCCGTCGGGGCCCAGCGCCTTGGATGGTTTCGCGATGTTGATGACAATGGTAACTTCGGCTACAGTAAATTGTGGTGTGTCGTCGGATCGGAGACCACGTATACGACGTGTGGCTCTCCTTTTCGCTCTATCAATGTCGGGATGCTCGACAAACTGTCGGTTGAAGTATTTGGCGCATCTCTTCGGATCAGTCACGTCGCCAAAGGTGACTGAAATCCCATCATCCCTTGTAGCGGGGTTCGAGAGGGCTCTAACTGTTGACCACAATTTACCAGTCCCTGTGCCTAAGTTACATTGCTTCAGGTGCTCTAACCAAGTGTTCCGCTTGTGCTCGTCGACTATCTTACTAATCTCTAGATTTAGTTCTGATTCTAGGATCAGCAGGATTAGCACGACGGCGTTCATCACGCTCGTCTGCGAGTCTCGCCGCTTCGGCTGGGAAGTTGGGCCTCACATGGGCAATTCGACCAGCGGGTATGAAGCGAGCGGCTGCTGCGTTCATGATGTCCCGGAACGCCCTCTGGGCAACATAAACATGAGAGGGGGACGGGAGCTCACTGAAGCGGCGATCGGTGTAATCTCTGAAGCCTTCCCAGTTGGCTTTCTTTTGATTAATAAACGTCCGGCGTTCAGAGGTTATGAAATCGGCAAAGTAGTAGTAAAAAAAACTGGACTTTTCTAGAGGACTTGCATACATAAACGATCAAAACTCTATGGAAAACATAATGTCGATATTTAGAGCGCGATGTGAAGTTCTACAGTTCAATGGAAATATGTATGGAGCTAGCGACCGCGAGCAACTTTGCAATATTTGCAATTTACAGAAGCGAGAATCACCAATACATTATACAATACGTACTGCACGTTTTCAGAAACACACATTAAGCGAGTCAGAATTAATTTTTACTTTAAATGGCGAAGGCTGCGATAACTGGAGCAATTTAATCAAATATTTGAAAACTACATGCAAATATAGGCAATTTCTAGTAAATAGTGAGAACCTTTAAATAAAATTTTTTTTATAAAACATTGTCTAAACTAAAATTTTGTCTAAATTTAGTACATTAACATACAACATTTTGTAAACAAATAAATTTATTCAATAATAAAAAGAAACGACTAACTTAACTAACTATATATTATTGATGTTTTGTTGAACTTAACAATGAGTGTTTTTTAAATAAATTTAATGATACAAGACCTGCTCAACAAAAATGACGCTGCCCCTTCACCCTCCTGGAACCTCGTGGTGCCAGCCTAGAGGGGCGCGATCCCCATTTGGGAAGCTCTGCCATATTCAAATAGTAAAATACAATTTCTTAAGAAATTGAAAACTTTTACTTTTACCTTATTCACGTTATACCTCAAAATCTACTTTAATTAGATTTCAACTGTCATTTGCTTATAGGAGAGATTTCAAATCCACTTTTAGTAGATTTCGAGCGTAAATTATTAAATTATCTTTCCTCCTAGTTTCGTTTTTTTTTTTTTGAACAAAACTATCAAAAAGAATTAAATAATTTACAAAAAAACATTTTTGTAGAGCGAAAATATGGTAAAACACAGGAAATTTCGGGAGAAAAACCTCCCAATTACTTACCCAAATTATTGAGATGACATGACAATACATGAATAACAGAACAAATTATAATTATGGTAAAGCAAATCTCTGAACATTGGACCTGAAACTATTTTAATTATTCAAACAAATGACAGCTTTAACTATCAAATTATAAGTGAGCGATACATTAAGAAAGTGAAAATATGTTTTGTAAAAACGAATTTTCTGAGATGTTACTCAATGTTAGTTTTATGTACTTTGAAGTCGTCTAATATTCGGAAAAGCTTAGCAAAAATTTTGTTTGTTGTTGTGCTTTAATTTGAAAAAAATTGAAATTTTTCAGAAATTAGAAGATATATTCCCAATAAAATTCTTTTTATTGTGCTACGATAACAGCTAGATTGTCGTTTTTGCCGTAGAACATGTTTTAATATATCGGATTTAAAAACTAGCACACAAATGTTGTAATTTTTACTGCGTTGACCCTAGACATTCTTAATACCTTTATTAGTGTGTAGCAAAAATGTGCGGATACATAATAAATATATTCTAAACAAATCATAAAGAAAATAATTTAAATTTCCTTTTCATAGGCCAATTTGGCTTCATACAAATTACATCATATCCTAATTAAAAAAAAACTTGTGTACGTGTAAAGGATAATTTATTCACACATGTATTAATAATTTTAATTTGTTTTGTTTTCTGATATTGTAATGTAGTAATGTAAATGTATTAAATATTAATTAAAGACAACATTTTCCAGCATTTGAAATTGAAATTTATTATTTTCATTAATAATTACTATATAAGCTTATAATGAAGTTTCAATTATTTTTTTTATATTTCTTTGATTTGTTTGTGTGTGTTTTATTTATTAATAAATAAAATATATTTTCTTTATTTATTTTTTTTGACATTTATATAAAATATATATTCTCTGATACCTATAAACGAAAAAAATACATGATCTAATTTTTTAGCTGCGCAAACAAAGAGGTACTGATACGGACAATGACATATTTATAAAAAAATATATATAATTGTAAGAATCTAATACAAGAAGGAAATGTTTAAATTATTAATCTCCTACATTTGAAAAAAAAAAAACTTTCCATTTCCATAAATCTAAAACTAAAAAAAAAAAATATTGAACAAAACTCTTTCACAAAATCGTAGTGAATGGTATAGTAGATTTGACAGAAACCTAATAAAATTATGCATACGTCTTTAGGTTGAAATACGCACAAAGTAAATGTAAAGAAAAAAGCTTCTTAATAATGCCATGCGTTGCTACTAAGTCGGCGGTAGGTATAAAAGGGCCCTATCTCCTTCAAAAGGATGTAAAACAAAAATAAAAAATAGCCTAAACTCTGTTTATAATTTAGTTGCCAAATATCTTTTTGTTGTTGTTTTTTTTTATAAGTTTATAAGAAATAATAAAAGCTGCATACATTCATTTATATGTGATGATGGCGACAGTGATTTGTGTTTAGAAATTTGCGATTAGTTGGGGGTTGCTTCCTATATATTTCTCTTCTCAGGATTGTGGAGTAACGTACGTAGTGGAGTTGTTGTTCGTTAGTTTGGTTGTTTTTGTTTTTGTCATATATCATTAGCTAAAGCTGTGGTTACTGTTGTGTACTTGGTTTAGTTTAACGAGAGGATACACAAATGTTTATGTATTTACGATTTATAGTAAAATAAACGCTTATTGGTTTGGTTTTGGTATCAATTTCCACAGTTTTTGGCCTCAAACTGCGGCTTAGGTTCACCCAGATTTAACAGATTGGAGCAACAAACAACTCGTTTTTTTGTTAATTTAGAATAATTTCACGCGGCGTTTCAATTCATTTCGCCTCCACTGAGGGAATCGGTAGAAGTCGGCTCTAGTACATTGCAGAATGTGCTCGAACTCAACATCTGATAGATGACGCTGTATTCGAGAAGACATAGTAAGTAAAATTATTGAGTCTAATAGCAAACAGACGTTGTGAAATCTACCTCAAGATTACAGCGATCAACATCCGAAGGCAAACGATAATTGGTGATGATTAACAAGTGATAGGGATAAATTTTAGCCGGTTCATGAACCAACATCGAATGGGCCATATTTGGTAAGCTGCGACGTATTAGACCAGCCTGGGGATAGTGATAAGACAAAGCACCAGAGTATGTACTAGAGGCGGGCAAATCGCCACCCATCAAAGCACGTCTATCACCTTCGGTAATGGAGTCAACTGAAGCTAAAACCAAGAAGAGAACATTCAATTACACCCATAATTAATAAGAGTTTAAAGGGAAAAGTAAACTTACCTTCAGATTTGCCACAACTTAAATCTGTGCTGTGCGTTTTATCACCTAATCCACCGTATGAGTAGTCCTATAACATGTTTGTTAAATAAAACACAAATTAATAATGTTTTTTGTTTTGTTTTCGTGTTTATTCTATCAAACTAATTTCTATAGTTTGCATCGAGGCTTGATGATAACATAAGAAAATGGAAACATGCGAGCGAGAGGTTAAAATAAGCATATACCAAAGAAAAACTTGATGATCGTGCATAACATAAAAATATATATCTGAAATCAGTGTTTTGTAGTTAATGGGATAAAAAATTATCATTGTATTTATCGTCAAGATACGGCCTAAATCTCCAAATTAAAAAAATATAATAAGCGTTAGTAGAAGCAATATTTTGTGAATGTTTTTGTCAAATGAAGAGTAAAATAAAAAAATATAACTAAATGTATATACAGCTTTAATTGATCTTTGATGTTGATTGAAATTCATAATTTTAGGACCTAGTCCTCAAAAAAAGGAAAAAACGTACACAAAATTAACAAATCAAATATAAAATATATTTTTGATTACATCTAGAGATGTAATCTGGTGCAAATGTTTGCACATACACACATTTAATATTTTATTATCCTGTCTACTTGTACTATTTTTGGTAATATTGCATTGTTCATATCCAATTTATAGAGAGGTATCAGGAGATTTATTTTTTAAGGAATTGATAGTTCTAAGTATGTGGTTTTTCTCGCCACTACTGCTCGACACTTACCGAGATTTTTTTTCGTGACATTTTATTTATATATCTAGAAAATCAACAAACAATTACGTTTTTAGCCACAATGGCTGATAATTTTTCTCGACAAAATAAAGTCAATAAATCATTTCAAATTATGATTTAACCCTCTAATGCCCAATCCCTTCATTAAATCAGCAAGTTTTTAGTAAAACGCACCTTACGACAAAAAAATGAATAAAATAGAAACAAAACTTAGTTAAAACTATTCAAGAGGCTTTACAGCATATACTGAATTTTACCTGATAATTTTTCTCGACAAAATAAAGTCAATAAATCATTTCAAATTATGATTTAACCCTCTAATGCCCAATCCCGCTTCTAGGCGGGCTTCATTAAATCAACAAGCTTTTAGTAAAACGCACCTTAAGACAAAAAAAAAATGAATAAAATAGAAACAAAACTTAGTTAAACCTACTCAAGAGGCTTTACAGCATATACTGAATTTTACCGTATAATTTTTTTTCTTGTTTAGTTTTCTTCTTTTAGGGTCGTTAACATTGAACATTTAATCCGCTGGCAAAAAAATCGGGCATTAGAGGGTTAAGAAATAAAAACTTTGTTGTCTCCTTCAATAACAATGTACGATAAAAAATAAGTAAAAATTCAGCCGGGAACCATATTTTTTGTTATGTTTAATCCTTTGACTAATAATATCAAAGGGTTAATCATAAACTTGAGCATAGCTTATATTTATTGAAATTACTTTTGAGTTTAGCATTTTGATTTAGGTAGTTTTGGAAATGGAAACACATTCAAAGCGTGTTTCTGACAAGAGAAGTGGATATTTAAAAAAAAAGTATAACTTCACAAAAAAATTATTGAAGTAGCTTTTTTATACAACGTATTAGTGCTCGACCGAAGCTTCGGCTTCGTCATTGGGCCAAAAATCGATAATCGGCCACGATTATAATTTATTTGATATTGTATTGTCCATGGGTTGAATCTCAGTCAAAACACCCAAATAATACGTAAAAAATTAATATAATAATTATAAATTAATATAATAATAAAACACAAATAATACGTAAAAAATTATAAAAAATCTGGTTTTGTCACTAGTTATATCAAATGAATTACCTTTTATTGTTGTATTTATGCATTTATTTAAAAAAATATTCTAATATTGAACTAAAAAACACCAAATTTCTTTAATTACAAATTTGAGGAAAATAATCGGCTTCGGCCGATTATTGCTTTTTTGCCGAACATCGTCTTCGGCTTCGGCAAAAAATATCCCCCGCTTCGGCCGAGTTCTACAACGTATACTGTAAAAAATGCTCGTTTTTTTTAATAAACTTTGCCCACCCCTGGCCAGATTGCAGACACTTGTCATTTATTAAATATAACACATTATAACCACCAAATTAATCCAAAAAGTAGTATCGAATAAAACTTGTACAAAGAAAACATGAAGATATTGTATGAAATAAAAAATAACAAAACAATAACAGTACGTAGATACTATGTTTGAATTACATATGAGAAAATAAAAATAACGTGTGAATATTGTATGGTTAAATATAATATAAAAGCTCAGCCACAAACTTAAGGTGGTATATCATATGTGGGGGAGGGGGTAATTATGTATGTGTAAATGAATGAATGTAGTCTACAACTAGTGAATGAAATTGAAAATAAAAGCGCTTACAGTGACGCCGTGCATCATGGCGCCGGCCGATGTGGTAGAACTGAAAGTGTGGGAACGTGGAGCTAAGCCGTATCCAGGTTTTGGGACATGACGAAGTGAGCTCACCACTGAACAGTGATAAACAACACCCAACACACAAATTGGGGGGGTAACACAGGCAAACACACACACATCGAGTACAACAATAACGATAACAACGAGCATGCATTTTCAAATGGTTTAAGTAGTTCCGGTGATGATTGTTTTACAGATGATTGTGAGTGGGTGTATGATGAATGGATGGGTGTTTGAGATGATCATGATGATGATGATGTTGTTCCAAAATATAGTTTATAAGTGTGTCATTTACAAATATGTTGATGTTGATGAGAGTACGATTATATGACCGCCGTTGATGCAATTGTCAGTCGGTGACAGTAACATTTCACAACGATGCAGTTTGTTTATTATTTATTGTAAATTGTATTATGTAGTTGTTGTTTTATAAGAATTATGTATATGTGCATGTGTCGACGATAATTATGTTTCACAATTGTAGTTGGTGTAGTTGTTTGTTTTTTTTTTTTAATCGGAAGGGAAAGAGGTGACAAAATATTAGTTTTTTGTTTTGTTTTTGTAATGATTTTGTGAACACAACAAACATTAAAAAGTAAAATATTTGTATTCACCAAGAACACCGCATTGAAGATATTTTGTTTAGTAGTTCCAAAATACACATGACACAATGTTGATATGACGGTGATGAATTAAAGGGTGGGGTGGATAAAGTAGATACAGATAGACAGACCGACCCATTTTGGTAATAGTAAATTAGTGTGGCACGCAAAGACCATGTAGTTGATCCCAAATTGTTTGTTATATTATTAAAGAGTTAGAGGCAGCATAAAGAACAAAGTAGAAGAAAAAATTCAAATGAAATACAAAATTATGATGTCATAAGTTATGATAAAAAAGAAAAAAACATAACAATTTTAATATATCTTCAAAGTGAAATGGTTTAATCATAAACTGATTTGCCTTTTATTTTTTACTTGTGTAATCTAAGACTGTTGTTTTTAATTAGGCTCTCACATTTTGATGTTTTTAATAGCATACAACCAAAAGTAGTTTAGTTTATAACATTTCCAGTAAATATTTTTTTTGGAATGTAAATAAGTAATTTTATAAAATCTTTGTGTATTGAAATGTTGTAGTCTCACAAAAAAACTGACATTATTCATCCAAGACATAGAATATTGAATAAGAAATCTTTATTCTAATCGGAAAAGAGTGGAAATTTCCAGCAATATAATGTACATTTATTTTTTTGATTGCTGTTCCCGGAAATGGTTATTAATTACACTAGTATAGTAAAATACATTTTTTTTTCGTGTACATTTGATGAGATGTGACATTTCTTATGTATTTTGATCTGCTGAATTCGAAAATAATTTTTAATTTTTTTTTGTAGAAGAGTTTTTTAGATATCCCTTTATGTTTAGTTTTTCGCTCTTTTTTCACTAAGCAAATCATATCTCGAGTTAGAAATATCGGATTATATCGTTGTTGGTACTTAAATGAAAGGTATTGAGATGACGAATTTTCAATGGTTTGTACTTTTCCGGCGGAAAACACATGATTGTTTTTTTTTGAAAATATGCCCTTTTTGCATCGATATTTTTTGAACCAATTATTTGTTTGCCATCTCAATACATTTCATTTAAGTACCAATAACGATATAATCAGATATTTCTAACTCGACATAACAATATCGGGATATCTCAAAAACTGTTCCATAAAAATTAGTTTAACATTTTTTTCGAATTAAACAGATCAAAATACATAAGAGGTGACTATTTACAACAAATGAACTGAATTGTCCATAATTTGATTTATTCTGGCTCTTCAATATCTTAAACAAAATGGCGGCCGCGGAGAAGTAGACTTTGCCTTTTCAAAATTGTAAAATGGGGAGTATTGTGATGAGCATTTCGATTGAGTTGTCTTTTTATATTTTTTATGGCTGTGTCATTTAACGTGTTAATTTCTTATATTCTCTACAATGATGATTTTATAAAAAATCCATCACCTGATCGTCACATACCAAACATTTTTTTTTCACTTTTTTGAAAAGTCCATTACATTTCTGATGTGTGTAGATATACATACAATGCTCCAATGAACGATAGGGCTCCATAATTATTTTATTTTGGATGCGTGTGTGTTTATGCATGTGATAATGAATTTAAGATGCGTTATGAAGTTAAACACTTAAAATAGAGTTCCAAACAATTGTTTGCAGTAGTAGTAGTAGTAGTAGTAATAGCCAACAAAACAATACCAACAACCGACAATAGAGTTTTAATTAGAGTTAGAGATTAAACACAGCGTTTGTACGAATGAAAGCTGAGTTTGGATATAGAGATCCTCACAGCGTGAATTATATAGCGAGCGACGTTGGGTGCTTTTTGGTTTATTCGTTTTGGGAGAAAAAAGAGATTCACACTTACTGAAGAATAGCCATTGCGTATATACGGCGGCAAGGTTGAAGTTTTAAATCCATATCCAGGTTTTGGTGGTGATCGGTAGGAATGTATAGCTGTGTCGTTCGTAAGGTTTTGTAATTTTCATTTCATTTTTTTTAGATTTAAACGAGAATCGGAAACAAACACCCCAAATGCAAAAGGATATTTTTTTTTGTATTGCCACAAAATAAATTAAAAAGGAAATTAATAAGAGAAAAAAATAGTAACAAAAAATGTTTACATAAATAAATATAAAACCCAAATCCCTTCGAGATCTAGTGTTAGATGTTTCATCATCATAATTCTATTATGGGGAGTCTCTCTGTGTTTGAGTGTGAGCTTGGCCTGTACAATCATAACATTTGGTTTTTGATTTACAGAAAACGTCTTTTTTATAAATATTGCTGTGATTTCTTAACTTAAAACTTACCGTTATAACTAGGTGCGTTGCCCAAAGATTTTCCGAGCGACCCTCTGTAGCTCGTTGAACGATCGAACATTTCATCCTCATAGAATGGCTTTTGATGATCTAAATTGCGTGATGGTGATGCACCAATAGGTGATTCGTATCTGGAAAGATATTTTATTGTAGACATCAATATTAGTTGTAGAACACTTGTTGCAAAATCTCGATAAACTTGAATCAAGCGCTTCGTGTGGTCTCTTATACCAATCGATGTTATTAGCTTTATATTTCTAAATTTTTTTTTTAATGTAATGAATGGTATACTCATGAGAAACATGAGAAATTCGGCTACCAAGATGAAGGCAGCACGCGATTGCTGAAATATGGAACCCTGTTTCGCAACTTGGCTATAAGAAGGATGTTCCTTATTACGATCATAGAACTGGGTAGCTCTCATTAATAGAATTTTCCCCAAAAAGAAGATAGGTATTATGTCCATATCATTTTCAACTTCGACTTCTCTTTAAAAAATAATGTGAAAACAAGAAATCTTGAAGAATTGTAGTGTTGTTTTTCAAGGTTTCACTAAATTTGAGAGAGTGGAGATTTCGATTTTTATTATTTTGTAATTCGATTATATTACTTTTGTTTATTTCATCAAGAAAAACATGTTTTGTGTGTAAAACTATGCCTTGAAGAGAGTTTTCGGTTGAATGTTGATATCCGAGTGGTAAAAGTGTCATGGATTTGGGGTCACATTCATATTTAAAAACTTCAATATTGCCTACCTTAACTTATTTAGCGGTTCTTTGTTAGCGGACGCTGTACGTGATGCATTTCTTGGATCTAGATTTTGTTGCTTCCATTTACGGTATTTAGCTGTCTCTTTTAGATCTTTAGCAATCGCCGAGCCAATACCTGAATTCAATTTTTCTAATTCATTGGCTTCGCGCTGTAAACGACTGAAATTAAAATCATAAAATAATGAGTCTGATTTAATGGGCCAAAGATTGAGAGGCAGACTTACGACTCCTCTGTTTCACCATTGTTGGTCTCAGTATCATCTTCATCGTCAGATACTGGTACTCCTTTATATGAATCACTATAACGGCGTCTGCGCTCAGGATCCGTGTACGGATAGGGTGGTGCAGGGAAATCATCACGTTCGATTTTAGGTTTTTCGCCTGGTGGAGGTTTCTTAGCAGCCGGGTAATGTGATAGTTCAATGGGCTCTTCATTGTTCATGGCAGGACTTTTTGGTCGTGGAGTTTCGGAACGTATGGCATCGACCAAAACTTTCATAGCACTACGTGTGCGAGAACCAGGTCGTGAAGGGGGCCTACTTCCGGCCACAGAGCCGGCAGTACTGGTAGCATATGACGATGGTCTATGGAAATGCGGTGACAATGGTGTCTTGTCATATGGATCTATGGGTTTTCGTAGGTAGTTCGGTGCATCAGTTAAATAGCTGTATGTGTAAATCCTCGATATATCCTCACCGCCATGTCGACCATATTCGCGTAAAATCAAACCGGGACTCACTGTGCGGTAGTGCTGTAATGAATAATCAAAACCAATTCATTTATCCCATTTTCATTTGAGGCACATGATGTCGAAAATATTTGTACTCTCTACTTTTCTGTGAATTTCATTATAATTAAATTGAACTCGTTAGTAAGTGAGAGTGATAGATAGCAATGCAAACAAAAGCAAAAAGGAAACTAAAAAAGAGATTTAAATGAAAAATTAAAACAAACCTTGCGGCTAGAGGAATATACGGAACCATTAAAACTCGGCGTTCGGGATCTTATGTACTGTAAACAAAACAAAAACAAAAAAGAAAATCTTGCAAGCTCAGAAAAATGGTGTGAAACAAAAAATAAAAAAAATCATTATTTTGAAAAAATGCACATTTTGGTTTTTAATACAAGTTGAAGAACAGTGAGTGATGAGTTTAACTAGGATATTATTATTCATTTCTAAATGAAACGGTGATGAAATAACATTTAAGGTTGGGCGTGCCACCATGCCCTGCTAATATGGTGGTGTTGACGAGATCATTTCTGTGGAGTGGGAAAAGGGTACGTTAGTAGCAAAAAGTGCTTCTTTTCATTACAGCCAGCAGTGATGTGATGTTTTGTTACTTTTGGTTTACTACGAGCAAAATAAGTTGTTTGACCAATAATTTGTGAGAAAGTATTTCCAATTATTTCCAGATTTCCAGGTATAGTATTCAAGAAGACTTCTTCTGTACCTCTGGTTCAAGGGGGAATTTTCAATCGAAGTAGATTATACGATTTATGTCAACCTTGAAAGTTAACAGAGAAGTCTATTTCGAAAAGATGATTAGTCGAAAGTCAATTTCGACTTTGATTCCAAATCCGTATTTTTGTATCTTTTTACGTTGCATATAAATTTTTATAGGAATAATTACAACTGGATAATTTCGCAAAGATTTCGTACAAATCAATTGTTGCTTAGTCAAAAGAATCAACAACTTACAAACGGATTCTTTTCCATTTGATAGTAATAAATTTGGTTTAGTTTTCCCCACAAACATTGGTCATAACGTGCGAAACACCTGAAATTGCCAAATTACAGTTTAAGGCAACGCATTATCTTACCATATCACTTAAAGCACTCGAACTCATACGATCACATTCGGTGTCTGTAAAATTGCCATTTGAAACTCCAACACCACCGCAGCCATTCAAAATTAAACCAGATTCATTTGGTCCGGGACCACAACGTGGATGCCATATAGCACTACCCTGCAAGTACATTTCTTCACCATCACCGAAGGGATCGCCACATTTGGTGCAACGCGCACATGTCGGATGGAAATGATGATTGTCGCCTGCCTGCAAAACTTTTCCACTAATAAAGCGATTGCAGTAGGCACACTTGACACCAAAGGATTTCTGATAGCATTTCTCACAGTACGGAACACCGTCCTTGCCCATATATTCACCATTCAGTACACCATTACACGATTTACAACGGAAACACCAGACATGCCACTGTCGATCCAAAGCAACCAATGCCTGCCCCTCCTTTAGCATTTCACCACAGCCGGCACAATCATTAGGATCGTAGTCTTCTTTTAAGTGTGCTTTATCCGAAATAACACCGCTTGTCATTTGTTGATGGGCAGTCGCTCTGGTTGGCGACTCCACAACTGGAGTGGGAGAAATTGTACCTTCTTTGCCTCTAGCTACTTGCCTCGTAGGAGATGTTGGTGCACCCGATACACATGATTCACAAAGCACCTCTTTTCCCGTATTCGTTACCTGAAAAGAATAATTGATATAATTAGAATCTCCATTGTATCTATACATGGTTACACAGGGAGAAATTTGCACACTGATAACAACAAGAAAGTATTGTGATAAAATGTCTCGCAATTGAACTAAACCGATGTACTTAATATACATATAAAAATATGAGTAATAATAAAATGACGTAAATAAATACGATAACGAGACATTTTAATCCTTTGCGGTAGCGAAAAAGAAATTAGCACACAAATAAGTTCCACACTGGTTGGCGGCACTTCTCACCTCACGAATAGAATATATGATTGATTAATGATAACTTCTTTGTAACCAACTAATTCCCAAGCAGGTCATACTTTGAGGGACGTTATTTAAGGGTTTGCCAAGTAATCAAGACAAAACAAATTTAATGTAACAACAAATGAGTAAATATGGTGTTAGTCGACTATATGTCCAATATTTAATATTGTGATTTAAGAATAATATAAAAAAAATCTAAACAAATGTTTTTTCGTTAATAAAGAAAATACCAAAAAAAACATGTTTTTCTTACTGATTACCTACCAAATATTTTGGTAGATAATTTCGTGTCATTTAGCATTAATATAATTTCGGGCATATAGACACCACGACAAAGGTCATTCTGGAGGTCTAATTTTCGACCACGTTTAAAAGCAGTTAAGGGCGCATTTCAGCAATGACACGTTGAATATATATATGCTTCCAAAGGATCAATAGTTGTTGGTTTATCCACGAAAACCAATGATTTCAGGTATCCCCACAAACCACACCCACACGGAGCACGGTTGCCACAGTTGGTAAGATTCAACCAAAAATGGTCGAATTTTTAGAATTTTTGATGTTTTGGTAGATTTTGCAAAACATTTCTCTCCAACTAAGATGTACTGCAATTCTCTATAGAAATTAAATTTTGACAAAATTTTCTATAGAAATACAATTTTGACAAAATTTTCTAGAGAAATAAAATTTTTGTTTGTTATTGTTGGTTTATTCATCAATAATTATTGTTATTATGATTTCAGCTTAAAACCATGCGTTGACTAAACTACAAGATTAGCTTAACCAATAGAGGTGGTTTATTTGGGATATATTTATAATTTTTTTTTTAATGTCGTAGATTTGTGGTAAAATTTTCTTCAAATTTTGCTAAATTATTTTTGGCACGAGTGGCAACCGTGACGCTGGCGCCAATTCAAAGGTCCATTTCTCGAAATAATGTCCCGCAGTATGACAAGTGGCACTATCCTGTTCAATCCATATTTCGTTTACATCCATATTTTGAAGTTTTTGACAAATAAAGATTTTGGGACAGGACAGGATGAGGTATATATAATACTGGGTAAGCAGTACTTTTAGTGTAGAGGACTAAGTGGTATCTTAGCATTCATTTTGGACTAAGACCTGTTTCTTCAAAGTTCAGCATCCCTAACTTTATCGAAATCTTTTAAAATAATTCTATCATATTTTTGGGTGTCGTTGGGTATCCAAACGCATATATGTATATGGTATGTTTAGTTTTCTTGTATATTGGCCTTGGTGTCTGCTAGCTACATCTCTATATTTGTTTGACAGTTAGTGTGTGCAAATTTAATTTATTTTTCGAAATTCATATACATATTTGCTTACCTTACTGCCAGATTTAAATGGATTCTGACATTTGGAACATGTGAAGCACTTTTGGTGATAGGTTTTACCCATCGTTGAGACCACCTCTCCTTCGACGTACTGCTGGCATGCAGCACATTTTGTGCCATACAAACGTTGATAATCAGGTATGCAATAGTAAGCACCATCTTTGGTAAAAAATCCACCGGAGGCCAGCGACTTCTTGCATTGACAGCATTGGAAGCAGGCCTTGTGGAAATGCTTATCAGCCACACGTAAAACTTCTCCCGAGCATTTTTTATCGCATTTGGCGCAATAAATTTTTTGTTTGCCTGTAATGGAGAAAGGAAAGACAAACACATTAGCCATACAATTAAACAAAATAGCAGAAAAAAAAAGATTCACAATGTAAACTTTGGAGGAAAACAATATAGTACATATATAATGTCTACGCGTACAGAAGTCGCTCATTGCAAGTAACAAATGATTAGCTCATCATCCAAGCTCATGTGGTTGAAGTCATCACTAGCAAATCTTCATAATTGTTAAAATTACCAACTAGATAATTGTTTTATACATATATCCCAGCGATTTACTTCAAGAATTTCATAACAAAAATTTGAGTACAATAATATTTGTTAATAGCTATGCAACAATCAAAGGAATTCATTTTTTTATAACAAGAAAAGCTTTTGGTTTAAGATCGGTGTTAATTAAAAATGTTTCTTAAATAAGACTTCCATTTAGCTTAATCATACCTAATAAAATATTATTAGCCTGGAATCTAAGTAAAAAATGTATATTGCAAAAATAGTTAATGTGAACCCTCTGGGGCCAATTTAACTCTTTAGGTCCGTAACACATTGAAATTTAACTATTCCTTCTTTACAATTTTCGTTGTTCTCCATGTAAACAAAGATTTTGCCGAAACTGACCAAACTATCCTCGTTAAATGCTCCTCGTATGCCGCCTAACCACATTGATCCGTCCGTCCGTCTGACATAACCGGCAATTGACCATGTACGTATGTAAATACGTTTGCACTTGTATTTTCTATACATTTGTTGCTTATTCAATTAGGAGAGTTCAACTAATTACTTAACGTTGCTTCTCACAAATTTGTATATGCGTGTTTTGTTTGCATTCGTGAACGAAATTTAATTATGTGTATAAAACTATGCATGTGTTGGAATTTCTCTTGGGAATGAGTATAGTAAAAAATCGAATTTAATTTAATTGTTTCGCATCCATACTCATTCAAAATTAAGAAATGACCAACTAAATTCATTCATATAGGAATTTTGTAGAGATAATTTATTGATCTCTTTGACAATTCTTCATTTGCCGGTAGATTGATTGATGTTACCCTGTACACAAATCTCTTAATATTTCCATCGATGAGTCCCCCTTATCTCCCGCTCTCTTTTGTAAAGAGTGTTAAGAATAACGAAATTTTTGTTATTGTATTTGTTTTAATTTATTCAAATATACACGTATATCATTGCTGCTCGCTTTATGAAGGTGGTGTAAACAAAATATGAAGTCTGTTTAATTTCTATTTATTCAAATACATTTGGGAGGGATTTGAGGGTCTATAGGGGAAAAGTCCTCCTAAAACAATTAACATTTCTATTTTTAGCAAATGCTTGGGAATTGATTTTTATTTATACAAACGCTTAGTTGCCCTTCAAATGCGGGGTGATTATGAAATGCAAATGACTTTTCCCATTTGGCTGATTATGATCTTGAAAAATAGACTCATTTCCCTACTTTTATGACTATTACACACATTTCTATTTCAAGGGCTAATAATGAAGTGATTGAAGAGGGCTGTTGAGATGAAATGAACTTTGAAGAAACTTAAAATGAGAAAATCAGTGATTAATTATCCAAAGATGGCATGTTTAATCTTAGATATTTCAACATAATTATTTCGGGTAAGGGATTTAAAATAGTTAAGTATTTGTGTGTTGTAGCCTTGAATAATTTAGACTTGAAAATTACGCACTTTAGTACAGTAATTAAAAGGACTCAATTGAATATTAGTCTCAACTAAATTCATATTTATCCTTTTGTGATAGAATTTATTAACAAAAATCATTAGGTTAGGATTGGGAACTGATTAATTTGAACGAGAATAATGTAAGGGTTCATAAACAATGCAACATAGAAATTTAGTTAATGTATTTGTGTATTTCCACACTAGTCCAAAGCTATAGTAAAAAAAGGTTGGGTGCCATGACAACAGCATTTACTAATTGACCTCATATGTTTGACCTTTATTTTGGTGAGTATTAGTGGTCTTCAACATTTTCTCGGCCTTATTGCTGCCACTAAATACATTCTGTTGGTATTCAAATGCAGAAGGGTGTGTGACATTAATTTCCTTATTTTTAGTCTTTAACTGTCATTCAACTATTAAAATTCTCGATTTTAAGTCTTGGTAGGAAATTCAAATTGAGTGCCACTAAATTTGTTTTACATTCTAGCAAATTTAAAATAAATGTTAATACAAAATATGTCAGCTAAAATATAGTAGTTAACACTATACTGATAAACTGGTAAAACCTCTATTCTATTCTAACGAGAATACGCTGTATCATGGCATTCATAAACAGAAGAGAGTGAAAACAACGGTGTATTACATATGACTTATTTTTTTTTATTTTGCGTTTTGTTTTCTTTTTGTTATTCGTTTTTCTTAGTTGAGTTAACAAGTGACATCATCATAATCATCGTGTTGCCGTCATTTGTTGTCGACTCTGTGTCGCAATTAAAAAGCTCACACACACATACTTCCAAAAAACGCAAATCCATGTGTGAAAGTAGATATGTATGGGTATTTGGTAAAGATTATAATGACATAGATACACGAACATATTTTCAATATAGGTATGTTGGTATTGTATATTCTACAAAGCACGAATCCGAATGGAATAACAATTTTTGTATTTTTTTTACAACGGGGGGAAGGTACATTATACCCTTTTTATACAAACTATAGTACAACAATATTGAGGAGATATCCATAATTTATGGTTTGAGAGTGAAGAGGATAGGACCTGATTGTTTTGAAATTTGTATATCCATATGTACACGGATGAAAAAGACTGTTTTTCGTATGTTCGGCTATAAACATTATATGTTTGGAATACAAATTTTTAAACACAATATTTTTGAGTGCAAGCATATAATGTTCATAAACTAGCATAACATGTTTGGGACATATATGTTAATATGTTAGAACATATTATGTTTGGGACATAAAATGTTTTTAAATATAATATGCTTGGATGCAAACATATATTAATTTAGAAATAGCCTATAAACATATATGTGTTTAGTAGCTTGGAGCGCTATTTAACAGGGAGCGATATTGAATTAAGTTGGTGGTTGTTGCTTGTTATTACAAAATTAACATTTTATTTTTCCTTGGGACATTGATCAGCTACTTCTTTGATCCTTACAAACTGTGTGGTCCGCTGTTCGAATCCCCGTCCGGCAAAAGGTAAAATTAAAATAAAAAAAAACCATACAATTGAATAATTTCTTCTACAATGTTTGTATTACAGAAAAAGGTGCTAAGAACTAAAAAATCTCGTGGAAGTGAGAAAGATGTGGGGGAATATACAATTGGGTAGAAACAAAATTTTGAGCATTCAGGTCGAAAACCCATGTTGTTAGCACCTATATTACCTGTTTATTTTCATAATTCATTATGATTGTAAATACATAAATAAATAAAATTTTGAGCACAATATTGTTTGGGAGAATTTTTTTTAAGCATATAATATTTTTGGGTGCAAAATGCTGCCAAACATATTATATGTTCACATAATAAGATATTGTTTTTTGGAAGACAACATTATTGAATTTGGATGCAAAAATACAAAATGTTTGGAACTTAGACTACCCAAACATATATTGTTTAGACCAATATGCTTTCAAACATATTATATATTGGAAGAGATCAAACATATAAATGTTTGGGCAATACCCAAAAATGTATAAGCTTGAAGCAAAATATGTTTGGGAGTATATGTTACAGAAGCGATTTTTTGTGAGCGTGTATACAAAATTTTGCAGTACATTCTCCATATAAACCGATTTCCACAATCCAAAAACATATTTTCTTTTCTGAGGATTTAAATTGAATTGTTTGTTTAACCCTGGAAGGTTAACCTTATTTTTTGTACACTAACGTTATCCTTGGTCATTTTGACTACGGCTTTTTTCAAGACGCTATAATTTGCAACGTGAACAAAAATGAGAACCAATATTGAGTTTATTTTCTTATTCAATTTGTTTTTAATAAGCATAAAACAAAAATTCATAAAATTGTTGAAATAGTATAATTTAAATTTATCATTTCCCAATCGACTAAAATGCATATTAGATCGAAAATAAAATTACACGTCGTCATTTTGACGAAGTATGACTGTCTAGGGTTAATTAATAGATTTCAATAATAACTGAACTTCGAATAGTCCAAAGTCTCGAATAATAGAAGCATTTTCTTGGAAATATTAACGAGAGTAAAATCTGCCGGAAGTTAACACCCACGGTACCTACATCATTTTGCTTACATGTGCAAGGTGTACTTTATTGCAATAATATAGAATTGTCCAAAAATATATATTAGTTGTTATTTACTCAATGAAATGATCAAATTTGTTGTGTCCAAAAATGTTCAAGATTGAAATATGCTAAATTTATTTATTTATTATTCATTTAAACTTTTAATCACAAATCGTTTCCTAGTCATCATAAGTTCAAGAAATTTATCAATTGTTGTTATAAAATTTCGTTCGACATGCAGTCACGGTATAGTCATGATCTGTATGAATATGTGCTACCAAAAATATTTTTCGTACACTCAAAAACAGTAACCCCACCAAGAAGGAACATTTTGGTTAATTTTAGAAAAGTTTAACTAAACTGCATTAGAAACGCAGATGACACGCCGATTTCACAAAAATAAGTATGAGCAAGACAATTTCTTAGACATAATTTCCCAGCAAAAAAAAGAGCTTCCAAAAAAGTAGTTTGGATCCCCAATCTATGATCCGGAAGTAGTGCAAACTTGGATAATCTCCAATGAATTTTACATGGGCTTGTCACAGGACGGAAGTACTCCCTTTTTGGATCCTTTGCATTGCTTTAGAAGTTGTGCCCTGGAAGTTAATTTGAATGAAGAAATTTAAAAAACGAAAAAAAAATTTGTTTCAACCAATTTCTTTTTTTAAACCATATTTTTTATTACACTATTATTTTCCTATTATCTATTTTTTTTTACAATTTGAAAAACATTTTCGCTCCGACCAAAAAAAATTAAAAATTCTCGTAATTTGCAAAACCTTCTCAAAAGAACTTCCATGGAAGCGAAAAAGTCAAATGGCATAGGTTCAAATCCCAACGGGGATGAAATTTATTTTTTGTTTATTATTATTTTTTTACTTTTTTATTAATCTTCTATTTTTTTATTAATTTTCTATTTTTTTATTAATTTTCTATTTTTTTTTTGCAAAATTTAATTGTTAAAAATTTACACTTTTTTTGTATTTGTATAACATTTTATTATATTATTATTAATTCATTTTTACAAATTAATTATATATATACATTTATAAAAATATTTATAGCCTCAGCGCCATAATGGCATTATTGAGGCAATCTGGCAACATTTAAACTGTTAATGAAGTCAAAATTCAATTACAACATATTTCATTAAAAGAAAAAAAAGAAAATAAATAATAATACTAATAATAATTTTAAATCTTGTTCAATTATATTTAGCATAAATTCAAATTCTGCTTATTCCCATCATCATATTATAACCATTTCAATATTGTCAATTAGATGACGCTTTAATCTTTGTTTAAATATTGATATTGATTGTGCATCTTTAACATACAATGGCAAATCATTATATTCCATGCTTCCCATAAATTCGATTCTCTGCTTTGACATTTCCAAGCGACACCTGACAACGTACAAATTCATATGATTTCTTGTATTTATACCATGATTACGCTGGCGAAATCTTATGGTGTGAAATCCTATATTGTGCAAAACTTTATAAACGTACGTTAAAATCTGCATTTTGAATAATCCATATATAGGTAAAATAGGCTTTCTAATACTTGTCCACAAGGACTGCAGCGGAAGTAGAAAAATAGTATTGAAGGATCCCAAGATGCGCTTTAGAATAAATGTTTGTGGACTTGTCCAAAAGGACTGCATCGAGAGTGGAAAAAATCGATGGGGGATTCTGGTATGGGCTTTAAAAGAAATGTTTGTGAAACAACTTCCAATTTTTTTTTGCTGGGTTGTAAGAGAACATTTCGTAGTGCGAAGGAAAAAAAATGGAGTTCAAAATTGCAAATATGTCTTTAGAACCATAAGAAGTGCATGATGAACGCATTTGTAGTAAAATTTGCAAATTTAAAGAAATATTGAACTATTTTGTGGAAGACACGAATTTAGTAAATCTTTTTTAGTTAATTTAACTAAAATACACAAAAACCATTAAACTCAAGAAAGCTTTCTCAAAACATAATATTTCCGTTAATTGAAATATAATTAAACTGGCTTTAGTGCCATAAAGGGTACACTTTTTTTATCAGCGTGTCATAAAGTTTAGTATTTTTTTTTTTTTTTAATTATTCTAAATTTTCTATGTATGTTTATGTATTAATGAAGAGATTAACTAGAGTTTTCATTTTACATTTTGGAGATATGGCAAAAATTTGTTTACGATAATAATTCTTCCACGCACATTAGCTCAATTGTTTCACATCGTTTGGCACTAACACAAATCATAATTCTCCAGTTTTTATATTGCCCTTGTATGCATGTATCTGTGTTGTGATGGTGGTAGCATTATTTTCTCTTTCATTTCGCTAAAAATGTTCGATATTCTTTTTGATTAATTTCGATTGTGAACGAATGAATCGTGCCGGACGACATGGGCTATGATGATTGCATAATTCTTATCAATTTGTTTATTTTTTTCTCGTACAACGAACGAGCATAGTAGTGATACGTCATGGTTTAATGGAGACCCCCTAGAGAAAATATAGACTATATGAATTTAGTTACATCCTATGTAAGCTGGTATTTATTAAAAAAAAGAAAAAACAATAATAATTATAGAAATTGGTTGACTGTGGTGACTTTTAGTCAATCGAACACTTTGTTCCCTTACCTCTTTTTTAATTATCGTTTTCGATAAATCCCGAACTTCGGCCAAAAAAAAGAGAGAACGAATTCTATAGAAGCAACACAAACGTGTTACTCTGCTCTTGTATAGTTGGGTGGGGATCGTTGACTATGACCGACTTTGTTATCTATGAATGAATGTTATAAAACCAATAACAAAAGTAGCAACAGTCAGTCGCCAATGAACCATTCAACTACACCACCGACAAAGTGACTTCAATTTTGTTTTTGTTTTTTGAAATGTAGTAGCCAAGTATGTAAATAAGTAGGCAGCTTGGCTGACATCAACTCAACCATCAGTGGCGATACTGATGGCATTGTCGAAATCTAAACTAAATTGACGAACAATTTGAAATATTTCATAAAACGGGGTTCTTTTTGCTTTCATTAAATTTGCGACCCCTGGCCACATGAATCAATTCAAGTGGACAGTTGTAAGGCCTGGTATTCAATTGATTAATTTCATGATTTTGCACAAACATACAAAATGGGTAAAGTTTCCATTCATTAGTTATGTTTACCATAACCCTTTAGGGGTTATAGAATGTAGACATGTTACCTAAAAACATACAGTGAACAAATTTTCCCCAAAGGTTCTAAACTCAAATTAAATGAAAATAATAAAGTGATTTCCCGTACACTGGTAGAAAAATGCTTCGTACTATTAACGAACGGGCTTCGTTGATTATTTTTCATTAATATAACGAAATGTTTCGTTATAAAAACGAAAGTGATCGTTAATACAATGAAAACAATCGTAAAAAGACAATTTTGTGTTTTCGTTATATTAATGAAATATGTTTCGTTAATATTACGAATATAAACTTTGTATTTTTTTTTTCGAGAATTAGAATAAAAATGTTTGCAAAGATGGAATTATTATAATCATTTGCACATAGAGAGAAACTTTTGGAAAGTTTTAACCCTTAAAACACAGTCCTTTTATATACTCCCAAACTGGAATTGAAAATTTCATTTATAAAACGAATGTGATCGTTAATATAACGATATGGATCCTTAAAAAATAAATTTAAAATTGGTATCTTTCGTTATATTAATGAAATATGTTCGTTAATAGTACGAATGGGACTTCGAGTATTTTGTCTCTCTATACTCTCTCTAATACGCCTGTGCCGTCTTTGTAATGTGTACATACACATGTATACATGACAATAAGCACATGTTTCCGTGTGTATCTTGAAGCGGTAAAAAGTTCAACTGAAAAATTGTCTGATGGACAAACCTTCATTAGGTCGTTTGTATTATACAACATTTACGTTCTTTTCGCTGAAGAGTACACAGGCTCATTAGAGTTTCGTTGTGAATTATAAACATAGATCGTGGGCGAGTTAATTTTTTTATATTCACAAGAAATTTGGTGTAAATTTTGGGAAGTGAACTTTCAGATGAAAACGTGTAACAATTACCGGAATTAACTTTAGTTACAAAGAAATTGGAGAAATTGTATTATTTCCTACTGTATATAAATTATATTTATATGATCTTAACAAAAAATAATACACTACCAATGACTACACGCAAATACATTAATGGGTTAGGTTTCATTAGTATAACGTTTCTGTTCATTAATACAACGTTCGTCTTTCATTCAGACAATGAATGATTTTCATTCACACAACGTATAAGCTGCATCCATTCAATGAATAAGTTTCATTCATACAACAAATAATTTTCGTTAATACAAAGAAAAGGCTACGTTATAGCAACGCAATTATTCGTTAATGTATTCCATAAAGTGTTTCGTAAATATAACGTAAAATTACGTTGTTATAATGAAATGGTACGTTGGCCGACTTTTAATGAAGAATTTCGTTAATACAACGTAGGAATTTACGAAACTTTTTCTACCAGTGTATATTAACGCAACATTCTATTTTTTAAGTAAGTCTCTATTAGTAAGTTTATGAAAAAAAATATGGTCATATATAGCATTTCCAAATGATTTTTTTGAAATCAAATGAAAAACCTTTTTCAAATATAAAAATATACTCAGTAATTATACCCCAGCCAATCAATGATCTAAAGTATGAATTTAAATAAAAATCTTGGTTACAATTTCATCAAAAATTTCAAAAGATTCATTTGATTTGAAAAAGGTTGCTCACTAAATGTCGATGTTTACTTCTTAGGATATGGAAAGTTAGAAGGATTGCAGTATTACACAGAAAAAAAAAAATTCACGAAAATTTTTCCAATTAAAATCTTAATTGAGTTTTAAAAAATATTCAATTAAAAATTTAATTGATTCAACAAATTTTTTAATTGAAATAAAAATCAATCACACAAATTAATAGTATCAATTAAATATTTAATTGGATCAATTAATTTTTTAATTGACTGTCAATTAATTTTTTAATTGATTCTATCAATTCTGTGATTGAAGACATTTCAATTAAAAAATTAATTGGATCAATTAATTTCGTGATTGAATCAGAAAAAAATTTTTTTGTGTGTAGCAATATGATTGTTGATATGTACCGTAATCAATGTGTATTGCCAACCTTGCGCACCGGGGACCCACATCCAGAATTTTTAGTTCACTCTGGTTATATGGGGTCCTCTTCAGAATATTCTCATTCCATCTTACTACCGTTTCATAATCCCCATTTGATTTGAGAATAACACACACTCCAAAAAAAAGTGAACTCTCTATTTCACTAAATCCAATTTAACTTTATTTTAGTTCATGCAATTATAATGTTTGGAGAAAGTTTCCTTTACTCTAATAATTTTTTGAGTACGTTAGTTAAATTAACTAAAACCGAGGAAAAAAATATACTCAAATGAAGCATAAAGATTAACTAAATTTGTGTCTTCCACAAAATATTTCTGAATTTCTTTAAATTTGTAAATTTTACCAAAAATGCGTCCATAATGAACTTCTTATGTCACTAAAGACATTCTCGCAATTTTGAACTCCAAGTTTTTCCTTCAAACTACAAAATTTTCTTTAACAAGTGAAAAAACTTAGTTATGTCTAAGATTTATTTGAATTTGTCGAAAAATATTTACTTATTTTTATGACATCGGCGTGATGCCAACGTTTGTAATACTGTTCAATTAAAATTTTCTACAAATATTGAAAATTTTCTAAAATTAACCGAAAGTTTTCTTCCTGGTGGGTTCACTGTTTTTTCAGTGCATTATCCTTTATACACGCAATGAAAGAATATGATCACCTCAAACATAATGAAAGATTTTAAGCATGTATTGGATAACATTGATTGAATTTGCAACAGTGCTAAATAATGTTCAAGACATTCAATCATAAATAAATAAAAAAAAAACTACGATACGAGGTCAAAATATTCAAAGTTCAACTTTTAGATACTCCAATGAATCAGCAGAGTGTGGTAAAATTTTCTGGTGTTGAATTTCGCAAAAAGAAAATTATCGCCTTGGGATCCACATGAAATATAAATAATCATGGAAGCGATATACGGCAGATTATCAAAGCTTTGCATTTTCTACACAAAGTATCAATACCTTCCCCTTTCTCTTACTAACCCTGTAGCCATGTATATATATGGATCAATTCATTGCCAAACATCTTGGTGTAAATGGAAACATGTACTTGTTGCATGAACCATATGCATTGGTCAAACAATCAATGCGAGACAATATATGACTTTATATTATATTACATATGAAGTAAACATGAAACCATTTCACTGAAAACACTTTCTAGTGGATTATCGGAACACCGGCTTTTCAATTGATGTCATGCATTTAAAAGCAATACGGATTGATATTTTCTTGTTGTTGTTTTTTCTAAAAAAAAAAAATACTGCACATTTCAAACATATAATAATTTGTGGAGACTAAATTAACCAACAACCACAATATTTGTAAACATTATAAACAGTGGTTTGCAGTCAATATTTTGGTCAAATATGATTATTTTTGTCTTTGAATAATTTAATTAAAGAAATCTCGACATTAAACTGATTTTCACAGCAAAACATAGCACCGATCTTTACATTTTAGAATTATAAATTCCTAATTCAGACAGGGTTTTGTAACAGTGTTATAGTAAAGCATATATTTATAACACAGGTAAAGTTATACTGCGAAAAGTTCGGAATCAATATCAAAATTTGTGATCTGTGTCATGTTTCATACATATTCCTTCCTACAACAGAACAATGAAAAGTGGAGAGAATTTTTCTACTCCAACAAACTGCATTTGTCGGCGTTTCTGTCAACGAAGTGATAATTTTTATCTAATCGTAAAGGGTAAAAATTGTTGACATATTCATTGGCATATTGCAGATTAGGAATTGTAATCAGAATTGAAAAGACTTTTTGACTTTTTTAATAATTTGGAAAAGTGGATTTTTCGACACTTCAATATTTTTAGTTGCGGTTCAACCGTATTATTTTACACATCCACCATTTACTTGGATCCAAACCATTACTTGGATCCATAGATTTTGACCTTCCCTTAAGAATTTTGTGTATTGATTCAGAATCAATGATGAGTCTTCTTTAAAATAACGAAATTTTTAGCAACCTTTAAATCTAATATCAATATCGGTATATTAATGAAGCTATTAACGCAAAAACAAAGGCCAGTTTAAAATTCAAATTGTAACGGATACTTCGAAGTAAAAAATATTTTTAAATTCCAAAATAAACTTTACACCAAATATGTTACATCTTCAAAATTTGAAGCGTTTTTATCTTAAATCTAAAGATTAAATTTTTCAGTTAAATTAAGGATGATTCTTTAATTCAAAAATTTGCCATAGTTCAAAAATATACGACATTAACGGAGGGGCACGAATTTCCAAAATTTGTGTCCTGAATTAAAAAAAAAAAAAAACATAAGATTATAAACTTTATTTTAGGATTCTTTAAGAGCACATAAATATTTTTTCTGGTGAATAAGGGATACACTCAGAATAATTGTTAAAATTACTCAGAACTACTTTTTTGTATAATTAGTTGTTTGCGACATTTAAAAATTTTTAAATTACCAATTGTTTGCAAAAATATCAAACTTGTTCAGCTATTTATTAATACGGTCTCATAAAATATATTTTAGTTTGGCTGATATATCCCAAACAATATAAGACTTACTATAGTAAGACTCTTCGGCTCCTTTTACAACTATTTGTGGTATGGAATATAGAAAAAGCTATATCTGGTTCTTGATGGTTGCATAGATTAATAACATTTTAATTCCAAGAAATTTTACGAATTATTCTTTCCTACACCAAGACAAAAGTATAACTTTAAGATGAATTGACAAAATATTTTGTTGATAAAGATTAAAAAATAGTCATTATTGATATTAATGCAATCAGTAAATTGAATAAACTTAAATCCAATTAAAGTTATATAAAGGTTATATAAAATTGTTCTAATTTATTGTAATATGTTTGTAGTAGAATATTCCGAATTTATAGATTAAAAATATATCAAAAATGAGAATTTTCTTTAATTCACAATGAATACGAAGAAATTGGATAAATTAAAGAAAAAAATGAATTAATTTCGTATTACGTATAATTTAGTGCAAGGATATTTTATACCAATTGTGAGAACATTGTTTGGTCTACTTAATTTCTTATTCCATCTATTATCTTTTGATATTTGTTTTGTGTTTTTTTTTTTTATAAATTTTTGTTTTTCTTTTAATCTCATTTGTTTGTTTTCTTTTTTTTTTTTGTTTTTTGCTAAGCGTCTTTAATACACGCTGAAATGTAAAATGTTTTCTCGTGACCGTGTTGCTTTCTATGACTTTTGGTCATTTTGACATGGTTTCTTTTGGCGACTTCCCAGTCTCCCTCTTGACGGGAATGTGTTTTTATTTTTAAGCGGCGCATGACGTATGGTCTAAATGTAGATATGAACTTTAGACAGATGCTATAATATACGATCTGTTTTCTTTTGTTGATCAAAATTCAGTTTTAGTATTTATACAAGGCGAAAACTATTTTAAGAAGTCTTGGGGCGTGTGTTACAATTTGATTCAAGTCTGGGTCAGTAAGTAAATTTTGCTAAACTCGTGTATCAAAAATTTTTAAGAAATGTCTTTATTACACAGCAAAAAAACTTGTGCGGTTCCAAAGTTTTTGTCTTTCCGCCAATGATTTTTATATTGAGTCCAAGACAAAGGAGCGGATAATTTCACCAAAAATACATTTAATAGGCAATTCAATTTTAAATTTAAGTCTAGCGTATTTTATATTAGGACACAAATTTTAATTTATTCGGTTTTCCGTCTGTTGACAACAAATTAAAATTCTGAATTCAAATTTCAGTTTCCTTTCGTTAAATCGTTACCCAAATAAATGATTTATTATGAGGATACTTCAAAGTGAAAAATGTTTTTTTAATTCCAAAAAAAAAAAAAAAAATAAACCAAAGACGCTCAATCCTCAAAATAAGTCGTAGCCTATATTTGAAGCGTTTTTATCTTAAATCTAAAGTTTCAATTTTTCAGTTAATTGAAGGACAATGTCTTAAAATCAAAAATGTGTTTCTTTACTTTAAGGAAAATTAGCCTTAGTTCAAAGACATGGGATTTTAACGGAGGTACGCAAATTTACAAAATGGAAAAAAATTGAAGCAAAGATTATAAACTTTATTTTAATTAAAATTTCATTATTTTTATGAAATGTGTCCTTAATATTTTGTAAATTTCGCATCCTAAAATTTAGGTTGCGTAATCTTTATTATCACGTAAATATTTTTTCCAGTGTAGGAACTATCTAAAATAATCTAACCCAATGATTTATATTTTGTATCTGAATTAGGTACACTGATCAATATTTTTGAACAAAAAGTCTATACAAATATTGTGGATAAATTTCTTTCATATCATTTCATATTTTAATAAAATGTAAATTAGTATCTTAAAACCTTTAAAATCCATGAAGACTATTTATTAACTAAGTTTTACCCCCAATTATACTCTTGTGTTACAGAATACCGTTATGCATGAGCCAACATGTAAAGTATTCTCTTTAGTGTAAGATCATCGAAACAATCGTCAACAGTTTAAAGAGTAACCCCACCAAAATCTTGGGATGTTTTCATTTATTTTCTTCGTATACAAAATACTCGTACTGTCAGTCAGTCCAACATCACATTCCCATATGTCTACGCCACCAAAAATATATGCATATACATATGTGTATGTGTGTGTGTGTATAATTAAATTGAGTCATCAACGTCATCATCATCATAATCATGAGCATAAAAATGGCAAACGAAAACATACACAAACACTCGTTGCTTTTGAAAAATTAAATAATAAAGGCGTGGGCTAATTTTTGGAATATTTTTACCAATTAAACAAATTGTATAATAACTACTGTATAAGATGATGATAATATTAGTGCTTGGGGGGAACAACTAATTTACTAAATAGTAGTTTGGAAATCTTACGCAGTGTGGTAAAAAAATCAAAAAGTCTCGAACCGCTCTTTTTCATAATCACGGCTGCTAATGATCACTTTCTTTGATAATCCAATTGAAATTTGTATCTTCTTTTGATGCAACTGTTTGATAACCAACGATCAATCACACTTCACTTCAATTTATTTTTTTTCCTTAAATTGGGTGAAAATATATATTTTTTTTTACAATTTCCCACGCACACACACAAAGATATTGGTACCGTTAAAGGTGAATCAACCAAATCACCGAAATAATACGAGACACGGAGCACAGAACGATATAACGGACCGCAGATACTAAAGTAACGCAATGAACTAAGAAAAGTAAACGAAATTTTAAAGGCAGATCCACCAAATTCCCACCCGAAGAAAAGAAAAACGGAAAATGTATGGGAAAAGAGCGCGAGAAAATGTTTTCGATTGTTTTTTTTTAATACACAAAACATCTCAAAATCTTGGCGGTAATTTAGCAGAAATACCCCCATATACAGTGGATACTAAAGAATTTTGTATATCCGAATTTTAACAAGTTAACAAAAAATATTTATTCATAAAAATAATAGAAATCTATACACAAGAAAAAATCGCCAAATATTTCCAATTAGAAAGTTGATTAATCAACTAAACAAATCACCGATAAAATTAACTTTTCAATGAATTTAAAAAATAAAGTCAGTTAAGAAACTGAATCACAATACAATTGTAATTATATTAAAAACTATATGATTAAAATTTTTAGTTTGGAAATAATTAATTTTTATATACAACTCATCATTAGTTCATTAAATTTAGACTCAAATCCAAAGAAAATTTCAACGGCAAGCGCTACATCTATTGGCAGAGTTTAATAAAAGGGCACCAAACTAAAAAAATGTATTCTATGTTTATTTAAGATAACTTGCAGAAAAATGAACAATTTAGAAAAGACAGGTTCCAAAGCTACTTTGATTTAAACATAGAAATGCAAAAGAAGTGTTTTTAAAGGAGGTTAAATTGCATTTAACGCCCCTTCTCAATTAGACTTCATTGCAAGCAAAGCATCTTTGAAACTTGTGAGTCTTGAAGAGGTTTGGTACATATGTCAGCGTTCATTAACTCAGTAGGACATTATTCCAATCGTATTTCTTCCGTGTCCTTCAAATCTTTTATAAAAAAATAATTTTTTCTCTAATATGTTTGCTTCGCCGACTAAACTATCTGAGAAGTGAAATAATTTCAAACAGCTATGGTTATCTTCATATGTTATATTTTGCAACAACACCATGAAATGGGAGCTCCATTGAACCTACAAATAAAACCGCTATTTGATTTTATGTCGATTTTATTTTGGGTCCAATTGACATGAGCGAATCCATATAATGGTTTCTGGTCTCCAAATTTTAAGTTAAGTACAAGGTATTTCAAACCATTTAGATACACACAATCTATCACAGTTTTAATTGGGCATGAAAAAAATATTTGATTAAAAAATTAATGGGTTTGTTTTGAAAAGATCAATTAATCTTTTAATTGATTCAATTATAAATTTAATTGATGTGTTTGCAAGAAAAGCAATTAATTTTTAATTGATTCAATTAAAATTTAATTGAAAAAAATCAATAACTTTTTTAATTGATTCAATCGAAAATTTAATTTATGTCGATTGGAAAACTCTATCATTGATTCACTTAATTATTTAGTTAACTTCAGTTCAAATTCCAATTAACTTTTTAATAAATCAGTTAAACAATTATTTGAGACGTAACTATTTTCAATCACTTTGTTTTTTAATAAAATCAAATATTTTTTTTATTAAAAATTAGAAAACCATATTTTTTTAATTGACATATCTTTACAGGATTCATGTCTAATATGGCATAGTCCATATGGAGTCTTTTTTATATAAACAATGGCAGAATTAATAGCTGTATCAGCCTCTAGTTCTAGATCGGTTTATGTAGAGGAGTATATAATTTAATTAATAAAATTCTATCTAATTATGTGATTGAAATGTTACTAGGTATCGTTTCATTTGGACGCTTTATATATTTCTTAATAAATAGCTTAGAGACAGCTACGATTATGCGAAATGAATGTACGAAGGCAGTTCGGAAACTTCTTAGCTTAGCACAAAAAGCACGGATTAAACAGGGAAAAGTGTTTTGGAAACTTCCATCTCTGTTATGAACACATGTTAAATTTTGTTAAGATCTGGCAACTCCTTCATATAGAAACAGGTGTTCAAAATCAAAAGTTATTTCAATTATTTTATGTTTCAAGTCGAATCACTTAACTATACACTAATAGAAAAAATTGCGTTTCACAATCGTGAACGGACGTTGTCAAAATGAAACGGAAACGTTCACAAAAAATCAAAACGGAATGTTCACGATTTCGTCCACGGGCGTTCACGATTTCATGAACGCCATTCGTTTTTCTTTGGTCATGAAATGTCTTAAAATAATCGTTAGACGTTGTTATGTCAACTCCGCCGTTGGTGCAATGTGCTAGGCGACTGTTAACGTGTATCGTGCAGGCAACACAGGTTCGAGTCACGGTAGGGGAAATCTTTTTTTTTTAATTTTTTTGTTTATAAATTCGTAACCATTACGTTTTCAGATCATGAACACTGGTTGTTGTTTTGAAAACTTATGGTGTCATTTTTACGTTGTCAGATTGTCCCCATCTGTTCTCAGTTTGACAACACATGTGTGTTGATTAACTTTCATGAACGGATCATTCAAAATGACCACGCCGTTCATGATTTTTTCTATGGGTGTAAAGACAAAACGACTTCATTGAAAATTTGATCGTCTTTTGGACAAGAAAAAAAAACTATATCAGAGAAATACTTCTTTATGCTAAGCAAACTTCACATTCGGATTTTAATGACATGAAATCTTTGGCCTCACGACAATATGTTTTTCAGTGCACATGTACTATGTGATACAAATTTTAAATACTAGAAAAATGTATAATTTTGACAAACTTTATGAAAATGGACCAACATTGGCTAAATTCCGTTTGGGCCGACCATCGGACCAAATTTAAAAATTAGAAATTTTTTGGACCAATTTTGGTCCGATCGGACCAAAATGGCAACGCTGATCATGGGCATTTCAAATGATCGAGTCCATTTAATTTTGCATGAAGAACTACAGATGAAAAAGCTTCCTGCGAGATGGGTGCCGCATTTGTTAACAATCGATCAAAAACGCATAGGAATGAACACTTCTCAAGCTTGTTTGGATCGTTTTAAGCGAAATAAAATGGATTTTAAGCGTGCTTCCAGAGACAAAAGAACAATCCAAACAATGGACTGAAGCTGGAGGTGGAGGAAGTGCCCCAAAGAAGGCAAAACAATTCGATCGGCTGGTAAGGTTATGGCAACGGTTTTTTGGGACTTCAAAGGTATTTTATTGAATGACTATCTGCAAAAGGGTAAAACAATAAATTCAGAGTACTATTGCAACCTTTTGAATCAATTAAACGTACAAATTCGAGAAAAACGTCCTGTCTTACAACACAAAAAAATAATTTTTCATCAAGACAACACGGATGAAAAAGACTGTTTTTCATATGTTTGGCTATAAACATTATATGTTTGGAATACAAATTTTTAAACACAATATTTTTGAGTGCAAGCATATAATGTTCATAAACTAGCATAACATGTTTGGGACATATATGTTAATATGTTAGAACATATTATGTTTGGGACATAAAATGTTTGTAAATATAATATGCTTGGATGCAAACATATATTAATTTAGAAATAGCCTATAAACTTATATGTGTTTAGTAGCTTGGAGCGCTATTTAACAGGGAGCGATATTGAATTAAGTTGGTGGTTGTTGCTTGTTATTACAAAATTAACATTTTATTTTTCCTTGGGCAGTTGATCAGCTACTACTGTGTGGTCCGCTGTTCGAATCCCCGTCCGGCAAAAGGTAAAATTAAAATAAAAAAAAAATTGAATATTTTCTTCTACAATGTTTGTATTACAGAAAAAGGTGCTAAGAACTAAAAAATGTCGTGGAAGTGAGAAAGATGTGGGGGAATATACAATTAGGCAGAAACAAAATTTTGAGCATTCAAGTCGAAAACCTATGTTGTTAGCACCTATATTTCCTGTTTATTTTCATAATACATTATGATTGTAAATATATAAATAAATAAATAAAATTTTGAGCACAATATTGTTTGGGAGAATTTTTTTAAGCATATAATATTTTTGGGTGCAAAATGCTTCCAAACATATTATATGTTCACAAAATAACATATTGTTTTTTGGAAGACAACATTATTGAATTTGGATGCAAAAATACAAAATGTTTGGAACTTAGACTACCCAAACATATATTTTTTAGACCAAAATGCTTTCAAACATATTATATATTGCAAGAGATCAAACATACAAATGTTTGGGCAATACCCAAAAATGTATATGCTTGAAGCAAAATATGTTTGGGAGTATATGTTACAGAAGCGATTTTTTATGAGGGTGAACGCACCAGCGCACAAGAGTGATTTAACAAAGGCTACAATCAACGAATTAAAGTACGAGTTGCTTGACCACCAACCTTATTCTCCTGATTTAGCTCCCAGTGACTTTTACTTGTTCCCAAATCTAAAAAAATGCCTTGCTGGCAAGCGTTTTACCTCAAATGAAGATGCAATTACAGTTGTAAACCACTATTTTGAAGACCTTGAGGAAAACTATTTTAAACAAGGGATAGAATTGCTAGAAAAGCGTTGGACTAAGTGTATTGAAGTTTCAGGAGATTACATTGAAAAATAAAAATATTTTTGAAAAACTAACTATTCTCTTTCATTGATAGGCTAAGAAGTTTCCGACCCGAATTTATAAAGAGATCAGAAATATTACAAATGTATGAATCCGAAAACTCTAAAATGAAAGCACCAAAATCGATTATCACAACAAGTGTTGTTATCATTCTTATATTTCAGTATTGCGGTGGTTGTTTTTGAGTATTTTATGGTAGACAAAAATAAAAATAACACACAACAGTGTCAGTAGTTGTACTAATGGTAAAACACCACACGGAGTGGTTTGGTGTTTTATCTAAAGGTGGGTATTAAGTTCGAGTTTAGCCGCTAAAATCGTCATTTTTTCACGATTACTTTTCTTTAATAATCCATTTTAAGGAATACAAACTTTGTGAAAATTTGCTTTGGGCTATTCCTTATCAAGTTATAATTAAATTTGTATAATATTATGCCTTTTTCCTACTGATTTAGTTTTCACTTTAGCGATTTTAGCGGTTAAACTCGAACTTGATACTCATCTTAAGGGGGGAAAATTATTCCAAAATTATTTTTAATTCATAATATTGTGAGGGGTCTTGTTATCCAAAATCTATGATAGTGTCCTTCACATTTTTCCAATCAATGTCGAGAATGTTGCACCTTTTATTCGAATCGAAATCGCCATAATGCAACCGTGTAACTCCGGATGACATAGCACAGCACCGGTTGGGCTTCACTGGTGCGTATTTTCCTAATTTTATATTTATTTCAAAGAAATCAAACCTTTGGCTCAGAATCATAACTTTTTTGCACTTTTTTTCTTATCTAGCAAAAATATCTCTTTTTTGTGATAAAAATATTATATTCATGTTATGAAATCGTATATAGTATAATATATTTCTTATATATGCTTAACATTCAAATGAACCTATATAATTTTTAATAATACTTTTAATCAGCGATGACATAAATACAGAGACTAGAGATACGATCTCATTTGAAATTGTATCATCTAAAGAGTCCTCACTGTATAAAGATCTAAAATGAGAAATGGAGAATCTCTGCCTCTCAACATTGTATGGCATGATTAACTTGAGTAGAAAATATATACGAAATAAAGTCACATCAGTAAAATCTCTTTTACCTTCGTCTATGCGACAAAAGTTCATTTTCTCTCCACCATATACAAAAACATCAATAACTTCCGAAAATCGAAGAATTTAACAAACAAGACAGCGGCCATTGAAGGAATATCGACACAAAATTAACAACATAAATTGAATAAAACTGGATGGGTGATATGAACACCATTAAAGAGCTTGGGAAGAATATAAAATTAAAAGTGCTAAGCAGAAAACGCACACACATATCCAATGACTTTGGCTACTATAAATAGATATCAATTAAGTATCGGAGAACTAAAACAACAGCAACAACATATTAAACGAATCAAGTGCATATGACCTACATTGTGACCCCCTTTCGTTCAAACACTCACACAAACACACTCACTGATATTTAAGTATCCAACAGATGTATAGATGGAAATTTTGGACCCTCTTCCAATGACAGGCAAACACTTTGTGGAAATAGGGAACAAATGCAAGTACTTGAGCACGTTCCCTCTATGGTTGTATTTATGACGCTTCTGTAAACATAATCATTATTGTAGCTACCGAGCATGAATGTGTCAGGAAAGGGAGGGTTGAAACTCTTCTAGCACGAGTGTGGTAATAAGAGAATTCCAATGCGTCTTGCTCATACAAATCGGTTTATGGGTGAGCATGTATGTGCAGCGTCTAGATGTCGTTTATTGACACCCGCCCAACCACACATGTTTGTATTATGTAGTTATTGTTTGTTTGGAATTCTGCTGTTATCTCATTTATCACAATGTTCCCTAATCTAGTGTTTGATATTTCGCACATATTTTTGTGAATTCATAAAGAAAAAAAAATTAAAAAAGGACAATATTCTTTCATCACAAGACGTCCCAGCAAAAACTAGGTAACCACATCTCATTACAATTTACATTACCAGGAGTAAAGCTGACATTATACATTGCATTACATTACGGTGAGTTATAATGACTAACTTGTAATAACAATAATAAATACCTCCCGGCAATTTTCGAATTGATATTCTCAAAATTTAATGCATTTGGCTGCTAATGACTTAATAAAATAGAATAAATGACCATGGTACCATTTGGTATAATTATTCACATAATTGAGCAGTAACAAAAAACATTCAAAAAGAATATGTTATGTAACGGTAAGTCTGAAGATTTTCCGTTAAGGAATATTCTTCATGAATATTTCATAATAATTGTGTTTTAAAATAAATGCTTTATTACACCTTATTCACATTACACTTTCAAAATCGACTTCACCAGATTTCAACTGTCATTTGCCTTATAAAAAGGGATATAAAAATCCACTTTTAGTAGATTTCGAACATAATGTGAATCTAACTCGCTTAAACGACAACATTTATTTCTATTTTAACTGTGAAATTAATTTGCCTGTAATCTTTTTTAGATTATTTGTTACATTTTTGTTTATTTCTACAATATTCTTTTCTATTCAAGTAATGTTCATATTACATCACTACTCGCCATATTTTGATCCATTGTAATCGGCTAGAGAAGTCAATATTTTCAAGATTTGGTTGCCTGAGACAATAAGTGGCTATTTTGCAAACGTTGGTATATGTACGAATAAGTGATTAGATATTAGGTGATTACATGCTTTAAAAGCACTAATTATTTCATGGCCAAAGGTATGTCTGGGGAGAAGCACTTCCTCCTAGGACATGCGTATGTAAATGTAATCCGGAGTGATGCCAATTAATAAGTGGTTATTAATTTTTAAACAGGCTTACCTACAAGATCACCGGGTAATGAGAGTGTTTGCTGGTGTATAATGCATTTTGATGATAGCCATGTGTTAGTTTTATGTTTTTTCTCAATTTCTTACTTGTCTTCAATAACACTTTTTTTATCTAGTACGCTTGATTTAATTGAATTTGAATATTATTAAAACAAAAAGAAAAATTATACATTCAAATAAAAACTATCAGACCTATCGGTTAAATTTTTTGTCTTAATGATCTTGGATCGTTAAAACTTTACCTTGGCATACATTTTACCAGAAATAGAGATGGAATATTTTACATGGATCAAATGACGTATATTGAAAAGATACTGGAAGAACACAATATAGAAGACGCAAGGGACTCTAATATTCCTTTGGATCTAGGATACTTCAAGATAAGTTGTGATAACAGATCTGAAAACAATTATCAATACCGAAAAGCAATTGGATCACTTCTTTACCTTGCATGCAATTCTAGACCATATATAGCTTTAGCGATTTCAATTTTATCAAGAAAAGTGAGTAATGCCAGCAAAACAGATTGGAATGAAGTATAAAGAGTAATGAGGTAGAAGAAATATTGGTTTAATCGACTAAAAAAAAAACAAAAAATGTTTTGTTTTTTCTAATTTTTTACTTGTCTTCAATAAAACTTTTTTATCTAGTACGTTTGATTTAATTGAATTTGAATATTATTGAAACAAAAATAAAAATTATACATTCAAATTAAAACTATCAGACCTATCGGTTCAATTTTTTGTCTTAACAATTAGTTCACACGAGAATTAATTAATGTGGTCACAATATTCATATTTATGTACCCATAGTGCGTCGGCCGAGATATAATTATCTCTCTCATATAAAATTAAACTTCATAATTCTAATTTTAGTTCATTTTAAAAGCCAGTTATATACATTTGAAAAGTGTTTAGCGTTATGAATATCTTTGCTTTTAAAAATAATCCAAAGCCTGGAACATATAAAGATTTTTTTATTTTTAAAATTATATAATCAGCCGTCTGTCTCAGGCAAAAAAATCGTTTCTTCAAAATAATACAATTTTTAATTGGATAAAGAGACTTATTAGTGATGGTATGACCTCTTATACAGCAAAAAAAATGATCAATGCGAATGTATTTTTTTACTTGCTGAATATGTCAACTGTTCACCTGCCTTGTCATAGCACTCTGGTATTGCCAATACGCCACCAAAGTTTTACAGACATAAGTCAATGCTGCAAACAAGCTTAGTTGCCGTTCCAGGTGTTGTACTTCCTTTGCAATAAGGGACGGACCCTATTTAGCAATTCTACTAAAGGTAATCTGTTAATCGGTTTTTTGAAAAATGTGTCAGATCAAACTGAAATTCTGAAGCCAAGCTTTATCTTAATATGCAATTTGTTGATATCTAACAATAACTGCAGAAAGTGAATTAAAACATCAATCAAAACATTAACCCAGTCCAAACATCTTCTTTATATTCATCATGGAACAAAAAAATCCTTTCGCTTTTATTTGCGTGAGAAAGTCTTATTTGTTATAATGAATAATTTATGGCACTTTCCAGTCCCAATTGAATTTACAGCGTATGTCATAAACGTATACCATATAAATATGTGTCTACATTTGAAATAATCCGCGGCAAATCAGATGCTTGATATGCAAATGTTAATATTTTTTCAATTATAAAAGTACTATATTCCCCACAATTTGTCCATCGACTCACAGAATGGAATTTTGGAATAATTTTAAAACACGTTGTAAACACAATCCAAAATTGATTATGTTACAATTTTTTGCAAACTCCAACTAAACTTCAATGGGGAGAAAACTTAGAAAAAAAATTGTTGGGGAAAAATACTATGAGATTTTTTTTACAAATCTCCTTTTTGTAATGAAATGTCTCATTTCCTCTCATATGTAGTGCTGCCTTTTTTAAAATCGTCGCCGCATTGCATTGGACTGCACTAGAGATGCATCCCAAGAAAATGTCATAAACGTCGTTGATTAAATTGGATGATGAGAAAACCCCCACAAAATAATCAAATACAACAAAACATCCAATTCAACACAATTCATTCAATAGTACACTCGAACCATGGTACTTTACCCCAGTAGGCTGGCCCACCAATGTAATGAACGTAAGTAAATGTATTAAAATAAACCAAAAGAAAATGAAGTAAATGACATCGAATTCACAGAATCGGTTCAAAGATAGAAAGAAAAACAAACTAAAAGATACAAAAATCTTTTCATTCATGGCACGTTCACATGAAACTTGCATTAGCCACAACAACCACAAAAACCATAACATAGTGCACATCAACGAATGGAACGGTAAGTATGAGAATGTTAAGCAAGTTACCGTTAATATGTACGTCGATCACCGTTGCTCCTAAGACGAATCCCGTGCATGAGTGACGACAACGACAAATAAAGAAAGCCCAAATAATGCAGTATGTTGTACATAATAACAACAATGATAATAGCAATAATAAGTATATTGTTGTTGTTGTTGTTCATAATAATTATGATGACTATAACTTTGGTTACGACGAGTGGTCAGAGACAGAGACATGGTACACAAACAATATCATGGGTACATACCAGATTGTCACAATCCATTTCGTGGAGGGGGAATACACGGTGCATTTGCTTCGCATATATTTTATAAACACGTATATAAATTTCCCGGTCGCTTGCTTCGATATGTTATTCATTCAATTGATTCGAAAGGGGACAACAAAAAAGTACGACAGAATAGCAAGAGTCAAGAGCGCAAAACAAAACAAGTGGCCATCACCAAAACTGAATAAATGAATGGACTGACGGGCGACCCATTATGGGCAAACGTTTATGGATTGACAAACGGAAAAGTGTGTAAAAATATAAGCATACGTCTGATAGACACAATGGCCATTTGGTGCGGGTTCATGTGAATGAGAGTTACCTAAAACGCAGGATATAAAATAATGCTAATATATAGAGCCCTGTCCTGAATTTGGCGTAATTGTAAAGCCTTATACAACTCTTCGTACACCGGTCGATTTTTCATAAAAAATCAAAACTCAACATTTGCTCAGTTAAGGTGGTATTAAGTTCGCTTTTAACGTCTAAACTTAAACTTAATACCCACCTTTAAAAAAAATACAACAAACAAGGCAGTTGAAGTCCCGGGCCAGCATTAAAATCATATACAGTGAAACCTCTCAAACTTGGACACCCTGAAAACCGGACATCTCTCAAACATGGACAGTTGTCTGGTGACGTTTACTATATTAACACATTGAAATTAACTTCTCAAACCTGGACACCTCTCAAATTTAGGCGACAGTGTGTGTCCACCATTCAGAGGTTTCACTGTATACATTTCAGTAAACCTTAACCTCCAAAATGCGCGTATACCCTTAACGGCTGTTTAATAATTATCGTTGAATTAAAGCATTTTGATGAGAGATAAAAAGAGATCTGTTACAATTCATTCAAATCGACGAAAATATTAAATAATTTACAACACGTTCCTTATTTCCAATTGCCCGCATATAAATTAAATTTAATATGTACACTGAAAGGAGAGTTTTCTTTTCTGGGGAACGAAATTTTAGACAAAGAAAGTTTTCATTTAATGCTTCTTAATTTTATTCTAAAGCAAATATATGTATGTTAGATTTCGTTTAATTTTGTTATTATTATCTATTTATTTTTTGCCGAAAATGAATAAATTATACAAAATCCCTAGAATTTTGGTTATGACTTTCAGTTAGAAATTGGGTTAGCATTTGTACAAATTTTGGTTTAAAAATACTCGCAATAATGTTAATTTTTAATTTGCTTCACATCAAAAAATATTTGAAAAATTATTGAGTAGCGATGAAATTCAATTTGAGAACTCGATTTTCTCAATTTGAGAACTCGATTTTCTCAACAATTTCTCAACTCGAATATTAACCTAATCCGTTGAAAATTTGTTCGTAAAAAGTGTTCGAAAGGTTTGTTCTTATTGGGATAATTCGGGAATAACTACACAGAAAAAAATTCATTCATGATTCAACAAATTTTTTAATTGAAATCAATCACAAAATTAATAGTATCAATTAATTTTTTAACTGATTTTCAATACATTTTTTAATTGATACAATCATTTCTGTGATTGAAGATATTTCAATTAAAAATTAATTGGATCAATTAATTTCGTTATTGAAGACAAAAAATACTTTTTTGTGTGTATTATAAATCCAGGGATTTCGGAATTTTGTCGGTATCCCGAATTTTTCAAATATTTTGAGTAATAGCAATCTACAGCACCAAAACATTGTACCTATTTGGTTTAATAGAATTTTATTTAAAAACACACACACAAACATAACAAAAGATCATAAGAATAAATGAAAGATCAATGTTCAATCGCTACCATACTTAACAGAAACTTACTTAGTCCAATTCAAAGGTATAAAGAAAAGAAATGCAAAAAATGAACACGGTCGACACAGCTTCAAGCATCGCTTGCACTGAATGCAGACTCCAATTTATTAATAAAAATGAGGATTATATTTTCGGGATTCCGAAAAATAAAAAAATCCCGAAAACAAGTACATCGATGTTCTGGATAGCTCATACAAACACAAATAAAAGAAAACAGGCCAATTAATAACGACTTTTCTGATTATCATAATCTTGGAATATTATGATAACTCTAAATGAAAATAGATCTGAAGCAAAACGAAGAACTGAAATTAGCAATAAATCCTTCAAGTACACATAATTCGATGGTATTTTTTTTTATTTGGATTCTTTTCAATATAGTTTCATATGAATATCTATGATACCTCCTGGAAAACTCTTCTTAAAATTTGCCACGGTGTCCTAATTAATATCAGAGTGTCATATAGACCTAGTGAAGCAGCAGAAGTCTTGCTCATTATATTTTTGTAAGTCATATGGTAAATTTTTGGAACACTTCGTGTTGCTTTTAAAAATACAAGATTTGTGTTTTTCAATTTTCAACAAATTGTTCGATTTTTCATCTTTTTCGTCGATCCAACCTACTTTTATGAAATGAACGAAGGAACCACTCTAAATACAAGGGAAAAAGAGTTTCAATGTAAAATAATGGCCAAACAGCAACCAAACACATTCGTAAGGCGCATTATTTACTATTAACCGCTCGGGTAAAAAAAATGAATGTGCACATGTTGTACACTTACAAAAAATTTCAGCATAGAGTATTCCTTTTAAGTTTCACTATCTTTTATTTCACAGTACGTTTAATGTGTGAATACTTTTGTTGTTGTTGTTTTTGCGTGCCGTGGTAAACGGTGATATCATACTTCGAATTCGAACATATTGCAGAAAATTCTAACTCGACAAGCACATCCACGCAAACCAATAAGAAAAGCCAACCAGACGCCCTGCTCTCACTCTCTCTCTCTCCCTCTTTGGGACCGAAATTCTCTTTGCAGAAAATCCAACATTGGGAGTGTACACGAAATAAGAAAACAAAACATCCAACTGCAGACGTCATACTTTAGATACTTTATAAATGAAAAAAATACGTTTTGTTTTCTCGAATCTTTTTTTTGTTTCAGCGCTTGTAATTGTTTGCGGTACCAAATAATTGCCACCCCAATTCTGTAATTCTGTGTTCACGTTTCTTTTTCCCACAATTGCAAAACTCACCCATTACAACACTATCCTCGCTGTTGATGCTCGTCCCCTTTTAATGTTTCGATGTGCGTTGTCTATTTTTGCTCGCCTTTTGTTTCTATTTAGTTTTATTGTAAGCCTTTTTTTAACACAATTCATGAACTTTACTTGTACTAATGTTACAACTAGTAGATTTTAGCATGTGATGTACAATTATCAAGTAAAATTTCCACAATATTTTCACACTAAATGCATTTTTCTTCTTGCTCACGAAAGAAGTTCTTATACCGACGAAAAAAGCTAGAAAACTTAGCACATTACAAGTCCACCAATTAACAGTAATCAAAACGCTCAAGCACACTTCACAGTAGTTTTATTTTTACAACTTTTATGTTTTTGCTTAATTTCAAAAAGAAGCAATGAAAATTGTATTTTCTCCCCTTCACAGAAAACCTTTTTTCCTGCAACCCGAGACTGCTGACTGCTGACTGAATAAAATTGAAATGATTTCGAACTAACATGTTAATGTTAACAATTGCAGAAATGTTGTTGTTTTCGAACCTCTGTAACAGACAGTGAGTCAGTTATCGATAACAATAACGTATCGCAACGTAACGTGGAAGGCATCAAATGGGTCGCTCAAACTATAAAAAATTGTTAAATAATGAAATAAACATGAATCGTTTACAAATGCAATAAAGCAAACCCATCCTCAACTAACCATTTGTCTTCATGACTTTCTTTAATATGCTTGAAATATGGAAATTTCAATTTTACTAGTCGTTGCAAATGCATTGAGAATTTGTTGCTACCGTCATAAATTCACTATTATCGTCATTCGAATGCAAGTTTTTCTTATTAAATTCGAAGCCAATCCTTTGTGTGGTCAATTTGAGAGTAGTCAGCTAAAATTCAACTGTCCTTACAAATTGCTTTATTCATCTCATTCACTATGTAACCATAGCTCAGCCCTCAACCACTAGCACCATAATACCGATTGCAAATGGTCAAAAAACAGTCGCTATTTTATTAACCCCATCCTACCTATCACGTCCTCAACTCCTACTGTGATATATAATCACATGACCGTACGATGGGAGACCCTACACTAATGTCAATGTACCATGTCCAGTGTGAAATGGATAATCTAATAATAATAATAATGTTACGAATGTGATATTTCTAGATTTAAGTTTATTTAAATTAGTTTCCGTTAATTTGAATTTCAAATTGTAACGATAAAATTACGTCATAACTTGTTATAGTCATTTCTTTATTTCTAGTACTTTTCTAAACATATTTTGTGTTCTTGGTTTTCCAATCGTTCATTGTAAAAGTAACACATTTTGTTTTACTTATAATTGTAGTAATATGACTATAATCTCTTATGTTATGCCTACACGACATCTACCAGATAGTAGAATGCACTAGATTATTAGCATAAGCCTAAAAGTATGTGTGCCATATCACCTGTACAATAACGCCCGATAGAAAGTTCTAGATAGCCAAGACAATGAACATAAGCCGATAAATATGTGTGTACCAGATAGTAGTAGATTAATCTAGAAGGTTGTAGGCCAATTAGCGAGAACATTCGAAATCGTCATATCTCGGTATATAAACCCCTAGCGGAGTTGCCAAATCAGTCGTAAGCTAAAGTTTATACAGTACACATCGTAGAGCATATAAGTGAAACCTATCAGTTAAACAAATAAATTGTAGATTCTCGTTATTTGAAAAGAACTGTTTTAATTATCGGGTTATTAAACACGCCTCAATATAAAAACGTAACAATAATAATAATATCGTCAAATAAGCAAAATCAGTAAAGTGTATCCCGGGGAGCCTTCTCCGTTTGCTGTTGGTCCGAGCCGTGATAGAGGAAAATCCCGGACCACGGTACTGTTCAGTCTGCCGAAACCTGATCCACCACAGTTCGGTTTCGGTGTAACCGGTGCTTGGAGTGGGTGCACTTCCGGAACTGCTCCGGAGTATAGTCATACTGACTACGTGGCAGGATGCTGTGTCAACGACAGCAGCAGTGGGGTGATATCTCCGGCACTGTTTAATCTCTACCTGTCCTCGATTCCACTGCCTCCTGACGGCGTCGAGATTGTATCATATGCGGACGACTGTACAATCATGACATACGGACCCATTGTTGATGACATATGCGTTCGATTGAACGTCTACCTCGCAGATCTTACCAGTTATTTCACTGCAAGAAATTTGAGAATATCTCCCACCAAATCCTCAGCCACACTATTCACTACATGGACGGCGGAAGTACGCAGGCAGTTGAATGTCGGAGTCGACGGCGGAATAATTCCGACCACAAATTACCCCAAGATTTTCGGGGTCATATTCGACATCCTCTTTAAGTCGTTCGCCCATGCCACTGCAATTTGTGATAAGCTCCGCGGTAGAAACAATGTCCTCAAGTCGCTTGCCGGCAGCACTTGGGGTGCCAAGATCATTCTAGTGCGTCGACACAATTACATGTTGACAAAGCAGTACCTCTTGGGTTGCTATCAAAGCAGTCATCCAAATCACCATCTTGTGGATAGACAACCTCCACCCAAGAATGTAAGGGTTGATCTTCACCTTCTAGAGCGCGAGATCCAGCGTTTTAAAAGAGAGCCTCTAAATCAGGCAGCATACCACACAGGTCTGAACAGGTTTCATGAGGATAATGTAGCTGACGCGGTGAGAATCCTGTTCTCGGAATCCGACCACTGGAGGAGAGAGACCTCACTAGGCAGACCCAACTAAGATCAGGCAATTGCAGCCGTCTCAATTTCTACTTATCAGTGATTGATAGTAGCGTAGCTGACGTGCGTCCCATCTGTAATCAAGGGCCACATGACACTCATCACCTTTTCGCTTGCCCAGCTAAGCCTACCCGTCTCACCACTCTGTCACTCTGGACACACCCCATCCTTGTCGTAGAGTTCCTTGATCTGGCTACTAATTGAACTGCATAAGCGTAGAACAAAATATATAAAACTACATTAAAAACAACAACAACTCTTTCGCACCGACCACCATAACGGAAAGTCTTAGCAAACTCAGTCTCAAAATCCATTGAACACGACTCATCGGAACTTTAATGGAAATGATCGTAATATATAACAGCTGCTATTTTTATAAAATATTTTCATAAAATAAAGTTTTTTTATGATGTATAACAAACTTTATTTTATGAAAATATTTGATAAGAAAATAGCAGCAGTCGTATATTCCCCGCCAACATTTTTTGGATTTGACGGCGTTTCTGAGAATCCCCACCACGTCGAAAACAGTCGTATACGATATTCAAAACTCCTCGCAAAAGTGCCGTCACTATTGAGAAGTTGTACCACGCCAAGTTAATGCAAAAAAGTATTGTATGAGTGCAATTATTAGGTGACTTTTGAGATAAATTTAGAACGACGCCAAAAAGAGACCCTTCAAACTATCAGAAAAAGTGCATTTTAAGATAGTTGTAAAGGAATCATTGTGGTTATGTAAAACACGATTGTTTAAATGTTTATTAAATTAATTAAACATTAAAAAATTTTTATAAATATAACATTTATACGACTATCACATCACATTTAATTTTTGACACTAATAAAATAATGATGTCGATTTAGAAGTAGCAAGTTACATGTTGCAGCGTCTATCAGCCAATGGAGGCAGCGTGTCTGGAAAAACATCTGAAAAACTAGCACTTTATTCCATTTGGAAATTCGAAAATTGTTCACCAATATACCTTTCACAATTTTAAGCGAAATAACTACGTTTTCAGCACTTCATTTTCGTTTTTATTTAATTAAATTATGATAAGCTAGTTGCGCTTGGTGTTTTACAAAATATAAAATGGCTCTTGTAAAAAATAGTGATGGCAAAATACTTTCACGTTCATTTCGTACTTTTTGATTCGCTTTCCCCGTCACAGTTGGCGATTGTTGTAGTGTCACTTACGAGTCTGTGGTAGCGATGAGGATGAAATGGATCTTTGAAATGCTGGCAGGGTTGTAATCATATAGCAAATTTATTTTTTTTATTTTCGTACGCATTTTATATAAATATTTGTTTTCATTCCACAAAAAATTAATAATTCTCACAATTCGCAAAACCTCAAAAGAAAGTTAAAAAATTCAAACTGCAGGTTCAAATTTCCGTGATGGAATATAGTATAGTACTAGGTATCTCAGCCATTTCGCGAACTTTCAATCAACTACCAAATAGTTGATTTTTGTCTTTTTATTCTTCTATTTTGGAGGTTCCCGGACATGCCTCATAAAAAATCATCGGCCGAACATGTTGAAACTCCTTTTGTACTAGAATCTGCAGATACCTCTACTTTCATTCGAGATAATTGTAACGATTAAGTTAAATGAATAAATTATTTATTTAGTAAGGCAGTAGCAAAGGCAAATCCCTAAATTGATGACCGCATTTCTAATAAACTTGATCCGTTTGGATACGGTGTCATCTGTTATATTGTGTAACGTAAACGTGTAATTCTCATAGATTGATGTAGGGAACCATATAGCTGTTTGTTAAATCATGCAAAACTCGTTTATTCCTCTTGTTTTCATTTTTAAATGATTTATTTGCGTATTCCATACTTATTTTTCATTTATTTATTTAATAACATTACCAACAAAATAATTTTCTTTGTATTCTCCGTCATCATCATCTTTTTCATAATATTTTCAATATATCTTTTAAAAGTTTAAAGAAATAAAATAAAATGTGATAAAACAACTATTAATATTTATCATCTTAAATACCATTAATGTTAAAAAAAGATTGTTTTTGTTTCTGTATAGTATATTATTACTGTTTTAAAAATGTTAATTATTATTATGATTATTACTAGATTTTGTATCATGTTCATTTTACATCTCATTTGAAACGGGCAACGGGCACTGGGGAGAGACATAAATAATATAGGTGTGTATTTAAATTTGTTTTCAAAACAATAAAACAAATCTCCCATTCAAAATACACATAATTGTATTTATGTTTTGTTTGTTGTATTGAGAAAAGGGCGATTGGGAAAGTATTTTGCTATAAATTAACAACTAAAAATTTGGAGGACACCATATATTTCCTTGGTTACTACTTCTCACTTCAGTAGTCTCGAGAGAATTTTACACTTCTTAAATAAATCTCATAGGTATATGTTAGATCTAATTTAAAAATTGGATTTTGATTGCAGGTTTTTGTTTTTTACTTGGGGGATTTTGTCTTTTTCTTTTTGTATTACCTTTTAAATTTTAAATAGTTTGTATCTAATAATAGAAAGATCATGATTCCTGCGTGGGTCTGTAGGTGATTTTGTTAGTGGTTGTATTATTTCTTTAAAAGAACTTCATGTTTGTTTTTTATTTCGATTTGTTTTAATAACGCGTTTCTTTAAGAGTTTAGTTAACTATTTCAAAAAATTCACTACGAAAAATTTCATTTAATTTTGTTTATATATCAAACTTATTAGGTGTTTCTTTAATATACTTATGTAAGCAAAATATTTTTAGAAGTGGCACTTACTCCTCATCGGAATCACCATCCGATGAGTAGCCAATTTGTTGATGATGTCTATTGCGTACAAATGGGGCGGTTATTACTTGCCTATGGATATGGGAACAAATCAAATTATTAATTAAATTTTTATTATGTATATTTATACGAATACTTACGCTATACGACGATAGTGATTAAGCCATTCTTCTAACATTTGTGCAACTAACAGGGGACGTTTGCGTAGTTTTTGTTGGGCAACTAACAAACCTCCATCCGTGACACAAACATCAAGCCATTGACGCATTATAGCTTCTTCACGACCCATCTTTTATAGAAAAATGGAAAAAAGAAAAGTACACATTTTATTCTAAAAAGTACAATGAGTGGATTTGATATTCATCGATAATAACAAATTAAGGTCCCTGTGGAAGTTTTCAAGTTTCAAGTTTATGATCGTTTATGATATTTGAGACAGAATTATGCAGGAATACAATTCCAAAAAGTTCACGGTAACCACCACTCACCGGAAGGTTGTTTATTGAAATTTTTCCCAAAAGAGAATTTTAGCAATATAACATGTAACACATTTATTTAATTCGTTTTCACGATAGAACTATTCTATACTCCATAACACTATTTTCGAAGTATGTATACCAAATAAATGTCACTTTAGTTTACCACGACCATTGCGTGATGAGAGATTTAATGGGAAAATTTGGTAAACTTATTTTTTAAATAAAATATAATTATGATGTTTAAATATAAAACTTCTTATTTTTCATATTAGCCTGGTACTGATTAATGTCCAAATGCATGATAACTTAATTTACAATTAATTATTACTCGGGCTTCTGCTAAAACTTCTTTTAGCCGAAAATAATAAATAGCAGATGGACCGGATACTAAAAAACTGTTAACCAATTGGGTTAACTTATTTTGCATTCTAATTCTACTCGTAAAGAGCAGCCTCCACTAGTACTTGGGATATCACCCCATGCTGATATTAGGCACTGTCGATCGAATACTAAAAACTGACTTTCAGCTTAACACTCAATTGTCAAGTGTGATTTTTTGCAACTTTTAGAGTGTTTTCCCTTACTTCATATACATTATTATTAATTAGCCTATAATTACAGATTTTTATGGTGTTATGGAAAATCTTGTACAAAATTGTTGAAAGACAGGTGTTTCGGATTTCCGCATCCTCAACAGCCAATATTTTTGCGGCACGCTCTGTGTAATGAGTGCTGTTACTTCTGCGTTCCGCTATAAGCTAATATGGTCGGCTCTAACAAGAACCCAGCACAAATTTATATGAGAGAATATAAACGGCAATATATTAATTTTATGAAAATTGGCACTTGTACATATTATTACATAAATTGGAGCATCAACTTTTTCTTACCCTTTAAAGTCCATGGTTCATGAAAATACATACCTCAGACTGTGTTAGAAAATGTATTGGTAACAGTTTTGATTCGCAATCCATTAAAGGCAAGTATGTAACATCTTCGGGTTCGTCTCGTCTCAGATCTATGCGAGCGTATGGCTCCATGGGTACCAAAGCACTGAAGTGGCCCCTCGTATAACCCAAGGCAATGGGAGATTTAATGCAAAAATTTTGATCCCAAAATAGGGGCAGATACAATCCTACGAATTATAATTATTGAATTACGAACTTTCTACTTTCTCTTTTTGAATACAGACCTTCAAATCTAGCAAATCCAATATCTTCGCCCCTGAAGCTCTTAACATACTTTACACCGTACACTATAATAGGTCTCCTCAGAATATGGGCTAATGCAAATATATGTAATTGTTCTAAAGAAGCCCCTGGTTGGCTGGCTAATGATAGCAAAGTAGACCAGTCTTCTTGCCATTGAGCCTCCTCCAGGGTAAAATGTAACATAGATGCTTGCACCATTTCATACTCTTTCCAGCGAGAATAAAATCTATTGAAATCAAAATTATTGTAGAGTTTATTAACAAAAATAGATTGTGTAAAACAAAAAGGTCTTACATGGGTGCACATTGATGTAAACTATCGGCCAATGCCCGTCGCAATATATTGTCTCTATCAAATACTCCCCAAGTGGCTTGCATAGCGGAATCTAATAAACAATCACCAGCACTGCGGTTCCACAATACCATCAAACGTGAACCAAGTCGGGCCGTAATTTCCAATGACCAATTTAAGGCCGGTGGTGGATTTTCAAGTTGTTTTTGGGCATCACGATCCAGAAGTTCTTCATACAATTGCTCTTGTATTGGCAAGGGTAACTCCTCTATTTCAGCCGGTAGTAAAAATGTAGCATGTTCCTGCACATATGTACATGGGAACATCGATTTTCGCATACGAAGGATATTGGCAAAATGCCGACGTATATCGGATGCCAAGTCAGGAGCAACATACGATGGGACTCTCTTAATTCCAGGACCTGAACCCGAAATTTGTGCTAACAACATTGGCAACATCTCTTCGCGATGGAACCGTATAGCCAAATGTATCAGAGTGTGACCTACATCGAAAGCCGAATTTCGATTTAAAGCCGCTATTTCTGTACTGGTTAAGGAACGGGCTGGATTACCACCACACGATAGATATGCCTCAACCGCACTGTAGTTGTTTTCCACCACACCTATTTAAGATATAATGTTGTAATGTTATTGTTGATAAACTGTTTTGTTTTTCGACTAATCTGGCTTTTTATAGGAAAAATCACTTGAAATGTTACTAAGTAGTAGCAATTCATAGCTCGATTGTTCGAACGACTTACCAAGACAAGCATTTAGCCACTGCCAGTCTACTTGACGACGAATTTGTCGTATTCGACGTTCCTGACGTTCTTGAATTGTATCACAGTTATTTATAGTATCAGAACCTAAAGTTCAATTAAGGAATTACATTTTAAATGAGAATCGAATCATCGCAAAGAGAAAGGCGCTTACCAAGTTGATAAATATTTTGCTGTTTGTTGAAGGAATTATTCGATGAGACGGTATCATTTAATTTATCACTACATGTTATATTTGTTTGATTATTACTGCTACTTCCTCCTCCGATGCCACCTCCTCCGCTGGCATTAATTTCAATATTATTGCTGGCAGTGGAAGATGAGCTATTACTATCACGAGGATTACCGCACATGGAACATTTGAGACTTTTGGGGAAATTTTCATAAGTACAAGTCTGAAAAAAGAATAAAAACAATGAGCGAGACCTAAGCCTATTATGGTTTAGAAACACTTACATTGCAGGCCCATTTTTTGGTGTAACTTGGTAGCTGTGGATTGGTTGAGGTGGATGAGGAACAGGTGGAGGATTGTATTTGAGAACTTATATTGGCGAGATTGTTGAGATGTAGGGTTGAGTCCTCCACAGGACTCAGACGCTGGGCGGCTGCAGCTGCCGCACCAGCACTGGCGTTCATTGCTGCATTGCTTGCATTCATTTCTGCATCGATATTCGTTGCAATGTTCAGTTTACTTAGCCTCTCTTCTAGGTGGTGGTATTGATTGCTACTCGCCTCCCCTGTTGGACATGCACAGTCAATGATAGATTTCGGATCAATAATATCGCGTTCTAAAATTCTTTGCGACAATATGGGGGACGACCGCTGAGTTACTACTGAGGTGGCACCCATATCCCTTGAGGGACTGGTGTCCGATGTTGCATTTCGCTTAGTGTAGCACTGGACACAACGTACGCTTCGTGGCCAATTTTTATAAGTACACAATTTGCATGACCATTTGCAATCAGATTCTGTAGTTGCCAAATCATCCGTATTATTTGCCATATCTTGCCGCGAACAAGCTATTAAATCCTTCGGCTCTGTTTCAATGATATCAGCCATAGCCCCATGGGTTTCGACATCAGCCTTATAAGACGTTTGAGGAGGGCTCATTCTGGAAAAAAAAATGCATTTCCTCTTTGATAATACAAAACTATAAACATGGCAACATTCCTATTACTTACCTAAATATATCCTCATTGACCATTGGCTTAACTCCCTTGCACATAGTGCATTTTATGGCAGAAGGAAAATTTTCGTAAGTGCAATAGTCGCAAACCCATTTTTCTTTATTCGAATCTGAATCGCACATCTTCGAATGCTAGTTCTTGTCTTCCGCACGAATGAATCTACAGTGTTCTCACAGACAGCAGCAACTGCTTTTTCAAAGCTGGAGCTGTGTCTCTGATAGACTGTTTCCCCTACTATAGATCTTCAAGAAACAAGCTCTCTTCTGTTATTAGTAAGATTTTTAAGGTCTTCATCCAAAAATTCCAAATAAATTATCTTTTTGCGGCTTTATATATTTTGATCTTCTGAAAAAAAAGCAAACATATATTCCACATTAGTAAAATTTTAAATTTAAATTTTTAGAACGAGGAATAACGAAGCAAAGAGCACAATGAGAAATAGTAAAATAATCATTTTTATTCAACAGTGATGAGGATTGTAGATTATTTTTAGAAAATGCTTTCTCTTTTTTCAAATTTTTTGGCAACAATTCTTTTACTAAGGTTTTATAAAAATGAAAAGACCTTCGATTGAAAGCGAAATTATTATCGAATTTTTGTTTACTTTCTACTTTTGTAAAGAGTGATTCGAAAGTTATGCATGTTTTTTGACATAGCTTTTTAGGTGCAAATTCTTGGCATTGCGTTGTAGCTTTAAACATCTTCACTAGTGTGGAACACAATCTGTACTTAGGAGTCGGATCAATTGCCTGAGTTTAGGTGGGTCTGGTTCATCAGGCTAATAGAGAGTGTGTGGATTACGCAGTTCTCTATGAATACTGTTCTCGGAGTTAATGTTTGCATCGGCAGAAGCAATCTTCTAGGGCAGTTTTTATGTTTCATATAAAATGGAATGTGTGACAGCATTTTTACAGACTTGACGTTTCCAGTACTGACATGACGATCGATAATCGAAAGCCTCATGGGAGACGTGACAATTTTAATGGAGAGTCATATAACACTCGTCATATGTTCGGCCAAATCCACTTGATTCACACTGCGTGAACGACGCCCTTGTATTAAAATTCGTCGATTTTTATTTATTTATACTAATTTAATTGACGATAATTTTTAATTTTTATTTAATTTACAATTTTTTAGCTCAACAATTAAAATTTTCTATTTAGTTTATTTTGTTATTGAACTCGTTCGTGATAAAGTTTAAAGGTACTAAAGACATGGATGCTGGACTCAAATTAAAAATTATGAACTATCGCCTGATGACGTTATTTTTTTTTTGGCCCATAAGAATATTTTTATATTTAGTATGCGCTGAACTACTATTTTTTAATGCGATGTACTTGAAATGTATTTTTTTTTCATTCTGATATCTTTGCAATACGAATATGGTATCCATTTGCCCAGTACAAAATTATATTTACCTAGGACATTCAGATTCTTCTTCATTTCTACTAATATATTCCAAATAATCTTGCTAAACGTTTTTATTTTTACGGCTTTACGATTACATTTAACAAAAATTACAAGATTCACTCAAAAGAATTTTTTGACACTTTTGTTGTATGTTTGTAAATATCGCTCATCTATGACTATGGCTCAACACAATACCATCTACCGCCATAAAAATATGAGCTAGAAAGAGATGCATATTTTCATGACAATGTCCACATTGCATACAAAGGACAATAGGTTCAATCCCAGTTTCGACCGCACACCGAAAAATTTGTTATTTGTGGTATCTATATTGCTGGAAAAAGATATGACATCTTCGCAATTTCATTAAAAAAAACAATATATAAATATGTATATAATAACCCTATAGTCAAAATAATATGTAGGCAGTTTATTGAACGATTTGATTATGCAGATTTTAAAATGTTATGCAGATTTTTGTTTCATAAAATGTTGTTTTAAACATAAAAGCAAGAATATCAAATAAATTTGAAAATATGTACCGATTCCGATTCTCGCTCAGCATTTTCCCTCCTCCTATTATTATTTTTTTTTTTTTAATTTTGTCTATGTAATGGCTACAGTATTGAATGGAAAAAATAAAGAAGATTGGAGGAATCTGGTTACATATTTAAAAACAGCCTATGTAATGGCTACAGTATTGAATGGAAAAAATAAAGAAGATTGGAGGAATCTGGTTACATATTTAAAAACAGCCTACAAATATAGAGCTTTTTTACTAGCGCATTTTCTGTAAACTCAATTAACTTGAACATGTTAAACTAGATCAAGCGATAGACGTGAAATACATTGCCGCTATAATTGCATTGTAATTCGAAATAATAATTGTTGAAGAAGACTACAGTATTTTTTGTATAATTAAATTGTATTACTTCCGGGTCAGCATCTATAAAGTAAATAAGTAAAAAAACGAAATCAACCGTGACCGTTGTTTAATCGACTTATAGAACACTGAATTATTATTGACACATACCTACTTCCAATAAAATTACTATAGGATGTTCTCTTCAAATATGTCAACATTTTTTTACGTTTGCTCTATCCGAAATATCGCTATTACATATTTGGGATGTGTTTGTATGATTGCGCGCTGTCACCGTTTAAAATCAATACAGTGCACAATTGAAGTCAACGCTCATTAATTATATAAGATTTTGAGAAATTAATTCATGCAATGTCTTTAGTTTTTTTAATAACTCCGCTGGTATATGGTTTGGAAACGCATGATATTGCTAGTCATGTCCGACATTAATTGGTCCTAATATTATTCGTGAATCTTTGGTAGATGGAATACATCTTGCAAGCTTGCCCATTTGTGTTATCTTTGGACTTTAAAATTTGTGCTTTCGTAACTACTAGGATATATATATTTTATGGAATGGATTTTTTGGGTACTACATTCATTCTTCAGAATAATGTATTTCAAAATAATGGAAAGAAAATTAATTCGAAGTAAACAGGAATTTTCGTTTCCAAAGAGGAATTACGAGGATATTTGAAGTCATTATCATTTTTAAGTTTATATGGACAAAATATTCTAGAGTTATAAGAGATCGCCACCGCCATAAGAATGTTAGGTGAAAATGCTATAGCTTCTTAAAACAATTGTTGCATATAAGATTTTTTTAAAATTTTCTTCATCATTATATGCTGCAAAGTTTAGGCTGTTCACTATTCGGTGAATTTGCTTATAGTGTAATATCATGTACCTATTGGGCTAATCCATTTGATTTTTTTTTTATTTTCTCAGATAATGAGGAAACTGTGAAAAATAATTTCCCAAAGACTGATGTGAATGTAAAATTCTTACTTGACTACAAAGTTTGGCAGTAGGATGGATGTGTTATTTACTTTTGCTTAATACTTCAAATGTATCACATATTTCTGGAAAACAATGCTCGCTACATTTAAGTCACTCATCAACATTAACAATTGCATGAATACTTTACACACACACTGTTTGATCGATCCATTGAATCGGTGAGGAATAGAGGGGGGAATGAGTAAATTACATTGCAAATTATTTGCCATCCATTCACCTGCGTCACCCCTCTCGCTCTAGCACACGGACACTTTTGACTACCCCGTTCGACCAATAATGGTGATGAAATGTTATTTTTACTTGATCAACAATTAATTGTGCACATAAATTTCTGTGAAAATATTTGGTCTCACAAACTTTGCCCCAACAACTTTCACCATCGCCGATTTACGCAAACATTTCCCACTGCAGGATGGGCGCCACAAAGATATGACAAAAAAATGGGGAACATGAAATTCTATTGTCAATTTAATTGTTACCTACCTAGTATCCTTGATGTACGCTAGTTTTCCCGACTTTTTCCACTACAGCTAATAGGTAATGGACACTTCATTTGGTCCCCTATTGACAAGGATCGAAAAATACCATTTGCTTTGCTGGTTGTTGGCTAAGTTGTTGAAACGGACAGCACAAGTTGATTTTTTATAAAATATTTTCCAAGTATTTTACCTATTGACAATATTATTGATGAGTTTTGTTATTGGATGTCATTCCTTCCCAAAAAACGACTATACTGAAATCGATAATTATTAAATGTCATCGACATTTGTTAATCGGAATTTTTTACAACACCAATGAACCGATTTTCCTTATTCGGTTTTCTATTTTATGACAAATGACATACGACTATCGGATTATTCTCATTACTTAACCGGGTTTCTCGTTCACACTATGCTCGAATCTCGCTTTTTTGAGATTTGCAAATAACCTTGCCATATAAAAGCGAGATTTCATAAGTCAAAAAAAGAAGATTTCGAGTACATTTATGAATACCCTTCTGCATAAACATTAAATTGAACTTTAAACCTACTTTTCCCATATAAATTCCTTCGATAAACTGTATTTTTTTAATATGGACATAACACTATAACATATGTTGCCAATATTTGGTATTTGTCTCAAAAAAAACCCCGTATATCTACTTTGCTATACTATAATAGCATTTGTTGTGAAAAAGAGAAATATTAGTTAAAAACCGGTTCAACCAGAATATAGAGATGGGCATGTGAGAGAAAATTCGATATCGTTTGTAGTAAAAGCTGATAATTTTTTTTGTGATCTGGCCATTTTGGATCATTTATCGATCGATCAACAAAGGCAAAAAAGACAAAAAGAACGATTGAATTAAAAAGGAAGAATAAACATATATTTTAATGGTCTCAAATTATTCACCATTTAAACAAAGCGTTATCGTCATCAGCATTTTTGAATTTGGTTATTTTTAATTACTGCGAAAAAAGCAAATGTATTTCTACGGCTTCTAATGTTTGAATGTTGGCGTCACGATCATACGAGTACCAGTACCAGTTTGTTGCCTAAGTCTTTTCGTTGTTTTCCTTTGTTTTCACATTTATAAGGTCTAAAATGAGTCTACGAACACGAACATTAATATTTTCCACCTTTTTTGGAAGCTGTATTGCTATTGGACTGCTTCTGGGCAGTCTAACGACAGACAATTGGGTTAGAGCTACTCCAAAGCGAGGAAATTCGTCGGTAAGTCAAATTGGTAGACATTACAAGTAATTGGGTCTGATATGGAATTGGTATCCATCGCACAAAGATGTAATAAAGCGCATATTTAAAATTCACCTGGAGAGGTTCCGGGAAGTTCTAATTTCGTTAGTTCATTTTGATCTCAGTCCATAGGAGAAAGTGTCCTGTGACCTTTGCTGAAGGCCGGCTTCAATTTTGGTTAAAAGTACCAATATTCAGGTTTTCCGACAAAAAATTGAATTTACAATCATAATTTTTCCGAATTTACACTTGTTAAACCGACGTGAACCAATTTTTGTATTGGTACTTAAGGACGAATAACGACAACTGCCCAATGGAGCCTTAAGACGCTTAAAGCGGTTAATCTAATTATGAACCAATGTGATCAATATAAAATAAATATGGAGCTGGTTATACATGAACTTTAGTAGTCCGTTGTGATTTATATAAATTCGCCGCTATGTTGCTTCAAATTACATAATGAAAAAAAAAAATGAATAAATAAATAAATATAGTCGGATATACCCCATTTGCTAACATAGTGACAAACTTTGTACACCCTATGGTGGAATGTATAAAAATGGCTAGCTGTCTGAGCATTTTGAGTGAACCATTTGATATCTGAGAATTGCCATTTTTATAAATGTCCCAAAAACATTCTCTTTTCATTTGCAGAATTCTGAAGGTGAAGTTCACTTTGGTTTATTTTACGGCAGTAAAATATTAGACTCTGGCATTGGTAAACGCATTACCCCCGTAGAAGGTATGTTTTTATTTTAGTATTAAAATGTTTGTTCTGAAATTACAATCCTTTTTTTCAGTGTACACATTTATTCAAACGGAACCAGATACTATGAATTTTTGGCTATGGCTCTTTACGGCACTAGGTGCAGGTTTTGGTTTACTCAGCTGTGCAATCTCAGCTATAGCTGCAGTATTTAAATCTGCATCTTCCGCCAAGGGTCCCGTTAATATGATGGTTTTGATTGCATCAAACATTTCGTCGGCTGTAACACAAATTGTTGCTTTTGTTTGCTGGCTACTTCAATTCATTCAGTATTTACAACATAATGTGTTAGCAGCTGCTGACCACAAACAACATTGGTATAGCAATGGACTGGCTTCATTGGGTTATAGCTTTTATATGGTTATACTGTCCACACTAGTCGTTTTAATTAACATCTCCATATTATTATATGCTAGACATTGTGACCGAAGAGATCGTCAACGTTTGGAACCGCCCAGTGAAAAGAAGAACGAATGCGCTATAATGTTGTATTAACAATCCATAGTACATTTTACACACATGGATAAACATTTTTCTACAACAAGAAAACAATGAGATTTGTTGTTACTCATACCAGTCCACATACAATTGTATACTTAAAATTTATTTGGTATTGTACTTTGTACTTCCATATTTCTCGAATAATTTTAAAATCCAAGACACACTGAATCAGCATTTTTTTAGTGTCGATGTATTTAAAAGTAATTGTACGATGTAATAGTAAAATGCCTCTGTTTGCCTTTAACCTCAATAAGTAATTAACATAGAATCTCATTCCATTTAAATCATTTTAAAAAGAAATCTAAGTTATTTTTGTGTATTTTATAATAGCAAATATCTCTACTATTCTGCATTTATATATTTAACTTTTATATGGTATTTCTACTGCCCATATTTTTATGAATCTCTCCTATATATTATACTCTATTATTTTACAACATTTTATTTTAACCTAATGATGAGACTTGTGCGGAAATATTAATTCCAGCCGGTATTTAAGTCATATTAAAGTGTTAAGTTTTTTTTTTAATAAATATACAATAAGTTTTAAATAACGCCTGTGTAATTACTGGGAATTTGTTCGTGGGGCCTTTTATTAAGAAATCAGTATATAATCAATCAAATGTTTTATCAACTAGCCATATGTGAACTAAAAATCAAGAAATCCGAAATTTAAAATATTTCGTTTCTAACGCCCATAAGATTGTGGACTATACGAACGTAAAAGCCTTGTGAAATAAAAGTACCCACTTTTATTTATGTTTTTGTTTTTTCCACCAAAACACTAAATTAGAAGTGCAAATATATGCATGACGACTAATATATATTTGCCAAATCATGGATGGGATAGTATCAGGGCATTGACTGCGAAACATTTCAGTAGTTTTGTAGTGCCAACAAAACAACTTTGTTTAAGTTTATCAATAGTAAAGTTCGAAGACATATCACATTACACTTACAGAACTCTTGTATTTATTTTAAAATCCCTATTATCTAAATAATATGAAAACATTTTTAATATTAATAGAATTCTAATCTCTGGTCATTGTCATCATTTGTGGTCACATTATGTGTTATATGATGCGGTTCAGTTTCTAGATGGTATCTCCTCACAAAGAGCAAAACAACATTAATGATGTGCATCATAATACCTCCAATAACCAAATAATAGGAATATCCTAAGCTGGCATATCCGTCGGAGGAAAAATTTAGTTGTTGACGTAATGTGTCGGTGATGGCGATATTGTGGCTTAAGTGATGACCATACATGGCGCCCCACAATGCCAGGGACCAAAAGTAACATCCAGCTGCTATGGAATTCCATATATAAAGGCCGTAGATATTGAAAATTCTTTCGACAGGATGCCATTTCAAATTAATGCAGGCACACGTGAACTCAAGAAGAGCGAAAATGAGTCCTAAACACAGGAACATAATACTGCAGAGATGCAAAGATGATGGAATGCACGAACGAGCTGCTACGCTGGCTCTACCAAGCACTAACGATTTCGAATAATTGTGGGCCGAATTTATTCGTTGCCAATATGTGTTTTGCAATTTGCTGTCATCATACCAGTGTGCTTTTTGCTCACACGGATCTAAATCCTGGCGTCGGAGAACACGCCTTAGCTCCATTTTTCTGCGATCTATGTCCTGCTGGCAACTGTACATGCATACATTCGATTCAAAGTCACAAACCACTATAAAGAGATTAACGAAACTTAACGTACACTCATAAAAAAAACATTGCTAACAAGATGACTGCTGCTGTTCACGAATTACTATTACATACTACATGAGCAGACATTCTGTTTGTTTCTTTAATTTGACAAAAAGTATGAACTTATTTGTAACACGAAAACTATTTTTGTTAAAACTTTCTAAAGTAAACCTAAATTTTCTTGCGTATCCCAAAACTTATTTTACATAATCATTCATATTAGGTCAATATTATTTTCTTATTTTCAATATACCCTGAAGAAAAGCATGTCCGGTTCAAAAGATTGATTTCGAGTCAAAGAAGAGGAGAATTCGTGTAAGGATACAGTGAAGACACAGAGCTTTTATAAATTTGAGTTTCACGCACTTGGTACCAGGGATGGAAAATGCAGTAATATAGTACTTTTTTCAATACTTTTTTCAGTACCTTAATACTCCCGCGAATGATTTAGTACCTTTTGTATAGACATTTTTGAGCCGATTTCAGATTTATTGTACAATAGCTTTGACAAAATATTTTAATATTTTGAGAAAGTCTTTAACAAACTTATTTGCTAATAGTATTTTAAAAATTTGGCAAAACAGACAAGTTCATGCAGGAAGAAAATCTCGATTTTGTAAAAGAACACTTTCTAGATGAGAAGCTATCGATCGCTTACTAAAATAATACGAACCAAAAAATATTATTTTGCAAAAAATTATTTCTTCAGAAAGTTTTGTCAAATTTTTATTTCTACGGAAAATTTTGTCAATTTTTTTTTGTCAACATTTTATTTCTATAGAAAATATTTATAGAAAATGTTCTATAAACATTTTATTTTTATAGAAAATTTTTTCAAAATTTAATTTCTATAGAAAATTTCGTCACAATTTTATATCTATAGAAAATTTTGTCAAACTTTTATTTCTATAGAAAATTTTGCCAAAATTTTATTTCTATAGTTATCAAAATTTTATTTCTTTAGAAAATTTTATCAAAATTTTATTTCTATAGAAAATTTTGTTAAAATTTTATTTCTATAGAAAATTTTATGAAAATTTTATTTGTATAGAAAATTTTGTTAAAATTTTATTTCTATAGAAAATTTTGTCAAAATTTTATTTTTATAGAAATTTTTATCAAAATTTAATTTTTATAGATAATTTTGACAAAATTTTATTTTTATAGATAATTTTGACAAAATTTTATTTTTATAGAAAATTTTGACAAAATTTTATTTTTATAGAAAATTTTGACAAAATTTTATTTTTATAGAAAATTTTGACAAAATTTTATTTTTATAGAAAACTTTTTCAAAAGTTTATTTCTATAGAAAATTGTGTCAAAATTTTATTTCTATAGAAACTTTTATCAAAAAGTTATTTCTATTTCTCTTCAGAAAATATATGAAGGACAACTGAGGCAACCGTGATTACAATACTACGGTAGTGATTACAATACTGAGGAGTTGACAAACAAAATTTTATTTTAAGTTTATTTAGTTTATCGACCTTTTTCCTTAATTATTAGCTTTTGTTTTTTAATGGGCTTTCAAGGTCACTTTAAAATTCAATCTAATGGAATTTTTGTTGAAATTTAGTGAAAAGTACTTTTTCGTTCAAAAAAATTTAGTGAAAGGTACTTTTTCTTTCAAAAAAACATTTTTTGTACTTTCTTAAAAATTGTATTTTCCATCCCTGCTTTGTACTAGGAAACAAATTCGAATTTATTCTTTTTTCGCTTTTTTCTTCATGTGCTATAAGATTCCTTTTAAAACGTGTTAACGACAACTTATATTTCCAAATTCAGACTCGACTTCAAATATAAATTATGAAAAAGCCTTTAAAATAAAGTGTTGCTAGACATTTCCTATTTTCGAATGCTTTCTAGCTTTGTACACCCAAAGAAATCTGTTAGTAGGGACAGCAGAAAAGTGTGCTAAAACAGCAGAAAGTCTGCTGAAAAAGGGACAGCAGTCACTGTTTGCCGAAATAGCAAACATTTCCTGCTATTTTTAAGTAAATAAAACAAATAAAAATGTCAACTTAGAAGCTATCCTAACATAATTAACACAATATTTTATGAATATCTATGGTATTTGACCAAAAATCTGAATATTTATCGAATTGAGGCATAACAGCAAACAAAATGTTTGCTGATCGTATTTAGGAGCTTGTAAGTATATTACAGTGCAAAAATATACCAAAAACTACTTTTGGTTCTTAAATATGTTTTGGGGAAAAATTTATAACCTAAAAATATTATAAATTGTTGTTCATTAGGCCCTGAAGTACAAAAATATAACAGCAGACATCGACTGCTGTTTAGCAGACTTTTTTCTATGAGTGTAGTTCAGTAAACAAATATAAAGACGATTTCATTAGTTTTGAAGAATTTTTCAGAATTATTAATGCTAAGTTGACCTTGGTCAAACAAAACTTGCTTTCATTTAAAGATACCTAATTTTAAGTCGAATCACCTAAACATAAGGACAAGACGAGAAATACGTCCTCTATCGCATACGTATTTTAAGGGCATTAAATCTTAGGCCTCACGACAACTTTTTTTCAATGTAGATTATCAAATTAATTAAGTGCTAAATGTTCGTTATTTTAATTAGTTTTTGCTTACATTAATGCCATGCTAAAGACTAAACTATGAGAAAAAAGTGCAATTTTACTAAAATACGAAATACGAACAAAATAGTTCATATTTTTCTAAAATGAGTGAATCTTACTTACATTGTGTTCATAAATTTTTAATATTAGTACATTTTTCTAAAATAGTGGCTGTCGAACGAGAACAAAATGTATTGTTTGTATTACATTCATTAAAATGTTGCAATTAGTAAAATATTATAGTTCAATTTTTTTTTAAATAAACATTTTCTTTCATGGTGGGTTCACTTTTTTTGGTGTACGTATAAATAAAATAGAAAATCCTTAAATCTTCAAATTAGTTGTTAGCTCAAAAATCTGAATTTTTCGGAAACCACAACCTACTAATATTTCCACGTTCCCCGTTAAAAAGTAACATTATGCTCTTGAAAAAATTTTGTGGTGATCATATTCCTTCTCTGGGTGTATGTTGCAATCACAAAATAAAAGTGGGCTCACTTACATGATAAAGTGAATTTTAATGTAGATGCCAGTTGTTGTCGTTCTATCGATCCCTGGAACAGACCATAATTTACATGGCTTTGTAAACGTTCGCTTAAGATGGCTGTGGCCTCCAACTAAAAAAGTTTCAAATGCATTTGTAAAAACATGGATGAATATCCTACACACTCACCCAGTGTTCCCCGGACATGGCAAAAATAATCAAAATGCAGGCACAAAGGGAGACCAAAGCTATTGCCACCATAAAATTATGATGATTGGAATTTCTTGAAGAATTTGTTGTCATTTTTTTTTGATGATCAGATAGATACGTTGTCTTTGATTGATGTTAGTCATCTAAAGGCATCTTTAAAAAAATATGGTTCTTACGAAGATTTTTGATTTTTTTTCTCGATATCTTATCTTTGAAGGTATGTTACACTGGCCATCGATAGATAAATAATTGTCGGGGTTCCTCTTCATTGATTATTTGTTATATTATTTTTTTCGTTTCGTACTAATTAATTGGTGATATTTTTTTCTTTCTATCGTATGTATGCACACAAAAAACTTCGTTTGTCCTGATCGAAATTTGTTTTTAATATCGTTACTCTATAATAATAACGAGGAGATAGGAGTTTTCTTATAAAAATTAAATTTGTTGGACGGATTCTAAAAATAACATTGAGCATAATGTCATTTTTTGGGAAGGGGAACATGGGACATTTTTGTTTTCTCGGCATTAATGAAAATACTCAGATCGATAATTTCCGAGAAAATAACATGGTTACGACAAATATATTATACACCCAGAAAAAAGTGTCTTCGAAACTAAAGGAAAAAATGTTCATCAATTTAGTTTAGCCATTTTATTTCCATTCAGTTAAATTTTTGTGTCAAATAATAAAATTTACTGGTTTCAGTAAAAAAATCCTAAACTGAAAGCAGTTAAGAATAGTTCATTAACTAGAATAAGGCATGTAATTTTACTAATACGGTTTTCTTCGCTGGGTATAAGAATTTACTACTGAACAAGAAAATTTTATTCACTGATAACAAAGCATTCGTAAAAATAAGCAAAAACCGAACTAAAACCAAGTTTCCTCAAATTTAGTAAAGTTTCTTATAAAATGATAAATTTATTTATTTATGTATATTCCTACTACGAAGTATTCAATCCTTTCACAACTTAAGGAAACACACTTATTAGAATATAGGAAAATTTCCTACATTTCTTTTATCTACCTGTAATCGATACCTGTCATCGATATGTTTGCGCGTGGGTTGTTTTTAGTTGGAATCGCGTTGTTATGGTATACGGAGAGATTGTTAAAAAATATTATAGTAAAATAATATAATAAAAAACAAATAAAATATATAAAATATTTGTTATTTTAAATTAGTGAGAAAATTTTTAGAAAATTGGTTTATAAAAAAAGAAAACACAAGCAGAATAACAACCCCTTCATTCGACTTCATTTTGGAATCTTCGATTATCAGATAATGTTTAGTGACGCTAACCTTTTGTGAAAAAATTGGTTTAGGATTTTTTGTTTATAAAGGGTGATTCTTTTGAGGTTAGGATTTTCATGCATTAGTATTTGACAGATCACGTGGGATTTCAGACATGGTGTCAAAGAGAAAGATGCTCAGTATGCTTTGACATTTCATCATGAATAGCCGAACGATCTGCCACAACGTCGAATTTTCAGTGAATGGGCCCTAGAAAAGTTGGCAGAAAATCCGCTTTTTTATCGACAAATTTTGTTCAGCGATGAGGTTCATTTCTGGTTGAATGGCTACGTAAATAAGCAAAATTGCCGCATTTGGAGTGAAGAGCAACCAGAAGCCGTTCAAGAACTGCCCATGCATCCCGAAAAATGCACTGTTTGGTGTGGTTTGTACGCTGGTGGAATCATTGGACCGTATTTTTTCAAAGATGCTGTTGGACGCAACGTTACGGTGAATGGCGATCGCTATCGTTCGATGCTAACAAACTTTTTGTTGCCAAAAATGGAAGAACTGAACTTGGTTGACATGTGGTTTCAACAAGATGGCGCTACATGCCACACAGCTCGCGATTCTATGGCCATTTTGAGGGAAAACTTCGGAGAACAATTCATCTCAAGAAATGGACCGGTAAGTTGGCCACCAAGATCATGCGATTTGACGCCTTTAGACTATTTTTTGTGGGGCTACGTCAAGTCTAAAGTCTACAGAAATAAGCCAGCAACTATTCCAGCTTTGGAAGACAACATTTCCGAAGAAATTCGGGCTATTCCGGCCGAAATGCTCGAAAAATTTGCCAAAATTGGACTTTCCGAATGGACCACCTAAGACGCAGCCGCGGTCAACATTTAAATGAAATTATCTTCAAAAAGTAAATGTCATGGACCAATCTAACGTTTCAAATAAAGAACCGATGAGATTTTGCAAATTTTATGCGTTTTTTTTTTAAAAAAAGTTATCAAGCTCTTAACAAATCACCCTTTATTTGTACACCCTCAAAAAAAATAGCTTCTCTAACATATGTTCCAAACATATTTTGCAGGAAGCACATATATTATTGGATACTGCCGAAACATTAATATGTTTGTTTTATGTGAGCATATTATATGTTTGGAAGCATTTTGAATCCAAAAATAGTATATGCTTGGAAGAATTCCTCAAAGAAGATTGTGCTCATTTCCTCAGATAATTTTCACTTCCACGAAATTTTTGAGTTCTTCGCATCTTTTTCTGTAATACAAATATGCTGTTTTTTTCAAATGTCTATTCTCTTGGTTCCGAATGCCTATTCTCTTTATTCCAAATACTCATTCTAATATTCAAATTAAATAATATTTAGACTTAAGCATATTACATTTTTGGCCTTATCATGAAACAGTTTTCCGAAACTACATACAAGCGGTTTCACAGAAATTGCTCTCATTTCATTCTCGCTGTGTTATGTTGATATCTTTTTATTCAACCCTCCTGGTTTACATCTCTATTTCTTTCTCTATACTAACTCTCTCTCTCTCTCTCTCTCTGTCGCTCTCTGAATAAAGTATCACAACATATATATGTTTACTCGAAATTTGTAAATTTATATATGTATACATTCACACATATTATTTTTATGAAACATTCATGCCCCAAACATAATATATTCTAACATATTAACATATGTGTCCCAAACATTTTGTGTTAGTTTAGGAACATTACATGTTTGCACTTAAATATATTGTGTTTAAAAATTGTGCCCGAAACACATTTTGTTTATATCGGAACATATGAAAAACATATTTTTCTAACAGTGTAGGTATTGAAATTGGAAAAAAGTGGACAAAATTGCTAGGCAGCAACTTTTTCAAAGTGAAAGGTACTAGAAGAAGAAAAAAATATTTCAAGGCCAGTCGATGCTGTTGATTCTAAATAAATATATTTAATATATTAATAAAACATGTCTTTTATTGAAGAAAAAATTGCATATATAAATAAATAAAATTCTATTTAAAAACGAAGATACGCAGTTCTAATTTCGAAGTAAAAGGTTTACCACAAATATGTAAGATTTATCCAAATGAATGAAACAAGTTCAATAAAATCATTCCATATATGAATTCAATTCAGTTACATTTTTCCATTCTGTAGTATAGTGGTACATAAATATAGGAAAATGTTAACTAATATATGGAATGCATTCTACCTAATTTCTACGAAAATCATATCGTTCAAACAAATAAAAATGTCTTTGGCGCTATACGAAGTTCAATTTTCTTCACAATAAGTTCATTTTAACTTAAAGAAGAGGTCACTTTTTTCTGGGTGTATATACTCCATCCAAAAATAACATTCTTCTCTGGAAACATGTTTGAGAAGATTTTTGATTTTTTTCTGTTTTATCACGAATTAATGTTTTTTTTTACTTTTCGGCGACCTCGAATTGCTTCAAGTTTATTAGTTTATTTTTCTCAAAAAAGTTTTTTTTTTTTTAAATATTGATTTATTCTTTGCGGTGATCACGAATTCAAATCCTTTTCGCTTTAGAATGTAGAGATCAGGACATACGCGCACTCAAAAAAAAAGTGAACTCTCTATTTCACTAAAGCCATATTAACTTTATATTAGTTCATAGAATCATTATGTTTGGAAAAAGTTTATTTTAGTCAAATAATTTTTTGCGTATGTTAGTTAAATGAACTAAAAAACGGGAAAAGGTTATACACAAATAAAGCATAAAGATTTCCTAATTTCGTATTTCTTACAAAATAGTTCATTATTTCTTTAAATTTGTAAATTTTACCAAAAATGTGTCCATCGTGAACTTCGTATATCACTAAAGACATTCTTGCAATTTTGAACTCCAAGATTTCTCTTAAAACTACAAAATTTTCTTTAACTACTGAAAAAATTTAGTTATGTCTAATAAATTTTCTTGAATTTGTCGAAAAATATTTACTTATTTTTGCCATATCGGAGTGATGCCAGCGCTTGTAATACCGTTTAGTTAAAATTTTCTAAAAATGTTCCAAATTTTCTAAAATTAATCGAAAGTTATCTTTCCTGGTGGGTTCACTGTTTTTTCAGTGCGCAAAGTAACATTTTCATATACAATTTTTTTCAGAGTTCGGATGGAATTTTGGCTACTTTGAGGGATACGAGCAAAACATATGTTTCGTATAATTAAAATGCTTAATTTTTCATAATTTTTATGTTGTTTTTGCTCTACACAGAAAAAAAATATTTTTTGTCTTCAAACACAAAATTGATCCAATTAATTTTTAATTGAAATGTCATTGATCCCATTAAAAATGTAATTGATACTATTAATTTCTGTGATTGATTTTTGTTTTAATTAAACGATTTGTTGAGCCAATTAAATTTTTAATTGAAACTGTTTTAGAATTCAATTAAAATTTTAATTGGAAAAAAATTTGGTGATATTTTTTTGTGTGTTGGTTAGGTTGGGTGGAAGCCCGATGTATAAGGCTCACTTAGACTATCAGCCCATTGTGATGCCACAGTGGTGAACTGAAAGGAATAAGTGAGAAATGAATGAGAAAGGACCTCCTTTTTATAGTCGAACCCGGAAGGCGTTCCACAATGCAGTGAAGTCATTTAGATAAGCTTTGAAACACTCAGAAATTTACTGAGGTGGGATAATCCAACGCTGAAAAACTTTTTGGTGTTCGGTCAAATCAGGAATCGAACCCACGACCTTGTGTATGCAAGGCGGGCATGCATTGCACCACGGCGTAGGTCTCCGAGATTGGAAGTTTTTTATATAAAAAATTATTTCTTTGACGATTTGCTACATACCTCAGTCATCCGAATGATACTTTTCATGAAATCTTTATTTATATCTGGTGGCTAGGGCCATATTATCTGCTTTTGTCACATGAAATCAGAGTCATGCTCATTACTCAATGCCAAAATATTGCAAATTTAAATAATTTTGCAATGTTATGGAATTATCCCAAACTAATTGTTGCAAATTGAAATGTCATTTAAGATGTCAAACTAATTGTGGCAAATTGAAATGTCATTTAAAACTGCGGGTAGTGAAATTCCCAAATTATAATGGTCTATAGGTAATTACAAATCAGTGGGTGGTGGTTGGGATCGTTGTCCTTTCTTATTACGGAAGTGATCGATTTATTGAGTTGGTTAATAAAAACAATTGGCAAGACAAATGGACAAAACCAAAACAAACTCAGTGGGTCAGGGAACAGTTTCCATGCTTCCATGTATGGGAAAAGAAACGAAAAATCGCATATGAGGTAGTATTAGATAATATGGGCATCCTGCTGTTACACTTTAAGGCAGTTATTAAGCCAGAGATGGCTATGAGAACATCAGTGGATAGATATGTAGGTCCATAAAAGTCAAATGACGATATAATTTGTATCGAACAAGACAAACAACAAATATCTTCGTCTCTATACAATGATGAATGCCCACAAAAAGACATAGCCACACATGACGAAAGGATATTGTGGCATCGTAGCAGGAAAACAGGAAGAGAGCACAATGAAAAGAAGGAAGTTACTGCCACCATAGGAAACTGCATTGTGCGAGGAAGTTCATATCATCTTTCTCTTCGATGATGGATGAAGAAATAAATGTCAAACATTGAATTTCTCAAAGATCCTTTTTTTGGCGTTCATACAATTCGTAGGGAGTTTGGGCATTTTTTGTCTCCTACCTTGTTCGGGATAATTGATATGTTTGCAAAATAACACAATTTCGAAACAAAGTCCTTTGGAACACTATGAGGTGTATGTCATGAAATGACTTTTGAATTTAGTTTTTTTTTATGGCGATTGTTCTCACTTCTCTTTATGGTGACATCAACTTGTGAGTTCTTGACGAGGTAATTAGCTGGCTTGGTTTTCTACGAATTAATATCTGACATCCATTTGGGAGGCAACAATACAACATCTACGATATTTTCCAATGATAATGTTGTGACAGATCATGCTTGAGTGAAGAGATTAAAAATTAAATAAAAAAAAATTGATGAATTACTTCATACTGTAGCATGTGCTGATGTTGGAAATGACACAGACAAATCTACTATTAGTGCCGCTAATACATGCAGAAAATATTTGACAAGAATACATTATTTGTTCAAATATTAAATAAATTGACCTAATTGCATCCTGAATATACCAAATTCGTTATAGGTTTTTATGACTTCTGTCTATATGGGGCTATATAAAAATAGAGACCGCTATAACACCGAGAGAATTCTTTTCGTTAATTTTACGAAGAATTCTTCATTAACTATTCTTCGTGAATTCTTCATTAAAACAACGAAGTTTGCATTCATTTTCGTAAATTGTACGAAGAACATTTTACGAATATGCGAAACTTCTACGAAATATTCTACATTAATTTTTCGTCGTAAAAGTTTCGTACTTTTAACGAAACTTTCTTCAAATTTCATGATTTTTTTGAAGAAGTTATTACGAATTTATGAATATATTACGAAACATGCGTTAATATTTCTTCATAAAAAGTACGAAACATTTTCTTACGTAATAACGAAGAAGTTTCATTGAAGTTGTAAAATTTCCGTTCGCAACATAAAATTGCCTGTGATAATGTGCTTGAGTGTATTCCTTTATTCTATTTTTTATGCATGTCTATGCTATCTCTCCTTTGGGTGATAGCGTGCTATGCATAAAAGTGAAGCAGTAAAACTAAAAATTATTCAAAAACTTAAGATGTAAAGTAGTGATGACATTTTTCACACTTGTAACTTCATAAAAAGTACGAAAAATTTTCATAAAAAGTACGAAGATTCTTCATAAAAAGTACGAATTTTTTTCTTACAAACTACGAAAAATTTGGAAGAACTTTTCGTTGTAAATATTAATGAAAAGTTTCTTTGGTTGTAAAACGACGAAAAATTTCGTACTTTTAACGAAAATTTTCGTTCTTTTTACGAAGAAAAACAGTTCGGTGAACCAAATTTGTTACAGCTCTTTGCAAACCTAAAATACGTACATATAAATTTAAAATTTCAATTGGGTGAAAATGTCGGCTTCTATGCCCTCTAGAAGTCAAATCGGGATATCGGTCTATGTTGGGACGAAGTCCGATGTATACCATAGACTAGCTCTTTACGAACCTTAAATTCCTCTTGGTTTCCAATTTCAAGAAAATCTGATAAAAATTGAGACTTCATGCCCTCATACACACAAAAAAAATTCTCGAAAATTTTTCCAATTAAAATTTTAATTGAGTTTTAAAAAATATTCAATTAAAAATTTAATTGATTCAACAAATTCTTTAATTGAAACAAAAGTCAATCACAAAAATAATAGTATCAATTAATTTTTTAATTGGATCAATAAACTTTTTAATTGGCCTTCAATTAATTTTTTAATTGATACTATCATGTCTGTGATTGAAGACATTTCAATTAAAAATTAATTGGATCAATTAATTTCGTGATTGAATCAGAAAATTTTTTTTTTTTATGTGTACAGTCAAATCGGAAGATCGTTCTGTACTGAGCTATATCAAAACATGAACTCATATATACCTATGTAGCACATCTCCTAACGAACCGAAAATATCCGTAGGGTTCGCATTTCAAGCAAATTGCGGTTTCCATGCTCTCTGGAAGTCAAATCGGGCTAGGAACTATATCAAAATATGGGCCGATATATAACATACGAACCTTCATTCAAAGGTTTTATCATATTTATCATGTTCGCAATATTGAGGAAAATTAAATTTAAATTGTGAATAAAACCAGTATTTCTTTAACTATATTTTATTCCCTTATAATTAATTCGTATTGGTATTCACAATTCTTTAAATTAGTGTCACATTTAACATTAGCATGAGGAGCGGTGTCGAGTGTCGAGAGAGAAAACTCGGAGGGGTGATGTCTTCGATGCTTGCCGTAACATTACTATATATCTAATTTTTTTAGCATCTTGTCCTATCTCCTGGTGTATTTCCATTTGTGGCCCATCGTAAAATCGATTTTGATCACATATAGATTCCTGATCAGGATGCATGTCCGTCTATCTGTATGTAGTAATCGCACAACCTTAAATAATTTACCATAGATAGTGTCACATGATTTTATGTTTTGATTTAGCTCCTATATGTATAAGACCTCCCTCGATTTTACCTATTGAATCAAAAAGTCACCGTTTTATCCGATTTGACTGGAACATTTTCTTCAGAACTTTTAAGTTGGAGGTCCTCGTTAAAATTTTATTCAATGGATGTTCGAATAATATTAACACCTTGCACACAAATTTCCCACGCTGTTGATGTTCGCTAATTAAGATGGCAAGCAACCGATTATGTTTCATTTATCCTTTCACAGATATTGACCAAAATCAATGTAAACAAAACTAGCAAAAAGAATTTTTGCCAAATTCGATTGTATGAATTTGACTTCAATGGATGCTAGAACAAAGTCATTTTGTTGTCACAAAGTCTCAACACAAAACACGCCACTGGAATCCCCACAATGTTCTAACTATTTTAGCTATTGGATAACCACAAAGGCCCAAACAAACAGTTCAACTGTTGGTGGTCCAGAATTTCTACTAAAGATTGCCTAGAAGTTGAAAACACAAAGAAGAATTTGCAACCAGACAACATAATTATGGCAAAATAGAGACCACACAGCATTTCTGATTTTCATACTCCAGAGAGCCTTCGTAGACAATGAGGCACCATTCTTGTTTGCTTTGGTTTGTTGAGAATGCAATACGAAGACAATTGCACTTGCTCCTCACTCAATCTCAACGTAGACTTCTCTCACAATGAGAGCCCGTATGTCGCATTCATAAATTCCAAGATCCTGCTGTGACATAATTTTCTCTTAAATTTTGAATTGGAATCGAAACTAATACAAATATCAAATCAATGACTGCAAAACAATAAAATTTTGCAAAAATTAAAGAAATTCATTGGCAATCCATTTTATTCAATGGAGATCTTGGAAGCAACCACTAAATATTACCTTTTTACCTTACAAAGGGGGTTGTAGATGTTTAGGAAAAAGACAGTGTTCTGATTTCATACGCTCATGGGAAAGAATATAACCATAATAAAAGAAACAGCTAAAGGAGGGCGAAAAAGACTACATGTAGCTACATTAGGCTTTGGGATCTAAAGCGATGTAATGCTTAGCACACCCGTCTTGCATACAAAGGGTCATGGGTTCAATTCCAGTTTCGACCAAACAACATGAAGTTTTTCAGCGGGGATTATCCCCTCTCGGTAATTGTGGTGACATTTCTGAGTGTTTCAAAGCACTTCTATATGGTTTCAGCGTAATATGAAACGCTATAGAAAGGAGGTACCTTGCCATTGAGCTAAACATGAATCGGGCAGCACTCATTTATAAGAGAGAAGCTCACCGTTGTTGATGGTAAGGTATCTTAAAAATTCTAAATTGTAATTTAGTCCATACGGTGTCTATTTTAGACAAAAACTGGTATATTAATTACTTATATAAATAGCGTCCGATCGAACCAAAATTGGTCCAGAAGATTTTTAATTTTTAAATTTGAACCAAACGGAATATAGCCCATTTTGGTCCATTTTCATAAATTTGTTCCAATTTATCTATTTTTTCTAGTATTTAAATTTTTATTACATATTCAATAGTATCTATGGCATTAGTTACCATTTCTATTACCGGATAAAACAAGAAAGTCGAATTAATATTTCACGTCTTGGTCTTGGATTAGGTTCTATATTTTTTGGACAGTTTTAACACATATACATTGAGCTATATGAGATCTATATAAGAATATGGACCGATATCAACCACAATTGACGCATAAAAATATGCGTGCAAGCAACACTACAGCAAATTGGATGAAACTTCCGAAATCTATTGTATTCTCTGAAAAAGTAAAATCTGAAGATCGGTCTTCGTGGGGCTATAACAATATAAACCAATTACGTTTCTGTTGTGGTCTTCAACTACCTCTAAGTCGAAAGTTTAAGTCAACTTTATGTGATATAGAATTTCGACTTTTAATGATAACTAAAATTGACTTTAAAAATTCGACCTTTTCAGAAAGTCTATTTTTCCAAATTTTAACAAAAGTTGAAAGTTTGACGTTTTGATTCCGATATCAACCGCTATATATCACACATTTCTTGGTTCTTTGGTCCGATTTTGGAAAAAAATGTGGTTCAAAATAAAATTTCGTTTAGGTATTTGTTATGTCTTTACTTCAGTAGACAACAGATAACTGAACTTTATTCAAATATTAAGATGAACTTACATACATACAAGTCGTGAATATGAAATGTCATAGTTAAAGCAAATGGATAATAAAGAACAATGTTACCATATTTATATGTAAATTTAGATATGATAATACGGAGTAATGACGACACTACACTCTCCCAGGCTTAATAACGGACATGATCCGAAAAGTGAGCAGGCGGTCTTCTCGTCCTATTAGATCGTCTAATGATGCTTGCATTACTACCTGATGGGATGCGCACTGGAGGTGTAGATGGTGCCGGTTCAATTGGTGGTTTATTGGTTGATGTCTCAATCCAGATTTCATCCTTTAATGGCTTGGAGTTACTACTTGGTTGGACCTGCTCTTCTACGGCTTCATCATCTCTTTGAACCTCAGTCTTTTGGATTTGATTGATATGCCTCTTTAACTTGTAACCACTATCCAATAAAACTTCATAGTGTAGATGTCCCCACTTTGCTGTGATGATACCAAACTTCCATACCGTCTTCCCCTTCTCATACCAATGTACTTGTACTGTATCACCAATGCAAAATTGACGAACTTTGGATTCAGATGGTTTAGACTTTTCTGGTTTACTTGGTCGGATGACATCTAGCTTGGATCTAATTTCTCGATTTAAATATAACTTTGCTGGTGTATCACCGCTGGCCAATGGTGTTGCCCGGTAGCGCCATACAATTTCTTGAACCTTTTGATATAATGGTGTTGTATCATTTTCCATAGCCTTGAGTTTGGTCTTCAAGATTTGAACATATCTTTCAGCAAGGCCGTTTGTTGCCGGATGCCCTGGCGCAATAAATTTCTGTAAAATTCCATTGGCTTCGCAAAATTCTTTGAAAACAGCGCTTGTAAAAATTGTGGCGTTGTCAGAAACTAGAATTCGAGGCAATCCGTGCGTGTAAAAAATATTTTGCAATAAAGATATTGTTGATTGTGTTGTTGGTGCATTCTTCAAAATCCGTATTTCTGGCCATTTGGATTTAGCATCTACTAGGACCAGGAAGTGATGGTTCATAAATGGTCCGGCGTAATCGACATGAACTCGAGAAAAAATTCTCCTCAGGCTCTTCCCAATGGTGCACTGTAACTTTTGGGGGACTTTTCCTTACTTTTGCACAATCTGCACAAGCTCTTACCATTCTTTCAATATCCATATCGATGCCGTTCCAAAACACATACCTGCGGGCCAGTTGCTTCATCTTTACAATTCCTATGTGGGTGTGGTGCAATTCTTGTAACATTTTTTCTCGTAGCTGTTTTGGAATAATAATCCGATTTGCTTTTAGAATTATGCCATTTTGAATAGAATACTCAGCTTCATTAATGTTTCCATTCGTCAAATCAGATTTTAATTTTGATAATTCCGGGTCTTCGTTCGTTGCTTTTGCTATAGTTAAAGCAGTTATAGAATTAGTTGAAATTTCGTTAAAAATTTGTTCTTGAACAATATTAATTTCTTGATCGAGAAAATGTATATATTCCGAATTTTGACTTAATGGTGCTCTTGACAAACAATCAGCATTCACATTTTCTTCTGCGCTACGGTGTTTCACTTCATAGTCGAATCCTTGTAAAAACGATGCATATCTTAACAATCTTGCTGAAGTCATAGCTGGTATTTTGGACGACTGATGAAGAATTCTTGATAAAGGTTGATTATCGGTTATTAGCGTGAATTTTCTGCCGTATAAGTACATAAAAAGCTTGTCTACTGCAAATATGATGGCTAAAGCCTCCCTGTCCAATTGGCTGTAGTTCTGCTCGGCTTTTGTCAACGCACGTGAAATGAAAGCCACTGGCCGTTCTTCGCCCTCTACTACATTCGACAAAACTGCAGCAATGCCCGTAGGGCTAGCATCACACGCGACCGTTATCGGCAATGTTTCATCATAAGGCCGAAGAACTCTATCCGAAACTATTTCACGTTTTAGAGCATTAAAGGCATCTTGGCATTCTTTCGACCATACGAATTTTTTGTGCTTTTGTAAAAGTTCACGTAATGGATGGGTTAGGGTTGATATATTCGGAATGAATTTTGAATAATATGTTATCATTCCTAAGAAACGTTTTACACCGTCAGCATCCTTGGGATGTGGTAGCTCTGAAATGGCTTTTGTTTTGCTCTTGCATTTTGCAATTTTATTATGGCTTATAACATAGCCTAAATATGTTATTTCTGTTTTAAAATATTCACATTTGCTCTGGTTTACATGAAGATCGAATTTGTGTAGCCTTTCAAAAAATTTTTCTAGTCTTTGTAAACATTCCATTATAGAAAACCCACATACAACGATATCGTCGAAATACGATATGGTACCTTCTAGCCCTTGTAGTATCTGGTCTAGAATTCTATTGAATTCACTCGGTGCCGTTTTAATTCCAAATGAAAGTCTGTTCATTTTGTAGGTGCCCCGATGGGTAGATATAGTTTGTATTTCCTTGCTGCGCTCGTCAACTTGAATGTGGAGGTATGCTTTGTACAAATCAATTTTACAGAAATACTTTGCGTTTTTTAAGCTGTTAAAAATTTCGTCTATACGCCGAATTGGGTAGTGAGCAGACTGTAGTTGTTGATTCACTCCAATTTTGTAATCTACGCAAAGCCTGACATTGCCATCTGGTTTTTGCACTACCACTAAAGGCGACCCCCATTCGCTGGTATTAACTTTAGTTATTATCCCATCTCTTTCTAAATTGTCAAGCTCCTTTTCTACCTTCGCGCGCAGTGAAAAAGGAACTTGTCTTTCTCTCACAAATATTGGCTTAGCCCCATCTTGCAATTTAAGATTACAAAGGAATCCAGGTACACAACCAATTTTTGGTTCGAAAATTGCAGGATATTTCTGCATTATTTTTTCAATTGAATATTTTGAATACAGCTTACCTTGATCAAAACTTGTTGTGACATTATCAATTTCATTTAGATTTATTCCTAAATGCCTTATCCAAACGCGGCCCAGAAGTGCAGCATGGTTAGAAGCTACTACATACATTTGCTCATTTGATAAAGTTTTATCGAACTGCACTTGTACATCCACAACACCCAATGGCTTAAAAATATCCCCGGTGTACGTTCGAAAAGCTACACTGGTTGGTTTTAAAGGTGAGCTGATGTTAAGTTTGTCGAAGTCGTTTTTGGGAATTAACGTGAAAGCCGCACCTGAGTCTACTTCAAACCGTTGTCTTTTCCCTTCGATCAAAACATCAACAAAAAATTTCTGCATCTCTACATTGGAGGATGATGTTTTGAAAATATTGAATATTTTGTTTATGCCGTAACCGTTTGTTTCGCAAACTTCCAGAGTATTGGCAGACATTTCTGTTTTGTTTTTATTCATTCTTTCTTTAATGCACACTAATTTTACATGGCCAAACTTTCCACAGGCGAAACATTTTACCTTATTCTTTTTTATTTTACACTCATTCGCAATATGGTTGGATTTTCCGCATCTAAGACATAAACCATCCAATCCTAGTTCGCTGTAATTTACTTTAGACTTTGCTGCTCTGCTTTTATAAACACTGTTTCTGCTTGCTCTGCCTCGGCTATGATCAACGCTGTCGTTTTTTTGAGTTGCCTTTCGAATTTGATTCACATTTGTCGAAGAACCTGCCTCATTATTCCCTATTGCGGTGTTGTCTATTTTCGCTGCTTCCAATGCTGATGATTTTTGCACAATATCCGAGAAAGATGCCGTTGGATTTTGAAGTAACTGTTCTCTTATGTGGCTGCTACGCAAGCCCCTTATAAATTGAGCTCTAAGAAAAATATCAGACACGGATTTCTGGCAATCACACACAAATGCACAATCTGCTGCTCTTTTTTGGAGAACCGAAACGAATTCCGCAATTGACTGGTCTTCATTTTGTAATTCGGACAGAAATTTATGTTGCTCAACCAAAATGTTCTTTTTGGGACAAAAATGCGACTCCAACAGTTCAATTATTTGTTCGTAATTTAGTTCACTTATAGCTTTTGGCGCTGCCAAAGATGTTAATAGAGCATAATTCGATGAACCAATGTATTGCAGAAGAAGTTTCGCACACATTTCTTTATCTGTAAAAACCTTCTTAAGTTGGAAATGTATTTCAAGACGTTCTTTATAATTTTTGAATGATTCCACTTTTGGATCGAACGATTCGAAGCTTGAAATCACGCTGACATTTGTTGTTGGAAGTGCACTTTGGCTTCCCCCACTCATAGCTGTCGTCATTGCCGTAATCGCTTCTAATAATTTATGCATTTGTTCTTCCATATTTAAAGTCCTTTTTATTTAATTGATCGATGTTGATTTGATACAAATTTTTGATTTGCACAGCGTAAATTTAGTTATCTTTGCACTTTGACGTTTTGATCCTCGTCGCCATTAAATTGTTATGTCTTTACTTCAGTAGACAACAGATAACTGAACTTTATTCAAATATTAAGATGAACTTACATACATACAAGTCGTGAATATGAAATGTCATAGTTAAAGCAAATGGATAATAAAGAACAATGTTACCATATTTATATGTAAATTTAGATATGATAATACGGAGTAATGACGACACTACAGTATTGATCGATTTATAGAGAAGCGAATATATAATTATGAACCGATATGGACCAATTTCCTAGATAGAGGATCACGTATTCCGTAAGTCAGATCTGGGTGATCGGTTTATATGAACCGATATGGAAAACATGTTTTCTTTGTAAATAGTTAGAGGAACACTGAACAAAAATTGTCGTGAGGCCAGCGATTTCATGGCCTTAAAACACGAATCCGAATTTTGCTTAAGGCCGGTATGCACCTCTAGCGAAAAATTTCATTCCCATAAGAAATGCATTGCTATTTATGCTAACGAAATTTTCGGTAGCGTTCAATTTCGTAAGCTGGTACGCACCTCTAATGAAAATAACAGGGTTGTCAAAAGCATATTTTGGCAGCAAACATTTAATTTATTACAATCATTGTGTGCGTAAAAGTTTTAAAAGGTCTGTAAATAATAAACAATTTATTTGAGGAATATTTGGAACATATATTAACAATTTTTAAAAGCGATTAGCTGGTTTAAAATTTGTGTACACAGCCCTGTTTTTTTTGTTGTAGACTTAAATAAATTTTTGCTACCGAAAATTTCGCTAGAGGTGCATATCGGCCTAAAAGTGATAAATTTTTCAATGAAGTCGTTTTATTCTTATCGTTAATTGATTCACTAAAAATTGGGCATCCTAATTTTAATTGATTAAGTTGAATAAGGTCAATTTGGTTTTAATAATTTGAAATATTCTTCAAATTTAATGAAATTGCTTTTAAATTTGTTGCATTTTTGCACCTTGAATACAAAGTAAAAATCGTTTAAAAATAGGAGACTTTCTTTTTAAAGTCTTATTTTGCTTGAAACAAAGCATAATTGAAAGTACTCTCATAGCACACGAAGAAAAAAGTGAATAAATTAAACTTTCGTTGTTTTATTCTCCTTCCGGAAAAAGGTAACATAAAAAAAAAACAATTATAAAATTCTTTTTTGTTCTTTATATTATAGAAGAAAGAATGAAAGCTAAATAAAACATGTGAAGTGAGAAAGATATAGGAAATATGAAATTAGTCAGAAGATTGATTTTGTTTCTAAAATATGTCAACCTTATCACAAAAGTAATATACGCTTTTTCCAAATGAACTTCTTTCTTCAAATTTTAAAATAAAACGGTGTTTAATATTTCATTTGGAAAGAATCATTATTATTTTTTTGAGTGTAATAAGAATTTTTTGTTTTAATGGATTTCAATGATACAAAATTTTGATAAAGAAAAATGTAAGTCATATGAACGGTTTTTATACACTGTGCAGGCGAAAAATAATATCGTTATTACTATCTCTTTCGATTTCTGTCCAAGGGGAGGTTTTCATTGCCATCAGAAGCTGTTATCCTTAAACTGTTGAGCAAAGTGAGCATTCAGATATTCCATTTTCTCATACAGATACAACAACAATGGCAGCTACAGGAGAAAAACATCCCTTATAGGATCACAACACCACCAACTAGACTAACACGACCACAATGAGCCCAACCAGGGTGCAAAGGGAAGCAATCGTATATTCGCGATATGCCAACAACTAACATCAATATACGAACTGCAAAGGAACAATGGATCGACACTCATCTCATACACAACAAATAATGTGAGCTATACAAAATGTCAAGTCCTTTTTAATTGGAAAATTTATTGGCCAAATTGCATTATGCTCTCAAGGCAATATCCCTGTGAGCCTTTGTGTGACATTGGGATTTCTTTTGCTTCAATCGAAGCAGCCACTCTGTCTGTAAAGGATTCGAGAAAAACCTTGTCGTTTTTGGAATACGAGATAGTGTGGTTGGTTATTAGGAATGCCCTCGACAGGCCTAAAAAATGTATTCACTTCTTTCTTGATAATTGTTAACAAATGAATGGATTTATTCTAATAAAAAAACGCAAGCCAACAACAAGGACGATGGATTGAACAACAGGACGAAGGAATAACATGTTAGAATTGTGTAATTCTTGATAAGAAAATACCTTATTGTCTTGTTCCCCTTCAATGTTTTTGATTCTACTAAAACAAGGATAACATCATGTGTGGCCGTGTAATAAATCTGACCACCGGAGGACATTATGGTACGTCTTTCTTTTCAAGAAAAGCCTAGTTGTAGTCCATTGATGCTTTTTTCATAGTGCCAAATATTTTTCCTGTTTTAAACACGAGCAATAAATTATAAAATTTTTAGGTTATACATTTTTCCCTAAAATATTTAAGAACCAAAATTAGTTTTTGGTATATTTTTGCACTGTAATATACTTACAAGTACCTTACAAAAATTGCAGACAATATTTGCTATTTCAGCAAAAAAAAAAATAAATTCTTTCCCTTTTTCAGCAGACTTTTTGCTGTTTTAGCAGACTTTTCGGATGTTTCTACTAACAAATTTCTTTAGGTGTAGGTTAGGTTAGGTGGCAGCCTGATGTATCAGGCTCACTTAGACAATTCAGTCAATTGTGATACCACATTGGTGAACTTCTCTCTTATCACTGAGTGCTGCGAGATTTCATGTGAAGCTCAATGACAAGGGACTTCCTTTTTATAGCCGAGCCCGAACGGTGTTCCAAATTGCAGTGAAACCACTTAGAGAAGCTTTGAAACACTCAGAAATGTCACCAGAATTACTGAGGTGAGACAATCTGAAAAACTTTTTGGTGTTCGAACCCACAACCTTGTGTATGCAAGGCGTGCATGCTAACCATTGCACTACGGTGGCTCCCGTGGAGCCAGTTTTAGTTTTAGTTTTTATTATATTTTATAATTTAGTGCATTACTTTTTTTTGCATAATAAAAAACCAAAGTTAGGTTAAATATGATGTTAATTTAAAGTATTTTTTTGCCTTTTGTTATAAAGCATTTTCTTAAATAAATCCGATGATGTTAATTTAAAGTATTTTTTTGCCTTTTGTTATAAAGCATTTTCTTAAATAAATCCGAATTTGTGACGAGGTTGTGATGTGAATTGCATCCTGGCAAAAGTTCGAATTTATTGGACACTTCTATAAAAACTTATGGTTAATATTGTACGTAGACGGTGACTAAAGTTTTAAAAATTTCCAATGCAAAAAGGGCAAAAACCTTTGTTCGGTCTAATGTGCTCTAAGTCATTTGTAGCCATGTTCTATTATCACAATTTTTAATTCGTACACCCAGAGAAGGAATATGATCACCCCAAACATGTTTAAAGAATAAAATGTTACTTTTTCACGGCCAACATGTGTCATTTTTGTCAAATATAGGGGCCGGTTTATAGGGTCGCTATTTATAACGATGGACCGATATCGTTGTTTGAGGGTCTATATGCCGGATCGGATGACATTTGCACTTCCAAGAGAATCCGAGGTCAAATCCGGGCATCGGTTTATATGGGGGCTATATACCATATAATTATGTACCGACATCGACCTATTTCTGCATGGGTGCTTACAACCGTATCGGATGAAATTGCACTTTCAAGAAACTCCGGAAGTCAAATCTAGAGATCGGTTTAGACACAGAAATTAATAACAATTTTGAACTCCAATTCATTTAATCGCACTTCTATCCAGTTAGTACAAATTTAAAGAGTTTTATGAAAATCTCGTAATACTTTGTATTTTGAACTATTTTGCAGTTCATGCGACTACTTAAAATTAGTTGAAAATTTTACTTAAAACGGGGTACTCTAATATAGTTTGAAATAACAAATATTTGGTCAGTTTTTCGCGTCAGTACCGAAATGCATTGTTATGAATTGTTTTCACACCAGTCAGTTCAATTTTATAAAAATTAATGACTGTTTTTCTTAAATGGTTGTACAAAAGATAATGATTTGGCCCTTAAGACAGTTTTACCGCCTATAAGTTCAATTTTTTACTATGGCATATGCTACACTGAAAAAAATATTTACGTGATATTAAAGATTATGCACCTAAATTTTAGGATGCGAAATTTACAAAATATTAAGGACAAATTTCTTTAAAATAATGAAATTTTAATTAAAATAAAGTTTATAATATTTGCTTCAAAAAATTTGTTTCATTAAATTTAGGACACAAATTTTGTAAATTTGCGTCCCTCCGTTAAAGTCGCATGTGTTTGAAGTAAGGCTTATTTTCCTTAAAGTAAAGAAACACATTTTTGATTTAAAGAAATTGTCCTTAAGTTAACTGAAATATTGAATCTTTAGATTTAAGATAAAAACGCTTCAAATATAGGCTAAGACTTAGTTTGAGGATTTAACGTCTTTGGTTTTTTGGATTTTTTTTTGGAATTAAGAAAACATTTTTTACTTTGAACTATTCGTTATAATTTGGATTTTTAAACTGGCATTTGTTTGTAAGTGACTATATTTATTAATAAACCGCGAAAAGAGAATGAAAATTTGATAAACGAGATCTGTATCCTAATTTTAATTTTATTGGTACTAGATTTAAAGCCAGATAGCTCAGAATCAATACCAAAATCCTTAAGGGAAGGTCAACATTTTTGGATCAAAGTAAACATGTTTTTTGAGTGTAACATCGCATACAAAATTTCAACCTGGATCGGATGAAATTTGCTCTTCCAGGAGGATCCGCAAGTCAAATCTGGTGGTCGGTTTATATGGTTATAAAATCGGCACAAAATTCAATCTATACAAATTTTAATCTATGCCATTCCTATGAATTTCGTATTTAAAGCTATATGACAATTTTTTGGTATTATCCGACTTAAGCTTTCCCTATATGTTTTCCAATGGTACCTTCTTTTGAATTCCATTTTCGAAATATCGATTTTGTTACATTTTGTTATCGATTTTATTACTACAGTTCTTAAGAGGAAACAAACTCTACTTATGTACACTCAATAAAAGTTTACTTGGATCCAAAAATTTTGACCTTTCTGTGAGGATTTTGGTATTGATTCCAAGCGAAAGATGCGGCTTCTTTAAAATAAAGATAATTGACAATAGCATACAGATCTCATTTATTGAATTTTCATTCTCTTTTCGCGGTATTTTAATAAAGTTATTGACGTAGTAACAAATGTCAGTTTAAAATCCACATTATAACGAATATTTCAAATAAAAAATGTTTCTTTAATCCCAAATAAACTTTAAACCAAAGATGCTAAATTCTCAAAATAAGTCTTAGCCTTTATTTGAAGCGTTTTGGTCTTAAATCTAAAGATTCCATATTTTAGTTAACTTAAGAACTATTTCTTTAAATCAAAAATGTGTTGTTTTTTAATTTAAGGAAAATTTGCCTAAGTTCAAAGATTATAAACTTTTAACTGATATCTTTTACTGTGTACGCTAATCATTAACACTGCAATATTGGTGCTTACGCAGACTTTCTACGAAAGGGTCAATCCTCTGAAAATACCAAATGAAACTAAAAACAAAAAATAGAAAAAACAAAGCAGCTCATTTTCCAGAAATTAAATCTTGCGGTATTGTTACAGCCCATACTTCACGGTAAAAGTGGGTATGTCCAGGAAACCGCTAAACGATGTCATTATCAGTATAAATACTCTCCTAAATGCGATTAAGTTCATTGTCTCGGCATATAATCCAAGAATGAGATAAACAAAAATTTCCAAGTCCTGAGGAATGCGACGAATGTTTTCTTTTGGTGAACTGCGTCTATGTAGAATGGTGAGCGAATGCAATCAAACGCAACTATGCGTAATATTCGTTTTTCCCTGCCCTAAAGGCTAATGAGATATTTATCTTCATGGCTATATTAGTGTAAGTGTGTATGTGTGAGACCTTTATCCTGTTAATCCTGACGCCAGTCATATTTTCCCAATATACGAATACGCAATTGCATGCCATGCATAACACACTTAACCGATCATCCAAAACCAAAAATGTTTTTTGTTTGATTTATATACATATGCATATTTGTATGCATTGTAGATGTCCTTGCACATAGACAAACCGACAGGATCTCTTGCATAAGCATCAAGAGAAACAACAACGACGACAATGGCAGAGTTTGTATAATTTGTGGTTTAGGGTGTATTTCTAGAGCTCAATTATCTCCGCAATCCCTTTCACATATGTGAATGCGAATGGGCCTTTCTATCCCAGTGCAAATGGAAATATGGGTTGGTTTTTAGACCACAATAATCTTAATTCTATTCCAAAATATTTTCAGGACATATGAACACACACTCTCGCACAGATATTTTCATATGTGGTAAGCAATCATTATAATAATAATAATAATAATGATGGCCATAACAATAACAAACATACTACCTAAATGACATCATCATTAGCGTTTTCAAAATAATCAAAATTAATTTGGAAATGTTTTTTTTTGTTTTGTGGTATTTTACACACATACTACACTTTAGCAGTATCCTTGAGTATAACACATGTCCAAGTTATGTAGTTTGTTATCCTATTTTAGTCCTTTCGAATCGGCAATAGGATTATTTGATTTAAATTCCTAAAGTACAGTTTTTCATAAATTTTCATATCCAGCACACAAAGAAACTTTGTTAGTTGGCACAATATAAATAGCTATGCCAAATTTGGTATTTATCGGTCCATGTTTCGATATACAGAGTCCCAATATCTCCCTATTTGATTTGTTGCGGACATAGAATCGCAATTTTCCAGCGATCTGTCTGATATTGGAAATTTAGAGGTAAAGCCATACGTTGTGGGTAGATCAGCAAATATAATAATCCACTTTTAAAAAATTGATAAATTATTACGTTACGTTTTTCCTTCCCAAACTTTAAGAATTTAAGTGATTTAATGCTGAAATTAGGTTACAGTCGGCAAACATCCTTATATTTAACGCGGCTTCAATTCAACTTGAAAATGAGTTGTACACCGACAGTTTCTATTGGGAAAATTTACAAAATGATTAAATACATATGAAATCGTCTTAAGATATTAGGATAAATAATTTAGGAATCCTGTAGGATATTGTGACGTAATCTATGTTTTGTTTTTTAGGTTTTATACAGACGTACAACTCTTTTACTATAAAAAGCGGTTATGGGGAGGATTTTGCAATGAAAGCTTTTAAAATAAATCCATGGTGACGGTTATTTACTACTAGCAGAGTTTTTTCTTTGATAATAGTTCTAAGTATAGTGACACACATAAGTATTAACACACAAAACATTTTTTTTTTGGAAACCACATGTAATATGAAGCTATTTTATATTAAAAATTATTTTAATGTGGATTGCAACTGTATTAAGCATCTAGATCATTTTTTGTTCTTTAATTATTTAAATTATAAAAAATTAAAAAAAAAACTCACACACATTTTTGAGGAAAAAAAGTTGGTTTTTTTGTACATTTTGTACTTTTTGGGCATTCCTTTTTACTTGATAACAGAATCATGCTGTCTAGACAAAGAATGGATTATCTTTTGTTTTATTTGTACCTATATTCCCCCATTCTTCCATCGACACTGTACCAAATTTCATCAAAATCGGTTAATAATACTGACCTGAATACTGCGAACAACAAATACATGGTCAAGCGGACGGACACCAAGGGCTAAACCGAGTCAGAAGGTAGTTCTGAGTCGATCGGTATATATTTTATGGAGCTAAAAATCAATATTTCTGGTAGGCACATTTGTTCGCAGAGTTGTGCCAATACTTATGTGTGGCATTGTATATCACTGACATTAAAATAACGCTAAACACAATTAATGACTTTTTCGTTGTTTTTTATTTTCAGTTTTTATTACGTCATTTATATAAAAAGGTACGTTTTTCGTACTCATTTTGTACAACACATGGTATTTTTAAATACATAATTGAAAAATACATTTTCTATAGATTTGGCAAATCGAATAATGTTAATAAGTTGTCTTTGTTAGGCTGGCCATCGTTGCTACACTGATAGAAAAAAATACTGCCGTTAATAGCAAACACTATCTGTTTTTCTGCAAACAAAATACTGTTGTTTCACCAGTTTTTTGTTTGCTGAAACAGAACACAATCTGATATTTTGGAATAGCAGTCGTACCGCTGATAAGTCAGTAGTTTGCTAAAATTTTCTGCTGATCCGAATAAAATTATAAGTTAACTTTGGTTTATCTGATAATAGAAATTTTAACAAACACGTTCGCTAATTCCCTTTTTCATCAAACAAAAACTGCTGTTTCAGCAAACTTATTTTTATGAATACCAATTTTTTTGGATGTAGTACTTTTCCGACTCTTGTCCTCATATTAGGGCGCTTTCCCCAAAATCACGTGGACCTCTTAAGTCCAAATGCTCCATTTGCACCATTTTGTATTTATGTTGTGGAATAAGAAGGGAAATTTCCTTTTTAATTTTGACACTGCACCCTTAAAAAAATTCGCTTCTTTAACATATGTTCCAAACATATTTTGCAGGAAGCACATATATTATTGGATACTGCCGAAACATTAATATGTTTGTTTTATGTGAACATATTATATGTTTGGAAGCATTTTGAGCCCAAAAATATTATATGCTTGGAAGAATTTTTCCCAAAGACGATTGTGCTCATTGCCTAACATACTCGTAATTTTCACTTTCTCGAAATATTTTAGTTCTTGGCACCTTTTTCTGTAATACAAATAATGTTGAAGAAATTATTCACTTTTATAAATTTTTTAAATTTTACCTTTCACATGCTCGGAGAATCGAACCGAGGACCAGACAGTTTGTAAGCCAACACACTATCCACTGGGCTACGTAGCTGTTATGGTCACCAGTAGATAATTATCGTTATAAGTTACATTTAGTTTGCAGCGCCCACGAGCCCATGCAAACATAATATTATTTAACAGAAACATACATTTGTTTGCCACGTGGAGCAGTGGTTAGCATGTCTGCCTTGCATGCAAAGGGTCGTGGGTTCAATCCCTGCTCCGACCGAACACTTTTTTTTAATTTACATATTTATAGTTATACTATATAAAATTTCTATAATGAAACTTCGAAATGTGGGTTATTAAAGATTTATAGTCAGTAACAGTGCTTGATATAAACGAAATTGACTGATTTTTGGATAAAATATTATTTTTTTATTGCAAAAAAAAAACAATTTTGTAACAAAAAACTGTTTTTGGTACAAAACTTTAAAATTTGGAAGGAATTCAAAAACTCTAACAAAAGAAGAACGTGGAGTCGAGTATAAACATACATAAATAATTGTATAATATAAACATACATTTATTTAGGCGTGAACAGTGTTTTACTAGCATTTAACACCATCGCTCTAAAATGCCTTTTATTTTTCTTTAATAATTCATTTTAAAGAAAATAAACTTTTTAAATTGTTTTAGCTGCAAAACTCGAACTTAATGCCCGCTTTTATATTTGAAGGTATCCGTCAACTCCTCGTGGACTACTTATTAATAAAGAGGAACTAAACTTTGTTTTTATACATTTTACTGTGTAATTTTTCACTATTTCCTCCTTATTTCATTTTACTGTCCCAACTCTAAAAAGAGTATAGTACCATTTCGTTATTTTTATGAAGACCCCTGATTTCTTTTAACGAACCAAGAAAAAAATTGTGCCCATAATGCCAAAATGATAAACAAAACACGTGTCCACACATACATAAAATGCTGCTCTCAAGTCGAAAACATATGCTGCTTGTTTTTCAAATGTCTATTCTCTTGGTTTCGAATGTCCATTCTCTTTATTCAAATAATATTTAGACTTAAGCATATCAAATGTTTGGCCTTATCATAAAACAGTTTTCCGAAACAACATACAAGCGGTTTCACAGAAATTGTTCTCTTTTGATTCTTTCGCTGTGTTATGTTGATATCTTTTGTCAACTCTCCCGGTTTCCATCTCTATTTCTTTCTCTATACTCTCTCTGTCGCTTTGAATAAAATATCACAATATATGTATGTTTAATCGAAATTTGTAAATTTATATATGTTTGCATTCACACATATGATTTTTATGAAAAATTCATGCCCAAACATAATATATTCTAACATATTAACATAGATGTCCCAAACATTTAGTGTTAGTTTAGGAACATTACATGTTTGCACTTAATTATATTGTGTTTTAAAATTGTGCCCGAAACGCATTTTGTTTATATTGGAACATATGAAAAACATATTTTTCTAAGAGTGTGTGATTCTTTTTTAATAATGTAGAAATTAAAAGAACATCATATAAACCTGATTTATTATATTGAACCGATTTCGAAAAATCGAATCTCAAATTTACAGAATTTGAATCCCCAATTTTGGGGGAAATTCCCTGATACTTGTAACACTGATGCAAGTATGAGGAAGTAAGTTTGAGAGTAATAGGGTGTGTTGTAACAACAAAATTGTATTTGGGACCAATTTTTTTCTCCAAAATTTCATTTTCATTAAATAAATTTATGTTCTAATCTTATAAAGAACTTTTATTGAAAACATTTTTTTCTTATTTTATTTACACTTTTGTACGTTACTAAATACTTAACGTTTGCTTTGACAGAAAATACATACTTAGATTTTTAGTCATAGAAAATATTTATATGTGCGAAATTATATTTTAGCTATATGTCAAAATAAAATTAAGATAGTTTGATTATTAGAATTTTCTGTAATCGGTGAGGCATAGAACATATCAAGTTTTTCAGAGTTGCCATATCGATTTTGTCCCATTCTGTCGTAATTGCAGACTTCAGTTCTTTGGGTGTTGTATGTTATATTGCTTGGACTTCGCAAATACCTTAGCGGATAATATGCCTCTGAGATCTTCTATAGGATTTAGATCGGGACTTATCGCTGGCCAGTCCAGTAAAGGTATATCACGAGAATTAAAAAGGAGGCGTGCAACATGGATGGGAGCATTATCTTGTTGGAAAGTCCAAACTTCACCATATAACTTATCTACAAAATCTATTAAATTGTTCTCCAATAAATCGACATATATCTGTGCGTTCATTTTAGTGGGGACAAAACATAGTTTAGATTTTCCTCGTGCTCAAAAAGGTGCCCATACCGTAAGAGATCCACCCCCGAGGGTGCGTTTATAGCAAGTTTGACGAGGGTACCAAGAATCTCGTCAATATTTGCGTTGACCATCAGGACCATCCATCGTCGCTAAATATAACCGTTTTGAACTATTCGTCCCAAAACTTGTATTTTTCAGCAAAAGAAATGCGAGCATTTTTATGGCGTTGTGTTAACCGCGGTTTAGGAGTTTTATTTTCGTATTTTAGTCCTATATCGTGCTTTATAATTTGCTGAATTCGTTGTCTAGTCACATTCGGACCTAATTCTACTTTTATTTCTTTGCAGCTCATATTTTCATTGGCAGCAAGTTGGCGAATATGTCGCTTTGTCCTTTGGTCAACGGTTGGAATGCATTCACTCAGTGATGCCAACTCCCGAGGGGCCAAATATATATTATAAATAAAAATATATTATAAATTCTAACATATCACCTCCCACCACAAAAACTAAAATTCAATGTTCTTTTGATTGAATTCATTTATTTCAGTATTGTAAATACTATAAATATTAACAAATTATGTAGATATTATATACGTTTTAATTAAGATATTTAACAGAATGAACCAATATTATTATTTCTTATATAATTAATACAAAATTTTTTAAATAAATTCACATTCTCCTCATTTTTTATATAATTGGGTAGACTGTTGTATAATTGAAGGCCTTTGTAAAAAAGAGATCTCTGTGAAGCTGATGAATTTACGCGTTGTAACCTGAAGTCTCCTATATTTCTGAGGTTATATGGTTGTACATCTCCAAAATATCGCAATCTTTCTGTGAGATAATCTGGTGCTTCGCCATTGTTCATTTTCCGAATCAGTTTAATGGTATTGAAAGTTAGTCTTTGTTTTATATTTAGCCATTTTAGAGTGCATAGCATAGTGTCTATTGCTGTATATCTATTGCATTTTAGTATTGCTCTCATCGCCTTGTTTTGCAGTTTTTGCATTCTTTCTATTTGTGTTTCCGTGCAACATGTATATAAAATTGTTGAACAGTATTCGAAATGCGGTTTGATTATCGTATTGTACACATTTATTGCAGTTAACGTGTTTATATTATTTCTTATTCTTTTAAAGAAGCCAATTTTCTTACTAATTTTTCTACAAATGTAGTCAACATGTTCGTTAAGGTTTAATTTATAGTCAATTACGAAGCCAAGGTATTTTATTTGTGTCACTTTTTCTATTTCTTTCCCATTTATCTCAAAATTATAGTCACTACTCATATTCAATTCCATTATCTTTGTTTTGTTCTCATTTAATTTTAATTTATTCATCATTAACCATTTATTTATATGCTGCATGTCATTGTATACTTTGTTCCTACTTTCAGAATCCGAATTTCCTTCAGCGAAGATTAAAGTATCGTCCGCATACATAACAATTTCACATTCGTTCAACATTTTCGGCATATCGCTGATGTCTACCAAAAAAAAAACTTCCAAAGATGTATTATAGAATTTTTGTTTATTGATTTGACGCATTTCTAATTTTATGAAATTATGAACCTTTATTGAAGTGCACACCTTGATCAGTTTGCATGCTTTCATCCCATTCACTTTGATTAGTACTGTCTTTCAAATTGCACCCTATTTTTTTTTCAGAGGAGAAAAACATTTTATCGACATTAAATTTGGAAATATTAATATTTGGAGGGAGTTATGAGTGCTTTTCTGAATACAAAAGTTTTTAAATGAGATTTTTATCAGGTTCAGAAATTCGGCGCTAGGCATTTCTAAATAATACCCTAAATACCAATATTGATTAAAACAAGTACATATATACGGCCGCAAGTTCGGCCAGGCCGAATCTTGTGTACCCTCCACCATGGATTACGTAGAAGCTTCTACGAAAGACTGTCATCCACAATCGAATTACTTGGGTTGTGGTATCTTAAAACTTCTTAACATCGTTTTCTAAATTGTGAGTTAGCCCATACGTGGTATATATTAAATAGACAAAAAAAGGTATGTATAGGAACGCCCACAAATAATTACGAATCGATATGGACTTTTGCTCGGTTCGTAGAGAGCCAGAATTGAAATATGGGGGTCGCTTATATGGGGGCTATATACAATTATGAACTGGATATGGACAATTTTTTTATGATTGGGGATCGATTTATCTGAGGGCAATATATAACTATAGACCGATATGGACCTAGTTAGACATGGTTGTTAACGGCCATATACTAGCACAATGTATCAAATATGAACCAATTCCTGCATGGTTGTTGGATACCATATACTAACATCACGTACCAAATTTCAACCGAATCGGATGAATTTTGCTCTTCCAATGGGCTCCGGAGGTCAAATCTGGGGATCTATTTATAATTATGGACCGATATCGATCAATTTTTGCATGGGTGTTTGCACAACCATAGTTTGTGGGATTTTTTTTTAAATTGCTAATCGTATTGCGGTGTCGATTTGTCGCCGATACAATTTCTCCATTTTTTTGCCAGCTAGGTCCATTCCGATAATTTTTCCGTGTTCTTCCTCTGAAAGTTCATTTCCTCGAGGCATTTTTCTCTAAAGATTAAAAATTTGCACTAAATTTCTTCTGAATACATAAAAAGAACATAAATGTAACTCACCTACAATCTATATTTATTATTCACAACGAAGCTGTAATGAGCCTGTGCTCTCTTCAGCGAAAACAATGTAAATGATGTACAAATGTGGACAAAATTTAGACGACCGAGGGTGTCCACTGTATCCTGATTTACATGAAATACTTCTTTCTGCAGCCGCAAAACATTATGCAGAGTAAATCATCAAAATATAAAAAAAAAACAATTTTGCTCCTCTTATGCATTATGTTCACAAATATTTCTTATATATAAGAACTAGGACATTCTGTTTGTAACGTTTGTAACGTTTGTAAGTTTTAATATTATAAGTATCTACATTTTTAAAAAATAAATTCGTACTAATAGTATGTGCTTATTCTTTGATGAATTATTTATTTCGATATAATCATTTTATATGTTATGCATTTATTGTGTGTTTGAATAGAGTATGTCAAGTAAATTCAAATAATTAATGTTCGATTAATTTGTTCTAAAGGGGAAAAGTGGTATCTTTTGTAAGCAACATCAAGACATTATCATACCTATTAACCACATTACAGGAGGGTTTTCTTACCTTAAATGTTGCTTATTTGCTTTAATCCAGATTTTCTCACACTTTACAAGCAGAAACATACATCTAGACTATTACTCGATGCTTGGGAGTGTACACGTTCCCAAAACAATTATTCAAAAATGTCATTCATTTCAAAAAAGAAAACGAGTAAAATCTATCATAGTACTATTTGCCAAACTCCCCGGCTGGACAATAGATTCTGCGAGACAGACAGTCTCTTGGACACAAAGTCAATTGTTATGCCACCTTGCCATGAAGGAACCCGGAGACCTTAACACAATTGTACAAGTAAATTTAACTGATTTTTCTCTCATCTCACTCTCAGTCTCCTTTAAACAATTGATACTCTATAGCAACATAGGGCAGATATTACAAAGGATTGGTGCATCTGTAACGATATGTCGTCTGTCCTTCCATAAGGATATGGACTTGTTGTTGCTGTTGCCACATAGTCTAGCATTGGAGTTTATCCTCATCATAGTGGCAGTATTGTTAGTGAGTTGCAACAAAAACAGAAAGAGATTCACTTGGTTGATAGGGGCGTGCAAAATATCACCTACCTGTTAGATGCGCCCAGAGTCATTGTAGTCCTGCACAACACCGAACCGAGTGCATTGTGGTTGATTTGTATGGAAGAGTGCAGTGACTAGAAGGCTTTTGAGAACATTCCCAGACATTGTGACGTCTTTTTAGTCCTATGCCAAAGAAAGAATCTACTTCTGCTGCTCTGATGTATTGTATTGCATACATTTCCATGCAACGTTTAATGTGATTCGATTAGTTCTATTGATTTATCGCCACAGGGTGCTTGGGCAGTGCACAGAAAGGACAAGAAGTGTCCTTTAATAGAAATGAGAATTCTAACCTGATTATTGTATTCATTGTCAGGTAATTGCATTATTAATAACCGTTATTAATTTATATTCGTTGTACTCGTACTTTTCTTTCAAATTCCACTCTGTCTAATCTTCAGATTGAACCCGCAATTGATTTATATCGATGCTATTTGTCAACCAAATCTATAGCATGACGGAATGTCATCTCTTTGTCACTTGTATATTGGATTCGCCTTATACGTTTGTTTAAATTCTCAAGAATTTCAAGTGCAACAAAATCGTATCTGGAGCTGTTGACTTAGGTGCATCACAATTTGTTTGGGATGATGTGATTAATCCTTCGATATCATTCACTTTTGATATAAATTGTTCTTAATCAAATAATATGTGACTTGTTACGAAGAATTTTTTGGAAGGTAGTGTGGAATACAAACACTTGTTGGCTAAAGTACACTAAAATACACTTGATTTTATAGGATTTTGATACTTCTTTGGTGGGCAGATATTTGTCATCAAAGGAGTTCATCTATTTTTGTTTTTCTCTTTTATTATTAATTGTTGTTGACGTAAAGGGCAGCCCAGGGGAGAGGTTTATCGAAAGTATAACAAATCGGTTTTCCCAAGAAATTCTCTTCTCGCATGGAATTTGTAGCAAGTGTATAATAAGCAATTATTCTTTTTTTTCTAATTTATAAGTAACATTTTTTACCAAATGATTGCACCCTCAAAAAAAATCGCTTCTTTAACATATGTTCCAAACATATTTTGCAGGAAGCACATATATTATTGGATACTGCCGAAACATTAATATGTTTGTTTTATGTGAACATATGATATGTTTGGAAGCATTTTGAGCCCAAAAATATTATATGCTTGGAAGAATTTTTCCCAAAGACGATTGTGCTCATTCCCTAACATCGTAATTTTCACTTCCACGAAATTTTTAGTTCTTGGCACCTTTTTCTGTAATACCAATAATGTTGAAGAAATTATTCACTTTTATAAATTTTTTAAATTTTACCTTTCGCCTGCACGGAGAATCGAACCGAGGACCATACTGTTTGTAAACCAACACACTATCCACTGGGCTACGTAGCTGTTATGGTCACCAGCAGATAATTATCGTTATAAGTTACATCTATATAGCATAGTTTGCAGCGCCCACGAGCCCATGCAAACATAACATTACTTAACAGAAACATACATTTGTTTGCCACGTGGAGCAGTGGTTAGCATGTCTGCCTTGCATGCAAAGGGTCGTGGGTTCAATCCCTGGTCCGACCGAACATTTTTTTTGTTTTTTTTTTTTAATTTACACATTTATATTTATACTATATTAAATTTTTATTATGAAACTTCGAAATGTGGGTTATTAAAGATTTATAGTCAGTAACAGTGCTTGATATAAACGAAATTGGCTGATTTTTGGATAAAATATTATTTTTTTATTGCAAAAATAACAATTTTGTAACAAAAAACTGTTTTTGGTACAAAACTTTAAAATTAGGAAGGAATTAAAAAACTCTAACAAAAGAAGAACGTGGAGTCGAGTATAAACATACATAAATAATTGTATAATATAAACATAAATTTATTTAGGCGTGAACAGTTTTTTACTAGCATTTAATACCATCGCTCTAAAATGCCTTTTATTTTTCTTTAATAATTTATTTTAAAGAAAATAAACTTTTTAAATTGTTTTAGCTGCAAAACTCGAACTTAATGCCCGCTTTTATATTTGAAGGTGTCCGTCAACTCCTCGTGGACTACTTATTAATAAAGAGGAACTAAACTTTGTTTTTATACATTTTACTGCGTAATTTTTCACTATTTCCTCCTTATTTCATTTTACTGTCCCAACTCTAAAAAGAGTATAGTGCCCTTTTTTGTTATTTTTATGAAGACCACTGATTTCTTTTAACGAACCAAGAAAAAAATTGTGCCCATAATGCCAAAATGATAAACAAAACACATGTCCACACGTACATAAAATGCTGCTCTCAAGGCGAAAACGTATGCTGTTTGTTTTTCAAATGTCTATTCTCTTGGTTCGGAATGTCCATTCTCTTTATTCAAATTAAATAATATTTAGACTTAAGCATATCAAATTTTTGGCCTTATCATAAAACGGTTTCACAGAAATTGTTCTCTTTTGATTCTTTCAGTGTGTTATGTTGATATCTTTCGTCAACTCTCCCGGTTTCCATCTCTATTTCTTTCTCTATACTCTCTCTCTGTCGCTTTGAATAAAATATCACAACATATGTATGTTTAGTCGAAATTTGTAAATTCATATATGTTGGCATTCACACATATGATTTTTATGAAACATTCATGCCCCAAACATAATATATTCTAACATATTAACATAGATGTCCCAAACATTTAGTGTTAGTTTAGGAACATTACATGTTTGCACTTAAATAAATTGTGTTTAAAAATTGTGCCCGAAACACATTTTGTTTATATCAGAACATATGAAAAACATATTTTTCTAAGAGTGTGTGTAATAATATCGATTAGTTGTTGTATTAATAAATTTGATATTTCTCGCAAAGTAATATTTTCGCTTTTTTATATATTTAATTTAATTTAGAACATTAAAGGGTCTTCTAATTGCCCAGCGTGTTTGTAACTGTCGTTTCTTTTGCGCATTTCTCTGATATGAAGAAATTTTCCTTGTCCAAAAGTCGATACAAGTTTCAATGAAGTCGTTTTGTTCTTATAGTTAAATGATTTGACTTTAAAGTGGGTATCTTTTCATGAAAGAACACTTTGAATAAGATCAACTTGGCATTAATAATTGTTAAAAATTCTTCAAAATTAATAAACTCGTTTTTAAAATTGTTCACTTTTTGTATCATGACTATACGAGGGCGTTTCGGAAACTTCTTAGCCTATCAATGAGAGAAAATAGTTAGGTTTTCAAAAATATTTTTATTTTTCAATATAATCCCCTGAAACTTCAATACACTTAGTCGAACGCTTTTCCAGCAATTCTATCCCTTGATTAAAATAGTTTTCCTCAAGGTCTTCAAAATAGTGGTTTACAACTGTAATTTCATCTTCATTTGAGGTAAAACGCTTGCCAGCAAGGATTTTTTTTAGATTTGGGAACAAGTAAAAGTCACTGGGAGCTAAATCAGGAGAATAAGGTGAGTGGTCAAGCAACTCGTACTTTAATTCGTTGATTTTAGCCATTGTTAAAACACTCTTGTGCGCTTGTGCGTTGTCTTGATGGAAAATTATTTTTTTGTGTTGTAAGCCAGAACGTTTTTCTCGAATTTGTACATTTAATTGATCCAAAAGGTTGCAATAGTACTTTGAATTTATTGTTTTACCCTTTTGCAGATAGTCAATCAATAAAATACCTTTGAAGTCCCAAAAAACCGTTGCCATAACCTTACCAGCCGATTGAATTGTTTCTGCCTTCTTTGGGGCACTTCCTTCAGTCCATTGTTGGGATTGTTCTATCACAATGGACTGAATAGTCTAAGTGAGCCTGATACATCGGGCTGCCACATAACCTTGGATTGTTCTTTTGTCTCTGGAGTATAGTGGTGGATCCATGTCTCATCAACAGTTATGAAACGACGCTTAAAATCCATTTTATTTTGCTTAAAACGATCGAAACAAGCTTCATCGTTTTTGATCGACTGTTAACAAATGCGGCACCCATCTTCCAGAAAGCTTTTTCATCTGTAGTTCTTCATGCAAAATTAAGTGGACTCGATCATTTGAGATGCCCATGATATTAGCAATTTCACGCACTTTTATTCGTCGATCTTTTAATACCATATCATGCACTTTGGCTACAATTTCTGTTGTTGTTGCTGTTTTTGGACGTTCATCTTCAATGCTTGTACGACCACGTTTAAATTCAGCAACCCAATTTTTTACTGTTGCATATGAAGGAGCTCTTTCACCATATCATTATGAATTTCTTGTCCCGATAAACCTTTTTTATGTAAATATTTAATGACAGCACGCATTTCTAATTTTTCCATTGTAAAAAAATTGCGGATGCGTCTTTTTTGAACACCTGTTTCTATATGAAGGAGTTGCCAGATCGTAACAAAATTTAGCATGTGTTCATAACAGAGATGGAAGTTTCCAAAACACCTAACTTTTTTCTGTTTATACTTTTTGTGCTAGGCTAAGAAGTTTCCGAACTGCCCTCGTAAAGATAAAGAAGCATTCAATAATAGGAGATGCATTGTATTATTATAGTTTAGTCGGTTACACTGAAAAAATATTGTCGTGAGGTCAAAGATTTCATGTCTTTAAAATACGAATGCAAATTTTGCTTAGCATAGAAGACGCATTTCTCTAATATAAAGTTTTTTTTTACTTGTCCAAAAGTCGATAAACTTTCCAATGAAGTCGTATTGTCCTTATACGAGTAATTAAGTGATTTCACTTAAAAATGGGTATCATAACATAAAAGAAAAAATGTTTGGGCTAAGGTCAACTTGAAATTAAATTGAAATTAATGAAATTGTCTTTAAATTTGTTGTCTTTTTGCATCTTGACTACAAAGCAGTTTTTTATCTGTGATTCGAAATGCGTCTTCTATGCTAAGCAAAATTCGCGTTCGTATTTTAAGTACATGAAATATTTGATCTCACGACAATAGTTTTTTTTAGTGCATAGCAGAGTTTCAAGAAGATTGAAAACTGGACAACGGAATCTTCTGGGTGAACTTTACTTGACTAACCTTAGTCTTTCCACTTATTTTGATGTATTAGATATCCTTTGTAATTAAATAATACCTTTTTTCATAAGAAAAATATAACATGTTTGTCATAAACAAGATATTTTCTCAGAAACATGTATATGTTCGTCGAGAAAACAAAATATACAAACCATAACAATCACTCTACCCAACAAATACACGATCCAATCCCTCTACTCAGCTTTGCGTATTAAATTCAATATTTTCGAAAATATTTTCCAATCACATCGAATTACCTTCAAATCAGATACCCACTGTACAACTTGCACTCTACCAAAAATTTGATTTACATATATGTGAGAGCTATAACTAAATCACATTTATAAAGCAGGGAATAAAAAAATGTCAAGAGATCGGTGATTCATATATATGATGGCTATGTCTAAATCTCAACCGTTTTTCCAAAATCCTTAGATATTTTATTTTGGGCACCAAATTTAAAAACGAAAGGGAGAGAGACTGATATAAAGGCGGACATCGCTAAAAGACTCAAAATTTGATGCTCCCACTACTCCTTCTGGGCGTTACATACAAATTGGCAAAATTACTATACCACAGAAGTGGTGAATGGTATAAAAATCCACAAGGGTACCAATCATTATAAACCACAGATGAAAAACTTTTTTCCGTCGATACTTATCTTAGAATCTTTAGTTTAAACTACAAAACCATTCTTCGGTTAAATACGACGAATATTTCCTAATAAAAGTACAGTCACCATAGATTTCATGAAAGATTGCGTATAGTTCTACTATTTCTGCTGGATAAGTAATCCTTCGAGAACTCATTAGGTTGGTTCGTTCTGTTGATCTGTGCTTAATGAAACCCATTTAGAGCTTGACCACGCACAATATGTTGTACATTCGAGTAGTCGTTGAGAAATCCAAAAACCACAACTGATCAAGGATACGATTACAAATTTCGAATAACCCCAGAAGAGCTCTTTCTCCCAAAGGCATCTTCTTCTATAATCGTAAACTACGATTTGATTAAAGCCAGCTTTAATTGATCATGATTATTTTGATCAAGCCTATGGTTGTTCAGGGTTGGGAGCGATTATGTAAAATCTCCTCCGGATTTGGGATTAGCGATATAAAATTTCCTACAGGAACTTTGTTAAAGCTATATCCGTTTTAAACCCAGGCCTCACCAGAACCATGGTTTAGGTAAAGCCTTGCCAAGACGAAAGATTACTAGCACGTGTGTGTGTGTGTATGGGTGGGTGTGTTTGCCTTGTATGTGTTGGCATATTTGGAAGATGGGGTGATTAAGATCTTCGAGCATTTCTCCTATTTCCTTAAGTCATTCACCATTATCCTGGAAGCGCAGCAGCATGCTTGTGTTTGTGCACTGTAAATTTGACTAATGATCTTACAACTCTTTCATCGCCAACAGCTACAGATGAAAAATGCCGCTCATAATTATGAATGAAAGTAGTCAGCTACCAACGGGGTTTTCTTTTTTTCGTTATTTCTTTAAAAATTTCCAAATCATGCCGACAAAGGAAGGGGTTTGTTGTTCCCATAGCCATGGCGGAAAATTGCAATAATCATCACAAATTAGCAGATTTCTTTACTACGAGTATGGTTTTGTATTAAAATACCAGCTGGTTTCCATTGAAATTATATGCAAAAATTTCATAAGCCATGGTATTGCTAAATAAATTGATATCCAGTGCTAATGCGAATTTTCCAAGGCATTCGGTAACGCCTTCTAAAATAGGGACTCAATTGAATTCTTTAGTTTATTTTCTCCCAGTTATTGGTCATTAGAGGGTTTATTTAGTAATGGCTATTTTCGAAACTCATATCATGATGAAGTAGAAGAATGGGGGCAATTATTTACGATTCATATTCCTGAGGGACAATACCGTTAATTTTTTTTTATTTAAGTGAATACATATATGATACTTAACTTACTTATGAAGAAGTGACTAACCAGTACCCAGCAAAAAAATTTGAAAGTTCTTCCAAAGGCACAACTTTAAAATCACTTCCAGAAGATGCACTCCCAATGATGTTCTTTATTTTAACTAACCAGGAAGTTTTTTAATTCAATTTTTTATAACTTGTGTTTTTCATACTTTTAATGGGTAATTTTAACTTTTTTTTGCTTCAAATAGGTGAAAAACAGAGTAAGAATTCATAAAATGTACAAATCATTTAAATTTTGTCGAAAAAAAAATGTTAAATCTGAAAAATTTACCAATCTGAAAAAATTGTGCATTTTTGAAAATATTTGAGGTCTAAAGTTTCTGACAAGCGTTAGAATCCATTAAAAATTATAAAAATTATTTATTTGACAAAATATCACAGAATTTTTTAATTTACATCTAAAACATTGAATTCGGACCACACCTAAAGAAGTGATGCAAATTCAGTGTATAGGCCGTTGAAATAGAGGACTTCCGTCCTATGACAAGCCCATGTTAAATTCATCGCACCACTTCCGGATCCAAAAAGAACATTTTCATTACTTTTTTGGCGACGTTTTTTTGCTGGGTAGTTAATGGAGGCAACATTTCAAGCCTTAAATGTCGAAGTGTTTTATTTTCGCGTGCATTGCACGCAGAGAAGGAATATGATCACCTCAAACATGTTTCAAGAGCAAAATGTTATTTTTGCATGGTGACCATGTAACATGTTTGTCTCTAAAATGTTATTTTCTCGTCAAATATAACCTGCTTGCCGAAATCAGATACATGATTTCAGAGAAAATAACATGGTTGCGAAAACCATGTTACATGGTCACCACCCAAAAATAACATTTTGCTATTAAAACATGTTTGAGGTGATCATATTCCTTCTCTGGGTGTGTGTAGTCAGCTGTTCCGGCGTGAAACGATAATCAATGTACTACAGGCCGTTATTTTAGACTTAAGGTGGGTATTAAGTTCGAGTATAGTCGCTAAAATTGCATTTTTGTTCAAGATTACTTTTCTTTATCTATCCATTATTAAGAATATACCCCCACCCAGAAAAAAGTGCCTTCGAAATTAAAGGAAAAAATTTTCATCAATATAGTTTATCCATTTTATTTCCATCAAGGTAAATTTTTGTGAAAAATAATAAAATTTACTCGTTTCAGTAAAAAAATCCTAAACTGTAAGCAGTTAGGAATAGTTCATTAACTAGAATAAGGCATGGAATTTTACTCATACTATTTTCTTCGCTGGGTATAAGAATTTACTACTGAAAAAGAAAATTTTATTCACCGATAACAAAGCATTCGTAAAAATAAACAAAAACCGAACTAAAACCAAGTTTCCTCAAAATTAGTAAAATTTCTTATAAAATGATAATTGCGACTTCCTTTATAATAGAAAGTTTTTCATACATACGAACAACACTTGGCATAGAAAAATATTTTAGTTCATTCGTACTAAGAAGTATGCAATCCTTTCAAAACTTAACCCTGGAAAGTCATCCTTATTTTTTGTACACAAACGTCATCCTTCGTCATTTTGACTACGGCTTATTTCAAGACGCTATAATTTACATCGTAAGCAAAAATAACAACAAAAATGCACTTTATTTTCTTATTCAATTTGTTTTTAATTAGTATAAAACAAAAATTTATACATTTGTTGAATTAGTATAACTTAAATTTATCATTTCCCAATCGACTAAAATGCATTTTAAACCGAAAATGAAATTTCGCGTCGTCATTTTGACGAAGGATGACTGTCCAGGGTTAAGGAAACACACTTGTTAGAATATAGGAAATTTTCCTAAATTTCTATTGTCTACCTGTAATCGATACCTGTATTCGTAAGATAAAGTTGCTTATAGAAATAAATAAAATTGTATTTAAAAAACGAAGGTAAGCAGTTCTAATTATGAAGTAAAAGTTTTACCACAAATGTGTAAGATTTGTCCAAATGAATGAAAAAATTTCAATAAAATCATTCCATATATGAATTCAAATTAGTTAATTTTTTTCATTCTGTAGTATAGTGGTACATAAATATAGGAAAATGTTAACTAATATATGGAATACATTATTCCTAATTTCTACGAAAAGCACATCGTTCAAACAAATAAAAATGGCTTTGGCGCTATACGAAGTTCAACTTTCTTCACAATGAGTTCATTTTAACTTAAAGAAGGGGTCACTTTTTTCTGGGTGCCCCTGTTCTGGTTTACGAATTCGCAAAATTTTGAATTTCCAACAACTCGTCAACCGATACGATACGTCTTTCGACTTGAAATTTTTATAAATCAAATTCCTTATCGATAGGAACAGTTTGGGAAAATTTCGTATTATATATTGTGATGGTTCGGAAAATAAAGACTTCGAATTCGTAAACCAGAACAGGAGGGATAAACTTTGTGAAAAGTGGCTATGGGATTTCCCCATCAATTCAAAAAAAAAAGTACATAAAAGAGGTATAATTATATCCTGCGCCACACTGTGGAACAGGGTATTATAAGTTAGTACATATGTTTGCAACACTCAGAAGGAGACGAGATAGACACATTGTGTCTTTGGCAAAAATGCTCAGGGTGGGCTCCTGAGTCGATATAGCCATGTCCGTCTGGGAACACATTTTTGTAATCAAAGTCTAGGTCGCAGTTTTAGTACAATCGACTTCAAATTTGGCACAAGTATGTGTTTTGGCTCAGAATAGATACCTATTGATTTTGGAAGAAATCGGTTCAGATTTAGATATAGCTCCCATATATATATTTCGCCCGATATGGACTTATATGGCCCCAGAAGCCAGAGTTTTACCCTAATTTGCTTAAAATTTTGCACAAGAAGAACAATTAGTACTATAGTCAAGTGTGCAAATTTTATTGAAATCGGTTCAGATTTAGATATAGCTCCCATATATATCTTTCGCCCGATATGGACTAATACGGTCCCAGAAGCCAGAGTTTTACCCCAATTTGGTTGAAATTTTGCACTAGGAGTACAATTAGTAGTGTAGTCAAGTGTGCCAAATTTTATTGAAATCGGTTCAGATTTAGATATAGCTCCCATATATATCGTTCGCCTGATTTACACTTATATGACCACAGTGGCCAATCTCTTATCCCGATTTAATTGAAATTTTGCACAGGGAGTAGAATTAGCATTGTAGCTATGCATGCCAAATTTGGTTGAAATCGGTTTAGATTTATATATAGCTCCCATATATAGCTTTAGGCCGATTTACACAAATATGACCACAGAGGCCAATTTTTTGCTCCGATTTAGTTGAAATTGTGCACAGTGAGTAGAATTAGCATTGTAGCTATGCGTGCCAAATTTGGTTGAAATCGATTCAGATTTAAATATATCTCCCATATATAGCTTTCACCCGATTTACACTCATATAACCACAGGGGCCAATTTTTAACTCCGATTTAGTTGAAATTTTGCATAGGGAGTAGAATTAGCATTGTAGCTATGCGTGTCAAATTTGGTTGAAATCGGTTCAGATTTAGATGTAGATCCCATATATATGTTTTTCTGATTTCGACAAAAATGGTCAAAATACCAACATTTTCCTTGTGAAATTGCCACTGCTTAGTCGAAAAGTTGTAAAAATTAATCTAATTTTCCTAAACTTCTAATACATATATATCGAGCGATAAATCATAAATAAACTTTGGCCAAGGTTCCTTAAAATTGCTTCAGATTTTAAAGTTTCCCATATGTTTTTACTAACATTGTATTCCACCCTAGTGCATTAGCCGACTTAAATTTTGAGTCTATAGATTTTGAAGAAGTCTATCAAATTCTGTCCAGATCGAGTGTTATTTAAATGTATGTATTTGGGGCAAACCTTAATATGTAGCCCCCAACACATTTGACGGACGTGATATGGTATCGAAAAGTTAGATCTACAAAGTGGTGCAGGGTGTAATATAGTCGGCCCCGCCCGACTTTAGATTTTACTTACTTCTTTTATTTTGTTTTTACTGATTCATTTTAGATTTTAGCGGCTAAACTCCAACTTAATAACCATCTTAACTTAGACTATTCAGTCTATTGTGATACCACAAGTGTGTTAGAATCTAAAAAATCATTCTAAGTATTTGGGATTACAAAAAACAATTCATGAAAATTTGATTCCGAGGAGTATTTATCTTTACGGAAAGATGAAATGAAACCCTAGAAAATGAATCCCTGAAGCTAAGAGATTAAAAACAGAAGATTTTGTCATATTAAAGACAGTTCCCAATGTCTTAAAAATGTATCAAAATATATTGAAATTCTATCGATGTCTTTTAAAATAAGCGAAATATCGGTTCATGAACAGTCCAGCAAAATATTTTGGAAGTTGTCCTAAAGGCAAAACTTTAAAAGCATTTAGAAAAATGTCCCTAAGATGTTCGTTATTTTAACTACACAGGAAGTTCTTTTAAATGAATGTTGTAATAACTCGTTTTTTTTCATATTTTTAATGGGTAAGTTTAACATTGTCTGTTTCAAATAGATTAAAAACAGAGTAAGAAATAAAACGTGGTACAAATTATATAAATTTTGTCAAAAGAATGCTAAAGTTATTCTTGAAAAATTGCGAAAAAAATATGTAAGGTCAAAAGTTTGACACCATCGTCATAAAAAATAAATAAAATATATTTATTTGGGAAGATATCACAAAATTTTTGCAGTAAAAATTTTGTTTTCTCGGCAAACATAGAATGGCTGTCGAAATCGGATACATAATGTCCGAGAAAATAACGTGATTGTGACAAATACGTTACATGTTCACCGTCCAAAAATGCGTGCGTGTATAAAGATTTCTTGTCCTTAAAATATGAATGTCAGTTTTTTCAATGGTTTATACTTTTCCGGGGGAAAAGGTCACTGTAAAACATGTTTTTTTTTGAAAATTTGCCATTCGATATTTTTTGAATTTCTTAACTTATTACAGATCCAACTATACACGATTGTTCGTCATCTCAATACCTTTCATTTAAATTCGAATTTAGTAAGCCTTTATATTTCATTTTTTCCTCCTTTTTAGTTCATTTAACTAACATACATAAAAAAATAAGGCGAAGGAAACTTTATCATATTGTAGAATTTTAACTCAAACATAACAATTTCCATGACCTAAATAAAAATGTAATTGGTTTTTATGCCCTGCAGGTTTACTGTGAAGACATTTATAAAAAAACAAATTTAAATAATTTTGTTTAATTTCTCATTGTATATTTTTTGGAAATTTTATAAAATTCGCTTCTAAAACTATATATAAAACTTAAAAAATAATAATAATAATAGTTTTAAAATTAAAAATGAAGAAAAAATAATAAAAATACAAAAATACAAAAAAAAATATATATTTTTACATATGAGTTTTTTTAGTAGGGGGCTTTATGGCCAGTATCCAAAAGACAATACAAGCATACACTATTATTTACATTGATTAAAACCCCGGTGATATTGATGGCCAGTGAGGAAAAAAACACGTTGCGTGTTGGTGTTGACTTTTCCCTGAGGTCTTCGGTTGGATATCTTAAGGTAAATACATATGTACACACATAAATGCTGAATATGTACACAACTCTCATAAATACGGGAAGAACATTGTTTTTTTTTTTTTTATAAAAAAAGAATAATAATAATAATAATAAATATTTTCGTTTGGTTAGTCGATAGATCGACCGATCGCTTCGATTGTACTTGGTTGCCGTTGAGTTGAGTTTCGAAAAGCCTTTGTGCTCTTTTTTCGTTGTGTTTCGTCTTTTAGCCAGGTACAGGATAATTGAGGTATTTGAGTTTTGCGTTTTTAACGCGTGCAAGAGCATTTTCCGTTTTTCTTCTTTGCCTTACAGGAACATTGGAACAGGAAGTTTTGAGAGTTTTTGGGCCAAGCCACTTCAGTGTTCTTCTGCGTCTAGTAACCGTAGAGATAAGGATACATGGGCACAAAGATGGCTGGACCCAATTGACGTTCTTGTGGCATGTGGGTTTTCATGTGCTTCTTGAGATGATCACGGCGACCGAATTTCTTGCCACAGGCAGTGCAAGGATATGGTCTAAGTCCTGTGTGGATACGCTTATGGCGGGTTAATTCTTCGTTGCGAGTGAAAGTTTTACCGCAAGTCTCTACGTCGCATTTGAAAGGCCGCTCGCCAGTATGTATGCGAATGTGACCTTTCAATTGACCATTATTAGAGAAAGCCACTTCGCAATGGGGACATTTGAATTTCTTTGGTCTTTGCTTGCGGGCATTGACTGCTTTTAGATGTGCCTCCTCGGCCATGACACGGGCATACTCTTGTTCCATAAGGCTCAATGCATAGGGATCCAAAGCATATGCGGCGGCAGCAGCAGCTGCTGCTGGAGAGGTTGTTGGGGCTACATTGGGTAATCCGGCAGCGGCAGCAGCCGCATAGTAAAGATCGCTGGCAGATGGAGGCATAATAGGCATACTTGATGCTTGATGGATGTGACTTTCTAACGATCCATATATATGGGCGGATGAAGTGGCTGTATAATTAATGGATTGTTGTTGTTGTTGGAAGGCATGTGAGGTTGTAGCATCAACGGATGGGGAGGAGTTTTCCATTTGAAGGCTGCTATTGAAGCTCTCATCGTAGGATTTTGTTGAGGAGCTGCTGGAGGAAGCACATTCACGATCACTTTCGTTGCCACTAAATGATAGACTTTCGGCCTTAATCAATGAGTTGGATGAGGTAGACATATCTTCGGTGGAAGAATTATATTCCGTTTTGACTAATGGCTGTTGTCGATGATGGTTGTCTGGTTCAGGCGTTTTTTCGGATTTGGACCGGGAATTACAATCCCAAGGACGGAAGAGTCTGGAGTAGGTTTGTGGTGGATGCATGTTCAAGGTAGACATGTTGAAGATTTTTGTTTTCGGTCTGTTTTGAATTAAAAACACTTTTTTATATAAAAATATATTTTTTCGTGGATGTGTATATTCCTAGATAGACACTTTCACTTCTTTTCGATTTGGTTTCGTTACAAAAAATCTAATGGAAATTTGTGGTGTGTGTTGTCGTTAAGATCCGTGGTGGAACTGATTCACTCAATGTTTTGCGCACAGTATATAAACGGAAACTGTGAAGAGAAAGCAGCAAGGACCTGATTTTGTCTACCCATCTACCTAAGATTCATAGAGATTCGTATGTGTGTGTGTGTGTGTATTTGGAGCGAATAAACAAGGCTGTGTATTTGTTACCTACGGCCTACTATAAACACGCACTCACATTAATAGGCACACTCTCTTAAACGCAGCCACATACACACTCATTGAAGACATTACTCAATCACTGGGCTTAGGAAATTCCCTTCATGCATAGCGAAGCCAAAGGAAAGTAGCCTCTATGCGTGTGTGTGTGTTTGGGAGATTGTGATTGTGTTTAGCTTCATTCATGGATTTATTTACCACAAATCCTCAGCACGGATTCGGTGAGAGAAAGAAATCTCGATTGAGTGCGTACGTGTGTATGGGTGTATGTGTGTATAAGTGCGTATGGCATATTAGAAAATACTCTTGTTTAGGGGTGGTGTCGTCTCTTTTTGAACGATGAATCCATGGAGGATTTTAACAATGGCTTCCCACTTTTAAGAGCAGACATCGCGGCATCTCGTTGTGGTTGACTGGCTGGCTGTTTTGCGTGTTGTTGTCATCGTGAATGCTTTTGTTGTTTATGGCCCCGTTTTTTTCCTACATTCAATGCAGCTTTCTTATTGAAAAATTTGTTGCACAGTGATTTTCTAATTTTAATAAAAAATTTGATTGAAAATTAAAAAAAAAAAATCAATTAATCATTAGCGTAGCTATACAATTTTCCTAGGGGGGGGCTATAGCCCCCCCTAGCTAAAAATTTATAGACTGAACTTATAGGTTCAATTATTGTTTTATTTCATAAAAAAGAATACAAAAATAGACATCAAAATAATACATAATAAAGCAACTAAAAGTAGTTCCACACTTTTCCCAGCAAAAAAATTGGGATTTGTTTTAAAGGCACAACTTTAAAAGCACTTCCAAAAATGTCCTCACAAAGAAGTTAATTATATTAACTACACAGGAAGTTTTTTACTTCAGTTTTTTTCATATTTTAACGCGTAATTTTTGTTTTCTTTTTTCAAATAGTTTAAAAAAAGAGTAAGAATAAATAAAATGGTAAAAATTATTCAAATTTTGCCACAAAAATGCTAAATCCATAATAGAAAAATCGATAATTTTTGAAAATATTCAAACAAGCGTTAGAATGCATTAAAAATCATAAAAAAATATAAAAATTATTATAAATTAATGTTTCTTGAAGCTCGAGGTCTTTATAAATATTTATATAATTCTAACAAAAGTTCGACCAAAAATCAAATAAAAAACAAATAAATAAAAATTATTTATTTTGGAAAATATCACACAACGATATGGATCACACCGTAAGAAGTGATGCAAATTTATTGCAACGGCTGTTGAAACGGTGGACATTCGTTCTATGACGAGTTCCTATTACATTCATCGCTTCTCCGCCAATTTTGCACCACTTCCAGACCCAAAAAGAAAATTTTCACTTCTTTTTTGGCGACGCTTTTTTGCAGCATTATTAAGATATTAATTTATGAAAGCATAGTTTTAATACCAATTACTATTTTTTAATTAAGATGACTAAACCAGACTAAACAATATAATAAAGGAGCTTTACAGCCTGTTTATGTATGTCGAATGAGCTCTGTGGATCAACTAAAATGGAAACAAACAGCTGAATTTATAACCAAAAAACAGCTGTTTCTATGCATTTCAGTCGATCGATTGAACTCGTTCGACATACAGAAACAGGCTGTTAGTTATTCAACTAAACCATAAGTTCAATCACAGCTCTATTTCATAAATACCAGACTTCAAACATTGCCATCGGCAACTGCTACCACAACCCAAGTAATTCGATTGTGCATGAAAGTCTTTAGTGGAACTTTGTGCGGTTGTATATACTTGTTTAATTTTTATAAAAATGTAAAATCGTAAATAGGTTTTCAAATTCTGGGGGGGGGGCTAAATTTTTTCTGGGGGGGTCTAAGCCCCCTCCCCAGAGGCCTTCCTACGCTTATGCAATTAATATCTAAGAATCATTACTTATATAGTCAAACGATTGGCCACTTGGAAAGTATGGGAAACTATTTACACAATTGCATTCGTTGATAATTGATAACAATCTTGAACAGAGAAAAAAACGCATTATTGACAAAATGTACAAATTTTAAGAAATTCGAAACTATTTTGTTTGAGACACGAATTTATTAAATCTTTATGCTTCATTTGTGTATAATTTTTCCCCATTTTTAGTTAATTTAACCAACGTAAGCAAAAAATTATCACAGTCAAGAAAATTTTCTCAAGACCTATTAATTCCATGAACTAAATAGAGTTAAATTGGCTTTAGTGAGATATAGGGTTCACTCTTTTTTGAGTGGACATACTACTTTTGTAGCAGTTTCAAATCTCGTAAGAGGATTTTAAAACGATCTTAAATGAATATTTTTTCTATACTGTGGAGCTCATATTTGTCCAATTTGGATTTCAAATTTGTCAAACATGTCCACGAAACGTTATATAGTTTCATAAATATTTTATGAATCCATTTAAATATTTTGTATTATACTTAAGACATGTATAAAAATGTACGATTTTTTACTTATAAGGATCTACATTGAAAAAACAGTGTAACTACCAGGAAGAAAAAATTTGGTTAATTTTAGAAAATTTTGTAGTTTGAAGGAAAAAGTTGGAGTTCAAATTTGCAGTGACATACGAAGTTCAAGATGGGCACATTTGTTGTAAAATTTATAAATTTAAAGAAATAATGAACTATTTTGTGTATAGTACGAATTTAGTAAAATTTTATGCTTCATTTGTGTATAATTGTTTCCCGTTTTTTAGTTCATTTAACTAACGTACGCAAATAATTGTTAGAGTAAAGGAAAATTTCTCAAAACACAAAAATTCCATGAACTAAAATAAAGTTCAATTGGCTTTGGGAAATAGAGGGGTCACTTTTTTTGAGTATAATTTTAATTATTTGTGATGCAGCTCCAAACCATAATTTTTGAAAATGGTATACTCCCTACGGGAAATTGGTGCAAATTGCCACTGAACGACCTATCACAGAACTGGTACCGGTGCTCTAGTTAGTTGCAACTTTTAAATTGTCGTAATTTATTGATTTCCGTACTCGCTTGATATTAAAATCTTATTGGATCTAAGCATTTAATGAAATAAAATTATCAGAATAGCCTAATGTGCGACATATTTCAAATTTGTTTTTCATTTCGAATGCGCTTCGGATGTCCAAAATGAAACAGACCTATCCATGGGATGCCCCTGCTAAATTTGCCCATGTCGTGTCCTTTGGAATGACTCCAAGACAATGACAAACCCATGTTAAAGTGGCCGGTCCCTTCCATACGTTTTGACCAAAACTGGGACTGATCTATACACACCAGGGACAAGTACTGTACCGGTCCTGTGTTTGTTACATTTCCCGTAGGGCTCATACTTGGTCCCTCAATACAACAGAACCAAATTTGAGTCTCGTTCCAAATATGTAACATACCCCGAGGTAAACGAATTTTTTAATGTTTGCCGAAGGAATGATAGATTTTCTGTATGCTCCTCTGGATGAATTTTTGTATTCTTATAATAGTTTTTCATACATTTCCGTGAAATAAAACCGAACGCTTCTTCGAGCTTCCTCGAAAATGTTTCTGAAAAAGAGTTGATTCTGAAGAGAACATCTTGAGATACTTGAGATCATCACTCTGGTATAATATCAATTACGAATAAAGATTACTATATATATATAGCTTTATCGCATCGTAAGCATCACTGTGCCAATGAGAACCGCTGATAAAGTACTGAAAATACATATTTCCTATGAACATAGATAGAAAGACGGACAGATATGGTAAAAAAAGTAATATGAAATGCTTTTAACAAAAATCTATCAATAGAGGCAGGATAAATATCCTTATATTCAAAGGACTAATACAGAATCACACATTTATAGATGTACACTCAAAAAATAAAGTTTTCGTGGATTCAATGATTTGACATTCCCTTAGGGGTTTTAATATTGATTACGATTAAATCTACACTGAAAAAAATATTGACCTAATATGTAAGATTATGGAACCGAAATTTTGCGACACAGAATTTACACTATATTAAAATACATACATATCTTTAAAATGAATAAATGTTAATTAAAGGAAAATACATAATACTTGACCAAACAATTTTCTCTTTTAAATTTAGGACACGAATTTTTGAAATTTGTATCCCACATTTTTGATTTAAAGAAATACCCCTAAATTCATAAAAGTTAAATTTTAAATCTAATATTGCCATACAAATTCCTTCGATAAATTATTATGAATATGAGCAATAATCTTTAAATTAACTGAAACATTGAATCTTTGAATTGAATATAAAAAAGCTTCAAATATAGGTCAACATTTTTGGATGCAAGTAAACCTTTTTTGAGTGTAGACACTACAACATTAAAATTAGAATACAATTATTCATATTCATCGAATTTCCATTCTCCTTTTGTTTATCACTAACGAATATTTTCACATACGAGTACGTTTCAGTTTAAAAATTCATATTATATAGATACGTCAAAGTAAAAAGTGTTTTCTTAATTTAAAAAAAAAACACGCAACTTTAAATCAAAGGTCCAAAATCCTCAAATTAAATATGAGCCTATTTTTGAAGACTTTCTAACTTTCATCCAAAATATCAATATCTAAAATATTCTTCTTCACTCGTTATTGTTGTTTTTTTGTTTTTTGATCTCAGCTTAAAGCCATGCATTGACTAAACTACAATTGTAGCTTAACCAACAGAGGAAAAGTATGCTTGTCAAATTTATTTGGGCAAAGCCCTATAGACTGCAAGATGGTTGGATGTACAGCTGTTTCGGAATTACCACATTCCTCATCAGCATCCTCTACTTGCAGCAAAACTATCAACCAATTATCAGAATAAATTCGGGCAATTCACTCAACCCAACGTGAACTACACTTGAACCTCCCGAAAAAGGGTTTGATAGTCGGCTACTGCCTAAACAAATTTGCCAGCATATCTCTTTTCCTTTGCCAAACTCAAATCATCGATTTGTATGTATTTGGCTGGGTTTGTTTTTGAGCGTGCTTCCTCTATCTTCATTCGTTTTGTTTGTTATTGTTGGCTTCTCTTCAATCGTTATTGTTGTTTTTTTGTTTTTTGATCTCAGCTTAAAGCCATGCATTGACTAAACTACAATTGTAGCTTAACCAACAGAGGAAAAGTATGCTTGTCAAATTTATTTGGGCAAAGCCCTATAGACTGCAAGATGGTTGGATGTACAGCTGTTTCGGAATTACCACATTCCTCATCAGCATCCTCTACTTGCAGCAAAACTATCAACCAATTATCAGAATAAATTCGGGCAATTCACTCAACCCAACGTGAACTACACTTGAACCTCCCGAAAAAGGGTTTGATAGTCGGCTACTGCCTAAACAAATTTGCCAGCATATCTCTTTTCCTTTGCCAAACTCAAATCATCGATTTGTATGTATTTGGCTGGGTTTGTTTTTGAGCGTGCTTCCTCTATCTTCATTCGTTTTGTTTGTTATTGTTGGCTTCTCTTCAATCGTTATTGTTGTTTTTTTGTTTTTTGATCTCAGCTTAAAGCCATGCATTGACTAAACTACAATTGTAGCTTAACCAACAGAGGAAAAGTATGCTTGTCAAATTTATTTGGGCAAAGCCCTATAGACTGCAAGATGGTTGGATGTACAGCTGTTTCGGAATTACCACATTCCTCATCAGCATCCTCTACTTGCAGCAAAACTATCAACCAATTATCAGAATAAATTCGGGCAATTCACTCAACCCAACGTGAACTACACTTGAACCTCCCGAAAAAGGGTTTGATAGTCGGTGATAGCTGATGAGGAATGTGGTAATTCCGAAACAGCTGTACATCCAACCATCTTGCAGTCTATAGGGCTTTGCCCAAATAAATTTGACAAGCATACTTTTCCTCTGTTGGTTAAGCTACAATTGTAGTTTAGTCAATGCATGGCTTTAAGCTGAGATCAAAAAACAAAAAAACAACAATAACGATTGAAGAGAAGCCAACAATAACAAACAAAACGAATGAAGATAGAGGAAGCACGCTCAAAAACAAACCCAGCCAAATACATACAAATCGATGATTTGAGTTTGGCAAAGGAAAAGAGATATGCTGGCAAATTTGTTTAGGCAGTAGCCGACTATCAAACCCTTTTTCGGGAGGTTCAAGTGTAGTTCACGTTGGGTTGAGTGAATTGCCCGAATTTATTCTGATAATTGGTTGATAGTTTTGCTGCAAGTAGAGGATGCTGATGAGGAATGTGGTAATTCCGAAACAGCTGTACATCCAACCATCTTGCAGTCTATAGGGCTTTGCCCAAATAAATTTGACAAGCATACTTTTCCTCTGTTGGTTAAGCTACAATTGTAGTTTAGTCAATGCATGGCTTTAAGCTGAGATCAAAAAACAAAAAAACAACAATAACGATTGAAGAGAAGCCAACAATAACAAACAAAACGAATGAAGATAGAGGAAGCACGCTCAAAAACAAACCCAGCCAAATACATACAAATCGATGATTTGAGTTTGGCAAAGGAAAAGAGATATGCTGGCAAATTTGTTTAGGCAGTAGCCGACTATCAAACCCTTTTTCGGGAGGTTCAAGTGTAGTTCACGTTGGGTTGAGTGAATTGCCCGAATTTATTCTGATAATTGGTTGATAGTTTTGCTGCAAGTAGAGGATGCTGATGAGGAATGTGGTAATTCCGAAACAGCTGTACATCCAACCATCTTGCAGTCTATAGGGCTTTGCCCAAATAAATTTGACAAGCATACTTTTCCTCTGTTGGTTAAGCTACAATTGTAGTTTAGTCAATGCATGGCTTTAAGCTGAGATCAAAAAACAAAAAAACAACAATAACGATTGAAGAGAAGCCAACAATAACAAACAAAACGAATTCTTCTTCACCTTAAGGAAATTTTGTCTTACTTGAAAGGCTTGCGATTTTAACGGAGGGACGCAAATTTCAATGACAAGTGACTTAAATTAACAAAAAAAAAAATTAATCAAAGATTACCAACATTTTTCTTTATTTTAAAGAAAATTTTGATTTAATTGTATAATCTTGATGTTAAAAATTTTCTTAGTGTATGCGTATGTATGTGTATCTACGTCTATATTGAAGTATGTTTGTAAGTATGTGCAAAAGGTTTGTGAATACGTATCGGCAGACAGCATCTCCTCTTAAAAACATTAACTTTTCCCAAAGCCCCCGTTCATTGTTTCCCCTTCCTCTGATGGGTGATGAGGAGGACAAAACCGATATTAGCCTTTTCATGGCATTTGTGTGGTGTAGTCCCATTAAATTGTTTGAATGTTGCTTAGTTGATAGGTCTGTATGTGTGTGCAAATGACTGTGTATTTGAGTGTGTGTAAGGGATGTCGGACATGAAAAGCACCCAACCGCAAAAGCAAGAACCACCCCTCTATTCTGGCCCGTAATGGGAGTTAAGAACAAAAGGGAGAGAGTAAGCTATGGCGGCGAATGGCCCTCAAAACAATTTTTAGGGCTTTGATTTTGTGGCTGTGACTCGATTATAAATAAAAATATCCATCCAAACGTAAGATACAGACGGACGAAGGAACAGACTCCGATATAAAGCGTAAGCATGGCTACGGATACAGTCACTCACTCACTGAATACATACATTTGCAAATGGAAGTTTATGTATGCATCTTTGTATATATGTGTGTGTATGTGGTTGTAGCCTTGTATTCCCATCGTAATTTTGAATTTTACGCTTACCTACCAACAAACCCCCAAAAATGGTTAAAAGCATTTTTCCCAACACCCCGATTACCCATCGCAATACCGAAGCAACTGGCAGGAGAAAAAATGAAAAATAGAAAAAAGTTGTTTCGAGTAGGCAGGAACGGAGGCCTATCAATTCGCACAAACGCTCTTACACACCACAAAAGCCAGGCATTTATTGTTGAATGTATTTCTTTCGATATGGGTTCGGATACAATCTGGGGGATAAATTAATGGATGAATGCTTTTTGCGTGATACCCTACATGTGGCATAAAAGATAAAATTGAAACGCGTGCTAGGTTAGGTTAGGTGGCAGCCCGATGTATCAGGCTCACTTAGACTATTCAGTCCATTGTGATACCACATTGGTGGACTTCTCTCTTATCACTGAGTGCTGCCCGATTCCATGTTAAGCTCAATGACAAGGGGCCTCCTTTTTATAGCCGAGTCCGAACGGCGTTCCACATTGCAGTGAAACCACTTAGAGAAGCTTTGAAACCCTCAGGAATGTCACCACCATTACTGAGGTGGGATAATCCACCGCTGAAAAACTTTTTGGTGTTCGGTCGAAGCAGGAATCGAACCCACGACTCCCGTGGCCCCCGTGCTAATGTTCTTCGATATTTTGTACCATTTTTATTAATTCCTACTCTGTTTTGTACCCTATTTGAAAAGAAAAGTTACAATTATTCATTAAAAAATATTTTTTTTCATATTAGAGTTAAAAAAAATTAATTAAAATAACTTCTTATGTAGTTAAAATAAAGAAATTCTTTGGCAGGATATTTTTTACTGGGGAGGTTCTCTCAATCTCACGATAGGTCACGGTTGAATTCACCGTATCATCGATAAACACTAGTCCTTGATGGATCGTCATCGCCAAAAATTTATCGATGCTGTGTTGTTAAGTTAAACCTGAAATGCACATTGTTTCTTTTAAGATACAACCAGAAAAACAAATCGTACGTATTGAAATATTGACAGAATTCTACGAAATTAAGTTTGTTGTATTTAATGCATCATAGCGCTATTTTTAAAAATATGTTTTTGTTGTACTTTTGAGTAATCTGCAGTCAAAATTAAAAATCAAATTTTGACCAAAAATTCAAAAAACTACAAATTGGAAGTTAAATAATATTTACCAGAAATCAAAGTAATGTTGGTGCGCACTGTACACGCAGAGAAGAAACGTGATTGTCACAATCATATTTGAAGAGCAAAATAATATGATAGGAGCTATTTTTGCGGGAATTTTCACCTGCAACCATCTTGGAACAACCTAAAATATTTTGATCTTTATGAAAAAACTTTGTGAACATGGTTCACTGAGCCAATATAATTGTCCTCATCTAAAATATTATTATATTGATAAAAAGAATTTTGTTTAGATGAAAAGACAATGGTCACGATTTAAAATGTTATGGTATTCATTCCAAATGTTTTTCTTCTAGTTAAAAGAACATGGTCACAACCTAAAATGTTTTGATCTTTATGAAAAAACTTTTTTCATCGTCGAAAAAAGAACGCCACTTGAGAAAAGAAAACACAAAATTAATTTTATTTATTTGTTTTTATTTATTTATAAACTAATTCATTGTTTATTTGTATTTATAAACATAATATATTTTTATACACTATTTTATTTCAATTTCAATAATAAGTAATTATTCCATATTTAAATAGTACCCATCTAATGTACAAACGCAGACATCATGTGACTGCAAATAAAAATAAATGATACCATATAGCAAAATGCAGGAAAAAACAGGTACATTTTTTCAATTACACTTTCCTTTTTATACCCTCCACCATAGGATGGGGGTATATTAACTTTGTCATTCCGTTTGTAACACATCGAAATATTGCTCTAAGACCCCATAAAGTATATATATTCTGGGTCGTGGTGAAATTCTGAGTCGATCTGAGCATGTCCGTCCGTCCGTCCGTCTGTTGAAATCACGCTAACTACCGAACGAAACAAGTATTGCAAATGGGCCATATCGGTCCACTTTTACGTATAGCCCCCATATAAACGGACCCCCAAATTTGGCTTGCGATTGCTCTAAGAGAAGCAAAATTCATCCGATCCGGCTGAAATTTGGTACATGGTGTTAGTATATGGTCTCTAACAACCATGCAAAAATTGGTCCATATCGGTCCACTTTTACGTATAGCCCCCATATAAACGGACCCCCAAATTTGGCTTGCGATTGCTCTAAGAGAAGCAAATTTCATCCGATCCGGCTGAAATTTGGTACGTGGTGTTAGTATATGGTCTCTAACAACCATGCAGAAATTGGTCCACATCGCCCCATAATTATATATAGCCCCCATATAAACCGATCCCCCGATTTGGCTTGCGGAGCCTCTAAGAGAAGCAAATTTTATCCGATCCGGCTGAAAATTGGTACATGGTGTTGGTATATGTCCTCTAATGACCATGCAAAAATTGGTCCACATCGGCCCATAATTACATATAGCCCCCATATAAACCGATCCCCAGATTTGACCTCCGGAGCCTCTTAGAGGAGCAAAATTCATCCGATCCGGTTGAAATTTGGTACGTGGTGTTAGTATATTGTCTCTAACAACCATGCCAAAATTGGTTCATATCGATCCATAATTATATATAGCCCCCATATAAGCCGATCCCCAGATTTGACCTCCGGAGCCTCTTAGAGGAGCAAAATTCATCCGAGCCGGTTGTAATTTGGTACGTGGTGTTAGTATATGGTATCCAACAACCATGCAAGAATTGGTCCATATCGGTCCATAATTATATATATGTATATAGAAATTTTTTCCAAATTTTATTTCTATAGATTTTTTTTTCCAAATTTTACTTCTATAGAAAATATTGTCAAAATTTTATTTTTGTTAAAAATTTATTTCTATAGAAAATCTTGTCAAAATTTTATTTCTATAGAAAATTTTGTCAAAATTTTCTTTCTATAGAAAATGTTGTCAAAATTTTCTTTCTATAGAAAATTTTGTGAAAATTTTATTTCTATAGAAAATTTTGTTAAAATTTTGTTTCTATAGAAAATTTTGTCAAAATTTTATGTCTATAGAAAATTTTGTCAAACTGAATTATATACGTATTTTATCGATCTTTTTTGATTTAATATAACCACGTATGGACTTATATACAATTTAGAAGACGGTGTTAGGAGGTTTTAAGATACCTTGCCATCGACAAGCGTTACCGCAACTTAAGTAATTCGATTGTGGATGGCAGTGTTTAGAAGAAGTTTCTACGCAATCCATGGTGGAGGGTACATAAGCTTCGGCCTGGCCGAACTTACGGCCGTACATACTTGTTTGTCTTCACATAAAACCACTTGCCACTTCTGAATAAATAAATTAACACAAAACAGTAAATCCGTATTCTCCGTCCATTCCAAAAAAACAATCAACACACGACTGACGCGCAAAATGAAAATCGTGTGTACCTGCTCAATGTTTTTATAAAATTCTTTTCGCTGCAAAAAAGTTAAACAATTAAACGGTCACAAAAAAAATGTAAATGGTGTAAATGGCCATGTAATGGTTCTAGACATGTCTATACTTAACCAATAAAAGTACTTGTTTCCCTGTAAAACAGTAAAAAAATTTAATGGTCAGGTACATGATTTTCCCGACCATTTAATTGTCGCAAATTCTATCATTTAAATGATAGAACATGTTTGCGGTATTTGAGAACCATTCAAATGCGTATTGCCACCATACATTTTTCTCCGCTCGAAAACTACTTTTACAAAGACAAAATACATGGTTTCGAGGCAATTACATGCTCTAGATAAGCATTAAATGGATGCGGCAACCATGTCCAAACATGGTTTTTCTGTGAGTGTATTTTTTAAGATACAACCACAATTAAAAAAAAAACACATAATTTTTTTAAGTGGTATGCATATATTCTTTTTTACCATTTTGCATATTATATATTTTTTCAGATTTGTGCATTTAATTCACAAAAAAACAGTATACAAGGTAAAAGTAATGGTCCGGTACAATTTTTACAATTCACGAAATTACATCGTCTCAAAGCATACAGTCATTGTTACTATTTTTGGGAATCGTACGAAAAATTTCGCCTGCTTTAGTTGACATTGTACTTATCTGTTATTGAACTGTAAACCTAAGTTTAGTTCATAAAATGTTTGAGACATTGAGAGGGATATGGAAAATTTCATTGGACAGTGGAAAAATACGAAAAAAATATTTAAAAAAAAAATTAACAATGCGTTCTATCTCAGCAAACTTTTTTGCAACAAATATGTACCATGTTTCCCAATCAAAAACAACATTTTGCTCTTGAAACAAGTTTGAGATGATCAAATTCCTTCTCTGCGTGTGTGCTTTATGTGACGATATCGGGGGATGTTGGGATGTCCGTGGCCTAAAACAGAAGCATTTGCATGCATTTTCTGGTTTCCCAATGATAATTCGATTTTGAATCCAATTAGATCGAATGATAGTTCATTGACTTTGGTCCAAATCCGCTAATTGATTTTTTTAATCTGACCAAAATATATGAGGTTAAATAAGTTAATACTAAGTTCGTCGAAGACGAAATTGGTGCGTTTTAGACCTACTTCGAACCAAGCTGTTAGTGAGTTTTCAATATCCATCAATGGTTTTGCAGTTAACAAAGTCAAGGAAGTGAAATATTTAGGTATATTACTTCAGCATAATTTGTCTTGGGATGCTCATATATCTACTCTGAAGAACAAAAAAGCTCCAGCGTTAGGGATTCTTTTTAAGATGAGGTACCTTTTGGACTCCAGAACTAAGATGATGCTATATCAGTCATTGGTGCAGAGTCATCTTGGTTATTTGGCAGACATTTTTGGATTGAAGAATACCTCGGCTCTACGTTCTTTACAACGCATTTAGAATAAAGCCATCAAGGCCGTCCTTAAGTTGCCCATGAGGTTTTCGACAATACCACTATACGCGGAAATTTCTAATATTTTGCCTGTACATGGTTTGTATAGATATCAGTTGTTGCTATATATTTATAAAACTGAGAAAAATATCGGCTATTCTACGTTAAAGTTTTCCAGGAATCAATCTGCTTTTAACACTAGAAACAGAACATCTTTAAGGGTAGTGAGGTGTAGATTGAAAATTACCAAACAGAGAATTGAGTTCATTGGTACTTCCCTATTTAATGCCTTATCCCATGATGTGAAGAGTGCATCTAATATATCGCTGTTTAAGTCCAAACTTAAGAAATATTTGCTTGAAAATGTTGAGATACTTCTAGCTTAAATTACATTCTACACTGAAAAAACAGTGAACCCACCAGGAAAGATAACTTTCGATTAATTTTAGAAAATTTTGAACTTTTTTAGAAAATTTTAACTAAACGGTATTACAAGCGCTGGCATCACTCCGATATGGCAAAAATAAGTAAATATTTTTCGACAAATTCAAGAAAATTTATTAGACATAACTAAATTTTTTCAGTAGTTAAAGAAAATTTTGTAGTTTGAAGAAAAAACTTGGAGTTCAAAATTGCAAGAATGTCTTTAGTGACATACGAAGTTCACGATGGACACATTTTTGGTAAAATTTACAAATTTAAAGAAATAATGAACTATTTTGTAAGAAATACGAAATTAGGAAATCTTTATGCATTATTTGTGTATAACTTTTTCCCGTTTTTTAGTTCATTTAACTAACATACGCAAAAAATTATTTGACTAAAATAAACTTTTTCCAAACATAATGATTCTATGAACTAATATAAAGTTAATATGGCTTTAGTGAAATAGAGAGTTCACTTTTTTTTGAGTGTAGATTTAATAAAATTACATTCGAGATTTATGGAATAATTTTTGTAATACTCTTTGTATTTTTCTTTTTGATTTTTTTAATTTTGTACTAATATTTTTAAAATTATAATATATTAAAAACATTTATCTGTATCACACTTTTGCCAACAATAATGTTAAGGCGCTGAGGCCTTAACATTATTGTAAAGTTCTTAATAGAATAATAAATAATATTAATAATAAAAAAACTCATTACAACTCCCAATTATATCAAATTTGCTGCGGCTCAAAATTCTGTAGTGCCGCACTGAAGTCTGCCATTACAAACTAAAATTGTTATCTTCTCATTTAAAGGCTTTGGTTTGTGGCAGGGGTAGTGATTTGTTTTGTGGCTTTTTGAGGCGAGCGTACCGAGTGTAGATGATTGAATGTTGGCTCTTTTGCTTGGTATTTATGTGCAAGTTTTTCCTTTTTTCCCAAAGTAAAACGCGCCCTTAATGCTTGGCGGGTTTTTGATGGTTTCACTCATAGGCTGTGGGCTTTACTGCTGAAGTGTCGTTCCAATTGTTTCTATATGGTTCGTTGTATGTGTATATGGGAATATGGTTATGGAAAAACGTTGGGGTTTGCTCATTTCAGCATTTTGTCATCCATCGAATTTTAGGATGGTTGGGTGGTGTTGGGCTGCAATGATGACAAAAACAACAACGTTCTTTTGAAGGTAAAATAATTTCAAAAGATCTTCTTTGGGACCCACCATCATACATTCAGATTACTCGAGGGGTTGTTGATGTTCAATTTTTTTTCGCTTGAAATCGTTTTCTTTGCTTTTGGGGGTTTTGGTCCTTTTTTTCCATTGTCATCGTTGAATGCTTTAAGTCTGTTTCCGCTTCCTATGTGTAGGGAGGAGAAAAAAGGGCTTTTAAATGTGATTATCTGATGTGGATGATGTTGCCTCACAACATCACCTCGGCCGATATCACCTATCTATGGCAGCGTCGTCGACAACAACAACCACCTTCCCCCAAAATGACTTTAGATAAGACCTTAATTCACAAAGATTACATTTATTCAATCTCGTACCTAGGAAAATATATCGAATACCCTCCCCTCATTTGCAAAACCTATCAACATTGAAAATTTTACTTGCTTTACATATGAAAAATAAGGTGAATATGTATACGGTGAAAATAGTCGTACAACTCAATTTGTGTGGTTAGCTGCTACGTCAAAGGAGGCTGGCAAAGTGAATTTCTTTATTCTAGTGGAAATAAATTTTAACATTTTTTTTAATTTACATTATTTAATTGATGGTACATTATTTTATATCCAGAAGAGTACAGGAAATTCCAATTTATTGCGAAAATAACGATTTTCTTAACTTCGTGTTACATGTTCCCCGTGAAAATATTAAATGGTGCTCTTCAAGCATGTTTTTGGGTGACCATATTCCTTCTCTGCGTGTGGGTTCAATCCCAGTTTCGGCCAAACACTACAACGTTTTACCCTCTCAGCAATGCTGGTGACATTTCTCTAAGAGGTTAATAACCGCAATGTGAAACGCCGTTCGTCTATAAAAATGAGGTCCCTTGTCATTGAACCAGAAAACACTCAATGATAGGAGAGAAGTGCAGCACTGTGGTATCACAATGGTTTAGAGCAGGGCTGTGGAGTCGAGCCAATTTTGCTCGACTCCGACTCCAGCATTTTTCATCAGCTCGACTCCGACTCCGGGTAATATAACTAAATCTCATTTTAATACCACTAATTTGTAGTTCTATTGTGGGGGTACCGTAAGTGGATCGATATAAAGTATCGTATTTATTTATATGTGCAAAAAAAAGATCTTAATTTCACATTAGATGCAAATTGAACTCTATATTTCAAATTTAGGGCAATGTTTAATAAATAAAGTAATGATTTAAATACCCACCATAATATGAGAAGATACCAACAGTATATGTATTCGTGGACCAAAATTATTGATACTATCTCAAATCCTTTAAATTTGTTGCGAGCTATATAAAGGTTTATATTCCCAAATGCATGAATTTGAATCTGAATCGATTTAGACAAAATTGTATATACTTCTACAAAATCTATGTACTTAAAATTTAAATCTAACGTTATGGGACGTAACACAATTTTAACAAAAAATAAAAATGCAAGGAAAATCTAAAGTCGGGGGGGCCGATTATAATATACTCTGCACAACTTTGTATTTAATAAAATCTCAAATCAGACTTCTACAAAATCTCGGGCAATATTTGGGAAATATTTATAATTGTTTAGGCAATTTCGCAAAAATGCATGATTTGTTCATTGAAAAATTTGAAAATTTGAAAATTTGAGTGAGTATCTGTGAGTATACAATTTTGGAAAAAATTTTGTCTAGTAAATAATATTTTGCAAAATTTTATATAGAAATAAAATTTTGAAAAATTTTCTACAGAAACAAAATTTTGATTAAATTTTTTATAGAAATAAAAGTTTGAAAAAATTATCAATAGAAATACAATTTAAAAAAAAATTGTGTAGCAAACAAAATTTTGCAAAATTTTCTATAGAAATAAAATTTTGACCAAATTTTCTAATAAAAAAATCTATTACTATAAAATTTTGGCAAAATTTTCTATAGAAATAAAATTTTGCATAATATCCTAAGAAACAAAATTTTGACTCAATTTTCTATAGAAATAAAAAATTAAAAAAATATTTCTATAGCAATAAAATTTTGAATAAATTTTTATAGAAATAAAATTTTTACAAAATTTTTTATAGAAATAAAATTTTTACAAAATTTGCTATAGAAGTAACATTTTGACAAAATTTTCTATAAAAAACAACTTTGAAAAATTTTTCTGTCAATATTCCACATATGTATATGGCCTTAAAATAAAATTTAAAAAAAAATTGGTATGGGCATTAAAATCGATCGATCCAGCCCATCTGCTAGTCTAACATTCTAGGACACATAAAAAGATAGCCGTAATTGGAAGTTCATTTTCATTTACAATCATGTTGTACATTGATCGAATGAATAACGCAATGGAAACTAATTTGCGTAAAAACTTGCTTAGTTACAAAAATGTGAAGTGTTTTAAAAAATTTGGTTTAGAGGCTCCACAGCCCTGGTTTAGAGGCGGACAAAATTTGGACAACATTTTTCCTAAAATCGGGCCAAATTTCCAATTTCGAAGAAAAATTAATGTATTGTTGTACATAGTGCTTTTATTAAAAAATAAAATAAACCAAAAAGGACTTTTACGATTTATGTGGTACACATTCGAGTATAATGATTAAAATGGTCCAAAAAGATGTAAAACCTGAACCAAGACCTTCCGAGTTTCTTGAAATCTTGCTCAAGGAATTCAAAATTCCTCTACAACTTAAAGATCCAGAATCTAATGTTATATTCATACCCAGCAAAGACACAACTTTTAAAGCACTTCCAGAAGATGCACTCCCAATGACGTTCTTTATTTTAACTACCTAGGAAGTTCTTTTAATTCAATTTTTTTTAACTTGTTTTTTTTTCATGCTTCTTATAGGTAATTTTAACTTTTTTTGTTTCAAATAGGTTAAAAACAGAATAAGTATACATAAAATGGTACAAATCATTTTAATTTTGTTGAAAAAAAATGCTAAATCCAATCTGAAAAAATTGTGAATTTTTGAAAATATTTGAGGTCAAACGTTTTCGACAAGCGTTAGAATCCATTAAAAATTATAAAAGATTATAAAAATTATTTATTTGACAAAATATCTCAGAATATTTTAATTTACATCCAAAATTAATTTACACCTAAAGAAGTGATGCAAATTCAGTGCAACGGCTGTTGAAATGGAGGACTTCCGTCCTATGACAAGCCCATATTAAATTCATCGCTTCTGCGTCAATTTTGCACCACTTCCGGATCCAAAAAGAACATTTTCATTACTTTTTTTGGCGACGCTTTTTTAAATTTGGTTTACATAAAAAAGATATGAATAGCGGAAAGAATTATAACAAAGTAGACGGTAAAAGCTTCTTGAATTGTCGCCATTAAAAAGCAACAAAGACGCTAAATCCTCAAAATAAGTTTTAGCCTATATTTGAAAAAAAATTGAGGTCTAAATTTGATGAAAAAAATTTTTGAAGCAAAGATTACAAACTTTATTTTCATTAAAATTTCATTATTTTAAATAAATTTGTCCTTAACATTTTGTAAATTTCGTATCCTAAAATATAGGTTGCGTAATCTTTAATATCACGTACATATTTTTTTCAGTGTAGAAGTGAACAATAACTCTAATAATAATAATGAAATTTATTAAAAAGTAAAATTAAATTATTTTTTTTATCTAAATTACAAGAAATTATATTAAAATAAAATAACAAAGTATTCAATTAAATAAAAATTAATTTATGATAAACTAAAGGTCTCCTTTGTAAGAGGCTACTTGTTCCCTCGTGCTAAAAATTTTGCTTCAGCTCTAAAAGAAAAATTTCTAGATGGGTTTATCCAAGAAAGATCAAAGTAAAAAATGTATCCAAGGAAAAAATGTCTATTAGAAAATGACCCATTCAACAGCACAAGACTTGTGTAAATATTTTTGCATAGTCTATGGAGTAGACACATGGTGTCCATGTCTTTGATTCCTGTTGGAAATTTCCTTAAAAAAGTGATCGTTAGCGATCGTCATTTCGTAAACAACACAACAGGAAATGATGAGTAAACAATTATTAATTACACAAAATATTATCATCTTATACAGTTTTCATTTTTAGAGAAATTTCAAAAATCTCATCAAGAAATGCTAATAGCGACAGTTGAAAAAATTCTCCTAGTGCAGTTCGAATTTTAAATGGATGATATATGCGGACATCAACACTAATTGTGGAAAACCCAAATTATGATCTGAGTTCCTTGGAATTGGAGGTCTTAATTGTTTTGCAGCCTTCTCTTCTCTTCTATGCTATTCCATATTTTATTATCTTTTTATAGAGGAAAGTGAAAATAATTAGAGCACGACGGACAGGTCAGTGTTACAATTTGGGGTAATAAAAAACTCCTAATGGTACAGGTAAGTAGCAGTGAATGTTTCTCAATGAATTCTCAAGGAGTGTCATAAACTACAGGACATGGAAAAGGACAGCAGTTGTAGGTGCCATTCAGCATGTATTTTGTTGTGATTAATTAGCCATTTTTACGATTTCCTTTAGGACAGTAGTGGCCAGAAGGACGCTAGCTAGGTAGGTGGTACTTTCGATTTTTATGATTTCACCCAAAATCCTATGAGAATACATAGCCAAAAAACCCAAGTGATCAGATTTTAAATCGTGGTTATTTATTTTGAAAACAGCCATCAGTGGAGATGTATGGAAAAATGACGCATCATTAGTAAGCAAATAAGCGTCTATTTTTAGGGAACTTCCAAGTATTTATCATTAAATGGCCACACATGCGCAGTTCACATTACCTATAGCGAATGAATAAAGCGTATATTCCTACACGTCGAGCCTTTATAGATTTTCCTAGATGGTGGTGATTACCGATGGATTTTTATGATTCTATTTGAGGAGGTTACATTAAAACCGCATATCTCGACTGTAGTCGCCGTCAACGTGGATGCATCTTTATCACTCGTTCTAGTGCCTAATCGGTGGATATTTATGAATGAATCTCACTAGCTGTGGTCATTTGAATGAGCCCGTTAGCAGGTAGAGGAATGGGCACATTCCGAGCATTGGGAATTTATTACCCTCGCGGATGATGGATGTGGTAGCTTAGTATTAGCATAGCTATTAGCGTCATTAGAACAATCAACTAACGTCTTAATCCCTATGATTTCCTTTTGTTCTAAAGTAGGCCTACTTTAGTAGATGCTCGAACATTTATTACGGGTCAGCGGATGGTGGATGTGTATACCTCAGTTTTTCCTCAATGTACCGTCTGTCCGTTTGTCACTTATTACACGCAATTATGTACGCAATTTCATATGCATTCCCTCATTGCATAATGGGAGTGGGTGTTCCGTTTGTAAATATGAGGAAGCGTTTGTTGGGCCAATTCTTTAGTAACTGTACCTAATTGCTGGTACTTGGCCTATGATGCTCAGTAGTAATTGACTAATTTAGTTTATGACTACCGTTCGTCTATGTCAATGATTATATGGTGATGAGGTGAGAATGGCGTGAATTGTGAGGTTAAGAGGAAGGAAGTTGTGTAACTTTTTGGTTATGTGGAGATCTATTGACCACATATATATTATATGTGGAAAGTGTTGAGGCGTATCTTTGTAGCATGTTCCAATATTCAGGGATATTTTCTATGCAATGCTTCCATAACTGATGTTACCATGTCACTTAACTATTTAGATTTTTATATAAAATGCTATTCTCATTTGTTTTTACACTGGAAGTAGGGGGTTCTTTTCTGAGGGAACGAAATTTTAAACAAGCGAAGTTTTCTTTTGACGCTATACAATTTTCTATAAAAAAATATATATACGGAAGGCAATTATGGCAGCGCTTGCCACAAATTCTAGATTACACTAGTTTACAAAAAAAATAATTTTTTAAAATTTTTTTTTTAATTTTTTTTTTTATGGAACAGTTTTAGAGATAGTCCTATTTTTAGTTTTTTCGCTCTTTTTTCACTAAACAAATTATATCTAGAGTTAGAAATGTCCGATAATATCGTTGATGGAGAGAAGTTCACCAATGTGGTATCACAATGGACTGAATAGTCTAAGTGAGCCTGATACATCGGGCTGCCACCTAACCTAACCTAACCTATCGTTGTTGGTACTTAAATGAAAGGTATTAATAATCGTTTGTAATTGGATCTGTTATAAGTTAAGTGGTTCAAAAATATCGATGGAAAATCCAAAATTTCAAAAAATCGTATTTTACAATGGACCTTTTCCAGAAAAGTATAAACCATTAAAAATGGTCGTATAGATGATACTCTAACGTAAGTAATAAGACCAACTACACCCTCAAAAAAAATCGCTTCTTTAACATATGTTCCAAACATATTTTGCAGGAAGCACATATATTATTGCATACTGCCGAAACATTAATATGTTTGTTTTATGTGAACATATTATATGTTTGGAAGCATTTTGAGCCAAAAATATTATATGCTTGGAAGACTTTTTCCCAAACACGATTGTGCTCATTCCCTAACATACTCGTAATTTTCACTTCCACGAAATTTTTTAGTTATTGGCACCTTTCTCTGTAATACAAATAATGTTGAAGAAATTATTCACTTTTATAAATTTTGTAAATTTTACCTTTCGCCTGCACGGAGAATCGAACCGAGGACCATACAGTTTGTAAGCCAACACACTATCCACTGGGCTACGTAGCTGTTATAGTCACCAGTAGATAATTATCGTTTTAAGTTACATTTATATAGCATAGTTTGCAGCGCCCACGAGCCTATGCAAACATAACATTATTTAACAGAAACATACATTTTTTTGCCACGTGGAGCAGTGGTTAGCATGTCTGCCTTGCATGCAAAGGGTCGTGGGTTCAATCCCTGCTCCGACCGAACATTTTTTTTTGTTTTTTTTTTTTTTAATTTAACATTTATATTTATACTATATTATTTTTTTTTTTAAATGAAACTTCGAAATGTGCGTTATTAAAGATTTATAGTCAGTAACAGTGCTTGATATAAACGAAATTGACTGATTTTTGGATAAAATATTATTTTTTATTGCAAAAATAACAATCTTGTAATAAAAAACTGTTTTTGTACAAAACTTTAAAATTTGGAAGGAATTCAAAAACTAACAAAAGAAGAACGTGGAGTCGAGTATAAACATACATACATAATTTTATAATATAAACATAAATTTATTTAGGAGTGAACAGTTTTTTACTAGCATTTAACACCATCGCTCTAAAATTCCTTTTATTTTTCTTTAATAATTCATTTTAAAGAAAATAAACTTTTTAAATTGTTTTAGCTGTAAAACTCGAACTTAATGCCCGCTTTTATATTTGATGGTGTCCGTCAACTCCTCGTGAACTACTTTTTAATAAAGAGGAACTAAAGTTTGTTTTTTTTACATTTTACTGTGTAATTTTTCACTATTTCCTCCTTATTTCATTTTACTGTCCCAACTCTAAAAAGAGTATAGTGCCCTTTCGTTATTTTTATGAAGACCCCTGATTTCTTTTAAAGAACCAAGAAAAAAATTGTGCCCATAATGCCAAAATGATAAACAAAACACATGTCCACACATACATAAAATGCTGCTCTCAAGGCGAAAACATAAGCTGTTTGTTTTTCAAATGTCTATTCTCTTGGTTCAGAATGTATATTCTCTTTATTCAAATTAAATAATATTTAGACTTAAACATATCAAATTTTTGGCCTTATATAAAACAGTTTTCCGAAACAACATACAAGCGGTTTCACAGAAATTGTTCTTTTTTGACTCTTTTGCTGTGTTATATTGATATCTTTCGTCAACTCTCCCGGTTTCCATCTCTATTTCTCTCTATACTCTCTCTGTCGCTTTGAATAAAATATCACAACATATGTATGTTTAGTCGAAATTTGTAAATTTATATATGTTTGTATTCACACATATGATTTTTATGAAACATTCATGCCCCAAACATAATATTTTCTAACATATTAACATAGATGTCCCAAACATTTAGTGTTAGTTTAGGAACATTACATGTTCGCACTTAAATATATTGTGGTTTAAAATCGTGCCCGAAACACATTTTGTTTATATCGGAACATATGAAAAACATATTTTTCTAACAGTGTAGAAGAAAAACTACAGACTAATGACAAAGTTATAAGCAATTGAGTGAACGAACCCGATGTCAAATCATGCAAATATGAGCAAATCACCCACCAAAAATGACTCCCTGTGGGTGAGTGGCTCACATTTCATTCAATTGCTTATACACTGGTAGAAAAATGCTTCATATTATTAACGAATGGGCTTCGTTGATTACTTTTCGTTAATATAACGAAATTTTTCGTTTTAAGAACGAAAGTGATCGTTAATACAATGGAATTATTTTTTTTTTCGTTATATTAATGAAATACGTTTCGTTAATATTACGAATATTAACTTTGTAATTTTTTCGAGAATTATAATAAAAAAATTTAATAAGATGGATTTATTATAACCATTTGCACATAGAAAGTAACTTTTGTAAACTCTTAGCCCTTAAAATACAGTCCTTTTATATACTACGAAATTGGAATTGAAAATTTCATTTATAAAACGAAAACGATCGTTAATATAATGATATGGAAAACATAAATTTAAAATTGGTATGGTTCGTCATATTAATGAAATATGTTCGTTAATAATACGAATGGGAGTATATCTACCTCTCTCTCTCCATACTCTCTCTCTCTAATACGTCTGTAGCGTCTATGTAATGTGTACATACACATATATACATGAAAATAAGACCGTGTTTGCGTGTGCATCTTGAAAAACAAATGTTAAGAAGTTCAACTGAAAACTTGTCTGATGGCTAAACCTTAATTTGGTCGTTTGTATTTAGATTTACGTTCATTTCGCTGAAGAGTGTACAGGCTCATTACAGCTTCATTCTGAATAATAAACATAGATAATGTGTGAGTTAAATTGATGTTTTTTATATATTCGCAAGAAATTTAGTGCACAGTGCTTTGGTCTTAGAAATAAGAGGCGTTTGTTCTTAAGTGAAAGTCACAATATATGATTATTAAATTACTTTATTTATCAATAGATATTATTTCCTGCTGTATAAAAAATATATTTCAAAGATCTTAACAAAAGAATAATAACATACACTACCAATGACTAAACTCAAATGCAATAATTGGTTAGTTTTCATTAATATAACGTTTGTGTTCATTGATACAACATTCGTCTTTCATTCATACAATGAAAAAACTGGGTTCATACAAAGAATGATTTTCAACGTATAAGCTGCTAATGCAACGAATATGCTAAGTAATATCAACGTAATTATTTGTTAATACTACGAAATGTATTCCATAAAGGGTTTCGTAAATATAACGTAAAATTACGTTGTCATAACGAAATGCTACGTTGGCTGACTTTTAATGAAAAATTTCGTTAATACAACGTATGAATTCATCGTATTAACGAAAAATTTTCTACCAGTGTAACTTTGCCATTTTCAGTCGCTTTTCTTCTAGTTTGTCTTATTACTCTCGTTAAAGTATCGTCTATACGATCATGAAGTGAAACCCGACGTTTTTTCAATGGTTTATACTTTTCTGGCGGAAAAGGTCCATTGTAAGGTACGATTTTTTTTTGAAAATTTGTCTTTTTCGCATCGATATTTTTTGAACCACTTAACTTATCACTGATCCAATTATACACGATTATTCGTCATCTTAATACCTTTCATTTAAGTTTTTTTTCGAATTCAGCAGATCAAAATACATAAGAAAAGTCGACTCTCATCAAGTATACATTTTCAGTGGGTGAAAGTATTTTTTTCTTTGGGTGTACAGTTTGCGATCAAAACTAAGCAGCATTTAATTATGTATGTTAAATTAAATGGACGTGCAACGAGAGGGCACAATGGATTTGAAACTTTAGGGTTTGTTGCAAAAATCTTTAATAATTTCATCCATTCATGCCAAATATTTGTGAAATAGCAGGCGAAACATATTACCGCTAAGAACAAATACTATAAAATTGTCTCAAAAATTTCCTCTTTTTCTTTTTTTCCAACTGTTGTTGATGTCAATATAGCATAATTTTTTAATATTCAACATTGGGGATGAATAATAACGTAATTTGTTATTTGAAGATCAAAAAATTTCCACATACCAGATGGTTGGACCTTGCCTATATTTTGTATTTTAAAAATATAACTATTTGAAATCAAATCGCGTTCAAGAAAAATATGGGCAAATATAAAGTGATAAAATATGGGCAACTAGGGAAAACATTTTCAAATTGGCATCAGTTGTATTCACCACAAGAAATGCTTACTGCGAAAGTGTCTGTAGTATTTTGAATAATTTATATACTAAGGAAAGAAATACAATGTATTTCGATCCCATAAAAGGAGATTTGCTTATTAGTCTAAATATAAATATAAAGTACCAACAATTTATTTTTAAAGATGGGCGAAGGAACTAAACTTGCCAGTTCTGGAAAGAATAGTACAAAGTACATGTGACAAAAATGAGTTATGTTCCAAATGTATGATATTTACCATACTACACATAAACATGTGATCAGCTTTCGCTATGGTTATGTTTACAACATTAAGGTGAGTACTAAGTTCGAGTTTAGTTTATATTGACAAATAAAACTTTTACTAAAGATAAAAAAAAGAAAATAATTTAAAAATAATTCCCTTAAATCAATTTTTTTTTCTTTAATTTAAGGGAAGGTTGCCTTACTTCAAACACACATGGTGCGAAAATTAAAGTTTCCTATATCTGGCTTATAGATCTTAAAGTGTGTCCTCCGTTCTAAGGGTTGGTTAGGTACAGTGACAGCCCAATGTATCAGGCTCACTTAGACTATTCAGTCCATTGTTGTAAACTTCTCTCTTATCCCTAAGTGCAGATCGATTCTATGTTAAGCTCAATGACAAGGGACCTCCAGGGATAATCCACCGCTGAAAAACATTTTGCTGTTTGGTCGAAACTGGGTTTGAACCCACGACGCTGTGTATGCAAGGCGGGCATGCTAACCACACTGAAAAAAATGTTGTCGTGAGGTCAAAGATTTCGTGTCTTTAAAATACGAATGCAAATTTTGCTTAGCATAGAAGACGCATTTCTCTAATATAAAGTTTTTTTCCTTGTTCAAAAGTCGATAAACTTTTCAATGAAGTCGTATTGTCCTTATAATTAAGTGATTTGAATTAAAAATGGGTATCATAACATGAAAGAAAAAATGTTTGGGCTAAGGTCAACTTGACTTTAACAATTCAGAAATATTCTTTAAATTTAATGAAATTGTCTTTAAATTAGTTGTCTTTTTGTATCTTGACTACAAAGCAAAAAATCGTTCAAATATAGGACATGTTTTTCAAAACTTTATTTTAAAGAAGTTTTTTACTTGAAACATAGCATAATTTCTACTGGAAGTCGAGTCTTAATTTGGAAAATAAAGTTGTCGTTAACTCGTTTTTAAAGGACTTTGATAGCATATGAAGAAAAAAAGATGGGAAAGCGAAAAATTAAAATTTGCTTCCTAGAAGCAAGTACACAAAACCCAAATTTAAAAGAGAATTGTGTCTTAAAAGTATCCTTACTTGTATTCTCCGCTTCTTTGGCTCGGAATCAATACCAAATTTTTTTTTGAAGTAAAGACAAAATCTTTGGAACCGGACATGCTTTTTTTCAGTGCATTGCACCACGGTGGCTCCCGTTCTAAGGGTATACGCGCTTGGAAATTTAGTAATAAATTTGAATATTTAAATTTGAAATTAAAAGCTTTCAAATGTACATATATTGCTAATATGATGTTATTCTCGAATTTTCTATTTTTATTTTAAGTGATTCTCTTACATTTATTGTTAGTTTTTGTGGACCTCAAAATATTTTTTATAGAAACAAATTTTTGATGGAAAAATTAAAAATCCTAAAATTAACTGAAATATTGAATCTTTAGATTTGAGATAAAAACGCTTCAAATATAGCTAAGACTTATTTTGAGGGTTTAGCATCTTTGCTTAATTTTTTTTTTTTTGAAATAAGAAAACATTTTTTACTTTGAAGTATCCATTATAATTTGAAATTGGCATTTGTTTGTACGCGAATAGTTTTATTAATATACCGCGAAAAGAGAATGTAAATTCGACAAATCAAATCTCTATCTTATTTGTAATTTTATTAAAAATAGGGTATAGATTTTTTAGTGAGCTATGGTCACTAAAAATGTCTTTATTTTAAAAAAGATGCGGCTTTTTTTTTGGCTGGGAATCAATACCAAAATCCTTAAGGGAAGGTCAAAATCTTTGGATACAAGTACATTTTTTCGAGTGTGTACATAATACACATAAACAAATTAAGTAGACCACAATACTTACAGAAATATTATCAATATCTTTTCCAGAATTGCGTTAAGCAATACTATGACGTTCATTTAATTTAAGCTACTGCCAATAAAAAAAAAACAGCATGACTTCTTCCCATCATTAAATGTTCAATTTAATTTTGTCTTGGTCATTGGTTACAAATGGCTGAAAAATCTATTAAGTCACAATTGAAAGAAGTTTTTCTTAAAGGGAAGTTTGTTATACCACAAAAAAAACTAAAGTGTAAAGCAAATAAGGTTTGTTCAAGGCGTTCCAAGGATTTCCTGTTAAAGGAAATCACTAAGTGAATGCATTAACATTTCGCTATGAAATACACAAAGGCGTAAATCAAAATTCAGTTAAAAAATACATACGAAGGGTAGGAAAAACTGCGCATAATTCTTGTTGAAAAAAGATGTAAAAAATTTCAGTGGCGTGGACTTTTCTGCCATGCCACTTACTTTTCTATTGTTATTTGTTTTATGCGGAGAAGAAACGTGGATGTTGAGATCATTTGAAACTGAATAAAATGCGACTTTTAAAAGAAGAGCTGCCGTCTCGCAACATATATTTTGTGATGAAACACTATATCAATATTTTGTCTGAAATTGGATTGGAAGTAACTTCATCAAAGAATAAAAAGTTCTTTGAGATACATTTTTAAACACAATTTTGTCATATTCGTTGTAATAACTTCGTAGGCGATTTTATTAGTCCGAAAGGATAAGGTTACTAACCACACTCAAAAAAAAAAAAAAAAATTAACACAATTTTGTCATATTCGTTGTAATAAGTTCGTAGACAATTTTATTAGTCCGAAAGGATAAGGTTACTAACCACACTCAAAAAAAGTTTATTTGGATCCAATGAATTTGACCTTTCCTTAAGGATTTATTGATTCCGAGCCAAAGATGCGGCTTCTTTAATATAAAGACATTTTGTTGGGACCCATATATGTTCCAAACATGTTATGGTAGTTTATGAACATTATATACGAGTATTTGCACTTAAAAATAATGTGTAAAATTTGAGTTCCTAACATATAATCTTTACACCGAAGGATATGAAAAACAGTCATTTTCTAGCGTTCATTGAACTTTTCTGCTTATCAGTTCAATTCTACTTTTTGAACCGTCTTAGCCAAATAAATGTCCCTATTTTTGGTTAGAGAAATTAAAAGACCCCACAATTTTATGTATCACTTTTGGTATAAGTACAAATTTGTAATTACTGTCTAATAAATACCTAATTTCTTCGATGTTTCAAGATAGCAAAAGATATAGCAATCCATAAAGGTGATCAAGATCCCATAAATTCCAGCAAATTATAGTTCACTCAGGTTACGAAACTAATTCGAGTTTCTAAGAAAAATTGTTATAGTAGTTTCACGCAGTTGATTTCGAAAATATTGCCATAAAACGAAAGATTACTTTAAGTAACTGTCTGAAGCATATGCAATTCTGTTTTTTAGGGCTATCGTTTGTCGGCAGTGCAGAAAATGCCCTCAATTTTACTCTCAGAAAATATTCCGGGCAAAATGCAAAAAAGTGCACATATTATACAAAAATTAGAAAACATCATTAGATTTTTATCGTGAAGATGCTTTTTCTTGAAACATGGCATAATTTCCACTTGGATCGAGTTCGAAATTTTAAGTTGCGATGAAAATGTTTATGTATGTTTATTATTTTTTATTATTATCAAATAAAAACGAGAAGAGGGTTTTAAAGATCAAAATCATAAACTCGAATTAGGTGGTTTCTTTAGAAGCCACAGATATTTCATTCGATTAAACGAATTTAAGACCTACGTCTCTGCCTCATAATGATAACGATTAAGAATTTTTGGGTTAGCTATGGATTCAATAAAACCCACAGCGGTATGGATTACAAGGAAAAAAAGCCACATTTGATACATGAAAAAAGGACCTCTTTACTATAGTCTATAGCGGATGGATGGGGGTAAGAATTCAAAGAGCAACCCTCTCAATGCCTTTGTTAGGGCTGTCGAAAGTCAAGTATCATTGTCAGCGTTCTCGTGGCCACAAAAGAGGAAAACAAAACAAATTTGTAAGAGATGCTCCTTTTCCGAGCGCTGTCACCAGTAGAAAAAACACCATAGGGTAAATGGAATCTAGGAAAAACAAATAATAGCCAACGCCAGCCGATAGATGCGGATGAATGCGGTAGTTCGGGATGATATCGTGCGTCAACGGCACAATGATAAAGATAACAATTGATGCGATGAAGGAGAACAATGGTAGCCCACGCGTGGTTTTGGGTTCTTAGAAACGACAACAAGAACACACATCCTAAGGCAATTGGCGGCCAACACGTGATCTTTCCTCCAAGTACTCCTAAAGGCCTGCTACCATATTTCTATAAAATATATAGCTCGTGATTTGAGGATAGTAAAAAAAGGACAGGCCAGTGCAGATGTATGGCACGAAAGACCAGAGACTAGAGCAGTTGAAACCACACATCCTTAATTCTTAATATCCCTCAAAAGGCGAAGCATGTATGTCGCATCATCTAGGAGACCATTTATCCTTACAGTAGAATGCATAAATCATTTGGTGGCATCATGTACCACTGCTCAGCATTGGAGAAGAGTGAAATAAAAATGGGGATGAAATTGATGCAATCGTGCCAAATTAAGTATCCCTGCTAGAGTGTGTGTGTAAGTGCATGTGTGGTTGTGTGTGACTGGGTGCGATTCCAGCAGATGTTTCCTGCCCTGGTGCCAGCCCGAAAAATTACCACAACGAATAAAATAGAAATGGCGCCGTGCTAGTATGTTAAACTCCGCCCTTTTTGAACAAACCCTCCATTGATCAACGGCATGTTGCTTGCTATGAAATCTTCGCCTTGGCAATCACTACAATCGTTGAGGACAAAGTCAACGATCATCGCCTTATGGTGATTTCGAAATGATTTTCTAAGCCTCATTTCAATTTCTCGTTTATAAAATGCTTTTGAATCGTAAAAACAATCGTGGCATTTCAGGGATTTGTATTGTGATGGGTAATCGGAATGTCATCCATTCCATTAACCACTGCACTGAGACATTGTATGAAGTTTGAATATATTCACTTGATTTTCCTGACACCTATGGGTTTCCTTTCTATCTGTTTTGTTTTTTTTTGCTACGACGGCAAAGAATAGCTTTGTAAAAATCCTCATTGGCGAATTTTTAGCTTGAGGTCCATTGTCCCAGGACATTACCAACTATGTAATCGTTTATTAATATTTACTCTGATCTGATTTCGTTTAAACGTAAATCGATAATCGTTTTAATCCTTAAAGGCGATGATCATTATTTTCCATTGAAGATGTTTGACATGGTTTTGACACAAACAATGAACAGGACACAGATTTCGATTTGCCTATGGTCAAACCAACATTGATGTATGTGTTAAGCGAATCATACCTGCAATAGAGAAGTATAGGTCCTCTCTCAACTGTCCTGTTGAGCTATTGTTTGCGATTTTGAATGGTTTGAACGGGAAAGTAGATTAAATTCTCAAAGGATACAAAAACTCCTTTTAAAATTCGTTGATTAGGTCAGTTGGCAAAGTGTGAAAATATAATTTAAAGTGTTTTTTGTTTGTTTCTGATGTTCGGTTGCGATAATTGCACAGTGGTATGGAATATCTTTGATGGATAAGCAAATGAGCACATGGTATCAGAATAACCAAAATACCAAAGTTCTAAAAAGCGTAGCATACACCGAAAAAAAGTGAACTGTTTTATTGGAAGAATGAACTACTGTCTTCAACAATCGCATTATTTGGGTTGTCGTAACAGTTGCTGATGGCAAGGTATACTTTTATTTCTTAACATTGTCTTCTTAATTGTAAATTTGTCCATATGGAGTATATTTTAGATAAAAAAGTTTGATCGGTTTATATAGAGTTTTTTTGCATGGTAATCAGAGAGCCAAATTTCAGTCGGATCGGATGAAATTTGTTCCTCCATGAGCTTCGAAAGTCAAATCTTGGAGAGTCGATTTATATGGGGGCTACATATATAATTATGGACCTATATGGACGAATTTTAGCACAGTTGTTAGAGGGTATAAACAAACATAAACAACCGGATCGGATGAAATTTTCTCTACGAAGAGACTTCAGAAGTCAAATCGTGAAGAATCGTTTTTTATGGGAGGCTATGTATAATAATCGACCGATATGGTAACATAATTAGAGATAGTTTATTTACATCTCGTAAAGGAAGATAAAATTTTGCTTCGGAAGTTAAATTTTGTGATCGGTTTACATGGGGACCATGCTTAAAAGGGGTTGAACCGTTTCCAATATCATTTAACCTACATCAATAACAACTGCCAAACTTCAACAAACGCTCGGACATCGCAATATCTACTCAGAATTTCACAATGACCCAGAATACATATTCTTTATGGGATCTGAACCAATATTTTGATGTGTTACAAACGACAAAGTTAGTATTCCCCATACTATAATGGAGGGTATAAAAAGTTATTAGTGGTGTTCAAGCATCAAAAACTTATTCAAACTTACCATTAGCTACTAAATTATCAGCATACAAATAAATCTGACTATTATTGTATCGAAAAAGTACTTACGTAGAGAGAAAACAATAGTGGTCTTGTAGTGAAGATATGGGGTTCTACTACACATGACTATTCTAATCAGATTACAAAACTCGGAGAACTACAAATATAAGTTTGCCAAAATCTGTACTATACACCTAATATAGCGAATTTCTGTTAGTCCACATTCCTTCTGATGTCATCAACGAGATCAGCTCCATGTGTTTTTGTGATGTAATCAATAATCCAGATACAAGGTTAGGTTAGGCCCGATGTATCAGGCTCACTTAGACTATTCAGTCCATTGTGATACCACATTGGTGAACTTCTCTCTTATCACTGAGTGCTGCCCGATTCCATGTTAAGCTCAATGACAAGGGACCTCCTTTTTATAGCCGACTCCGAACGGCGTTTCATATTGCAGTGAAACCATTTAGAGAAGCTTTGACACCCTCAGAAAAGTCACCAGCATTACTGAGGTGGGATAATCCACCGCTGAAAACCGTCTAGGTGTTCGGTCGAAGCAGGAATCGAACCCACGACCTTGTGTATGCAAGGCGGGCATGCTAACCATTGCACCACGGTGGCTCCCAAACCAGATACAAATGGTGAGAGGAATTTATTCCCCAACAGAAATTCAAATATTTGTTCGTTGACAAAAAAATTCAAAAGCAATTTATTTATCGTTTGGTTTGAAGTTAAAATCATACGTTGACTAAACTAGAGGAGTAAACTGATTCGGGTAAAACCCTTTAGATTGCAAAACGGTTAGACGAACGATCTTTTGGGAACTACCACATTCATCGTCAGCATCTTATACTTAAGGTGAAAATTTCAACCAATTATCAGAATTCACTTAACTCATCTTTGGCAGAGATTCAAACACCTGAACAAATATTTGTATAACGCAGTGACACTCAAGTGGCTAAATATCTGAAATTATCCCGTGAAAGGTTGCAACATATCATATAATGAAAAACGAGCTCTAGGCAAAAGGCGAGGCATCGTTAACTAAAGCAAAAACAGTTTAACAAAAAAAATTATAGGACGTATGTTCGAGACTTAAAGTTTAAGAACGATCTCCCAAAGCAAATTTTCATCTCAAGTTGGCTACACCCAGAGAAGGATTATGATCACCTCAAACATGTTTTAAAACCAAAATGTTATTTTTGGGTGGTGACCATGTAGCATGGTTTTCACAACCATGTTATTTTCTCGGAAATCATGTATTTGATTTCGCCAAGCAGGTTATATTTGACGAGAAAATAACATTTTAGTGACAAACATGTTACATGGTCACCATACAAAAATAACATTTTGCTCTCGAAACAGGTTTGAGGTGATCATATTCCTTCTCTGCGTGTACTGGGGCCGCTCTGAATTGTTTTAATTGGTTTGACTTTATAAAATCAATTTTTAACAATTTTGTAAATAGCATCACAATATCACTACTCTCATTCCACTGTTCTGAAAGTTTAAGAAAATAAATTTTTACGAATACTAATATTTTTACCGGTAATAGAGTTTTTCGATAATTTACCAAGTAACACGCTTTGAGGATTATGACGGATTTTAAAGGATACCAATCACAAATCTACTTAAAACCTAAATCCCCGCCAAGCCATGGCACACGAACGAATGTACATAGTTTTGGTCGACTGAACGACATAATCGATCTGAATGCACGCCGAATTCCATTGCAAGCATTCTGAATTCAATGGTCGAAATATTTGAATAACTCTGTTGGAAAGTAAAACGATTCACGCCATTGTCATCATACACTCGAAATAATGGATGAATGAACTGGACATGAGTGCTTCGGTAGCAATCATCAATAACCGAGACTAAATGAAAAGAATAACCTGGAATTGTTGGACAGACCTGCCCATTCAATGTAAAGTCAAATGCAAATATCCAAAGGTTAAGTTTTTCTTTATACCCTAAAACCATTGAGGCCCAAAACCAAGCCCTTTCACACGTAATGCAATGAATGGAATGCATCAATGGAAAAAGAAAGGACTTGCAAGGAATATGACAGTACACCACAAATACGGACCTTAGATGTTGATGATGAATTCATCAACAACCATGCTAGGCGAAGGAAACAATTGCTCTACGCAAATCCTGCGACACTCATTGTCCCTAAAGTACTTTACACCCGAAATGACTTCCTACTGTGTAATTATTCAAGGAATTATGAGAAGAGATCTAAGGCCAGTCGGAAGAGAATACAGGCGAAGGAGGTTACAAAGGTGCAAATAATAACCGATAAATGTTATCTTTGAAACAATGTAGCAACATGCCATGATGACCTAAGGAGCAGCAGGCTTCAAGAAATCCATCATCATCATCATTGCAAGCGGTAGCAATAGCAGCATCATTGACATTGTCATCTTGGATGATGCATGATTATACAAAATTATTATTTTCTAGTGAAGTGAATAGACCAGTTGTGAAAATCTAGATATTTGGCATAACAAAAGAAAAATATGGCCAAAATGAGGAGATATTATAGAGCATGACATCTATGTTAAAGGAATCTATGCTAAAACAATATTCAAGGTCTTGTAGGTCATATGATGCTATGGACTATATTAAGGCGTCAATATTCATAGATATTACGAATCTTATTATTTAAAGTTGGCTATTAAGTTTACATTATCGCGCTAAAATGGCAATTTTTCATGGTTAACATACTATTCTTTAAAAATTCATTTTAAAGAAAAAAGTTATAATTTCGTTCTGCTTTTACAGATTTGATTTCGAACTAAATAGGTGGGCTTAAGGACGGAATAACAACCCACCTACACAGAAAACAGTAAACTGCTTTATAGCAAGAATGAACTACGACGTACGAAAATTGAACTAAATTATGGTACACATTTTGAAATTTCCACAAAGCGTTGTTAAAACCAGGAAAATTTAATGCCCTGATTGAACTTCATATCCACGTTTATTTATTTATTTATATTATTCATTTAATCAACCAACGCCTCTATGGACTAAATGTTGATAGATTAGTTCACAAAATGTTTGAGACATAATTAAAAAAAAAAAAAAGAAAATGTCATTACGCTGTGGAAAATATAAAAAAAATAATAAAATGTTACTACAAACAAATAATTTGTTTGCAATAACAATAAGTTAAATTTAGCGTTAGTTTAACTACACTGAAAGAAGCATGCATGGTTCCAAAGATTTTATCTTTACTTTAAAAATTTTGGTATTGATTCCGAGCCAAAGAAGCGGAGAATACAAGTAAGGATACTTTTAAGACACAATTCTCTTTTAAATTCGGGTTTTGTGTACTTGTTTCTATGAAGCAAATTTTAATTTTTCGCTTTTTCAGCTTTTTTTCTTCATATGCTATCAAAGTCCTTTAAAAACAAGTTAACGACAACTTTTTTTCCAAATTCAGACTCGACTTCCAGTAGAAATTATGCTATGTTTCAAGTAAAAAACGTATTTAAAATAAAGTGTTGAAAAACATGTCCTATATTTGAACGCTTTTTTGCTTTGTAGTCAAGATGCAAAAGACAACAAATTTAAAGACAATTTCATTCTATTTAACGAATTTTTCTGAATTATTAAATTCAAGTTGACCTTAGCCCAAACATTTTTTCTTTCATGTTATGATACACATTTTTACGTGAAATCACTTAATTATAAGGACAATGCGACTTCATTAAAAAGTTTATCGAGTTTTGGACAAGGAAAAAAACTTTATATTAGAGAAATGCGTCTTCTATGCTAAGCAAATTTTGCATTCGTATTTTAAAGACATGAAATCTTCACGACAATAGTTTTTTCACTGTACGGTGTATATAATGACATCAAATTCAATGTTCACTTAGAAGTACCACTAAGCTCGAAGATGGACCATTTGAACCGAACTTCCGATTTGACTTTTTGATTGGCTATAATAAAATCGGGTTGATGAAAATTCGCCCTCAGAAAAAAGTCAACAACATTTTTTATAGACGAATTAGCTGTATTTTAGTCCATGAAAACTTATTGATTTTAATGAAAATTAATGAGAAAAATTTTCTTATTTTTTTCTTACTTTTTTTAAAGTAAATTGACAATTTATACTAAATTTGATACATATTAACTAAATTTGAAAATTGTTCATATTTTCTTAAATGGATGAAGTTTATTTAAATTGCGTTCATAAGTTTCCGAAATGTGTAAAATTTTCTTAAAGTTTGTCTGTGTTGAACATCATATAGCGGTAAAGACATTTTGAAAACTGCATTTTTTCTTTCAAAATATGAAAATTTCTTCAACAACAGAAAAATGCGTATTATTTTTAAGTTAAAGTTCATACCTTTTGACAGAAAGTATGAACTTATTTCTATCAAGTTGTAATTAGGAAAAAAAAATAATTAAAATATTCTAAAACAGACATATATTTTCTTCACTTTTGGGTGTAGTATATTACAAATGGACCAAAGACGATCCCTTCCACACTTCCTCGATGGAAAGTAAACAAATTTATTAGCTTCAACAACTATTTTGGAACAACTCGAAATTGAATAAAATATACTTATATTTTAGTATATTACCAAAGAATAATTTAATTTTTCTGTCGAACATTATTGACACAAATAATTAGTCAACATTATTCGGAATTAATTCAGTAAAGTTTGTTAATACAAAATCCTTGTTTGAGTTAAAAGCGTTTTTCGATTTCGGCACATTTCGCCAGTATTTCATTCCTCATTCAAATCAAATATGTCGCAACAAACCTAAAATGTTTTTTTTTTTTTTTCAGAGGATTTGTTCCGTTTGACATGGGCTCGACGTGGGCCCATTCCTCTCTCTCCACACAGCTGTGTCAAACATACCTTGATTGATGTCCTCTTTAATGAGTGTCCGTGGTTTTTTGATATGTCAAGGTGCGATTGAGTGTGTTTTACTCGTAACTATATGAGACACGTCGATGATTATTTGGAGGGGGAGAAATAGAATTGAATTGAATTTTGGGTGATTTTCTCTAGATTTTCCAGCTAAAAAACATATCCATTCAATTTTTGTAATGTGTTGCACTTATGTAAAAATTTTCCTTAGTGTCCGTATAATTGATGGATGAGTTGCTGTAAGTGTGCCACGAGTTGTTCTGACTGATTGAGAATGAACTGAATTTTGAGTTACAAAAGTGTATTGAATCAAACCTAAAAAATTACGCAAACATTTTGCACATTTTCAATAACTGAAACATCACACATCAAATTCACAAATAAATGAATGATGTCTCCGATGTTAATAGCACTGGGATTTATGGGGTAAAACAAGCAATGGTCCATTTGACAATTCATTGTAGATGAATTGATTTTTCGATTTACACGAATATCAAAATAAGTAACATACATGTTCGTCAGTCTTGAAGTATTGTAGTATGTATTTTTGAATCTGATAATTTTTATTTCTATTAATTGTATAAATCAAATTCATACATCGCATTTGTCCAAAATATAGTTTTGGGAGGTTTGCATGTATCAAACGTGATCTTAAGGTCAACATAAATAAAACAAACCAGAAAGAAAAACCATATTTGCGTAGCTGAAGTCGGAGAATTTTGCTGGAATATGAGTTATAAAAGTTTAGCTCGACTCTGACTCAGGCCAAACCACAATTTCGAAAACATTACAAATTTAACTAAGACACATTTTAAATTCATCAATCGAATAAGGAAAGGGATGCTACGGTGTAATGACTTTGTCACTCATACCGCATATCGAAATCTTGTATAAGATCACACAAAGTGTATTGGTCGGAGCGAAATTCTACGATTATATAGTAATGGCGCTTGCAATTACGCTTCGACTTTCAATAACGGAGATTTGTTTCATGTTTTTAATGAAGCTTCATGTAAAAGAATCTCTGAGCATCCAGAGAATTTTCATCAGATTTGCCTCCGTTTAGTATTATTTTAGACCCTAATGTTAGGTTTAATTCTTATTGTTTTGAAAAATATTTAGATTTTTGAACAAATATTCTTATGCCCATGTTCGCTTATCCACTACCAGGTGAATCAATTCCTATATCCTGGTGTTCTACTCTCCATATTCACCGGCATTTTCAAGAAATTAATTCACTAGCATAAGTCATGGTAAAAGTTGAATTATGTCCGCAATGGATGTACAATTTAAAAGGGTTTCTTTATGATACTCTCATGTATTTATTAAAAAATATTATATTTAATTAAAAACAAGTATATACGGCCATGGATTGCATAGAAACTTGTACTAAAGACTGTCACCCACAATCGAATTACTTGGGTTACGGCAAGGTATCCGATGGCAAGGTATCTTAAACCTTCTTAACACCATCTTCTAAGTTGTAAGTTAGTCCATACGGGGTATATATTAACAAAAAAGCCGACTAAATACGTAAATAATTCAGTTTGAAAAAAATTTATAGAAATAAATTAATAATGACAAAAATTTCTATACCAATAAAATTTGACAAAATTTTCTAAAGAAATAAAATTTTGACAAAATTTTTTATAGAAATACAATTTTTACTAAATTTTTTATAGAAATAAAATTTTGACAAAATTTTTTATAGAAATAAAATTTTGACAAAATTTTCTATAGAAATAAAATCTTGACATCATTTTGTATAGTAATAAAATTTTGACAAAATTTTGTATAGTAAAAAATATAGCATGGTATATATTAGACAAAAAACGTATGTATAGGTAAGTCTACAAATAATTATGAATCGATATGGACTTTTTATTAGAGAGCCAGAATTGAAATATGGGGGTCGCTTATATGGCGGCTATATACAGTTATGAACTTGATATGGACCAATTTTTGTGTGATGGGGATCGATTTATCTGAGGACTATATATATAACTATAGACCGATATGGACCTAGATGGGCATGGTTGTTAACGGCCATATACTAGCACAATGTACCAAATTTCAACTGACTCGGATGAAATTTGGTCCTGCATGAGGCTCCAATACCAAATCTCGGGATCGGTTTATATGGGATGTATATATAATTATGGACTGATATGGACCCATACCTGCCTTGATTGTTAGAGACCATATACTAACACCACGTACTAAATTTCAATCAGATCAAATGAATTTTGCATCTCCTAAAGGCACTGAAGGTCAAATCTGGGGATCGGTTTATATGGGGGCTATATATAATTATGGTCAGATATGGACCAATGCCTGCCTTGGTTATAAGAGACCATATACTAACACCACGTACTAAATTTCGATCAGATCGGATGAATTTTGCTTCTCCAAAAGGCACCGGAGGTCAAATCTGGGGATCGGTTTATATGGGGCTATACATAATTATGCACCGATATGGACCAATTCATGCATGGTTGTTAGAGACCATATATTAACACCACGTATGGGCCGATATGGCCCATTTGGAATACCATCCGATCTAACGTACATCAATAACAACGAACATAGTTGTGCCATGTTTCAAGTCTCTACACGCAAAAAAATAATTCTTTCCTCCCAAACGAAATTTTAGACAAACAAAGTTCGTTTCTCATTGGCTTTTCGCTGTAAGGAAGTGTATTTGGAAGAAAAGTATATACTTTGTGTGATAAACGTTTATTCTTTTCCAGGATGTAAAAACAATTTCATAAAGACAAATTCAAAAAAAAAATTGTTTCTTGCTAATTGCATTTTCCCTCAAATCTTTCTCACATCCACGAGTTTTTTTAGTTCTTAACCTTTTCCTGTAATACCAACAATGTAGAAGAAATTATACGATTTTATAAATTTTTAAAAGTTGTTTACCTTTCGGCTGGAGGGAGAATCGAACCGCGGACCATGCACTTTGTAAGCCAACACACTAACCACTGAGCTATGTACCTGTTATGGTCATCAATAGATAAATATCCATATAAGTTATATTTATATAGCATAGCTAGCGGCGCCCACGAACCGAATAAACAAAGTTTATTTAAAAGAAACAAACATTTAGTTTGCCACCGTGGTGCAGTGGTTGCTACGTCCGACTTGCATGCCAAGGGTCGTGGGTTCGATCCCTGCTTCGACCAAAGTTTTTTTGTTTTTTTTTTTTATATATATTCCAGATATGTTCGGAAGATTCCGAAGAAATGTTCAATATTACATTATAGTGTATTAAATTTTGAACTGTAAAATGTGTCTTATTAAAGACCTAAAGTCAGAAAAGAACAGTGTTTGATATAAACGAAATGGACTGTGTTGTTGTTTCAAAAATAACTTTTTTTATTGCAAAAATAAAAATTTTGTAACAAACGAATTTTTTTGGTAATAAAAGTTTAAAATTTTCGAAGCAATTCAAAAAACTCTAACAAAAGAAAAACGTTTTCGGTACACGTTTTCCAAACGTTTTTTTTCTTTGCGTGTAGCTTGCTTCATTCGGAAGTTATCGTGATTTCAACAGGCGGACGGACGGACATGCTTATATCGACTCAGAACCAGAGAATGAAGCCGCCGAGTCGCGCCGCCGATTTTAGCCGTCGCCGACCCGTTTTTAGCAGTCGACGCCGCCGCCGAATATGTCGACTCATCTCGACTCAAATTTAGCCGCCAATTAATCTAAAATATTGATTTATATCAGAAAAATTTAATAACATTTGTTATAGTTTTTGCCAAAATTTTGAACTTTCCACCTTCAATGAATTAGTATCATGTTGCTGTAATAGTTTTACAAAAATTTAGCTCAAAAAATTTGAATAAAATGTAAATTTGATTGTAGGATTGGTTGTACAACTAATCTTATTACAATTCGTAAAACTTCAAATTGATTTTATAATAGATAATTTTGCGCCGCCGAATAGATAATTTTTTATCGGCTTAGCCGTCAAGCCGCCGCCGCCGGAGGCAAATATTTAGTGTCAGCCGCCGCCGACAAAAATGGGTCGGCTTCATTCTCTGCTCAGAACTTCACCAAAACCCAGAAAACATATACTTTATGGGGTCTTAGAGCAATATTTCGATGTGTTACAAACGGAATGACAAAGTTAATATACCCCCATTCCTATGGTATAAAAATCGTAATTTAGGTCATAAAAAAACGTGATTTCGAAATATCGGGTGATAATAGCAACCTATAGACCATAGAGGTGTGCGCGTAACCATAGAGGTGTGCGCGTAACACGAAAGTCTCGTGACACGCGTGATTCACGCGTGAATACACAGAAAAAAGTTTTTCTGTTTTTGAATAAACAGAAAAAAGTTTTTCTGTTTTTGAATAAACAGAAAAACGTTTTTTTTTTGTTATGAACACATGTTAAATTTTGTTTCGATCTGGCAATTCCTTCATATAGAAACAGATGTTCAAAAAAGACGCATCCGCAATTTTTTTACAATGGAAAAATTTGAAAAAAAATTAAATATTTACATAAAAAAGGTTTATCGGGACAAAAAATTCATAATGATATGGAGAATGTTTTAGGTGAAAGTGCTCCTTCATATGCAACAGTAAAAAATTGGGTTGCCAAATTTAAACGTACACAATATCCTTCAAGCACAATAGAACACAAAATCCTTCAAGCACAAGAATTTAACTAATTTATTTTTACTAATATCTCTTAGCGCAAAATCGTTCGTAAACAACACAAAAACTTCTTGCTTAAAGAAGTGCAACTTGGCAAGCGAAGGAAGAAGCACACGCTTACTCTAGTGCAATGGTGGAAACATTAATTTAGAACTGCCTACAAACATATTTGTGTTTCGAAAGAGAGATCAAGAGATTATGCTGCAAGTAAAAAAATGGGAGTAACCAATTTGCGCCTTATAAAAATATATACAGTGAAACCACTCAAACTCTGACACTCCCAAACATGCACAGTTGTCTGGGGACGTTGGATATATTAACACATTAAATTAACCTCTCATACCACCGTGGTGCAATGGTTAGCATGCCCGCCTTGCATACACAAGGTCGTGGGTTCGATTCCTGCTTCGACCGAACACCAACAAGTTTTTCAGCGGTGGATTATCCCCTCAGTAATGCTGGTGACATTTCTGAGGGTTTCAAAGCTTCTCTAAGTGGTTTCACAGCAATGTGGAACGCCGTTCGGACTCGGCTATAAAAAGGAGGTCCCTTGTCATTGAGCTTAACATGGAATCGGGCAGCACTCAGTGATAAGAGAGAAGTTCACCAATGTGGTATCACAATGGACTGAATAGTCTAAGTGAGCCTGATACATCGGGCCTAACCTAACCTAACCTAACCTAACCTAACCTAACCTCTCATACCTGGACACCTCTCAAATGTGGATAAATTTGAGGCGTGGGTGACCACCTTTCAGAGGTTTCACTGTACACACAAAGAAACTGTCATTAAAAGTTTGTTCTACCAGTCTATGCCTAAGGTGCAACATAATATGTGTGAATAATAAACATATTATTTTTGAACCAATCCTGATAATATATATACTTGAAGCAGAATGTGTTTGGGAGTATATGTTACAGAAGCGTTTATTTTTTTTTTTTTCTTTATAGACTGAACTTATAGGTTCAATTAATGTTTTATTTCATAAAAATGGATAAAAAATAGACATCAAAATAACTCGACAATTAATTTATAATAAAGCAACTAAAAGTAGTTCCACACTTTTCCCATCAAAAAAATTGGGAGTTGTTCTAAAGGCACAACTTTAAAAGCACTTCCAAAAATGTCATCACAAAATGTTAATTATTTTAACTACACAGGAAGTTTTTTTCATTTTTTCCATATTTTAATGCGTAATTTTTTGTTTTCTTTTTTTGAAATAGTTAAAAAAAGGGTAAGAATAAATAAAATGGTACAAGTTATTCAAATTTTGCCACAAAAATGCTAAATCCATTATAGAAAAATCGATAATTTTTGAAAATATTCGAAGGAAAACGTTTAAAACAAGCGTTAGAAAGCATTAAAAATCATTAAAAAAAATATAAAATTTCTTTATTTGGGAAAATATCACAAAATTTTTTAATTCACATTCAAAACACTGAATTCGGATCACAGCTTAAGAAGTGATGCAAATTCATTGCAATGGCTGTTGAAACGCTGGGCATTCGTTCTATGAAAAGTTCATATTACATTCATCGCTTCTCCGTCAATTTTGCACCACTTCTGGACCCAAAAAGAACATTTTCACTTCTTTTTTGGCGACGCTTTGTTTGCAGCATTATTAAGATATTAATTTATGAAAGAATAGTTTTAATATCAATTACAATTTTTTTAATTAAATTGACTAAATCAAACTAAACAAATAAATAAAGGAGCTTTAGTTATTCAACTAAATCATAAGTTCAACCACAGCTTTATTTCATAAATATCAAACTTCAAACATTGCCATCGGCAACTGCTACCACAAACCAAGTAATTCGATTGTGCAGTTGTATATACTTGTTTAATTTTTACAAAAATGTAAAATCGTAAATAGGTTTTCAAATTCTGGGGGGCTAAAATTTTTCTTGGGGGGTCTAAGACCTCTCCCCAGAGGCCTTCCTATGTTTATGGACACCATAATTTATGCACTGAAAAAAATATTGTCGTAAGGTCAAAAATTGCATGTCTTTAAAATACGAATGCAAATTTTGCTTAGCATAGAAGACGCATTTCTGTAATATAAAGTTTTTTTCCTTGTCCAAAAGTCGATAAACTTTTCAATTAAGTCGTATTGTCCTTATAATTAAGTGATTTGACTTAAAAATGGGTATCATAACATGAAAGAAAAAATTTTTGAGCTAAGGTCAACTTGACTTTAATAATTCAGAAAATTTTTTTTAAATTTAATGAAATTGTATTTAAATTTGTTGTCTTTTTGCATCTTGACTACAAAGCAAAAAATCGTTCAAATATAGGACATGTTTTTCAACATTTTATTTTAAAGACGTTTTTTACTTGAAACATAGCATAATTTCTACTGGAAGTCGAATCTGAATTTGGAAAATAAAGTCGTCGTTAACCCGTTTTTAAAGGACTTTGATAGCATATGAAGAAAACAAGCTGCAAAAACGAAAAATTAAAATTAGATTTCTAGAGTCAAGTACACATAACCTAAATTTAAAAGAGAATTGTGTCTTAAAAGTATCCTTATTAGTATTCTCCGCTTCTTTGGCTCGGAATCAATACCAAAATTGTTAAAGTAAAGACAAAATCTTTGGAACCGAGCATGCTTTTTTTTCAGTGTGTGCTTCCAATTTAATAATGTTTTTATATTTCCCACAAAATAGCTCCGAATTTTTCTTGAATTCGGCGCAAAACATTTATTTATTTTGTCATATCGATATGATAGCGGGATATGTAATAAAGTTTAGTTCAAACTTGGTGGTGAATTCATATTTTTTTGAGTGTGCAAAAAATAATTATGTGTAAAAATAAGTATATATAATCTTATCCTTTAGGGATTTACATAGATTAAAAGTTGACAAAGTTAGCTTTTTTCAACTATCAAATATAGCAAATACTATTATTGGTCTTCTATCTAATATCACAATATGCCTTTGCATCATCCAATTTCCGACTAACATAGTATTTAGTCTGGATTAAGACTAAACCATTGTGATATGTATTGACCTCAATGTCTGTGGGAAATCATAATTAATTGATAACAATTAATAATGGCGAAGTTCTCAAGAACTAATCATTGTTAGCTATACTTGGACTCTATAGGTGTATTGTTGAAGCAAACAAGCATCTTGCGGAAAAAATGAAAAATATCTTCATTAGCCTTCTCTAAAACAAACAAAAAATTGAAGCGAAACAAGACAAAGCCGAAGAGTCAACATTCAATCGCCACTTCAAAGATGAGGGGCGGCAACAGCATTTGATCATCTGCCGCCACAATATCATCATCCTCCATAAGGACAAATATTTCTCTTCTAATACATTTGGATGTGAGAGTGATGAACGTAGAACAGCGCAGAGTTAGTTAGGTTGAGAAGAATCACTCGTCTTGCACACTGTTGCGCTATTGAATTGTGTTTGCAGAGATTTTCAATTTTTTGCCACGTTATCCTTTTCATACAACTTCGTCGGCATTCGGATAGCCTAGCCTTTGGTTATTTGCTTGGTGAAATAATATGTGACACCGAGCACATTGACTCTATGATGGTGCCGACAAACATTTTCGGACAGACATTAGTCACAACGACAAAAGACAAATCACTCTCACTAAAGTGAACGCGGCAGAAGAAAGTAAGGAAGAAGGCTTCGTCCTTCTTTCATCCATTCCGTTCGCTTTGATGTTTTTGTTTGTATTTGATGAATACCTGTTGACACCTCGGGAACAGAGGAGAACAATAAGCATTGGAACAATTCCGTCAATTATTGGTACAACTCTTGAAAAATTCTATACAAATCATTTCGGAAGATCGGGAATTGTTGGGCCCGATTTCTATAGAGTTGAGATAGTTCCCAGAGTTTTTGCATTCAAACAGGTTGCTCTGCTTTATGAGTTTTCCAAATCCTTTGTAATGGAGGGCATTAGAACACAATAGATTTTTGTCTTCTTGTGAGGACGATGAGGTGTCAAAAAAATGTGCCAAATTTTTTGTTTTTGAATTCAAGTGGTCTCGAATGAATGTGTATGAAATTCCTTGAATTTTCTTTTTCCATAAAAGGATATGTCATCTCATTTGAAATCGGTGCCAATGTGATTTCTTTATTGAATCATGAAAATAAATTGTCCTGTAATTTATAATTCTATTTGTGGTGTACATCTTGGTTCATGGAAATTAGAATTAGGATTCGGATTTATAACCTCAATAAATCTCCTTAGTTTTGAAAATTATCGATATCGCTAACAGCTAAATCGAAATTGATTGGGAAACTTTTTTCAAGTTAGTTTTGTTGACGGCTATTTTCTTTTTAGAAATGAAAACATTTCTCTTTCGAAGTTCTAAAAATTTTACTTGTAATTTCTTCTTATATTGTTGAAACTACTATGTGGTAAAGGGTGATTTTTAAGCTATTATCTTTTGTAGTAATACGAGTTCAAATAGATGACACACGTTTCGTGTCTTGTTTCTCTATAAAAACTTCCTCCGTTTAGTCTATAATTTAACTGTGAATCGTCTTACAAACGGGAAAAAATGAAAATCATTAAATTTTATTATCAAAATGCGTTCCCTGTTAAGAAATTTCATCGCGTGCTTCTTCCATTTTATGGTCAGTTTAGTCGACCCACTGAAGCGACTATTCGTACTATTGTGAGAAATTTTCGGACCAAAATTACATTGTTGGACCACCAACGAAAACGTAGAGTGCGTACTGAAGAAAATATAGCCGCTGTTTCGGCTGTCATTCATCGCCGCCATATAAAAATATATACACCCCTAGACTGTACATGTTTCAGTTCGGGCGAATGAACTTTTCCACAGTCTTTAGTATAAATCTGGCTGGGATAGATAACTCAATTTTGGGCCCTTTATGCTAACTTCTAATGGAGAAAACATTTGGGAATTTTCCTCTTACAAACTGAATCATCTTTACTCCCACTGTGCATCAACTTTTCATATACCTACAAATCCTTTAATCTTATTATATTTCGTTTTGTTACAACACGAAATTTATTTATTTTTTTACTTGTTGAATTCACCGTAGTGGTGAACAATCGAAAAAAGCTTTTGTTTCTACTCGCATAGTCAACAACAACATGTGACAACTTACAGAAACTGGTTTCAAGGAGACAACAACAATTCTAACGCGTACATTAGTAGTTAGTTTTTTTCTTTGTCCTTGCGAGTTTTTTCCTTGTCCTTGGGAGCCACCGTGGTGCAATGGTTAGCATGCCTTGCATACACAAGGTCGTGGGTTCGATTCCAGCATCGACCGAAAACCAAAAAGTTTTTCAGCGGTGGATTATCCCACCTCAGTAATGCTGGTGACATTTCTGAGGGTTTCAAAGCTTCTCTAAATGGTTTCACTGCAATGTGGAAAGCCGTTCGGACTCGGCTATAAAAAGGAGGTCCCTTGTCATTGAGCTTAACATGGAATCGGGCAGCCCTCAGTGATAAGAAAGAAGTTCACCACTGTGGTATCACAATAGACTAAATAGCCTAAGTGAGCCTGATACATCAGGCTGCCACCTAACCTAACCTTCCTTTTCCAATAGTTTATTCGACTTTTCAATGAAGTAGTTTTTGGTTTTATTATTAAGTAATTCGACTTACAAATGGGTATCTTAACATGAAGGAAAATTTTGTTTGACTAAGTTCTTAGGTCTTGTTGGTACGTCAGGATGTACGTTTGAAATGGTTATATGCCCACCACGCGAAAGCAACTTTTAAAATCTTTTTTTCCTTTGACGATGAAGACTCTATGAAAATAATTGGAGAGCGGCCATAGGCGGTTCATGCCGACATTGGATATGAAAAATTATCTCGTGGTCGTTCGTTAATATACTCATGGGTGAGCTTTTGGAACTGGTCGTATGCCTTTTGGAACTGGTTCATCTTGACATAATTTGTAAGATTGAGCTTGTCAATCCTCAACTTAAAGATTTCGATGAGTTTGAATCCTTAAACATCGAACCATTTCAGTTGTGGTTGTGTTTTTTTAACCATTGCACCACGGAGCCACTGTGTCAGTATGATCAATTTTTCAAATATTTATGAAATTAATTGATTGCGTGCGGAGAAAGTCGAACACGTTTAATATTTGTCACATAAATGTGAAGCTATAATGGTTTAGACTAGAGCTTCCCAACCCAATTTGCTTCGCGCCCCCAAAAAATGTATCAATTTCGTTGCGCTGCCCCCAACCTAAAACAAATTTTGTTTACCCAACAAACAGAAATAAATATTAACAAAAGCTGAAAATATGATTAACAATAATTAATTAAATAATTAAAAATAAAAATGTTAATGAATATTAATATAAAAGAGTTAATCAATTAGTGGAAAATTTGGCAATTGTTCCTTTCATTAGCTAGATTTTTAATATTTGGTACTATTACTGATAAAGTACGCCTTAAGTCAGTTTCAACATGAAGGCAAGACAGATATTTTGACTTTATGTCTAAAAGTGACGAAAATGGTTTCAAAATTTTTAAAATGTATGAATACAAATGTGGGTACTGGTTCTGATATTTTAGCAAGAAATTTAGCCGTTGCAAATAAAGTGAACGACTAATAATGGAACCTACAACAAATTATAGAATTGCATATAACTTCTATTCTTTTCTCACTGTGGTTATAAATGAACATTTCGAAATGTACGAATGGTATGTTATTTTGTAGTATATTATTGATGTTTTCTTGAACTTAACAATTTGCGTTGTTTTAAAAAATTTAATGATACAAAACCTGCTCAACCAAAATGAGGCTGCGCCCCCCTGAAACCTCGTGGTGCCCCCCCATTTGGGAAGCTCTGGTTTAGACCAACCTAAACGAATTCGTAAAGATTGATGTCTAAGTCTTATTGTACTTTGCTTTTACACGTTCTATAACGAAATTAATACTATCTGATTGAAAAATCCCCATCCCCAGCAAAATTCATAGATCCCCAAAGTAAAAAAATAATCCCAAACACGAGAAAAAAAACCAAAATCCCCTAATCGGGCAGAGAGAAGTTCATCACTATGGTATCACAATGGACTGAATAGTCTATGAGCCTGAAATATCGGACTGCCACTATACCTAACATACCTAAACAATACCACAGCATTTGGTCAAGCTACCAGTATCATTATAAGGACTTAAAAGAACAAACAGATTGCTCACTTTGAGGTATTTGAGCTTTTACCACCATTACGATATCACAATCGATTCGATATCGATTATGTAATACATCTTGTGCTCGATTGTGATAATTTTCTTCAAGTCATTATATCGCTTCTATTTGTATATACTACTTTAATTTAGAGTCTTCGAAAATCATCTCAATCCAAATTGTTTATGCAATCATTCCTACTGACCCAATTACTACTTCATTCCATCCAGTACTTTAATGCTATGACACTCTGGCCCTTCTCACCACAAACTCTCGATACTTACAACTCATTACTTTTATAAATTCCAACAAATTGAATCATCCACAATAGAATAACAAACATCTGTATATTATGTGCATTTATAAAACTGGTGACAGATTCCCAACATTTGGCAAACAAAAGTACACAATGATCTATCGCAGCACAAGGAGGAATGGCCAACACTGCCAATATAGGCAAATGATGAAATTTATGTCATAAATAAATTTCTAACTACCAACCCTCGGCACTTGAATCGAAAGATACCAGAGCAAGGCCGTATTCAGGGGGGGGGGGGGGGGAATGAGGAGGATCAAACCCCCCCCCCCCCCGAAATGAATGAATATTTTTATATAAATAAATATATATTTTTAGCTGCATAGAAAAATCTTATCGAAGATGTTGAAGAAAAGCTGGAGGTTTTATTTTGAAAAACGCTTACCTACAAAGCTTGCACAAATCATAGAATACTAGTTGAAAAGCCCGTCAAAGGACGGTCGAAAAAAACAAATTGTTTTTGTTCTCGCACCACAAATTTCATTTTTGGAAAATGTCTTTCTGCTTTTTATTTGTGTTTGTTGTTCTTTTTGTGAACATGACTCGCTTGTTTGGCCATAGCAACAACAACGAAATAGCCAAACACACATGTGTAAATGAAATGGCGCAAAACCTGCGAAAAGAACCTGCCTAATTCAGCAATGGAAGCACTTGGAGAGTGCAATAAAGAGATATTTCCAAACGTTCATATTCTTTTAAAAATGTTGGTCACTTTACTTTTTACTAAATTTCAACAAAAATTTCACTGGAAAATTATTGTCAAGAGACTAACTTTTAAAGAAAATAAAATTTTGACAAAAATTTCTATATAAATAAAATTTTACAAAAATTTTCTATAGAAATAAAATTTTGCAAAAAAAATCTGTAGAAAAAAAATGTTGCAAATTTTTTTCTATAGAAATAAAATGTTGCAAAAATTTCCTATAGAAATAAAATTTGTACAAAATTTTCAATTGAAATAAAATTTTGACAAAATTTTCTATAAAAATAAAATTTTGCAAAAATTCTATATAAAGGGTGATTTGTTAAGAGCTTGATAACTTTTTAAAAAAAAAAAACGCCTAAAATTTGCAAAATCTCATCGGTTCTTTATTTGAAACGTTAGATTGGTCCATGACATTTACTTTTTGAAGATAATTTCATTTAAATGTTGACCGCGGCTGCGTCTTAGGTGGTCCATTCGGAAAGTCCAATTTTGGGCAACTTTTTCGAGCATTTCGGCCGGAATAGCCCGAATTTCTTCGGAAATGTTGTCTTCCAAAGCTGGAATAGTTGCTGGCTTATTTCTGTAGACTTTAGACTTGACGTAGCCCCACAAAAAATAGTCTAAAGGCGTCAAATCGCATGATCTTGGTGGCCAACTTACCGGTCCATTTCTTGAGATGAATTGTTCTCCGAAGAATCGCGAGCTGTGTGGCATGTAGCGCCATCTTGTTGAAACCACATGTCAACCAAGTTCAGTTCTTCCATTTTTGGCAACAAAAAGTTTGTTAGCATCGAACGATAGCGATCGCCATTCACCGTAACGTTGCGTCCAACAGCATCTTTGAAAAAATACGGTCCAATGATTCCACCAGCGTACAAACCACACCAAACAGTGCATTTTTCGGGATGCATGGGCAGTTCTTGAACGGCTTCTGGTTGCTCTTCACTCCAAATGCGGCAATTTTGCTTATTTACGTAGCCATTCAACCAGAAATGAGCCTCATCGCTGAACAAAATTTGTCGATAAAAAAGCGGATTTTCTGCCAACTTTTCTAGGGCCCATTCACTGAAAATTCGACGTTGTGGCAGATCGTTCGGCTTCAGTTCTTGCACGAGCTGTATTAGAATAAAATTTTGACAATATTTTCTACCGAAATAAAAAATCGATAATATAGAATCGCATTCTTTTTTCGACTAAAACATTCTTGAAGTTCAATAAAATCCTGTTTTTGACTATGTCTTTTACAAAATCGAGATTTTCTTCCCACATGAACATGTCTGTTTTGCCATATTTGTAAAAGACTATTAGCAAATAAGGTTGATAAAGACTTTCTCAAAATATTAAAATATTTTGTCAAAGCTATTGTACCATAAATCTGATATCGACTCAAAAATGTCTACACAAACGGTACTAAATCATTCGCGGGGGTACTACGGTACTGACCTTGGTGAAAAAGTATTGAAAAAAGTACTATAGTACTGCATTTTCCATCCCTGCAGTTACTACGTACTCATCCGCACTTTCATTTTCAACAATGAAGAGGTTAAAGACGTATTTTAGAAATTCTACTAGCGAGAGTAGACTCAATGGATTGGCATTAATGTCGGTTCATCGCCGAATAAATGTGCCGACTGAAGAAGTAATTGATTTATTTGCTGCCCAAAATGCCCGTCGGCCCAATTTAATATTATAAAAATATTGTATACATACCTATGCATAAATAAAATTTTCTACACATGAGATTATATGAATATTTTTTTTAAGTTGAACCCCCCCCGAATTAAAATCCTGGCTACGGCCTTGTACCAGAGACCATTAAATGACAAACCCAACAAACCCCTAAAACCTCCACAAAGGGAAAATGAGGTAGGAAGGACAACGTTGTGCTCATCACCATTAGCGACGTTTTCGTTTTTCATTTTGTTGTAGTCCCGAAACGACCATAAAACCGAATGTTAATCATAAACCCAAAAAAGAAGAAGGACCAAAGTTACGGCAGCAATCCTCTATCCCTCCACACCACAAAACGATAGAAAGAGGGCGAAACCACAGCCATCAACAGGACTATTTCGCATAAAAACTAAATTGATTCCCGCTAAAAGTCAACATCAACCAAATATCGCTGCAAACAATTCAAGTTGGCTGCCCATACTCGAGTAGTTGGAATTGTTGATAAACTCCAAAAGGAACAATACAGGCTTCAGGAATCATCAGCATCCATCCAACAATAGGTTATGACATCCAGCCAATAATGCACAATATCTCTCGAAATGATAGTAGAAATTCAAGACAAACCAAGACAAGATTAGGTGGAAATGAATCATTCGAACGAAGTACTGAAATTGTTTGTAGGAATTTGTCTACAATGACACTTTAAATTGTAGCTGTAGATCGTTAGGCACAGTGTTTGGATCGGATTCAATGGAAGAATCATTTCTTGGGAAAACCCATTACCGTGTAATACTTGCTTGTTTGCCGTTTTTGTTCGTAACTGGCAATCGAATTGTCATCTGAAATGCAGTGCAAATCATGGTTTTGTATCTATTCTTACTTGACCGGTGGACTGAATTATCTTCTGGTAGCTACTGTCGATTGAATCGGTCATGCCTGTTAATTTGTTCACGGTTTGTGAAAATAGTCCGACTTCAGTTTTTGTTGATCGATCTATCTACGATCGATGTGCAAGCCAATATGCTACCAAAATGTTTTGTTTTTAGTTTTAAGCTACAAAAGCACAAAAATGCTCTCTTTTCTCTTCTCTCCTCATACACAATAAAGTGTCTAAATGAAATAATTTTTAGACATAAACATATTACATTTTTAGTCGAGCCTGAATAGAATACCACAAACAGAGTTAAAATTAATATATGCATTAACTACAACATCATCATATCTCTCTACACACAAATTTTGGACAAACATAAGTTCCCTTTATTAATAAGTATTTTTTTAAGAGCAAATAAATGCGCATTTTCTAAAAAATGATGCAAAGATTGTCTCTAATCATCTCTATTAGCTTATAAATTACATTTTTTATCGTCCATAGAAAAATAGCTTAGCGTCCAAAAACTATTGCCTTAAATTTTGTTCCATAGAGAAGAAAACTCTTCCTCTCTACACGGATGAAAAAGACTGTTTTTCATATGTTTGGATATAAACATTATATGTTTGGAACACAAATTTTTAAACACAATATTTTTGAGTGCAAGCATATAATGTTCATAAACTAGCATAACATGTTTGGGACATATATGTTAATATGTTAGAACATATTATGTTTGGGATATAAAATGTTTGTAAATATAATATGCTTGGATGCAAACATATATTAATTTAGAAATAGCCTATAAACATATATGTGTTTACTAGCTTGGAGCGCTATTTAACAGGGAGCGATATTGAATTAAGTTGGTGGTTGTTGCTTGTTATTACAAAATTAACATTTTATTTTTCCTTGGGCAATTGATCAGCTACTTCTTTGATCCTTACAAACTGTGTGGTCCGCTGTTCGAATCCCCGTCCGGCAAAAGGTAAAATTAAAATAAAAAAATCATACAATTGAATAATTTCTTCTACAATGTTTGTATTACAGAAAAAGGTGCTAAGAACTAAAAAATCTCGTGGAAGTGAGAAAGATGTGGGGGAATATACAATTGGGCAGAAACAAAATTTTGAGCATTCAGGTCGAAAACCTATGTTGTTAGCACCTATATTACCTGTTTATTTTCATAGTTCATTATGATTGTAAATATATAAATAAATAAATAAAATTTTGAGCACAATATTGTTTGGGAGAATTTTTTTTAAGCATATAATATTTTTGGGTGCAAAATTCTTCCAATCATATTATATGTTCACATAATAATATATTGTTTTTTGGAAGACAACATTATTGAATTTGGATGCAAAAATACAAAATGTTTGGAACTTAGACTACCCAAACATATATTGTTTAGACCAATATGCTTTCAAACATATTATATATTGGTAGAGATCAAACATATAAATGTTTGGGCAATACCCAAAAATGTATATGCTTGAAGCAAAATATGTTTGGGAGTATATGTTACAGAAGCGATTTTTTGTGAGCGTGCACCAATTTCTCCCATTTAATTCTCTCGCTGTGTGTTGATGCCTTTCACAACTCTCTCCGCCTCCAAATTTTATTATACCATCTCTCTCTATCTCCCTGATTAACATATATCAACTTTTATTTGTTTACATCCACACATAGATTGTATTTAGAAAGAGATTATGTACGAAGAGCTTTGTATTAAAAAACAAAAGCAAATTTCGTGTTCGAGAGAAAACTTCTTCTGTTTTTTGCGTGTATTAGTTTCGAAACACTGTGTCTACTCAAATAAATTTACAACAACGTAGAAATCTTTAGGAAATTTACGATCGACAAAACCACGAAATATCATTTCGCTTTTCTTTTACCAAGGAGGACCTTTACCGTCACATCTGTAGAAGTAGACAATGAGCAGAAATGATTGTGTAACCATCCTCTTGACACCTTTCTACTCCTCCTCCTTCATTCACGTTTTCTCCACACATAGAAACAATTACCTTTTGTTCACCACCAAGTGTTTGTTGTCCTTTGTAAGGATAAACGAGGATAGCTGTCGAACTGATACAAATTCACAAAATCGTCTCAAACTCGGATGTCATGCTGTTCCCTATTTCATTGCCACAAATCTGTTGTGTTTGTCGTGCATTATTTATGGTTGCATTTGTATGACGATGATACAGGCTATCTGATCCGACGGCATCGATGATGATGATGATGGCGGTGGTCGTGATAACAACCACATAAAAGTCACTCATCGCTTTATGATACATTAAAGGTTTTTCGACATTGGCATTTGTAGACGTTCAGACGCCCATTTAGCGAGATTGGAATTAAGCATTTCAAATTGATTCGATTATGGAGTTTCTAATTGATACAAATCTGACAACAAGAGTTACACTGCTGAGTTAACTCGATCTGATGGTTCTGGTAAACGGGTATTTTGTGAAGTGGAACGGATTATGTTACCTTCGTATTTGGTTAAAGAAGAAGGAAAAGAATTAAGTTGTATGTTCTTTGAGCAACATCTCTTCGTACTGATGACTATAGCGAAATAAGAACAACACGGCCCCGTAGATAGTATGTTGGCTTACGAAATGCACGATGGTACAATGGTTAGCATGTCCGCCTTATATACAAAGTGTGCTGGGTTCAATCCCAGTTTCGACCGAACTCCTGAAATGTTTTTCAGCGGTAGATTATCCCTTCTCAGCAATGTTGGTATCCTCTTTGAGTGTTTCAAACGTCTCTAAGTGGTTTCACCGCAATATGAAACGGTGTTCGGACTAGGGTGTCCAAAACCGACGCCGCTTAACCGGTTAATCGGTTTCAATTACACATACAGAAACCGGATAGTGTAAAAATTGGAATTTTCCTTCAATCGCGAAACCCGGGATTTAACCATCGGTTAACGGTAGATAGAGTCATCCGACTCTATCTACAACGATGTCGTATTAAGGTGGGTACTATGTTCGGTTTTCGAGTTGAAAATAACTTTTTTTCCTAAAATAATTAAAATTATAAATGAAAACAAACATATTCCTGTAAAGTCTTGCCGAAATCTAGAGGAACAATAAACTGTGCAACAATTGAGTTAATTTATTTGCTTTATATTGAACTGTAACCGTATAACTGTATAAAGTAACATCGAAAATATCAACGCGAACATACACGCAAAGAAAAAAAAACGTTTGGAAAACGTGTACCGAAAACGTTTTTCTTTTGTTAGAGTTTTTTGAATTTCTTCGATAACGTTAAACTTTTCTCACCAAATTTTTATTTTTAAATAAAAAACATTATTTTTGAACCAACAACACAGTGCACTTCGTTTATATCAAGCACTGTTCTTTTCTGACTTAAATCTTTAATAAGACACATTTTACAGTTTCATAGTAAAAATGTAATATAGTAGTATGTAATGTTGAACACCTTTTCTGAATCTTCCGAATATATCTGGAATATATGTAAAAACAAAATGTTTGGTGTTCGGTCGAAGCAGTAATCGAACCAAGGACCCTTGGTATCTAAGGCGGACGTAGCAACCACTGCTCTACGGTGCCCAACTAAAAGTATGTTTCTGTTAAATAAAGTTTGTTTAATCGGCTCGTGGGCGCCGCAAGCTATGCTACATAAATATAACTTATTGGATAATTTTCTATTGATGACAATAACAGCTACATAGCTCAAAGGAAGAAAGGTGGGTTACAAATTGCATGGTCCGCAGTTCGATTATCCGTCCAGGCGAAAGGTAAAATTAAAAAAAAAATAATAAAATCGAATAATTTCTTCTACATTGTTTGTATTACAGAAGTAGGTTCTAAGAATTAAAAAACTTCGTGAAAGTGAGAAAGATGTGAGGAAAAATGCAATGAGCCACAACAGATAGTTTTTTTTTTTTTTGAGTTAGTCTTTTTGAAATTGTTTTTAAACGTTTATCACAAAAAGTATATACTTTTCATCCAAATAAACTTCCTTAAAGCAAATATCAAATGAGAAACAAACTTTGTTTGTCTAAAATTTATTTGGGAGGAAAGAATTATTTTTTTTGCGTGTAGTACTGACCTTTATTCCATAAAACTGAAGAGATAAATCGTGTCTTGCACCAAAATAAATATATAATATTTTCCTCTGGAATGAAATTTTAGTCAAATAATTTAAAGTTCTTATCTTTGAGAGTTAAAAAAAAAAACTTAATTTATTAGAAGTTTCACAAATCTTTTTCATTTACTTTTAAAGAACACTTTTAAGGTCAAGAGAAAATGTCGTTTGTCTACAAATGTCATTAGTCTCCTCATACAAGAGCATTTTTCTTCTACTATATACACTGAAGACGTAAAGTCCGTCAACTACCATCAGTAAACGACGACGTTCACCCTTTCGGCATGCATTTTTTTTATCACACTGGAAATTAGAGGTGTGCGCGTGAGTAATAGTTTAGTCACGCTCACGCACACTCACGACTGAAAAATCATACTCACGCACCCTCACGCACGATATTTTTTGGTAGGACTCACGCTCACGCACACCCACGAAAAGAAAATTTGTACTCACGCACGAAAACTTCGTGACTCACGAAAAATATCGTGACTGACGAAAAATATCGTGACTCACGAATAATTTTATGATTAATTTACCTTACCGAAGTGTCTGAAAACATGAGCATTATTAAAATCGAGAGTGTTATTAAACTCTTAACATCCCAGGTGTCACTAAAATTGTAATTGAATTTAACTGTTAAGCGTTTTATGTTGGTGAGCAGGAATATTTTCATGAGTGTAATTCGTTGCACACTCCCGAAGATATTATTTTCGTGACTCACGCTCACGCACGACATTTTGGTTTTTTAATCACGCACACTCACGCTGTTGTCATGAGCGTGACTCACGACTCACGCACGAATCACGAAAATTTTCGTGAGTCACGACAATTTCGTGTCACGTGCACACCTCTACTGGAAATACAGCATGAATTTTTCTAGTCAATAAAATTTGTTTTTCTAGAATAAAATGGGTGTTTAAAACTCATTTTCACAAAAAAACATGTTGAATACAAGCTCTTTAAGTGTACAATTTGTGTAGCGTTGACATAAACCAACAATGATGATTGGCAATGCATGTTTACTAGCATTAACACAAACCAACAATGATGATTGGCAACAATTGTGTATAACCCACCGAATATATGTACCGAACAATACACCGAAACCGTATTTTCTGCAATATCGCAAAACTAGCAAAATATGTTCAACATATCAATATCCCGATTTGTACATTGGTCGTAAACAATATAAGGAAGTTTTTGATTTAATCTCCTGAATAATGAGTTTATGTAGAAATTAATTTTAATAAATATAAATATCAGGATAACAGCAACTGGGGACTTGAGTATAGATTTAAGCAGTATAGTAAATATATTACCTTGGTATTACGAAAATATTGAAATATGTGGAATTTGTCATATCTCTATATATAGCATTTTCACTTCAAATGAAACGTTTTTAAAATCAAGTGGAAACTACCTACCCTTTTGTCGAATAATTATCTGTTTCTTACGTGTACACCACTGCTAAAATTATTTAACAACCAAGTTTTATTTTAGAAATGCACGCCATCTTAAATATAAATTCTTGTTTAAGTGAATAGACGTAAATGTTATTCCTAAATTTATTAGGAATTTTAATTAAATCAAAATCAATATCACTAATCGTAGTCTAATATTGTGTATAGGAAATTTCATCCCATAGAAAATCAACCATTCAATTTTTTTCGCACGAAATTTAAAAATAAAATAAATTTGTTTAAGGTCAGTTATAATATAAGGCTTTGGTAACATTATACTCGTAAGTCATATTGTCCATTTGGCAGAAATACATGCCACGTATCACATACACACAAAAAATAATACATTTATTTTATGAATAGTGTTCACAAAAATTTTCCAAACACGGGATTCATAAATTATATGAAAACAATTCATAAAATAAAAAATACAGGTTTTCATTGACTACCAATGTATACATAATATGAATGTAGTTTTTAATATTATAAATGAATACATACATATTTTTCGACATTGAAAAATATGTACTTTTCCATAATATATATTAAAAACGTCATGCAATACATGTAACTTTTCTTTTAGATGTTTCCCCTGATTCTTAATGCCTGCATAATTGGTCAAACTGTATGAACCCATTTACTAAAAACCGCATTATAGTCGAATCAGTAAAGAACATAATTGTATAATATTTTATATTACTTATGGACACCAACGCTTCCATTTAATATTGTTTTTTTGTCAATTTTTTACAGCAAACTGTACTGAAAAACTCAAACACACGTGTTGCCTTCAAAACGTTATGTTTCTTTTTTTTGTCTCTTATTATATGCTTGTATTATTACATATGAGAGAAACTCTATATTGTGGTTCTCTCACGCTAAGAGAAAACCAGTATTTTTTGATATACTAAGTAAAGTTCCATTGATTCTATGAAACCGTCCATATATATTATTAAAAAATTCATAATTTCACAACAAGTATTTACGAAAACAATATATTATGTAAGTGTACATATTTTTTATGAAAAAGTCCATAAAATTATAAAAATGTACAAATTTATGTACAAATTCATATTTTATTTTTTTGTGTGTAAGCACACGCAAAAAACTAAAAACTCTACATGGGGATCCAATTTTACACAGTAATTATACACCAACCATCAATGATCTAAAGTATAAATTCGAATTTAAATATGTGTCAAAATTTCATTAAAAATTACAAAATATTCAGTTGATTTGAAAAAAGTTTTATTTGAAATGAAAAAGGTTCGATTTCATTTGTAAAATGTTTCGTTTGATTTGAAAAATGTTTCATTTGATTTGAAAAAGGATTCATTTGATTTGAAAAACGATTCATTTGATTTGAAAAAGGTTTAATTTGAAATGTAAATGGTTTCATTTGAAGTGAAAAGTGAAATAAATATATGCATAAATACGTATGTACCTACATTGCCAGAGTAATGTCTTGAATATGCCATGAATGTGTTTTTTTTTTATAAAAATGTTTATGGTTCCTCGGCATTTTGTATTGTTTTGTGTGATCGGCATTGTTGTCATTTAAAAGATAAGAAAATATATTAGACATCTATATCTATATCTTAATCTGAATTGAGTATTTCCAAAAACAATAGGACTTGACTTTGGCATTTAGTTTTGCGAATAAATCTTTAAGAAATACTCGAATGGTATTTTTTGTGATTATTTTTATGGTATATCAAAACGACATAGCTCATTACGCTGTAACGATTGGTACGCACGTCATGTACACGGATGAAAAAGGCTGTTTTTCATATGTTTGGCTATAAACATTATATGTTTGGAACACAAATTTTTAAACACAATATTTTTGAGTGCAAGCATATAATGTTCATAAACTAGCATAACATGTTTGGGACATATATGTTAATATGTTAGAACATATTATGTTTGGGACATAAAATGTTTGTAAATATAATATGCTTGGATGCAAACATATATTAATTTAGAAATAGCCTATAAACATATATGTGTTTAGTAGCTTGGAGCGCTATTTAACAGGGAGCGATATTGAATTAAGTTGGTGGTTGTTACTTGTTATTACAAAATTAACATTTTATTTTTCCTTGGGCAATTGATCAGCTACTTCTTTGATCCTTACAAACTGTGTGGTCCGCTGTTCGAATCCCCGTCCGGCAAAAGGTAAAATTAAAATAAAAAAATCATACAATTGAATAATTTCTTCTACAATGTTTGTATTACAGAAAAAGGTGCTAAGAACTAAAAAATCTCGTGGACGTGAGAAAGATGTGGGGGAATATACAATTGGGCAGAAACAAAATTTTGAGCATTCAGGTCGAAAACCTATGTTGTTAGCACCTATATTACCTGTTTATTTTCATAATTCGTTATGATTGTAAATATATAAATAAATAAATAAAATTTTGAGCACAATATTGTTTGGGAGAATTTTTTTTAAGCATATAATATTTATGGGTGCAAAATGATTCCAAACATATTATATGTTCACATAATAACATATTGTTTTTTGGAAGACAACATTATTGAATTTGGATGCAAAAATACAAAATGTTTGGAACTTAGAGTACCCAAACATATATTGTTTAGACTAATATGCTTTCAAACATATTATATATTGGAAGAGATCAAACATATAAATGTTTGGGCAATACCCAAAAATGTATATGCTTGAAGCAAAATATGTTTGGGAGTATATGTTACAGAAGCGATTTTTTGTGAGCGTGTAGTTTCAAATCCTATCCATGCAAACGTTTGGAAAACTTGTGTCGCAAACGTTTTGCTTTTGTTGGAGTTTTTCTATCTCATCAATAGGTTCAAAATTTCAAAAACTAAAAAATATTGTTTTCTGCAATTTTTTTAAATTTTGTTCGTGTTAAAATATATTACGAGTATGTATGTGTGTATCTTACTCATTTTGTCATATTAGTTATGTTTTTACAATTAAAACATGTGTATTTATATCCTACATATCATAATATAGCAAATTTTGTAATTTAATTCAAATGTCATATTACTTTGTAGCGTCGTACTAAATTTGTATTTAAATTCATGTACATTTTGTTACAGTACACACAGAGAAGGAATATGGTCACCCCAAACCCGTTTCAAGAGTATAATGTTTTGGACGGGGAGCATGTAACACGTTTGTCGCAACCAAGTATTTGCTCACAAATTATGTATATGATTTCGGCAAGCATGTCTACAAAAATGGTCCGTACAAAAATAAAATTATGCTGTGGAAAGCGGAAATTCCACAAAGCTATATTTCCGCTTTAGCCAATATCCATATCCATATATTGTTATACTAAACTCAACACTAACAAATCGTATTTGTGGTGAGATGATACATACTCATACTCTCGCCATAACAATATAACGGTTAGTCCGAAGCAAATGCTGCCTCTGTTAACTATGACGATACCAAACTGAGATGATATGTTGAGCTGTAAAGCTTTCAGCTTACTGTATGCAATGGGGCATTCCTTAACATGATTGCTAACAAAGGCCAACAGTTTGCGATTTGTGCTCTGAGAGTTCGCAAGTGTTTGTTAAAGCGCGCATATACCACACACAAGGATTATTGAAACAAACAAGAAACATACACGCTCTCACCCTATGCATTTGCTGTTACACATGTTAGAAACACAAAATCATATATACATACATAACAGTAACTAATCGTGTTTAAAAAAAAAGTAGAACAAATAACAGCAAAAGAACGGAGAGGACACATCATCCTTTAATGAAAAAATTACACAAAATCGGCTAACAAAACCTCAACAGACTTAAAGACGACAGGAGAAACGACTTTGACGTTAACGTCACTATTGGCGTCGATTCCAACTGCGATTGTAGCAGCGTTGACGATTAAACCCGACGAGTGAACGACGACAATGACGACGAAGAATAACACGTTAAGAGCAAAAAGTCTTCTGACACACAATAATTTCCAAAGCTGAAGAACAGTTGAACTGCGGAATCAAAGGATGTGTAATTAAACAGCAAATCAAGGAAATCTCGAAATTATTCCTGAAGAGGGCTCTTGTGCACAAACAAAAAAAGAAAGAAAATAAAGAAAAATATGAAGAAATCGAAATAAATAAAAAATAATCTAAAATGAGGAGCAATGAAATGAAATCAAGTGAAATGAAAGGAAAAGAAATGTGAAAATGCTGTAATACTGCCAATCAGCCAAGTGAAAAAGTGCAAAACAAAAATGTTCAGGGACCAACAAAAGTGCAAAGAGCAAACAGTCAAGTGTCCACAAAAGTAAACCACCAAACCGACGTAACAACCTAACCAAAAATATACCAAAAACCAAGGCAAATTGAAGCAAGAAAACTTTGTAGGGTTTTTTCGTCTGTATCTATTTTTCAAAACAAGAGAAAAAATACAAAGAAAAAAACCCTAATTCCACCACCACCAGCCCGCACTTGCACCCGTGTCCAACAATCAGCCAGTTAGTCGTCGAATACGCCACGGAATTACGTGTGAAACGCTGTCTTGGCAGTGTGTTACGACAGCATAAACAGAAGAAACAGTGGCAGGAGGATAAGTGACAACCAGTGCCAGTGAGGAATAATTGAATTTGCACAGGATTTTCTAACAAGGATACCGACAACCGCAGTGCACTGCAAAATGGTAAATTGCTATTCACAATTCCCTTAAGAAAATTAATTTAAGTTGCTCTCGACAGAGCGAAATAACCAAGCAAGCAACCATTCAATCAACCAACCATCCATCAACCGACAACACACAATTCAATTGTTTTGTAATTTCCTTTTATGAGTGTATGGAAATGTGGTTAAGGGTGTTTGTCTGTGTTTGATGATAAAAGTTTTCCATTTCCATCTCATTTCCCTATTTTCCCACCCGTCCGTCTTAGCTTCATGTTTACCTCATTGATGCTATGACATTTTTTGCGTATTCTTAAGGCACCAATACGACCTCACTGTCGACCCTAAGCGAAAATGAATTCCATCCATTCGAGTGTGTTTTCCGCACTGCTCTTAAGGGACAAGAGTCTATGTCTAGTTTAGGTTTTTTCTGTACGATTTTTCACTGCAAATTGAAAAATAGAAAAACAACAGTCACCGATGTACACTTAAAGTGTGGCACAACACAACGACAATCAATGCAACAAAAGGACGACAATTGCACATTTCCCCCAATAAAAGGCAATTGTTGGGAAATTAGCAACAAAACAAAAAAAAATATATTTTTTATGAATGTGGTCGGTCTGTCTATCCATCCATTATTATATCTGTTTTTTGTGTTGTTTGGCTTTTGTTTCGTTTACAGGATAAGCTTTTCCACAGCGTAAAAATAAAAACCTCCAAACAATTGTTTGGCCAAATCTTATGATGTAACTCACCATTGTGTCACAAGGATAAGGGGATGGTGGTAGTGGTGCCCGACGGTAGTTAGCACTGCCACAACAAAGTGTGAGGGCTATGAGACGTGAATCAACTTTCACCACCCCAGAACATTCACCACTTGTGGTAGATAGGATTTTTTGTGGCATTTTGTATGAATGTCGCTTGTATAAATTGTAAGGAATTATTTATTTGTGATTATTTCAATTTGTTTAATAACCCCAAATGGAACGGAAATTGTTCTACAAACTGTTTTTAACACGTTAAGAGTCATAAGCTAGTATAACATGTTTGGGACATATATGTTAATATCTTAGAACATATTATGTTTGTGACATTACATTTTCTTAAATATAATATTTTTGGATGTAAACATATATTAGTTTAAACATTTCGTATTAATAATATATGTTTAGAAATGTCAGAGAGAAAGTGAGTAGAATAGAAAAAAATCATAATTATTTTCCATTTCTTCCTAGATAATTGAATGATTAAAAAATGAAAAACATTTTCACTGATAACATTAATACATAATAACTATAAAATCGCTGTTCAATAACTATAAAGTCTAAAAGTTCAAGATAAAAGTATATGGAAAACGGCAGGTTTAAATACAACGAACAAATGTGTAGGTTACTGAAATGTTTAGAAACTGGAGTTAACTATTTGGGGTCTTAAAAGCACATATGAAACATAGCATACTTGCACAGTACAAATAATTTATTGTTTGAACGAATTCCGAAAATATATATATGCTTGAAGCAAAATATGTTTGAGAGTATATGTTACAGAGGCACATGTTTTTTTTTGAGGGTGCGGGATTCCCCATCAATTTTTTTCTCTCTTTGAGAATTCTCCATTTGGCGGTTTTGAATGAAAATTTAGGACAATTAAATGTCGCACAGAAGAATAGAAAAGGTTAAATTTGCACCCAGAAAAAAGAGGATATAATGCCAACTGAACTTTATTTTAGTTCATGAAGATTAGTTGATTTTAGTTAAATTTTGCACAATATGAGTAAATGTTCCTTATTTGGATAATTTTTTCCTAACTTTAATGATGTGAACTAAAAATAAGAAAAAAAGTTATATACAAATATAGTGCACAATTTTACTAAAAAATAAAATAGTTCATATTTTCCTAAAATGACAGAAGTTTGCTTAAATTGAGTTCATAAGTCTCTCAAATGAGTAAATTTTACTAAAATTGTACCTGTCTCGTACTTCGTACAGCGCTAGAGACATTGTAACAATTTTTAAATCCATTTTTTTCTTCCAACATATGGAATTTTCTTAAACAACAGAAAAAAAATAATTATTTTTAAAAAATTTTCTTCAATTTGACAATTATTTGTAACATGTTGCAATTAGAAAACTAAGCCGGCTATCAATGTAAAGCCATTTTTCGGAAGGTTCAAGTGTGGTTTATTGTTGGGTTTAATGAACTGCCTGAATTTATTCTGATAATTGGTTGATAGTTTTGCTGCAAATATAGGATGCTGATGAGGAATGTGGTAATTCCGAAACGTGCGTCCATCCAACCATCTTGCAGTCTATAGGGCTTTGCCCAAATAAATTTGACAAACATGTATTCCTCTGTTGGTTAAGCTACACTTGTAGTTTAGTCAATGTATGGTTTTAAGCTGAAATCAAAAAAACAACAACAATGAAAACTATTTTAGTTAAAATTTTCTAAAATAAACCTACATTTTCTTCCACGGTGGGGTCACTTTTTTTGGGTGTGTTGAAAATTTTCATAAGATTTTAAATATTTCCATTCAAATGAACTTCCAAAACATTACGTCTAGACAATGCCCTATAACATGCTAATATAGAATTCAAATATGTAGTTTGGGGATCAAAACTACATATTTGGAAGATGGTTTAGATTTAGATTATATTAGATTTTCTTTCTTGATTAAAAATGTTTAGTTTACATAAGTATTCCAGTAAAAAAAAAACTTTACCAAAAAAGTAGTGAACATGTGATCCGAATACAGCGTTTTGGTATTTAGGATTTCTTCCACAAAATTTTAATAATTTGTACCATTTTATCAATTTTTATTCTATTTTTAAAATAGTAAAAATTCTCTTTCAAAAATATGAAAAAATGAGTTATACAAAATTGAGTGAAACGAACTTGTTGGGTAGCCAAAATAAAGAGATTCTTTGGAAGGACATTTTTGGAAGTGGTTTCAAAGTTGTGCCTATTGAACAACTTCCAATTTTTTTTTATTCTGTATATAAATGGTTGTTATATTGTACAAAAATTCAAATTGTACATTTAGCAATAAATAATTCCTGAAAAAAGTCTTTTACACTTGGAATTATTAAAAAAAAATATTTAAAAAAATGTCAAATATTTGCTCAAGTTTTCGCAGCCTTCGCCATTTATTATATTTGCGTATAAAATATTTCGTTGTTTAGCCTTCTTATAAATTGCAAATGATGCAAAGTTGATCATGGTCCGTAACTGCATATATATGTATTTCCATTCAACTGTAGAATTTCGAACTGAGCCTCAAGTATCTCCCTTATGGTTCCTCCAGAAAAGTCTAGATGTTTATATCGGTGACTATTTAGTTTTTTTTTATTATATCAAAGACAATACAGAAGAAGACAGAGTTTTGTCCTAACAAAACTGATGCTCTAGAAGTCTCTGTCACATAATATTATGAAGTTTGGGTCAGTGTGTCTCTGAAATTTAGTGCCGTTTGTCTCGGAAAATACCAATGATATTTGTAATTTTGATAAATTTCTGAATTAAAAACCACAAAACAATAAGAAAACGATGATAGAAAATTAAAATGGAAAGTGTATAAACAATGAAGTGAATATTTATTGTGGTTTTTTGCGATTTCGATTTATACCCTCCTCCACACTGTGGAACAGGGTATTATAAGTTAGTGCATATGTTTGCAACACCCAGAAGGAGACGAGATAGACACATGGTGTCTTTGGCAAAAATGCTCAGGGTGGGCTCCTGAGTCGATATAGCCATGTCCGTCTGTCCGTGAACACATTTTTGTAATCAAAGTCTAGGTCGCAGTTTTAGTCCAATCGACTTCAAATTTGGCACAAGTATGTGTTTTGGCTCAGAATAGATCCCTATTGATTTTGGAAGAAATCGGTTCAGATTTAGATTTAGCTCCCATATATATATATTTCGCCCGATATGGACTTATATGGCCCCAGAAGCCAGAGTTTTACCCTAATTTGCTTAAAATTTTGCACAAGAAGAACAATTAGTACTATAGTCAAGTGTGCCAAATTTTATTGAAATCGGTTCAGATTTAGATATAGCTCCCATATATATCTTTCGCTCGTATATGTCCCAGAAGCCAGAGTTTTACCCCAATTTGTTTGAAATTTTGCACAGGGAGTAGAATTAGCATTGTTGCTATGCGTGTCAAATTTGGTTGAAATCGGTTCAGATTTAGATATAGCTCCCATATATAGCTTTCGCCCGATTTACACTCATATGATCACAGAGACCAATTTTTTGCTCCGATTTAGCTGAAATTTTGCACAGGGAGTAGAATTAGCATTGTAGCTATGCGTGCCAAATTTGGTTGAAATCGGTTCAGATTTAGATATATCTCCCATATATAGCTTTCGACCGATTTACACTCATATGACCACAGAGGCCAATTTTTAACTCCGATTTTGTTGAAATTTTGCACAGGGAGTAGAACTAGCATTGTTGCTATGTGTACCAACATTTTCCTTGTAAAATCGCCACTGTTTAGTCGAAAAGTTGTAAAAATGACTCTAATTTTCCTAAACTTCTAATACATATATATCGAGCGATAAATCATAAATAAACTTTTTCGAAGTTTCCTTAAAATTGCTTCAGATTTAAACGTTTCCCATATTTTTTTTACTAACGATGTGTTCTACCCTAGTGCATTAGCCGACTTAAATCTTGAGTCTATAGATTTTGTAGAAGTCCATCAAATTCTGTCCAGATCGAGTGATATTTAAATGTATGTATTTGGGACAAACCTTTATATATAGCCCCCAACACATTTGACGGATGTGATGGTATCGAAAATTTAGATCTACAAAGTGGTGCAGGGTATAATATAATAAAAACCTATTTTCCCATAGCCACCTACACCTTGACATTTGTTTTCTCTCACTCTCTCAGAGAACCAGGCTGCGTATTCCTCTAGATTGTCTTTGATTATATTGTGTGCCCAAATTAGTATATTGTGTGCCCAAATTAGTAATGCGGACTTAGTTCGGGATTAATGTCATAGCTTTCATTTTCAGTATGTGTCATTTTCCCATTGATTAGTTTTTGGCTCTCAATATGACAAGTTTCACGTCCACAAAACAGTAACATATACTCCCAAATATAGTTTACTTCAAGAATATATATTTTCAGTATTTGTGCAAACAAAAAATTGTTTGTACTGGGCAAACATATTTTATGTTTCACCCTAAGCACTGTTAAGGCTCCGAATGAATGTGTAATGTGTAAATTGAATAATTTTTAGATTTAAACATAAAAATGTTCGATGTTGATGAATGCAAGCTTATTTATCAACATAAAAAAATATGTCTCTCAAGCAAAGCACCATTCTCATTTAGTTTTCCTTCACTGTGTTACGTTAATGGTTTTCATTATCCACACGGATGAAAAAGACTGTTTTTCATATGATTAGGTGTAAAAATTATATGTTTGGAACTCAAAATTTTTAACACAACATTTTTAAGTGCATGCAATGATTGAAAAATGAATTTTCCACAGATATATTCTGATTGATGTTCTTTATTTTTTATTCATGTTCTATTAAAAGTTAAGTGTTCTATTTTATAGTTTTGTATAGAATTTTTCCTCCAATTGTCAGCCAATCTTCTCTGCATTTTTTTATTGGTTGGCCAAAATATCTTCCATAGAAGTGAAAATAGTGATGAATTCAAAAATGTTATAGGCGATGTCAAGGTGCCGCTAAGCGGCACGGAACTCCGTCGTGGATTTTTGGCATCCCTTAAGAAATGCACATAAAAAGTGTTCGCCTATCGCCTTTCGCTATGGTTATGTGTACACTAGAGGTGTGCACGTGACACGAAATTGTCGTGACTCAAGCGTGAGTCACGCTGATTGCAATGGTGTTATTGTGCGTGAGCTTGAGTCACGAAACTAACGCGTCAGTCACGCTGATGGCAATGAGCGTGAGTGTGCGTGATTAACAAACCAAATGTCGTGCGTGACACAAAACTAATTTCTTCGTGAGTGTGCGTGAGTAACGAATTTCGGAGAAATACGCTCACGAAAATCATCCCGCCCACGGACATAAAACGCTTACGAGTTGAATTCATTTACAATTTTATTGACACCTGGGTTTTTATGAGTTTATTAACGCTCTCGATTTTAATCATGCTCATGTTTTCCCCAAGGTAAATTACTCATAAAATTATTCGTGAGTCACAACATTTTTCGTGAGTCACGATATTTTCCGTGAGTCACGACATTTTCGTGCGTTAGTACAAATTTTCTTTTCGTGAGTGTGCGTGAGCCTGAGTCCTACCAAACAATATCGTGCGTGAGTGTGCGTGAGCTTGAGTAAAATATTACTCACGTGCACACCTCTAGTTTACACACATATGCGTTTGAATTGCAACCTTTTAGGTACCATTCAGCGCTTGCAGTCCACCATCATAACTGAAATATTTAAACAACCACTTTTCTTTATAATTGTAAGGGATCGGGATACCCGCGGAGGACACTCAGGTCAGGTTAGGTTCATTTACACCCAGAGAAGGAATATGATCACCTCAAACGTGTTTCACAGCGACCATGTAGCATTTTTGTCGCAGAGATATTCTTTTCTCGTCAAACATGACATGCTTTCCGAAATCAGGTACACAATTTCCGAGAAAAGAACATGGTTTCAACAAACATGCTACATGTTTTCCGTGAAAAAGTAACATTTTGCTCTTGGAACCATGTTGGGGTGATCATATTCCTTCTCTGCGTGTTGTGTTTAGACACACTTCGACTATTCAGTCCATTGTGATACCACTGGTGGCGAATTTCCCTCTTATCAATGAGTACTGCCCGATTGAATCCATCGAAAGTTTACGCAATAAGAGGCGGCATTTCAGAACTAGATTATTTCAGAGAGACCAGAGAGTTATTTTTGCATATATTCAACAAATGTTTTATTATTATTTTGGCTATTTGGGCCTCTCGATTTTTTTTATTTTTTTATTTTTCTTTAAAATAACAGCTTTATTGTATATACAAGATATAGATGCCTCAGCGTCTTATAGACTTTGTTGAGGCTAGTTGGCAAAGGTAAATTCAAAGCTCAATAAATAACATAAGTATTGAATATTAACATAAAATGGATATGCAAAAACTAGGTAAATACATTATTTTAGGAAGTTAATTTATGAAATATATAATGAAAGTTATGTAGTTTCATCTATACTATCATTTAGGTGCATTTTAATTAAACTTTTAAATACAGAAATCGTACTAATATTTTTCAAATTATTCGGCAAACTATTATACGCTATACTTCCCATATATTCAACCCTCTGTTTCGTAGTTTCAAGGCGACATCTGGCTAATCTTAAATTACTGTTGTTTCTTGTATTAAAAGAACTTTGATTTACTCCAAACGTTACATTATGGTGTCCTATATGATGTAAGCATTTGTAAACATATGTCAAAAGTTGCATTCTATATAAACCATATATTGGCAATATCGAAGGAAATGTATTTTTATATAGATCAAGTGTAGAATACATGATGGGCAAGTCAGCTACAATTTTCAAAGCCTTGCTTTGCAATCTGAATAGGGATTTCAATTCCTCCCTTTTCCCGTGCCCATACAAAATAATCAAATAGTTCAGATGACTTTGTATCAGTGCCCTATATATTACGAGTATGATTGCTATGTTGCTCATACGCACCAATGTACGCCAAAATTAAGGTCACATGGCCATTCGGTACTGTTTATTATTGTTCTGCAATCGCGTCCATAATATTAAAATACATAATCGTATGCCATGGCGAGATTTTTAGTTCTTTTAATTTGGCTAATAACTTTTCTATGATTTTATAAAACATAGGATTTAACGTTGCTTGGTAATTTAAACCCTAGTAGGGATTGATGTTTTATTGTACATCATATACAACTAAAGCTTCGATCGGTAACCAATTAGGTATTTCATTTTATTGAATTGGATATCAAGAGCTTTTCTTTTAATTTATTTATTTTTATTTATTCAGTTAAGACAATACAATAAGCCAGTAAGGCCAATAATAGCGCATTATCCCTATAACCAATTAATTATATATAAAATCCAAAATACAGGTAGAGAAAACATATAATCACCCCAAACATGTTTTAAGAGCAAAATGATCATGGAACCTGTTTGCCGCAATCATGTTATTATTTCGAAAATTATGTATCTGATTTCGACGACAATGTATATGTTTGTCGAGAAAACAACATGTTTGAGGTGATCATGTTCCTTCTCTGCGTGTAAATTAACCATTTAAATAAATAACAATATGAATGCTGCTTATACCCTCCACCATAGGATGGGGCCGTATATACTTGATTTTTTTTTAAGTATAGAATATATATGGGTTAAGATTCAAATAACATCCACAAATACTTATTGTAGCTAATAACGATAACGATTGACAATGACAGACATTTTTTTAAAATTAATTTATTCTTTTATAAATCATTCATTCAGAAGTCTCTGTGAGAAGAATTGCTTAAATTGGTAAACAGTAAAATTGAAGTACCTGAGTGTTTTTGGCAAAGAATTCCAAATTCTAGCAACGGACACAATATACGATCTCCGAAATGTAGAACAGGAAAATTGAGGTAGCTTAATCTGTGGTTTCCTTATAGAATGGGAGGAAATAAATTTCGAAAGCAAACTTTTTGTGTTTTGAGACTCACTGTTAATTTGACTCACCAAATATATACATGTTTTGAGGGAATTAGATTAAGATTTAATAGATTAATATTTAATTTTATATGTTTACTATTATTATTAATATTTTTGTTAAAAATTCTTATTATTTCAACTACCCAATAAACACAGGATGAGCGTTTTTCAAATGCAACAACTTTTCAGTTTGAGGGTAAATATAATTTTCAACATAAATTTAACTTGACTTGAAATAGCTCATCTTCAATACATCTTCAAATTGTTTGCGAATTACTTCCAATTTGCCAAAATGTTGACGAAATCTTTGAAAAGGTGTTGAAGATAATATGAGAAAACTTTGACAAAACACTACCCTAAAATGCAACGAAAAAACCATGTGGTTTTCAATACTTATTTGTGCAACGAAGTTCGTGGTCAATTGCAAGAAATAAAAAAAGGAAAATTTTAGACAAATAACCAAATAGTTTATAAAAATAGGTAAGTGAAAATAAAAAATGAAATAAAACTTTAAGGAAGTCACTAAATGTATATCTCTTTGCAGAAAACTAAAATTATGGATTCTACGTTCTTGAAAACATTAAAAAGCTGAGCGATGAAAAAATGGTTAACAATTAACTGGAACTGCTTCAAATAGTTTACAATAATTGGTACGTCAATATGAAAAATTAAATCAAAACTTTAGAGAATTCACTAAATTTAAATCTCTTTGCAGAAAACCAAAATCTTTGGATGCTATATTCTTGCAAACATTAAGAAGATGACCAATGAAAAATGAGTGGCTTATCGACAAGAACAAGTTTCCAGAAACTTTACAAGTGCAACCAATTAAAATTGTTAAAAACAACAAATTGTTGAAATCAACAACTTCTGGATGAAAATGGGCATCACATCGTCAGTTTAATTCACATACTATTATCAGTTTAAAATGGATATTTTGTGAATTCCTTCTGCTGAAAATCAATTCTAACACGCGGTCCAGTACGTTCCTAATTTCAAATTGCCCGCATGTTAATAAATTTTAATGCTGTCTTATGACACCAAAAGGAAGGAAAACGAATTATCAATGCAAAAGTGTTTACTAATAATGTTAAAGATATTTAAAGTTTTGTTGTTTGTTTTTTTTTGTTTCTTATTTGTTGATATGTTTAATAAGATTATTATTTATCAATTGGTATTGTAGTGTATTATGTAGTGTAGTGTATTATTATATATTTTATTTTGATGAAAATGAATAAATTATACAAAATTCATAGAATTTTGTCTTTGACTTTCAATTTGAAGTGGGGATATCATTCATACAAATTTAGGTTGAAAAGTATTTGCAACGATGTTAATTTTGAATTTGACTCGCATCGAAAATTGTTTGACAAATTATTGAGTAGCGATGCATTTCAATTTGAGGATAACACTTGAGATATTATTGCTAATGTGTTGAATTTCACTGTTGAGGGTAATGTCTGTTTTTTGTTGAGAACGCGATTTTCTCAACAATTTCTCAACTTGAATATTACCCTAATCCTTTGAAAAAATGTTTGAAAAATTGTTGAAATTTAGCATTTTTCAAACGTTTGTGTTTATTGGGTATTGTTATTTTTAATATTTTCATTATTGTGACACATTTTATTTTTAACTAACTTTTGTATACAGTACTATTTATAAGTTCATACTTTTTGTACTGATATGGATCAATAAATAAAGAAAAGAAAGAAAGAAAGACTGTCAGCGTTGTGTTTGTTTTTGTTCATAAAATTGTAACGGTATCGAAGCCACCGTGGTGCAATGGTTAGCATGCCCGCCTTACATACACAAGGTCGTGGGTTCGATTCCTGCTTCGACCGAACACCAAAAAGTTTTTCAGCGGTGGAATATCCCACCTCAGTAATGCTGGTGACATTTCTGAGGGTTTCAAAGCTTCTCTAAGTGGTTTCACTGCAATGTGGAATGCCGTTCGGACTCGGCTATAAAAATGAGGTCCCTTGTTATTGGGCTTAACATGGAATCGGGCAGCACTCAGTGATAAGAGAGAAGTTCACCACTGTGGTATCACAATGGACTGAATAGTCTAAGTGAGCCTGATACATCGGGCTGCCACCTAACCTAACCTAACCTAACCTAACGGTATCGAAAGCTTCAAGTGTTTTCTTCAAGTTGAATAAAAAAATAGTTAATTCGGTTGTCAATTATCGAAGTTTTAGTGCCTCAAGGAAAAAATATTTGAGAATTTGGAAAAAGGTTTTTATACATGTGACTTTTTTCAAAAATTACAACAAAACTGTTGAAAGCTTCTATTAAATCGGTATTTCGATTGGGATGTCCCAGTGATGATTTATTTATTTTATTTCAGTTCTGGGGAGGAATTTGGAAGGAATCGCTTTACTATACTTTGGTTTTTTACACCGCCAGTTAAATTGGCATAGGTTCAAATCAAAACATTTTCGTGAATCACGCGAAGCCGTGAATGATATTTAAACTAAATCTCGTGAATGTGAGTGAACGGGACTAAACAAAAATGTGTCGTGCGTGAGTAAACATCAAATTGTGTTCGTGATTGTGAGTGAGTAAAATTTCTCCGAAATCACGCTCATGGTAAAAATTCACGTTCACGATCCAACGCACGCTTACGATAAAATTCACTTTCACGATAAAATTCGTGTTCACTATATATTATACGTTTACAATAAAATTCACACTCACGATAAAACAGAGACAAAAAAATTAAATTGTGCTAATTGTTCCGTCGTGAGTTATGAATGTTACAGGAATTCGACAACACTTAAGAGTTTACAAATAATGCAAAATCGAGCCGTAAAGGCTGTATTTAATTTGCCTATTAGGTTTTCTACACAACTTTTATATTCGAGTGTAGCAAGTGGCATTATTTTACCAATAAAGACGCTATATAAATATAAACTATTGCTATACATGTTTAAAGTACTTCATTCGATAGGATTTCACACGATTCAGTTTAATCGAAATCAAATGGCTTTTCAGACCAGGAATCAATTTGACCTCAGGGTCGTGAGGTGCAGATTGGAGTTAACCAAGCAACGAATTGAATTTATTGGAGCTTTTGAATATAATCACTTGCCGAGTTATTTAAAGCTTGAAAATTGTATGTCGAATTTCAAAATAAGATTAAAGAATTATTTTCAAGAAAATTAATGGATGCCTCAAATGTTAATTGTTGAATATTTGTATATTATAAATCTATATTTGTTTTGATTTTTCGATTTCTTAAAAACATGTTGTAATTTGCCAGCTTGCCTTGTTTAAGCCCAACGTGGCGCTGAGGCCAAATTTTATTGTTTGATGACTTTTTTGAAATAAATAATAATAAAAAAACTCATCAGTAATGGCAGCAAGTGATAAGATTTGTCGTAAATCACAAGAATTTACGTGAATGGTAATTGTTGTATCACGAACATTTTCGTGAATGAAGAATATTGTCGTGAGCCGCGGGAAATTTCGTGAATTACGAGAATTTTTTGAGCCACCAAAAATCGTGTTTCGAAAGTATTCGTGAATCACGAGATTTGTCGTAAATTACGAAAATTGTTGTGAATCGTGCGGCAGCGCGAAGCATGAACGTTGTTCGTGCGTGAGCGTGCGCGAGTATGACTTTTAAATTTGTGGATTTGCGTCGGCCTGAATTCCTACCCACATGGCGTGCGTGAGTACAAATATTTCTTCGTGAATGTGCCTGAGCGTGAGTGAAATTTCACTCACGTGCGCAACCAAGTATATATTTACTGTAAAAATGACAACAAACTTTGAAAAGTCCAATAAAACGTAATACGTCTATCATTACAAAACAAACAATTTTATAGTGACAATTGCCCAAAGTTGCCCACAGGCAACATTCTCTACCGCCCAAACGAATGGGAGTGGCGACCCGAAATTTTGGCTAGACTCTCCTCCTTCAACATGATTAAAAGTATAAAAAAAATTTATCGATACCGGTAAAAATTCGGGGTTGAAAGGGTTAAATAATCCTGGAGAGTATTGCGTGTATTTTCATTTTTGTCTACATCTAATATCGCTGAGTCATCAGCAAATGTTCCAATAATAGCTTTCTTTGATTTCGCAAGGTGCAGTATGAATAAAAGATAAAGTAGGGAACCGAGTACACCGGTCCGATTATCTTTAATGGGACTCACATCACCAGCTTCAATGTAGGATGATAAAAACAAATAATAGGTATGATGATTCAAAAGATGTGCTGTATGTGAATTTTAAACTAAATGTGTAAATGCAATACGATTCGTATCACATGTCAATACCAAACCAAAAAAAGGCTCCTTTCATTGAGAATAGAAATGTGTAGCACACATTTGTGATAAAAAAAAAAACTATCAGCAAAAGCTATTAATAAGAAAAACAAACTTCATTATTGTTGTAATACCTTGCAGTCTAAAGGGCTTTGCCCAATTAATTTGACAAACATAATTTTCCTCTTTCATATCGTGTGGTAATTGTGAAAGATGTACAAGTGAGATTTGGTAATCGCAGAGTTGTTAATATCAAAAATTATTGTCGTCTTGATCCATTCACCAGCTGCATCATAAATTTGACGGACTAATAATTATTTTTAGGTTTTCATTCATACAGCTTTTAGAGTAATCGTCTCTTTGTTTTCTATTCGACTTTTTTTAAATTATTTTTAGATTCTTCTGTTTGGGCTTTTAAAGTTAGGTATTTAATATGAAGATTAATTTATTCCATTTTTGTCATCCAACGTTTCGTTGGGATATTCCAGCTTCTTCAGGGATGGTATTTTTATTAAATATTTAATTTCAGAAAATAATCAGGTAAAAACTAAATATTTGTTTTTACATTCAATTGTGGATAAAATCGAAATTAGCTTAAAAAACTTAGATTTTTAAATTACACCACAACCAGTTTCCATACAAATATTTCTAGCCATTTTGATAGTTTTACGTTTATTCTTTTTTAATTATGTGGTTAATAAAGGAACAAGAAATCGAAAGAAGTGTGAGTTATCGTTTATAACCAACACCGTCATTGTTACTGGAGAAGTGCTCTTGACTCCTGTATAAAGTTTTATTGCCCTTTCACAAGTTTACTTTAATTATCTTTCACAATTGTTATTATTTTCTCAAGAACTTTTAAATCAAATTGGAGTGGGGGATTGTAAAGAAAATTAGAATGTCACAAGTAACAGTTCACTCTTAAATCGAAATACTGCTATACGATTCCTTGACATTTAACTTTTGTCTGGTTGTCCCAAATAAGTGCGCGGGGAGAGCGATGACAAATTCGACGTCAAAGTGGCATCGATATTTCGAACGAACATCGGCCACATCGAACGACCTAAACCATTGTATTCCAAATGCCATTCCATCTCAGTAATCACCACCCACCACTCATCGGTTGTTGTAGCATATATTTCCATGCCTTATCTACACATTTCTCATGGCATAACAACGTAAGGATGAGCAGCAGCAGCAACGGCGACAGAATTTGCTGCAGCAGCTATTTTACTGTTATTTTTGTGAAAACATTTTCTCAAATATCTCAATGCAGACACTCTTCTTCTTCTCGGGACAATCAGTCACATTCATTCATTGCGTTAAGGTCGTTGCTAATACTACATATACTCACCAGTAGTGCATACATTCACTCACCCACACACGTACATACTATGTACGAAAACATTTGATGCGCTGTGTTGCGTATTTAGAGCAAGCACAAAAATCGATTTTTGAGAAATCTTTGCTTACAGAGAAATGTCATATCTCAACATTGACCGAACAAATTGAAAGAGACCCTTAAAAGATGAGATCACATGGGAAAATTAACTTCGTAGTGAATCATTAAATTTAATAAAATTTGCACTTCATAAAATTAGTGTTCGTAAACAATGATTCAGACTTAGCACAAGTAACATTTTTTTGATTGTACAAATGCCTGACCTGTACACAAAAACAAATAATTCTTTCCATCGAGTTCCTCAATCTTCTTTTTCCATAAATTTCGAATAATAATTAATTATAAATTAAAATCATGCCTTTGGACGTGAACAGGCGAATGTTTCGATATCAGGCTAACATGAACAGTAATAATTCTTTCCTACAAAATGATATTTTTTTGATTGTACAAGTGCCTGACCTGTACACAAAAACAAATAATGCTTTCCATCAAGTTCCTTAATCTTCTTTTTCCATAAATTTCGAATAATAATTAATTGTAAATTAAAATCATGCCTTTGGACGTTATTCGCCTGTTTCGATATCAGGCTAACATGAACAGTAATAATTCTTTTCTACAAAATGTTATTTTATATCAACACAGTTTTCTTTTAGTGTTAAGTTGTCTCTTTTAAGGACAAATAAATCTTTGTTTATGGTACCCTTTGCCCCTATCGTCTCCAAAGCACTTTGTTTAGCCTGAAAAAAAAAATAATTTTAACAACAAAAAGAAAACTGTGTTGGTCGAACATTTCGCTTCGCAGAAAAGAGGTAGATTGGTAAAAATTACTGTTCTTAAAATTAACTAAAATGTGCACTCAAAAAAAGTGAACCCTATATTTCAACGCCAACTCTATTTTAGTTCATGGGATTATTATGTTTTGAGAACGTTTTCTTGACTTTAATAATTTTTGACAAAACTAAAAAAGGGGGAAAAGTTATACACAAATGAATTACTAAATTCGTGTATCCCACATAATAATTCACAATTTCTTAAAATTTGTAAATTTTACAAATAATGCGCCCATCTTGAACTTCGTATTGCACTAAAGACATTTTTGCAATTTTAAACTCCATTTTTTTCCTTCATACCACGAAATTATCTTAAACAAGTGAAAACAAATAGTAACGTCTAATAAATTTTCTTGAATATGTCGAAAAATATTTATTTTTGTGAAATCGGCGTGCGTTTGTAATACAATTTAGTTAATTTTTTTTTGTAAATTAAGCTAAATTTTCTAAAATTAACCAACATTTTCCTTCCTTGTGGGGTCACTGTTTGTTTTTTTTTTTTGAGTGTGGGCGCTTATGTTTAATTCCATTTTCATAATTTTTTTTAACAATAAGATCAGCAAAAATGTACTGGAGTTTAATTAGTCAAAAATTTCTTAACATAACATGTTGTTCCCTTTTATGTCGTCTTTTAAGTTTTACAATGGAAGCAATAAAGTTTTAAGATAACCTTTACTTTTTACAATTCTGACTTATCTCACTTTTGCTTTAATATAGACATGATATTCTCATATGAATTGTCTGTTGGGGTCGTGAAAACTCAGTGTCCGAGAGTAAACGACATTGTTGCCGTTCAAAGCCACCTCACCACGCCACAATGAATGTCATTTACACTATGACCGAGTGGCCCACTCACGAAGCAACATTTTAATAACAGCGAAGAGTACTCTGGCTGTGTTAGTGCCAGAGTGGATCAATGTAAGGATGTACGAGTCTTAAAGGGAAATGCAATGATTGCTGTGAATGTTAGTGAAGATGTGTGTGTGTCAAATGGTTTCCATACACACATACAATATATGATTTGAATACTCTTGAATTAGGATAATGCAACAACAGAGATGATGATGCCTGTATAGCAGATAAATCCGGTTCATTTCAAGGTGTTTAAACAGAAACAATCAATTTACCGGTAGTGTCGCCTTTTATTCTATTTTGTTATATAGAAAAAAGTCAACAGTTGAACTTGTCTTATATTTAACTTATTTTTATTGCAAAAAATATTTTTTGTTGTAAAATGTTATTACTTTTTGTCGAATTTTGTTTACAATATGTCTCAAAAATAATTTATGAAATAATCTTAGGTACAATGACGGTACACATAAATTCAATATGAGCATAGGAAAATTTTAGTACGATAACAATAAGAATGAACTAATGTGTGCTTAAAATTGTCATGATTTGGCGCCAATGATTTTGTTTCTTTACTTTTAGTTCATTTTGCAATTTCGTAAATTGTTGAAATCTCAAAAAGTTGAGTACAAGTATCTTCATTTATTCTCATCACTACAGATATAACACTAAAATACGAACTTACTTGTCTTCATATAAGTGATCTTTAAAGTAACTATATGGCTCATATGCATACAATTTTCAGATTTGCTTGACTTACATTATTGTCCCTAACTCTATTTCCTCGTCTTATCAAAGCATATACACTCACCACCTCGAAGTAAGTAATTACGTTTATTCCCTATCGTGAGGTTTGCTGTTCTCTTCTTGTGGCCAGAGAGAAAACTCAGTGAGGTGAATAACGCAGTATTGCCAGGTGATTTTGGATTCTTCCCCCCAAATCTTAAGAAAAAAACCCCTAAATTGATCTAGACTTTTTTCAAAAACCCCCAAAAAAATTTAAGAATGTTAATAAGCCAAAAGGTGTCCCAAATTTTGTTAAAAAATCCTGCAGTGATACACTTTGCAAATTAAATTTAACACAAATATATATACTGAAAGATTTTTCTTTTCTGAAGAACAAAATTTCTTTTGAAGTAAATAAAAATCAGTAGATAACGTCATTATACCACTATCCACAAATTCGGGTTTATTTGTCTAAAATTTCGTTCCTGAGGAAAGTAATTTTTCTATGGGTATAATAATAAAATGTATATCAATATAAAGAGCAGACAAAACAATATAATTCAATGTATAAATCTTTCAAATAAAATTAATTTAAACAACGGCTTATAAAATATAATTAATAGAAATAAAAACTAAACAAAAATTAAAGTTCAGTAAATATATACATTATTCGCTAAAATTGTAGGCGTGAAATTATGAGACCAATAATTTAATGTTACAATACCATTATCTTAATTTATTTTTAATTGTATCAAATATTAAAAATGTCCCTTCAACAGATGCGTTTAAAACAGAATGTCATTGCTTAACATACTTGCTTGTATTTAAGAACATGGGTTGACTTCCCTCATTTTTTTTTCAAAATTTATGCCAGAATTGTTTTAAATTTTGTTGAGAATTGTTCCACTCTATAGGGTCTAAAATAATTTTTTACCCCCAAATAAATGTTACCCCTAAAAGCCCCCCTAAACGTGTAAAAAAACCCTAAATTTGGGGGGAAAACCCCCAACCTGGCAACACTGGAATAACGGTGGATACATATGTGTAGGTGTGTTAATAACTGGGAGAAAGATGATAACATCGTTATCGTTGGCATTTCGAACTTCTACACAAAGCATAATGCATATTCAGTAGTAACAGGGATAAAATCTTCTTGACAGATAGACGTTAGAGTTCTCTTGTAGGAATGTACCCCGTTCCCATCTATTGGCTCTATTATATGCTGTTTGTTTGTTGTCTTCGTCACTTATGATGCCGCTAAAAGCAGAGAAATCTTTTATTTGCTGTAATTGTTTCTGGTGTGAATGTTTGGTTGGTAGGCTGATAGACGATGTTGTTATATTTTTTCCTGAATAGATTCCTTTTGTTTCTCGTCTGTAACAATTGTTGTCGTTGATGTCAATTCTATGATGTCATCCTTGCATTTGTCTGCCAATTGTTGTGATTTTTGTTTTGTTCACTTGCTGTCATTTTCTTTATATCGATGTTCTTGCTCATATTTAATCTGGTTTAGATCCATTGTTGTTATTGTATTTTGGTCTGAAGCGAATGTGGAAAATGCGGTTTTAAGTTTGTTGACTCCGACTTGTAGCAGCAGCTACTACTAAGTGCTGTAAAACAGTGTGGATGTACTGGTCTAGCTATAGGGTTAAACTAACTGGGTTATGGGGATCGAATTTCATTTGTGTGGCCCCCTGGTTGTTTCTCTTTTAAGGTGTTGTTACCTTCAATTTCCATTTCATGCTTATTAACCGGCAAGTTTTGAAGTACATCTCTGTGAATGCTTGATGGACGACAGTAAATCGTATGACAATGTATTCAGTCGTTATTATAATGGAAAAATTTGCAGTGCAGCACAGTGGGTTTTAGTTTTGAAATTTTGCGAAAAAATATGAAGCCGATTGTCTTAGCTGCTAAACCCACAAAAAAAAAATCGCTTCTGTAACATAGGTCTCTCTTTCTAAACACATATATATGTTTATAGGCTATTTCCAAATTAATATGTGTTTGCATTTAAGCATATTATATTTACAAACATTTCATGTCCTAAACATAATATGTTCTAACATATTAACATATATGTCCCAAACATGTTATGCTAGTTTATGAACATTATATGCTTGCACTTAAAAATATTGTGTTAAAAAATTTGAGTTCCAAACATATAATGAAAAATAGTATTTTTCGTCCGTGTAGTTATTTTTTATAATTTGTAATTATAATAAATGTATTAATAAAATAAAATAAATAAACATGACAAATACAATAAATGATATTATTAGCGTACATCCAAAGAAAAAGTACATTCCTCAGGAACGAGGAGCCCAATTTTATTTTATCTATATATACATGATATCCCGGATATACTTTCAGGCCATGTCTGCAGGATATGATTGATGCTCTTCGGGAATATTGTTTGAAGTGGAACTTGAAAATTAATTTGATCAAATCGACAATTTTAGTTTTTAGGTAGGCCTAACTTAAATTGATATGGAGATACTAGTATTGAGATCGTGGATCATTACAGACATTACTTACAATTTATCATTTAATAAACATATTAACAATAAGTTATGTGAATCAAAGATGGCAATAACTTCTACATAGTCAAAATACTTGAACCACCCAAAGATATCTAAGGCGAATAAACTAAAAGTATTCAAGCATTGTTCGAGATCTATAATGTTTTATGCCGTTCAAATTTGGGTGATTTTGGGTGATTTTGGATTACAGCTAGCCATGGTGGAGGGTACATAAGATTCGGCCTGGCCGAACTCACGGTCGTATATACTTGTTTTTATTTGCCATAGCCTACATTTTTTTTAATTCAAGACTTCAATGCGAATTTCATAATTTCATGTCCTGAATTTAAAGAAAAATCTCTTTAGAGCAAAGATTATGAAATTTTCTATAATTTTTATTTACAAAAAATGTCCTTGGTATTGAGTAAATGTCGTGTCCTATAATTGAGGTTGCATAATCTTTCATATTTATAATATTTTCTCCAGTGCATATACAAAGTCAATAATTCTTTTAATGACGCTACTTGCGGCTTCTTCAAATGATGTTATTTACATTGACTTCGTCATTTGTTGTAGTGCACCTTAGTACATGTAATGATATATTTCCTAATTTATTGGCCTATCACTGATTACTTTATTATAGTGTTATGAATAAGACAATTTTCCTGGGGGTATTAATAAACTGATGTTATAGGTTCAATTAATGTTTTATTTTATAAAAATGAATAAAAAAATTCAGACTTCAACATAATTACTCAATTAATTTTTAATAAAGCAACTAAAAGTAGTTTCACACTTTTTTCCAGCAAACACATTTGGGAGTTGTTCTATAGGCACAACTTTAAAATCACTTCCACAAATGTCCTCACAATGAAGTTAATCAGACTAAAAACAAAATAATAAAAGAGCTTTACTTCCCAGCAAAAAAATTTGGAAGTTCTTCCAAAGGCACAGCTTTAAAAGTACTTCCAGAAGATGTACTCCCAATGATATTCTTTATTTTAACTACACAGGAAGGAACGTTTCAGACAGGCGTTATAATCCATTAAAAATTATAAAAATTATTTATTTCACAAAATACCACAGAATTTTTTTTATTTACATCCAAAACATTGAATTAGGATCACACCTAAAGAAGCAAGGCAAATTCAGTGCACCGGCTGTTGAAATGGAGGACTTCCGTCCTATGACAAGCCCATGTTAAATTCATCGCTTCTTCGTCAATTTGGCACCACTTCCGGATCCAAAAAGAACATTTTCATTACTTGTTTGGCGACGCTTTTTTTGCTGGGGTATTAAACTCAACGTAACAATTGTAATGGTCAAATTCAAATAATGCAGCAATACTACACTAAAAAAGCTTGCCCTGCTCCAAGGATTCTAATTTATAACTCGCACATGACTAAAGATGGAAATTAAGATGACAAATTGTACAAATTTTCCATAAAATTATTCACATGAAGATTCAATTCATTCAAGCAGTGTTTTCGTTTTTCATCTAAATCTAAAATCGAAATATTTTTATTCCATTATATATTGTTCTATAGCTTACGAATTTTCAAACGCATGGAGAACCAACATTCAGGATATCTCTGAGAGGGATATGTAAATGTAATCAAATCATTAAATATTTGTTTGTGTATAATTGCTTGTAGATATTCATAGAGAGATTTAATTGGGGAGATGGGGTGTCTGGAATACTCATGGAGGATCATTATCATTTGGAACACGTCCTTTGGTAGAGTCAATATTGAATTGCATAGATTTCTTTCATTATCCCAAATAAACTGCTGCTGGGAAAATGCGTTAAAGGGCATGCCATTCATTTACGATTTAGAAGGCACTTGTGTGTCGGTGTGAGTTTGCATATCATTAAGTCTATCTATAAGTTTGCATGTATGCTTGGCATTGATGCTGTTGAAAACCTCTTTTCATTTCAACATTTCAATAATCCAAAAATTAAACATCTTACAGCACCCAAGCAACCAACGTATCATCATCATGTTCTTCTCCTAGTCGGCGTCTTCATGTCTAGCGTTCCGATTTGTTTGATTCGCTTTCACTCACTAGTGAGGAATTTTCTTTCGTGGGAGGAGGTTGCATCGTGTCAGCTAACATCGCACAATGATGCTTAACCGTATGCCTCAGAGGATGATAGCTGACAATAGTTCGCACTAACAATGGGACAGACAAAAACGAATCCCCCAAAGAAAAGTGTGGGATTTAAACTTAAATGGAAAAACTAAATACGTTTATGTTTTGTTTAATGTTCAATTTAAGAGGAAATGGTTTTAACCCCCTGTTTTGGGGTCTTTGTACGACACGAGTATACCTTTATACAGACATTCATATTTAATAGGTTAAGATATGGTAATGCTTGAGTACACATATCAATCATATCCATCTCTGTGAATTGATAAATAAAATTCATCCTTAGGAAACTAATTAACACGAATATAATAAGTGCTCAGTATAACAGGTTGGCTGATAAGTCCCCGGTCTGACACATATATGGCGTCGCTAGTATTAAATGCATATTATTTTTATATAGTACCAACCTTCAAATGATTCGTGTCAAAATTTGACGTCTGTAAGTCAATTAGTTTGTGAGATAGAGCGTCTTTTGTGAAGCAACTTTTGTTATTGTGAAAAAAATGAAAAAAAGGAATTTCGTGTTTTGATAAAATACTGTTTTCTGAAGGGAAAAACTACGGTGGAAGCAAAAACTTGGCTTAATAATGAGTTTCCGGACTCTGCCCAGGGAAATCAACAATAATTGATTGGTATACAAAATTCAAGCGTGGTGAAATGAGCACGGAGGACGGTGAACGCAGTGACGCCCGAAAGAGGTGGTTACCGACGAAAACATCAAAAAAATCCACAAAATGATTTTGAATGACCGTAAAATGAAGTTGATCGAGATAGTAGAGGACTAAAAGATTGTTCATATCATTCATCAATATTTGGATATGCGGAAGCTCTGTGCAAAATGGGTGCCGCGCGAGCTCACATTTGACCAAAAACAACAACGTGTTGATGATTCTGTGCGGTGTTTGCAGCTGTTAACTCGTAATACACTCGAGTTTTTCCGTCGATATGTGTCAATGGATGAAACATGGCTCCATCACTACACTCCTGAGTCCAATCGACATTCGGCTGAGTGGACAGCGACCGGTGAACCGTCTCCGAAGCGTGGAAAGACTCAAAAGTCCGCTGGCAAAGTAATGGCCTCTGTTTTTGGGATGCGCATGGAATAATTTTTATCGATTATCTTGAGAAGGGGAAAACTATCAACAGTGACTATTATATGTCGTTATTGTAGCATTTGAAGGTCGAAATCGCGGCAAAACGGGCCCATATGAAGAAGAAAAAAGTGTTGTTCCACCAAGACAACGCACCGTGCAACAAGTCATTGAGAACGATGGCAAAAATTCATAAATTGGGCTTCGAATTGCTTCCCACTCACCGTATTCTCCAGATCTGGCCCCCAGCGACATTTTCTTGTTCTCAGACCTCAAAAGGATGCTCGCAGGGAAAATTTTTGGCTGCAATGAAGAGATGATCGCCGAAACTGAGGCCTATTTTGAGGCAAACCCGAAGGAGTACTACCAAAATAGTATCAAAAAATTGGAAGGTCGTTATAATCGTTGTATCGCTCTTGAAGGGAACTATGTTGAATAATAAAAATGATGGACATTTTTTTAATTTTTAATTAAAAATTTATTTGAAGCAAAGCAACTAAGTCAATTCAGAAATTAATTGCAAATAGTTACATTTTTAATTAAAAAATTAATTGAAATTTGATCTAATCAAGTAATTTTTTAAATTAAATTTAAAAAATTAATTGAAATTTGATCTAATCAAGTATTTTATAATGTCCAATTAAAACTGTGATTGATACTATCATTTCCGTGATTAAAGATATTTCAATTAAAAAATTAATTGTATAATTAATTTCGTGATTGAATCAGAAAAAAATTGTTTGTGTGCATACACAAAATGCTGCTCTCAAGCAGAACACATACTCATTTTTCCAAAGATCGTTTCTCTTTGTCGCTCTTTTTTCCGTATACACATTTTAATATTCTAATTAAATAATATTTAGACTTAAGCATATGAAGTTTTTGAGGAAGCCTCACTACATGTCAAGCGCACTGCCAAAACGAATGCACTCATACAAACACAGTTCTCTGAAACTACACACAAGCAGTTTCACAGCAACCACCAATTGCTCTCATTTGATTTTCTCGCTGTTTTGTGTAGATATCTTCCGTCGACTCTCTCGGTTTTCATTTCTATTTCTTTCCCTTTATCGCAACATATAAACGTTTACTATTAGTTTTTGTTTAAACGTTTACTCTAAATTTCTAAATGAATATCTACACAGATAATGTTCTAAAAGAATTGATGTTCCAAACAAATTTTATTCCTATTGAGACATGTGCCCCATATAAAGCAAATATTTAAAGGACCTGAAATTATTTTGCATTTGCAGGTAATCAGCAGAAGAAGTCGAAGAGCCCGTATGTGGAATATGGGTATTCTCTTCCTGATATACTACTGCGTTACAGTCTATTCGGCGAAAGAAGGTGATAACAAACTTGATGAAGCAGTTTCACTCACAAACGAAGAAAGCCAAAATGAGGAAGTGCCTGCAAAATCCGGAGAACAATTGGATGAGACTGGCGTAGAAGGCGAGGAGACAGAAGTAAGTTTTGTGGAATAATATCAATGCCATTAATGCTGATTTATTTTTGCATTCGTAGTTCATTCTATCAACAACTGAAGCTACCCATACTGCTCCAAAACATACCCACCCTACCTGGCGCCCAAGGCGTGAAAATTGTACACCACCAGCTATTGAACAATTTCCTCCAACTCTTATGGGTCCATGGGGAAGACGACATGGTGGTTTAATTTTACATATTCTGGTTGCTGTTTTCACCTTCTTTGGTCTGGCCATAGTTTGCGATGAGTATTTTGTGGCCAGTTTGGATCGTCTTTGCGAAGGTACATTGTGGTTGTGTCTATTTGTATCCCTATCATAAGAATGTTTTGTTGTTATTTTTAGAATTGAAATTGTCCCCTGATGTGGCTGGTGCTACTTTCATGGCTGCTGGCAGTTCAGCACCCGAATTAGCCACTGTGGTCATTGGTGTATTCTTTGCCAAGGATGATATTGGTATTAGTGGAGTTATTGGATCGGCTGTCTTCAACATAATGTTTGTCATATCGGTGTGTGCCTTGTGCTCTGGAACAGTATGCCAGCTCAATTGGTGGCCTTTGGTACGAGATTGCTTTTTCTACTGCATGTCCATTCTGGTTATGTTGATAATAATCTTCAATGATGTCATTTCTTGCGTAAGTGTTCCCGAGTTTTATCCCACAATGAAGTCGGGCTAAATTCTTCTTCCCTTCTGTTCTTACAGTTTGAATCCGTTGTCATGTTACTGTGTTACGTCGTGTATTGTGTCGCCCTGCATTTTAATACGCCACTGGAGCGATGGGCTATGTCTCTCAATCTTCCTTTCAAGCTTCCAACCAAAGAAGAACAATCGTCGTTAGTAACTTACAAAAATGTACCCGACACCACTTACACAGAAGGCAGTCAACAGCAGACTAATTTGTCACAAGAGCCTAACGCCGCCTCTACGACATCAGGAACACAGCAGCAACCTGACTATCAAAATTACACCGATCCAAATGCAAGCTGGGACCCCAACTCTGCGTGGGGCGATGAGGCTTCTAGCAATCCGGTGGGAGCCAGTGCTAGAGCCACCCAACCGCCTGTTGATGATTGGGGCATGAGTCAATTCAGTGGCGGCCAAGGCCAAGAGAACATGGGATATAATCCCGATCAGCCCGAGTCTGTGGTAACACAAAGTGCTTCAGCGGATGCAGCGGCGAATAAGCCAGTGGTGGGCAAACCACAAGCACCGGCAGGGGGTGCTGCTGATTATTACAAGTCCAGTGACAAAACCAAGGAGGCTCGCCCCAATCCCCTGGAACGACCAACGGAGGGTGGTCTGCCAGCACTGGTTTCCTGGTATGTTGTCTACCCCATTCACTTCATGTGCCAGAAAACAATGCCCGACTGTCGAACCGAACAGTATCGCAATTGGTATCCATTCACATTCCTTATCTCCATGATCTGGATCTCATTCTATTCGTACTTCATGGTGTGGATGATCACAGTGATTGGATCCACACTGGGCATACCGGATACAGTAATGGGTCTTACCTTCGTTGCTGCTGGTGTTTCTGTGCCCGATGCCCTAAGCTCAATAGCGGTTATCAAAGAAGGCTATGGCGATATGGCCGTTTCAAATGCAATCGGCTCGAATGTCTTTGATATCCTAGTGTGCTTAGGTCTTCCGTGGTTTATACAGACGGCCATCATCGCGCCGGGCTCCCACGTCAATGTCATCTCTAAAGGTAAGTGGTACAGCGCACACGCGCTTTAGTGAGTGGGTGACGTGGGTACTCTTAAGAGCTTCACCAGAGCAACCGGGAAGACATAAGGACAACTGAGGACACTCAAATGTTCGATTTAATAATTTTGTGTGATTTTTTCTATCTGTCTGAAAGGGTTCTCTTTAAATGAGGTAATATCCAGAAAGTTTCTCACCACCAACATCACAGCCACTTTCAAAAAGACTAAGATTCACCTACACTTAGAGAATACAAATAGCACCGCAATGGCACATTTGTTTGCAAATGCAAACACTTTACACAACCACCAATATACAGAAGACAGACACTTGTTGAATTTCCAAACAAAAAAAACACAAAAAATAATTAAAAGTAGTTTTGTTATGCTCATCTATTAGATTGCGTTCGAAATCAATTGGCATACACTGCAAAAATAATCATCGACATTTTTTCATTCAACATTTTAATTAAATTTTAAAAAAGAGATGTCTATTAAAATTTTAATTATTCCACTAAAAAATATTTAGAAAACATAAATCATATACGTAAATTAATTGTAGCAATTAATTGTTTGCTTGGATAAATTAATTTTTACGTTTTTCTCCTTGATTAAAAACGTTTTAAAAAGATAAAAGTGGGATGAATTAATTTCGTGTTTTAAGACCACAAATATTGTTATTTTATTTCTTTCCACCATGTTTGTACATATATCAAAGACTAAATATAGCACCAAAACATTAATCAAAGTACATTAGATTTACATGTTCGGCAGGGCAGAATATTAAATAGCCACTATCATAGAAGAAATGTAAAAACCTCATCGTAGTGAGTTAGTTGATAAAATAGGGAATTTCAGGTGGACTTCCCTTAACCCTCTAATGCCCCAATTTTTTGCCAGCTGATTAAATATTTAATGTTAACGACACAAAAGCAAGAAAATGAAACAAGAAAAATTTATGCGGTAAAATTCAGTATATGCTGCAAAGCCTCTTGAACAGATTTTACTAAGTTTTCTTTTTATATTACCCATTTTTGTTGTCTTAACGCATGTTTTACTAAAAGCTTCCTGATTTTACGTAACTATTGGGCATTAGAGGGTTAAGAGAATCAGTTTAAATGATATTTACGTTTCCTGAAGTTACATTTAATATGTCCATTATTCCTGAAAGAATCTTAAATTTCTCTTCTCAGTGTGCAATAAAATCAGACGAAATAACACCTTTCAGATGATTTGAGATCTAAATTCGGTAAATTCAAGAAGTAAAATTAGGAATTTTTGTATTAGCTTCAGGCAATTTTGATGAAATTGCACCTTCTACTCCCTCAAGAAATTAAGTCGCGAGACGGGTGTATATCAAACTAAAGTGGTATTGAATCCATGACCCTGTGCAAGGTGTGTTGCTACCATTGTGCGACTTTAATAGCATTTTGTAACCTTTGTAGTTCCCTGCAACTTTCTCTAAATCTCCGGTCAACCCAAAAGTCTAAACAAACTATTGTTTGTATTGTTCAAACATATTGTGTTTCACCTTAGGCATTCATTGGTAGATAAAACTGTTAATAATAATGAAATATCAAACATTTCCTGCTATTTTTATACCCTCCACCATAGGATGGGGGTATATTAACTTTGTCATTCCGTTTGTAACACATCGAAATATTGCTCTAAGACCCCATAAAGTATATATATTCTGGGTCGTGGTGAAATTCTGAGTCGATCTAAGCATGTCCGTCCGTCCGTCCGTCTGTCCGTCTGTCCGTCCGTCCGTCTGTCCGGCTGTCCGTCCGTCTGTGGAAATCACGCTAACTTCTGAACGAAACAAGCTATCGACTTGAAACTTGGCACAAGTAGTTGTTATTGATGTAGGTCGGATGGTATTGAAAATGGGCCATATCGGACCACGTTTACGTATAGCCCCCATATAAACCGATCCCCAAATTTGGCTTGGGGAGCCTCCCGGAGCAGCAAAATTGATCCGATCCGGTTGAAATTTGGTACGTGGTCTTAGTATACGGTATCTAATAACCGTGCAAAAATTGGTCCATATCGGTCCATAATTATATATAGCCCCCATATAAACCGATCCCCAGATTTGACCTCCGGAGCCTCTTGGAGGGGCAAAATTCATCCGATCCGATTGAAATTTGGTACCTGATGTTAGTATATGGTCTCTAACAACCATGCAAAAATTGGTCCATATCGGTCCATATCGGTCCCATATAAACCGATCCCCAGATTTGACCTCCGGAGCCTCTTGGAGGGGCAAAATTCATCCAATCCGATTGAAATTTGGTACCTGATGTTAGTATATGGTCTCTAACAACCATGCAAAAATTGGTCCATATCGGTCCATAATTATATATAGTCCCCATATAAACCGATCCCCAGATTTGACCTCCGGAGACTTTTGGAATGGCAAAATTCATCCGATCCGGTTGAAATTTGGTACCTGATGTTAGTATACGGCCTCTAAAAACCATGCAAAAATTGGTCCATATCGGTCCATAATTATATATAGCTCCCATATAAACCGATCCCCAGATTTGACCACCGGAGCCTCTTGGAGGAGCAAAATTCATCCGATCCGGTTGAAATTTAGTACGTGGTCTTAGTATACGGGTTTTAACAACCATGCAAAAATTGGTCCATATCGGTCCATAATTATATATAGCCCCCATATAAACCGATCCCCAGATTTGACCTCCGGAGCCTCTTGGAGGGGCAAAATTCATCCGATCCGGTTGAAATTTGGTACCTGATGTTAGTTTACGGCCTCTAATAACCATGCAAAAATTGGTCCATATCGGTCCATAATTATATATAGTTCCCATATAAACCGTCCCCAGATTTGACGTCCGGAACCTCTTGGAGGAGCAAAAGTCATCCGATACGGTTGAAATTTGGTACATTTTGTCAATATATGGCCTCTAACAGCCATGTAAAAATTGGTCCATATCGGTCTTTAGTTATATATAGCCGATGACTTATTACACAAAAATTGGTCCATATCGCCAAAAATAATCTACCAAAACTTTATTTCCATAGAAAATTTTGTCAAATTTTATTACTATACAAAGTTTTGTCAAAATTTCATTTCTATAGAAAGTTTTGTCAAAAGTTTATTTCCATAGAAATGTTTGTCAAAATTTTATTTCTATAGAAAATTTTGTAAAAAATTTATTTCTGTAGAAAATTTTGTCAACATTTTATTTCTATAGAAAATTTTGTAATCTACCAAAACTTTATTTCCATAGAAAATTTTGTCAAATTTTATTACTATAGAAAGTTTTGTTAAAATTTCATTTCTATAGAAAGTTTTGTCAAAAGTTTATTTCCATAGAAATGTTTGTCAAAATTTTATTTCTATAGAAAATTTTGTAAAAAATTTATTTCTGTAGAAAATTTTGTCAACATTTTATTTCTATACAAAATTTTGTCAAAATTTCATTTCTATGCAAAATTTTGTCAACATTTTATTTCTATAGAAATTTTTGTCAAAATTGTATTGCTATAGAAAATTTTGTCAACATTTTATTTCTATAGAAAATTTTGTCAAGTTTTTATTTCTATAGAAAATTTTGTCAAATTTTTATTTCTATAGAAAATTTTGTCAAAATTTTATTTCTATAGAAAATTTTGTCAAGGTTTCATTTCTATAGAAAATTTTGTCAAAATTTTATTTCTATAGAAAATTTTGTCAAACTAGATTATATACGTATTTAATCGGCCTTTTTTTGTTTAATATATACCCCGTATGGGCTAACTTACAATTTAGAAGACAGTGTTAAAAAGTTTTACGATACCTTGCCGTCGGCAAGTGTTATCGCAACCCAAGTAATTCGATTGTGGATGACAGCCTTTAGTAGAAGTTCCTACGCAATCCATGGTGGAGGGTACATAAGATTCGGCCTGGCCGAACTTACGGCCGTATATACTTGTTTAAGCTCGATTACACTAAAACATGTTTTATTTTGGCTAAAACAAATAAAAATGTCAACTTAGGAGCTATCCTAACATAATTAAAACAATATTTTATGAATATCTATGGTATTTGACCAAAAATCTGAATATTTATCGAATTGAGGCATAACAGCAAACAAAATGTTTGCTGATTGTATTTAGGAACTTGTAAGTATATTACAGGGCAAAAATATACCAAACACTACTTTTGGTTCTTTGGTTGTTCATTAGGCCCTGAAGTACAAAAATATAACATCAGACATCGACTGCTGTTTTTAGCAGATTTTTTTCTATGAGTGTAGCATACTCGCTCGGTCTCTCTTTCTAAACACATATATGTTTAAAGGCAATTTCTAAATTAATAAATGTTTGCATCCACACATATTGTATTTAAAAAAATGTTATGGCCCAAACATTAAAATGTCTAACATATATGTCGCAAACATGTTATGCCAGTTTATGAACATTATATGCTTGCACTTAAAAATAATGCCCTAACAAATTGTTCCAAACGTAGAATTTTTACACCAAAACATATGAAAAACAGTCTTATCCGTCCGTGTACGGATTACTCTGAGTCTGTAATGTAAAATTCTGATCTAAAATTCCGATCTGAAAATACACAACGTTCAAGATGCTATACAAATAAATGGTAGCTCCAATAAAAATGTCGCGTCCATTTTGCGCTGTAAGAAAATAGCTTCTTTCTATTCAAAAGTTGTCTTTCACAGAAACTACACGCAAAAAAATAATTCTTTCCTCCCAAACGAAATTTTAGACAAACAAAGTTCGTTTCTCATTTGCTTTCCGTTGAAAGGAAGTGTATTTGGAAGAAAAGTATATACTTTTTGTGATAAACGTTTATTCTTTTCCATGACGTAAAAACAATTTCATAAAGACTAACTCAAAAAACAATCTTTTCTGGCTAATTGCATTTTCCCTCACATCTTTTTCACTTCCACGAAGTTTTTTAGTTATTAGCACCTTTTTCTGTAATACAAACAATGTAGAAGAAATTATACGATTTTATAAATTTAATTTTTATACCCTTCACCACTACTGTGGTACAGGGTATAATAAGTTTGTGCATTTGTATGTAACGCCAAGAAATAGTGGTCATAGACCCTTCTTTTAGTATACCGATCGGCTTAGAATTAAATTCTGAGTCGATTTAGCGATGTCCGTCTGTCTGTCTGTCCGTCCGTCTGTCTGTATATGTAATTTTGTGCACAAAGTACAGCTCGCAATTTAAGTCCGATCGTCCTCAATTTTGGCACAGGGCCGTTTCTTGGGACGAAGACAATCGCTATTGGTTTTGGAAAAAATCGGTTCAGATTTAGATATAGCTGCCATATATATTTATCCCCGATTTGATCATAGTTAGCGTGTTTATCAACCGATTTTCTTGAAATACCGTACATCCAAATATTTTATAAATCTCGAAAATCTTGCAAAATATCAGCCAAATCGGTTCAGATTTAGATATAGCTCCCATATATATATTTCGTCCGATTTAGACTCATATGACCACAGAGGCCAAAGTTTTGCCGTGATTTGCTTCAAATTTTGCACAAGGGGTACGTTTAATAGTATCATTAAGTGTGTCAAATTTTGTTAAAATCGGTTCAGATTTAGATATAGCTCACATATATATCTTTCGCCCGATTTGGACTTATATGGTCTCAAAAGCCAGAGTTTTACCCTGACTTACTTCAATTTTTGCACAAGCGGTACTTTTAACGATACTATTGTATGTGCCAAATATGGTCAAAATCTATTCAGATCTAGATATAGCTCCCATATATATCTTTCGACCGATTTTAACTTATATGGCCTCAAAATCCAGGGTTTTGCCGTGATTTGCTTCAAATTTGGCACAAGGAGTACGTTTGGTAGTATCGGTTATTGTGCCAAATTTGGTTGAAATCGGTTCAGATTTAGATATGGCTCCCATATATATCTTCCGTTATACTGCCATTTACGTGAAATTTCGCATAGATAGCAGAATTATTATTCTAACTATACATGTCAAATTTAGTCAAAATCTGTTCAGATTATATATAGCTCCCATATATACGTACACCAGAGTTGGGGAAATATGGTAGACTGTTACACATTTTAGACCCATTTTCAATGGAAGTGTCCTCCAATTAACTGGATAGCGTTAGTCGATTTAAATTTTAATTCTAGAGATTTTGTAGAAGTAAAAAAATTGTCTCCTTTATGTTATATAGCTTCCAGCAAATGTGAAGTAGTTGAGATGGTAACACAAATTTTGGCCTACATAGGGGTGAAGGGTATAATATAGTCGGCACCGCCCGACTTTAGACTTTACTTACTTGTTTTTTTTTTAACTTTCGCCTGGACGGAGAATCGAACCGCGGACCATGCAATTTGTAAGCCAAAACACTACACGCAAAAAAATAATTCTTTCCTCCCAAACGAAATTTTAGACAAACAAAGTTCGTTTCTCATTTGCTTTTCGCTGTAAGGAAGTGTATTTGGAAGAAAAGTATATACTTTTTGTGATAAACGTTTATTCTTTTCCAGGATGTAAAAACAATTTCATAAATTTCATAAAAACATTATTTTCTTGCTAATTGCATTGTCCCTCACATCTTTCTCACATCCACGAGGATTTTTAGTTCTTAACACCTTTTTCTGTAATACCAACAATGTAGAAGAAATTATACGATTTTATAAATTTTTAAAATTTTTTTTACCTTTCGCCTGGACGGAGAATCGAACCGCGGACCATGCACATTGTAAGCCAACACACTAACCACTGAGCTATGTACCTGTTATGGTCATCAATAGATAAATATCCATATAAGTTATATTTATATAGCATAGCTTGCGGCGCCCACGAACCGAATAAACAAAGTTTATTTACCGGAAAATACATTTAGTTTGGCACCGTGGAGCAGTGGTAGCTACGTCCGACTCTCATGCCAAGGGTCGTGGGTTCGATCCCTGCTTCGGCCAAAGTTTTTTTTTTTGCTTTTGTTTTTTTTTACATATATTCCAATATATTCGGAAGATTCCGAAAAAATGTTCAACATTACATTGTAGTATATTAAATTTTGAACTGTAAAATGTGTCTTATTAAAGACCTAAAGTCAGAAAAGAACAGTGTTTGATATAAACGAAATGGACTGTGTTGTTATTTCAAAAATAACTTTTTTTATTGAAAAAAATAAAAATTTTGTAACAAACGAATTTTTTTGGTGATAAAAGTTTAAAATTTTCGAAGCAATTCAAAAAACTCTAACAAAAGAAAAACGTTTTCGGTACACGTTTTCCAAACGTTTTTTTTCTTTGCGTGTATCCACTGAGCTATGTAGCCGTTATTGTCATCAATAGACAATTACCTATATAAGTTATATTTATATAGCATAGCTTGCGGCGCCCACGAGCCGATTAAACAAAGTTTATTTAACAGAAAAATACATTTAGTTGGGCACCGTGGAACAATGGTTGCTACGTCCGACTTGCATGCCAAGGGTCGTGGGTTCGATCCCTGATTCGACCAAAGTTTTTTTTTTTACATATATTCCAGATATGGCCGGAAGATTCCGAAAATTAAATAAAAAAAGGTTGAAAGATGAAAACAGCGTATCTATGTTATCACACGCCAAAAATAAATTCGTTTCTCATTTGCTTTTTGCTTTATTTGGAAGAAAAGTATATGTTATACCTTTTGCGATAAACGTTTATTCTTTTCCGGGACGTAAAAACAATTTCATAAAGACTAACTCAAAAAAAAAAAAACAATCTTTTCTGGTTAATTGCATTTTCCCTCACATCTTTAAAATTAAATTGACTTGATATCGATATGGAAGATTGGATTAATAAAATACAGGAATTAAGTTTAAAAAATCTTAAACTTTCAAAATTAATAGTTTAATGATATGTATTTATATTTTATTAAATTTTATGTTGAATTTTTGTTTTTTTATTCTTTCATGGAATGTTTTATGTAATAAAAACATTTTGAAAAGACTTCACCATATAAACGATCCTTGTGTGACAACTTTTGTAGAACTTTTTGTAACGGTCACATTGTACTCCCTTCTAGAGATTACATTAACGAAATTTCATTAAGATTTTAACAATTTGTATTAAAATATAATTTACAAAACCGCGCAATCCATTTCCCATGTTACAACGATCCACCTACAAATGACAATGGATATGTTTAATTACACATCTGCAATACTTAATTTAGTTTATATTATTAGATCAGCATTAACATACATTCTCTCAACCCAAAGACATAGTTATTATCTTATGTTCATTAAATGTTACTAGTAGAGGTTGCAGTTAGACCTTCAGTTCACCAGTTCTGTAGTAATCGCCTTTAATTTAATTACATACTCAATAGAACAATTTAATTGAATTGAAATTAATTTAACAAACACACACACCCACACTCGGAACAATACTCAGAACAGACAATACTCTGCCACCAGTGCAAATCTCATTTTAATTGTTGTTGTTTTTTTCTCTTCTTTTCTTTCTCTTGTTTATCTTGAATTTGCAGGTTTAACCTATTCAACCATTTCCCTATTTTCCACGGTGATATTTTTGATACTTTCGACTCATTTGAATGGCTGGAAATTAGACAAACGCCTCGGCATCATCCTGATGGTGTGGTACCTGTTATTCATAACGTTAGCATCTCTGTATGAATTAAATGTCTTCGGTTACATGAATCCACCTGAATGTCCAAGTAAGTATAAATGTAGTATTTATTTTCATGTACCACCACTTATAGGAATAAAAAAAAAAAACAAGTAAGGAAAGTCTAAAGTCGGGCGGGGCCGACTATATTATATTGTAGATCTAAATTTTCGATACCATATCACATCCGTCAAATGTGTTGGGGGCTATATATGTCCAAATCACTCGATTTGGACAGAATTTGATAGACTTTTACAAAATCTATAGACTCAAAATTTAAGTTGGCTAATTCACTAGGGTGGAACACAAAATATGGAAAACATTTAAATCTGAAGCAATTTTAAGGAAACTTCGCAAGAGTTTATTTATGATTTATCGCTCGATATATATGTATTAGAAGTTTAGGAAAATTCGAGTCATTTTTACAACTTTTCGACTAAGCAGTGGCGATTTTACAAGGAAAATGTTGGTATTTTCACCATTTTTGTCGAAATCGGAAAAACATATATATGGGACTATATCTAAATCTGAACCGATTTCAGCCAAATTTGGCACGCATAGCTACAATGCTAATTCTACTCCCTGTGCAAAATTTCAATTATATCGGAGTAAAAGATTGGCCACTGTGGTCATATGATTGTAAATCGGGCGAACGATTTCAATAAAATTTAGCACACTTGACTACACTTCTAATTGTGCTCCTAGTGCAAAATTTCAACCAAATTGGGGTAAAACACTGGCTTCTGGGACAGTATTAGTCCATATCGGGCGAAAGATAAATATGGGAGCTATATCTAAATCTGAACCGATTTCAATAAAATTTGGCACACTTGACTATAGTACTAATTGTTCTTCTTGTGCAAAATTTTAAGCAAATTAGGGTAAAACTCTGGCTTCTGGGGCCATATAAGTCCATATCGGGCGAAATATATATATTGGAGGTATATCTAAATCTGAACCAATTTCTTCCAAAATCAATAGGGTTCTATTCTGAGCCAAAACACATACTTGTGCCAAATTTGTCGATTGGACTAAAACTGCGACCTAGACTTTGATTACAAAAATGTGTTCACGGACAGACGGACATGGCTATATCGACTCAGGAGCCCACCCTGAGCATTTTTGGCAAAGACACCATGTGTCTATCTCGTCTCCTTCTGGGTGTTGCAAATATATATATACACTAACTTATAATACCCTGTTCCACAGTGTGGCGCAGGGTATAATTACTAAACATAAGATGTGACCGGATACACTAAGTTTGATGGATGAAATTTGCTTCCCGAATACAATGAAATATGTGCGTTAGTCTGATTTGCGCGACAATTCTGGAATTGTTCCCCGTGTTAAATCCAGATATACATTTTCCCATGTTCTAATTTACGAATTCATGAAACGTACACTCAAAAACAAGTGAACTCTCTATTTCACTAAAGCCAATTCAACTTTATTTTAGTTCATATTAGATGATTTGACAGTGGCAAAGGAAAAGAGATATGTTTGTACAAATTTATTTCGGCAAAGGCCGACTGTCATAAACCTTTTTTCGGAAGGTTCATTTTGGGTTTATTAACTGCCTGAATTTATTCTGATAATTGGTTGATGATTCTTTTCCACTGTTGCTTAAGCTACACTTGTAGTTTAGTCAATGCATGGTTTTAAGCTGAAATCAAAAACAACAAAATTATTGAAGTAGAAACCAACAATAACAAAACAAAACTAAATACATTTTTGACAAAATTTTCTATAGAAAAAAAATTTACAAAATTTTCTATAGGAATAAAATTTAAATTTTTTAGAACTAAATTTCTATTTATTTATTTTTTTTAGAATAAAATTTTGTAATTTTCTATAGAAATAAATTTTTGACAAAATTTCTATAGAAAAAAATTTGACAAACCTTTCTACAGAAAAAACATTTGGTAACAAAATTTTTGCCAAAATTTTCTATTGGAATAAAATTTAAAATTTTTAGGTTTCCATAGAATTAAAATTTTGACAAAATTTTCTATGGAAATAAAACTTTGGTAAAATTTTGACAAAATTTTCTATGGAAATAAAACTTTGGCAAATTTTTCTATGGAACTTTTGTAACAAAATTTTTGCCAAAATTTTCTATTGGAATAAAATTTAAAATTTTTAGGTTTCCATAGAATTAAAATTTTGACAAAATTTTCTATGGAAATAAAACTTTGGCAAAATTTTGACAAAATTTTCTATGGAAATAAAACTTTGGCAAAATTTTGACAAATTTTTCTATGGAACTAAAATTTTGACAAAATTTTCTATATATTCAATATTTTTTAATTTTCGTGTTAGTCCATTTCGTTAAAGTCGATTGAAGTAGTAGTAACTTTCCCTTGTTGATGCAAACTAAATCATTAAAACAAAATTCGACGCATTTACAATATAAGGGAAATTTATACACCCAAAGTGTGGCACTGGGTATAAATGGCCGATATCTATAAAAACGTACTAATTTGATTTTGTAGCCCCAAAGTAAGCCTACGATACACATTTAAGTCAAACCGAATGAATGTGGAGGCTTCTATGCGCTCAAGGATATGTATTATCAGCTATATCAAATTACAGTCATTTATCGATTGAAGATTTCAATTAATTCAAATTTCTTAAATATATTGTTAGTTACAAAAATATAAAGTGTTTTAAAATTTTGGTTGGGCCGGAGTCGATTTGTCTAAATTAATGAAAAAAGTTCAATAAAATCATTCCATATATGAATTCAATTCAGTTAAATTTTTTCACTAAAACACTAAATTAAAAGTGCAAACATATTTATGAAGACGATTATATTTTGATCGAGTCTTGCCAAATAATGGATGGAAAAGATCCAATGAATTGATTGCAAATAATTTTATATTTCTAAATTAATTAATTAAAAAAAAGGGAACCGTGAAAACAAGCTGGTTTTCAGCTTGAAAACTGAACATAGGAGTTACATTTTTAATAAGCAAATACTACCTAGTATATGGGGAACAGTTACAACTACATAAGGCTTAATTCTGCATGGACAAACAAAAAATAATTAATTTAAATATTAAACTAATTACAATCATTTTATTTTTTTTCAATTTCAGGTGACTACTGAATTATCACGCTGTTCATGTATATGGAAAACTACAAACTACGGAGTCTTAAACAAATCCAGTGTATCCCAACCAATATTTCAGAGTTTCATTTTGGTTCGAAACAAATCTAAACTCCCCACTAGTAGATTTGGGAAGAAGCGAATTAAACTAAGCAAAACAAAAATAACGATAGTCACCACCCTACATGCATACGAGTATATACATACATATAGACAAGCAACTAATAATCATCAAACAAAGTTATAGAGAGACAATTCAAAAAGGTATAAAATATTGCACCACTCTAAGGTAGAAATTCGTGAATAACATCATTCATTTGAGTTACAATTCGGAGATCAACATTGCGCGAAGATCAAGATGGCGCGAAACGAATGAGTTAGATTTGTAGGAATGTTAACATTAAACCACAGCATTTAACGAATGAAATTCTTCACGGAATAAAAGTAGGCATCAATAACAATAATATTAACAACAACAACAAAATATTAGCATATTTTACATTTTTTACAACGCACCACAAATTAAAAGAAGTAAAAGACATAATTATAATAATAATAACAACAATAATAATAATGAAAGAGAAAATTATAAAACCAAGAGTAAACTGTAGTTAGGAATATAATTTTTAGAAAACCAAAAAAAAAAAAAAATATTTAAACAAATAATCAACAACTTATGCTTTTTTAATAATTTGAAAAAAAGTTTTAACTGAAACATGAAATCAAATCCAACTAAAAAAATATATATTTAATTATTAGTAATCAGTATAAAAATATTATTATATTGAATAATTTAGCCTATTCATTTGTTGTTTTCGTGTATATATACACATACATTTCTTTTATTTTCCACAACAAAATAGTTAATACCCCTATAGAAAAAACAAATTATAATAAGCTTTAATATTTAAATATCGACAACCTGAAAAATAATATTTATATCTATATATAGAAATAAATATTATTTTTTTATTTCAAAATAAAAGGAAAACACAATAATGCGGAGCATTTGCATATAAACCGAAATTGAATGAATAAATGAAAAAGGCAGACATAATCATAATTATATGTTATTCTTTATTTATTTTCTTGTTTATCACTATTTTATTTTATTTATTTTCAAAAGCGTGCACTTTTCAAATAGTTACATTCAGTAAGAATGGGATTAATAATAGTTCGTAGTGTACTTATACTCCAATAGGCCTTACACATTACACTTAAAATGTTCATATTTTAAGATTTGAAATTTAGTTAAAGCGGATTTCCGAAGTTTAATGTGAATACCCTACAATGTCTTTGTATATTTAGAGCTTCTATTTAATTTCCAAAAAAAAAAGTAGTTTACCATAAAAAAACTACTTTGGCAATAACTATTAAAATTATTGGGTTGTTTTTATTTAGATATTTTATTTATTAAAAAATTACGAGTCTATAGTGTGTACTGTTTTAGTCATATTTGGTTCTCTCATTCGAAGACACACATGGCAAATATTACACTTATATTAAATTCCCAATAACATAAACGTTTGAGGATAGCCTATGTGCACTCAGCAAGATTTCAATCATTACTCTCTGCTTGAGTTTTTTAGACATTATATGAATATTACATTTTTGTACTAACATTTCGATGTTGTATTAACATTACAATGTTGAATCAACACTGCAATATTGTTACAACATGTTGAGTTGAAATCTCTTTACACATGTTTATGGGATTTATTTTGGAGAACGTAAATGCTTTGATTTCTCCCTCCGCCCATTTGTTTAAAAATGTAAATTATTTGTAAAGTGCATTACTTGCAGTATACTTTAAAAGAACCAAAGAAATAAATGTAAAATGGTTTCTTTTCTAAAGAGCATAAATAAAAAATGCAAACAAAAGAATTAACAATAAAATGCAACGAATTTTCGTTAATATAATTAAAGAAATTAAAACAAAATACTCAAAAATATAATAAAGCTAGAACTTCACAAGTTTTAGATATAAAATAAATATAAACAGAAAAACTATATTATTACCATTTCGAGAAAGGATATTATTTCTAACTGAATTTTAGGTTATTTTTTAATTTTGTGTTATTTGTTCTATCTTAATTTAATTTATTACAAGCAAATTTACTAACTTCAGTCCAGAACAAAACAAAAAAGGTCAAGATGTTATATGTTGGAATAAACACAATCTGTAACATAATAATTGTGAATGCTGCACAATTATGATGAATAGATTGGTTTAGAGTGCAATACTTCGTCTTGGAAGAACGAGTTTTTTTATTATAAACGAACTTAAAATTGTATACACATTTGTTTAAGTATTCACTGCATCTATTTAGGAAAATATAACTTAGTATTAATTTATCTGAAATTTGTTTAGTTTTTAATGATAAGTTTTAATTAAATTACATAATTTTATTTCTCTAACGGTCATTTATAGCTGTTGACATTTTTCTAAGACTAATGTATGTAATAATTAATTCATTTTATTTTATATAAAAAAATAATAAAAACAATTTCATGTCAATTTGACTCAGTGTTAATTAAAAACTGAACCTAAACAAGTTCAACTTTTTCCAATAAAGTCAATTTCATGTTTTATGCTTTTAGTTTTAAAGTAATAATAAAATAAAAACAACTAATTTTAATACACATTTATACATAAACAAACAATATTACATATTTGAAAACCAACACAGAATTTTTAAAATATGGACAAATTAGGATTCTATGTTTAAAGCAATTTGTTAAATTTTATTTTTTTAATTAAAATTAAAGAAATACTTAAGAGAATCTCTATGTCTAATATTTAAATAATAGGAAGAATATGCTAAATTATTTCTTATTTGTTAAAAAAGAGCAAATGCCATTTATTAAAGGAAATTAAAAACAAAATCAACTGGTAACAATAATTATGTACTCTACTACTATTAATATTAATTTTACATATACAAAGTGACAAGCAAACCAAAAACATAAAACACATTATAAAGACACAAACATATACACTTAAAACTTATAAATTTATAAATATTTTTGTGTTATATTTAAAAAAACAATCAAATATAACAATAATAATAAAAATAATTGTAACAAGAAATTATCCACACACATATTAAAAACAAATTTATATAATAAATAATATTGTAATTATTAACGATGAAACCTAATATTACTAAAATATTGTGTTTATGTTTTACATACATTTTTCTCTTCCTTACCCATCTCTCTCCTTAGATATTAAATCCAAAATTAATTTGCTCATATATATAAAATAGAAAAAAAATCATTATAAGATTTAATCACAGCTGTATACTTAATATAAAAATATTGTTGATAATTCTACATTTCGAATATATTCTTCGTTAAATGATAACAAATTTATGCTAGTAAATACCTATTATGAAAACAGTCTTTCCTCTTCTTCTCTGTCTTCGAAATAAAATTTGATCAATAACATCTTCCGAATAATTCAAGCTACATTATAAACTTCCCTACATATTGAAAACTTACAAAACTATAGTTATATAATATAGAACAATTATCCATAATATTACGAATATTCTAATTTTAACATTTCTTTTTAAAATCCTTAGAGATTCCTGTCGTAAACTGTGAAATTAATTATAAATTTTTTTATGTTTTCGATTTTTTTTTTTAAATATTGAACTATTTCTTTCTCTTTATCGGGAGAAGCGATTCTCCCACACACAGAAAGATCTCTGGTATACCTGCTCTTCTGGTTTTCGTTTTCGCAATTCGAATGACAAAAACTTATAATTCAAAACTGTAAGCCACTGTTCTGACGGGTAAGAAATACAATTAGAACGTTTTTTTACAGAAAAATGTATTGCTTGTCTTCACTTCGTTTCATTCTGCTTGTTTTACATATGCGAATGGATTACTTTAACTGGTATGCTAACGATCTAACATTTATTTCGCATTTTATTCGTCACTCTGTAAATTAACAGAATCTCCACAAAGGAACTTTCACCCACTATTCTTTGAAATATGTTCATTATAAGGGTGGAAGTCCTTGCTCTGGAAAAAGAGTCTTGTTTATCGTATTTTAAAACCCTACAAACATTATTATATGAACCAATACCCACCCCATGTCTGTGTAAATATACACCGTAACATAAAAGCCTAAACATGCATACAATAAATACCTATACATACATACGTCTATATTTATACACAGGTAAACATGTTAAATCAAAATGACAAATCTATGTAATGACCCCAAACCTAACCTACTACCTACACAGTCTCACATAAGTATACATACTCTTGAAGTTTTTACCTTATAACTAAACATGTTTCTTGTTGTTGTTTATAATCCAGACTAAAAAAATCTTCTTGAAAATTGACAAATACTTTGTTTTTCAAATTAATTTACAAAATCTAAAGCATATATATGCATATTTTATTATATTTTATTAATTAAAGAAAATACAATTTCTTAAAGCGCATGTAAACTTGTGTAAGACTGTGTATATAACAATAACAAATCTTATAAGAACTCTTTAGAAAAAAATACTGTTAGCTAATTATATTAATGAGTAAATGCAACTATCTGTTGATACTATGTTAATTTGTTTTATTTACTTTAATTGTCAATGTGTATTATTCCTATATCTCAGTAATAATTTTAATGGAAACACTAAACTAAAATATACATACATACTCACATAGCAACATTTACATACAAACATATAGAAAACAAAAGATTTATTTATCGGAAGCAAAAGAAGAATCTTAGTAAATACAATGATGATAACTAGGATGAACAAATGAGCAAAGCAAACCAAAATGAAGAGGAAAAAACCCATAATATTATGTTTAAAGAATAACAACTCATTAATTTAAAATTATAATCGTTGCAGATAAATAACAAACCAATGAAAAAATAAACAATTAAGAAGGACACGATATTGTATAATGTATAATGTTTACTGTTGATGTTATGTTAGTTTATTAAATGAAAAATATTAATAAAATATAAACAAAACAATACCAAACAACAATAACAATGATCAATCATTACAGCTTGCACTTACCCAAACAAATACATATGCAACGTTGTTTTATTTTTTCATCCATGGAAATAATTTGGAATTGGGATGGGGGTTTTTAAAATCTATTAACGGTACCTACATATATATCCAAAATCTTATAAAAATCTTACAAAACAAACTAAGAGCAACGCATTTTCCTTATGTAATGATTTCTTTTGAAATTTGTCCACTTAAAGGCATAAATGTTTATTTATTGTACCCATTGCAATGTTTCTTCCTAATGAACATTGTTTGGCTTGAATGAAACAGCATTGACAACAAAAAACTTTGTTAGTCTAAAATTATTGTAACAAAACTGATTCTAGCAAAGTTATAAGACATATGTATTGCTGTACTAGGAAGATTCACAAATAAATATATGTACATATAAATAAATTTTTTATGTTTCGAAGGAAAGACAAATAATTTTTTTTTAATGTTTTGGATTAGAAAACAAGAGTTCTCTGAGGAATTGTTTTTATTTAATGCCAACGAATAAGTTGTCAATGTTTCTGCAAGGAAGTCATTGCAATTTAATAATACAACAATGGTAAATATTTTATTTAAAATCTTGCCTGAGATTACGGTAACTATTGACATCAATTTGTATTATATAATATGGTCCCTTTGAGACCCCAAACGAAAATGACCTATAAGCTGGAATAGCCATGCATGTTAACAAATTTTTATCTGTGTATTCGGCATTCCCACCTATGCGAGAGTGCCGGAGAGTGTATTACTTATTTGTTTCAATCTTTGTCTCATTCCAATTGGGCGACAAACCATCTCCGGGGCCCTTGACATTCAATTGTCAAAGTAAATCTCTCTCGCGCACATTTTAGTGATAACACACAAACTAAGATTCTTATAGGAATTTGAATGTAGCCCATGAAAACACAACACAGTGTTACGTTCTCGTAATGGTCTTGCAAGTAAGTTCTGATTATGTAGTCAATTAATTATATTTTGATTTGAAATTATAATCGACGTTTCCCATTCTAATATAACTTTGCAAGTATATTAATATATTTATATTGAATGAAGAAATAAACTGTACACCGATTTCACCAAATCTTTTCGTTTTATAGCGGATAGGAGAACTAGCAATTTTTCGAATACTTCTACAAGCGCAGAGTAGGAATTATGGTACAATTATTTATAAGGTAGGATAGGTTAGGTCAGGTATAGTGGCAGCCCGATATTTCAGGTTCACTTAGACTATTCAGTCCATCGTGATACCACAGTGATGAACTTCTCTCTTATCACTGAGTGCTGTCCGATTCCATGTTAAGCTCAATGACAAGGGACCTTCTTTTTATGGCCGAGTCCGAACGGCGTTCCACATTGCCGTGAAATGACTTAGAGAAGCTTTGAAACACTCAGAAATGTCACCATCATTACTGAGAGGGGATAAATCACCGCTGAAAAACTTTTTGCTAAGTGGTTTCACCGCAATGTGAAAATCCGTTCGGACTCAGCTAAACTTAAAAAAACAGTGAACCTACCAGGAAAAAAAATTTTGGTTAATTTTAGAAAATTTAGACTATTTTTAAAAATTTTTAACTAAACAGTATTACAAACTCTGACATCACGCCGACATCACAAAAATAAGTAAATATTTTTCAACAAATTGAAGAAACTTTATTACACATAATTAATTTGATTCACTTGTTAAAGCAAATTTTGTAGTTTGAAGGAAAAAATTGGAGTTCAAAATTGTCTTTAGTGTCATACAAAGTTCAAGATGGGCGCATTTGTAGTAGAATTTACAAATTTCAAGAAATAATGAACTATTTTGTGCGAAGTACGAATTTAGTAAATCTTTATGTTTCATTTGTGTATATTTTTTCCCATTTTTTTAGTTCATTTAACTAACGCACGGAAAAAAATATTAGAGTAAAGGAAATAGAGGGTTCATTTTTTTGAGTGTATAAAAAGGGGGTTCCCTCTTCAGTGGAAATAGAGAAGTCAACCAATGGGGCTAACACAATACCTAACCTAACGGCAGTACTTTAATACAATTTTTTGTAATAAGTGAAACACAAGAACAGAAATCGGAAGAGGAGGAAATAGAGATAGGAAAGTCCTGCTGTTTTTAAAAGATTCTACAACACCCAGGAAAATGTGCTTGCGAAACTAAAGGAAAAAATGTTCAAAAATTTAGTTTAGCCATTTTATTTCCATTAAGTTAAATTTTTGTGTGAAATAATAAAATTTACTTGTTTCAGAAAAAAATCCTAAACTTAAAGCAGTTAGGAATAGTTCATTGACTACAATAAAACATAGAATTTTACTAATACTGATTTCTTCGCGGGGTATAAGTATTTACAACTGAACAAGAAAGTTTTATTCACTGATAACAATGAACAAACCCCGAACTAAACCCGAGTTTCTTTAACTTTAGTAAAATTTCTTATAAAATGATAAATCTGACTTCCTTACATAGAAAAATATTTTAGTTCACTCGTTCTAAGAAGTAGGAAATTTTGCTATATTTCTTGTATCGAACTGTAATCGATACCCTTTTTTGTGTATACACTGAAAAAACAGTGAACCCACCAGGAAGAAAACTTTCGGTTAATTTTAGAAAATTTTGAATATTTGTAGAAAATTTTAACTAAACTGTATTACAACCGTTGGCATCACGCCGATGTCATAAAAATAAGTAAATATATTTCGACAAATTCAAGAAAATTTATTAGACATAATTAAGTCTTTTCACTTGTTAAAGAAACATTTTTAGTTTGAAGGAAAAACTTGGAGTTCAAAATTGCAAGAATGTCTTTAGTGACATACGAAGTTCATGATGGACGCATTTTTGGTAAAAAGTACAAATTTAAAGAAATTCTTAACTATTTTTTGGAAGACACGAATTTAGTTAATCTTTAGCTTCATTTGGGTATATTAATTTCCTCGGTTTTAGTTAATTTAACTAACGTAAACAAAAAATTGTTAAAGGAAACTTTCTCCAAAACACCAACAGAATAACAACCCTTCTATTCATCTTCATTTTGGAATCTTCAATTATCAGGTAACATTCGATGCTAACCTTTTGTGGAAAAAAGTGACCCCTTCTTTCAGTTAAAATGAACCCTTCTTTCAGTTAAAATGAACTTCGTATAGCGCCAAAGACATTTTTATTTGTTTCAACGATGTGATTTTCGTAGAAATTAGGTAGAATCCATTACATATTTTAAAAAACATTTTCCTATATTTATGTACCACTATACTTCAGAATGAAAAATTTAACTGAATTGAAATCATATATGGAATGATTTTATTGAACTTTTTCATTCATTTGGACAAATCTTACATATTTTAAACCTTTTACTTAAAAATTAGAACTGTTAACTCACGTTTATTTTTATTTATATATGTGCATTTTTTTCTTCAATAAACTACATGTTTTATTAATATATTAAATATATTTAAAAATATTTTATATTTAAAAAATCAACAGCATCGACTGGCCTTACTAGTAATGTTTCCAAAATATATACATATTTATACACAATTTTCTCAGCACCCACAGCAAAATACTGTGGCCCCATTGTTTATCTGACGTAAACATTCTCCAAAAAAAAAACAACAACAACAATATGAGAATAAGATGAGAGTAGTATTAAAAGATTGTGAAAATAGGGGAGGTAAGAGGAACAAAAAGTTCTCCAAATAATGGTAGCTAAGCTTTTCGTACAAAAAATGTTGACTTAGCTTTTTTCGATGTGCTCTGTTTGCTCTCCCCCCAAATATGTGGAGCAAGAGAGCGAACAGTTAAAGCTGTTGTCAGATAATAATTTTCATCAAACCTTTTTATTCAGTTGTCAGCCTACTGCCAAAGCAAACCGGTCGAAAGTTAAGGGGACGCGCGCATTTACTCCATCTCAATAGCTCGTTGAATTTAGAAGGTAAAAAATGTGCAAGACAAAAAGAAGGAATAAAGTGTTCAAAAGAAATATTGTGTTTTTTGTATGTGTCTGTTCAATTGAGTATGAGGATGAAAGTATGAAGAAATTTTAACGTTCAACATCGCCAAACCAGCTGGTTTTACGCCCCATTCGAAAGAGGGCTGTGACAATAACAAAAATGTCGTAGATGTAGAATGAACGGCTACATCTCATAACAAGTAACCAAGCAAATTAAAATTGAAATTGATAGTACAAGTCTATAACTCAATATATTTTTTTATTATTTTATTGTGGTTTAGTCGATTCGATTATTATTTCAAGAGTCTTGTGCGTTATGTAACAAGTGATTTTTATTATTCGTCGCCGCAATTGTCCATGTCAAAAAACAATAATGAATGCGATGTTGATAAGAACAAAAAACTAAGTGATGTGTACTCTGCCAACACCACCGCCACCACCATCATCTATCCAGTCAGCCCCCATCTATCCATTCATCCATCCCTCAGTCACCCCATCAGCGGCAACATAGCTCGCAATATTTTTCACCAGTCAATAGCCGTATTACGTACGCGTTATTTACTTCGCATAATTCGAATGCTACCAAACGCTTTGCTCTTCCCAAGCTACTGCCGCCGCACAAACAATGAAAGAAAGCAAATTAAACAGACGTATGCCTCGCGGCGGCGTCGAATATACAATGTCCAAAATGTTATGTTATGTTCATCCTCCTCACCAACAATGTTCATTGTGAACTTGAAATGTGAACTTTCATCGTTATGGACCTGGACTGTTTTGTTTGTGCTTTCCCTGAATTTTGATGTGAAGAAATAATCGTAATCAGTAGATTAAATTGTCTTTGGCTTGGCAAATAGAATCGAGAAAATTGTAGTTTAGTTCTACACTTTACCCAATCAGCCCAAGAAATCATCGTTTTATTCAGAGACCATCACAACGGGAACAGTTTACGGTTGTATAAAAACAAAATCAACTTGTGGATTGCAAAGAGCGTTTCAAGGTAATCTCTGAACAATTCATCCCCAGTGCTGCCGCTACTACTTCAATCGAAGTATTTTGCTTCATTTTCACAAAATTTACTTCGTCACTCCTTCTTCCAAAAATCTGCTTCACTTTTTGTTCTTCTTCAAATTTAAAAATTTTTCCCCATATTACCTAATTGTTTTTCCTATTCCTCTAATTACGATTAACATAGCGGTTTCAATCATTGAATTATTACCCGATGTGGCCCAATTTTTGCATAGTTGTTAGAGACCATATGCTTACACCATGTACCAAATTTCAGCCGGATCGGATGAAATTTGCTTCTCTTAGAGGCTCCGCAAGCCAAATCGGGGGATCGGTTTATACGGGGGCTATATGTACTTATGGACCGATGTGGACCAATTTTCGCATGGTTGTTAGGCCCCATATACTAATACCATGTACCAAATTTCAGCCGGATCGGATGATATTTGCTTCTTTTAGAGGGTCTGCAAGCCAAATTTGGGGGTCCGTTTATATGGGGGCTATACGTAAAAGTGGACCGATATGACCCATTTGCATTACCATCCAACCTACATCAATAACAACTACTTGTGCCAAGTTTCAAGTTGATAGCTTCTTTCGTTCGGAAGTAAGCGTGATTTCAACAGACGGACGGACGGCTGGACATGCTCAGATCGACTCAGAATTTCACCACGACCCAGAATATATATACTTTATGTGGTCTTAGAGCAATATTTCGATGTGTTACAAACGGAATGACAAAGTTAATATACCCCCATCCTATGGTTAGGTTAGGTGGCAGCTCGATATATCAGGCTCACTTAGACTATTCAGTCCATTGTGATACCATCCTATGGTGGAGGGTATAATAAAATGAATTCTATTGTTTTGTTTTCAAAAATGTATGCTACTTCAATTTTATTCAATCTACTCCACATTTTTCCAAAATCTACTTCACTCAATTTTTCACTAGCGGCAGCACTGTTCATCCCTCATGGAAATAACGAGGGTCGTTACAGAAGTGGAGAATAATTAAAGTGCTATGGAATGGATTGTTCACACTAAAATAAATATAACATAATTAGAACTCACTGACAAAATATTGAAGTACATGTGTATTGTTTAAAATATAGACATTTCAGTTAAAAGAAATTGCTTTAAATTTTTTTTTCATTTAAATTTAGGACACGAATCTTTTTAACATGCGTGCCTCCGCTGAAGGCATATGTCTTTTGAGTAAGGCATATTTTTCTTAAGGAGGGGAAAAATATTTGATTTACTGAGATTTTGGGATACACAGATTTAGTAAATTTGTATGTTTCATTTGTGTATATTTTCCCCCTTTTTTTAGTTCATTTAACAAACGTACGCAAAAAATTATGAAAGTCAGGAACAAATTCTCAAAACTTAATAATTCTGAATACAGAAATAAATTGGGTTTAGTGTCATATAGGCAGCGGTGGATTATCCCACCTCAGTAATGCTGGTGACATTTCTGAGGGTTTCAAAGCTTCTCTAAGTGGTTTCACTGTAATGTGGAAAGCAGTTCGGAGTCGGGTATAAAAAGGAGCTTAACATGGAATCGGGCAGCATCAGTGATAAGAGAGAAGTTCTCCAATGTGGTGTCATAATGGACTGAATAGTTTAAGTGAGCCTGATACATCGGGCTGCCACCTAACCTAACCTATATTAAATATTTCCACGAGACCTCAGAATGTGTCTTATTTAAAGGTGAGTACTATGTTCGGTTTTCGAGTTGAAAATCACTTAACTTCGCGATTACTTTTCCTGAAATAATCAAAATTATAAATGAAAACAAACATATTCCCATAAAGTCTTGCCGAAATTTAGAGGAACAAAAACTGCGCATCAATTGAGTTAATGCTTTATATTGCACTGTTTTAATAAAGTAACCGCGAAAATTTCAACTCGAAAAGCGAACATATTACTTACCTTAAGACATAAAACTTAAGAGAACTTATAAATGAAAATCACGTTATAAAAATTTCCTATAAGAATCTTCTTTAATGTGTAGAATTTTTTAGTTTTGTGTATTTTATTATATATCCTTCTATACTTTTGTTTTTAATAAAATAAGATTATTTAAAATCATAGCTAAGTAATTAGATAACTAGTGGTATCACAAAATACTATAAAACTAGACAACTTTAACAACTACATATTGACTGAATTTTTTAAAATTTTGTGTATATAATAAAATATACACAATTTTAAAAAAATTGTTCAAATTGGAGTTCAATTGTTCAAATTGGAGTTCATAAATTTTCAAATTTTTTAATAAAAACATAAACCGAAATTTTATTACTTCTTTCTAAAGGAGATTTTTGTGTTCCTATAAGAAAGAAATTTCTTTTTTAAATATATATGCTTAAAGGAAACTTTTTTCTGATATGCAATAATTGTCTATAAGAAAAAAATCACATATAATAAAAAAATTGCGGGATTTTTCTGACTTTCTTATATGCGTTTCCCACTGTATTAGTCCTTTGTAGTTTATATAAATTGGCCGCTCTGTGTCTTCAAATTACATAATAAAAATAAAAATAAAATAAATAAATAAAAGTTTGCAGTACATCTCAATAGTCCGTTTAACACCATGTGTTATTTGGAATTCATATTGGATTAACATTTTTAATGGGATTGACCAGATATAAAGAAGAATTATGAAATTTCTATCTTGACAACAGACGAATGCTACACCCGTAAATGTATCTGTATAAGCTAATAAATTGTCTAGTTCACTGAACTACATATTTATTGATTTTGTACTCCTGTTCTAAAAGAAAGGAGAAGTTATGTACCTAAATTTAAAATAATGAAGTTCTGAAAAGTTCAAAATAAAATTATATAATAATAAAATTGAATTTAATTGATTTTAAATGTATTTGTGATTCATTCAGTTAAATAATGATAAAAGAAAGGAGAAGTTATGTATGAAAAAGACTGTTTTTCATATGTTTGGCTATAAACACTATATGTTTGGAACACAAATTTTTAAACACAATATTTTTGAGTGCAAGCATATAATGTTCATAAACTAGCATAACATGTTTGGGACATATATGTTAATATGTTAGAACATATTATGTTTGGGACATAAAATGTTTGTAAATATAATATGCTTGGATGCAAACATATATTAATTTAGAAATAGCCTATAAACATATATGTGTTTAGTAGCTTGGAGCGCTATTTAACAGGGAGCGAT